>NC_090941.1:990387248-991086011 GCF_040938575.1 Ambystoma mexicanum
GTCTAATGGTGTAATGTTCTCCTTGAGTACACCACTCTTGTGAGAAAGTGGGATCCGTTAAGAGTTGGATCTTGTATTGGAGTTCACCCTGTGTCAATGTTGTCGTAAGACCCAGGAATTTGTCTTCTGGAATGATGGCTACTGGATCTGGAGTTATGCATACCTTTTCATCAACACCCATGTGGGACAAGGCGTCAGCCTTTCCGTTTCGGACTCCTGGCCGGTAGGTGATCACATAGTCATATTTAGCGAAGAAAAGAGCCCACTGCAGTTGACGGGATGATTGAGTCTTTGCTGTTTTGAGGTATTGCAGGTTTCGATGATCAGTTATGACCGTGACAGTATGTCTAGCACCAAGGAGATAGTGCTGCCATGCCTTGAAAGCTGATTTTATACCCAAGAGTTCTTTGTCTGTGATAGCATAGTTGAGTTCGAGAGGTGAGAATTTTCGTGACCAGAAGGCCACAGGGTGTAACTGGCCAGTTCCTGGGTCCCTTTGTGAGAGAACAGCTCCCATAGCCATTCTAGAGGCATCTGTTTACTCTATATAAGGGAGGTCTGGGCGAGGATGCCGTAGAACTGGAGCAGAAGTGAATTTTTTCTTAAGTTCTTGAAAGGCCTTCTCTGCTTCTTCGGTCCAATGGAACATTTTATTGTTTTTTCTCAATAGTGATGTAATTGGATGCACTATTTGGGAAAAATCTGGGATGAATTGGCAGTAAAAGTTTGCAAAGCCCAACATACTCTGGATTCCTTTAAATGAAGTTGGTGACGGCCAGTTAAGAATGGCATCTACCTTGTGCCTATCCATTCTGATACCTTTTGGTGTGAGGATAAAACCGAGGAACTCCTCTTCAGTGACATGAAAAGAGAATTTTTCATGTTTAGCATACAGTTTATGTTGGCAGAGTTTAGTAAGGACGGAGCGGACATGCCTGACATGGTCTTCTTTTGTAGCAGAATACACTAAGATGTCATCAATGTAAACCAGGGCACAAACGTCGATTAACTCCCGCAAGACATCATTCATAAAGTACTGGAATGCAGCAGGAGCATTGCAAAGTCCAAAAGGCATTACCTGGTATTCATACAAGCCATGTTTGGTACGAAAGGTGGTTTCCATTCATCTCCTTTCTTCACTCTAACAAGATGGTACGCCCCCCTAAGGTCCAGTTTGGTATAGATTTGGGCATCTTTGACTTTATCCAATAATTCGGGAGTAAGGGGCAGTGGATAACGTTTTTTTACTGTGATCTGGTTTAATGCGCGATAGTCGATGCAAGTCCTCAAATCTCCTTCCTTCTTTGGTATGAAGAAAAAGGGACTAGCTACCGGTGATTTGGATGGGCGGACAAATCCATTTGTCAGGTACTAATCAAGATAAGATTTCAAATGGAGGTTTTCTGGTTCAGTAAGTGCATAGATTCGACCACAAGGAATTTGCGCACCAGGTATGAGGTCAATCTGACAATCGTAGGGCCTGTGCGGTGGTAGAGTATTGGCTTGTTCTTTCTGGAACACGTCTTGAAAATCTTGGTATTCATTTGGTAGAGTACTAGTCACACCTAGTACAATCGCCGCCGTACTGGGAGTAGCAGATGTATATAAGTCGCTTTCCCCTTTTCTTGGTAATAACAGATGCGAGCACAATCATCGGAAAAGGCCAACTTCTTGGCACACCAATCTATTAGAAGGTTGTGATCTACCAACCATGGCATCCCTAAGATTAGTCGAAACTGAGAGGCTTTGATGAGATCGAATGCAATAGATTCTCGGTGTCCATCCCGGCACAGTAGGGTTAGTGCTGCTGTGCATTGGGTTACTGGTCCGGAAGCTATTTCTGTCCCATCAACAGTAGTAACTTTTTCAGTAGTCGACTTAGAGCATAAGGGAAGCCCCATCTCTTGGTCAGATCTTGGTCTACATAATTCCCAATTGCTCCGCTGTCTATGTATGCTTCGACAGCATGCATCCGAGACGGTTGTTGGTGATTTATCAACATTACTGGTAATGCAAAGTGTGAGGTCTGTGGCTCATCCTTCTCGCTCGACAAGCGGACCTCTACGCTTGCCAGGCTTGGTAGTTTTCCGACTACTTGTTATTATCTTCCTTCTCCGTGGCTCCAACAGTTCTCCTTGGTGGTTTCACTGAACATTCTTTGAAGAAATGGCCTGATTCTCTGCAATATAAGCATAATTCTGTTTCCTTCGCTTGTCTCTTTCAGTTTTAGTTAAAGGGGGCCGTATACCTCCGATTTGCATGGGTTCTACCGTGTTTTTCATTGTAGGTGGAACTTTATCCTTTGCCCGGACATACACAGCTCGAGTGTCTAACCTTATCCGGTCTGCTTTTCGGTCTTGTAATCTGTGATCTAATTGTACCACAAGGTTGATGAATTTTCCACAGTCTTTAGGTGGGTTAACCACTTGATCAAGGACATCCTCTAGTTCCCCTCGTAGACCCTGATGAAATAGTGTGGTCCTTTTTTCCTCAGGCCACCCAGCTTCAACAACTAGTCTGTTAAATGTTGCTATATATGTAAGCAAGTCTTGACTTCCTTGACGGAGTGACAAAAGTTTGTTGTCTAATGCTTGGCCATGGGTATGACGAGCAAAGAGTTTTTCCATTTCCATCTGGAAACCCCAAAAGTAATGTAACAACAGGTTATCCTGACTTACCAATGGTACCGACCAATCCGCAGCACTGCCACTCAGATATGACAAGACAAAAGCAACCCGTGCTTGGTCATTAGGAAAAGCCCCAGGTCTGCAAAGGAAATGAAGATGACACTGGTTCATGAACGTTGCGTACTTCTTGGGGTCCCCTGTAAATCGTTCAGGTAGAGCTAAAGGAACTGCCCCAGGAAGGGTTATTTGTACTGGATTGGTAGAAGAAGTTGGTATAGGTGGCGGAATGTTACCAGGCAATGGGGTCTGTCCTGCCTGTGATTGGAGCAATTGTCTACTTATTTCGTCGGTACGATCCAAAGTAACAATCAAATCGCTCCTAAGAGCGTTGGTTTCTTGCTTGGCTGAATGTACTTCAGCGCGTAATTGTCCCAACAACTGAACTAACTGGTCAGTCTCTGAAGTCTCCATGACGCCCAGGTGGATAATATTATTGAGGCTTTGCGTTCTGTTACGCTCACCTGGTATCCACGGGGACGCCACCCAGCCCTGGTTGGATGATTTGCACTCTCAAAACCTCTCCCGGTCCCTTGGTAAGGCCTCTGGTTAAAGATGGGTCTGCAAAATAGGAGAGCTGGATGCAGTACCAGCTTGTCTTTATGTTTTCCCACCTCCCTTGGCCTCAACTCCTTCCTCCCCCTTGGGCCCTCTCCTCACCTTAATATTGTAAAAGGTGGATTCTCCATCCTGCTCCTCATGGCAGGGGCGCGTAGATGTAGGGGGTGAGCAGCGACCAAGTTACTTCACTGGTGCAACCCCCCCTGTGGGAATCCAGGCCTGCTGCGACTCCGTAGGTTGGCTGCTTTACAGTCTTTATATGCAGTTCTTATGTTCCTCTTAGTCCGAATAATAATGTCTTGCTTCTTTCCTTTTAGTTATGGAAAGGTATTTTGGTGTTGTCATGCAGTTTGAAGAGGAGCATGGGCCGGTAGGCGAAAGCGCGGTGTGCGCGATGCTGTCCGGTGAGTAATGTGCGATGCGCGACGCTGTTTCGCCTTTTATATTGCTAACCTGTGTCTTTTCTCTCCTTGCAGGTTGCGATGTTCCTCACCAAGTGCCTTAATGTTCCAGCAATGATACTGACCAGGAGATGACTACTCATGTAAGAATTGTGTGGCTTTCTTGATTCGGGAGGAAACGTGAGTAAATGCTTACTAGTGCTGTCTTTCTTTCTCCTCTTTCCAGGTTATGGTATTCCAGGATGCATGCGGTGCCGGATGATGGAGTTCGTACCTTCAGGTGAGTGGAACTGAAGTCAGCGATGGATTGTAGACAGCATACTCTTCCAGGTAAGTTTCGTAGTGTTCTTTCTCTTTCTGCAGGTCCTTGGTTTCAGGTAAGCTGGCATCAAAGAACTGGACACGGTGAGCATTACGCTGCCCACAGCAGAATAACGCAAAGCATGTTCTGCTGTTTGGGTGCGGTTTAAATAGTCTCAGGTAAAGTGGTCCAGGTAAAATAGTCCCAGGCCTGCCACACCCAAAGTAGTCCAGGTAAAGTAGTCCCGGGCCTGCCACACCCAAAAGACTAGACCGCATAGCTCAGTTCCTTGTAACTGAGCTATGTGTGTTCCTCCATGTTGGCTGAACCCCCCAAGTTAAATAGTCCCAAGTAAATAGTCCCATTCTAATGTTGATCTTCATGATGGTTATGAGCCTGGGGCCAAAGGCGCCAGGACTGACTCCAAGAGAGTCTAGGATGAGGTTTTAAGGCCTTTGACCTGGCCCTAACTGGAAGGCTAACTTGCCAGTGAGGGCCAGGGGCAAGGGTCATGTGTCAGCACCTACTTCTAATACAGTTGTAGTACCCTTTTTTATCTCTTCAACCTCCTCACCTGTGGAGTCGAAATCCTCCTCAACTGGGCTGAGCGCTCGATGTGCCGTGTAGTCCTTTTCTTTTTTTCGAGGCTGAGCGTGTCTCCCACAAGAGGAAGCCACAGTGAGAGCGTGTAAATGCGCCCTGACCGTGTCCCCTCCCGGGAGGGACAAAAAAGGGGGAAAAAAGCCAGAATAGGCAAAAAAAAACCTGGAACCGGCAGGTATCCTGATGGTAGCTGGGCGTGTAAGCAGATGAACAATGGGAGAAGGCAGCAACAGGACCCAGCAGGATATGTAAGCTCCAGCAAACACCGGAAGCGAAAGTAAACAAAACCAAAGGCAGAAAGCCGGGCACGAAGGAGAGAGAGAGTAGGGAGGAGGGAGAGAACAGAAGGCGGGAACCGGAGAAGGACCGGGAAGAGTAAGTGAGGTGCAAGAGGAAAGGCTCGAGGAGCAAGAGGAAAACAGCGTGTAGCAAGATCGCGGCTGCGAGGAAAAGCAGCTGACCGTGGAAGGTTGCAACGCGCTGGACCCAGGGAGAGGAGTGGTTATATAACGCTACGGTCACCCTAGCGGAAAAAGACTAGACCGCTTAGTGAACGTAGCGTCAGCGTGACGGAAATCAGGAAGTCCGTAAGCGGCAGCGGGGCCAAAGACGCCAGGTGAGAAAGCGGCGCATGACAGTATGCCCCCCGCCAAGGCCCAGGCCACCCGGTTTACCGGATGTAAACGGTGAAACTTCCGGAGAAGGACAGGAGCGTGGATGTGTGCATTTGGTTCCCAAGAGTCCTCAGCATGGGAAAAACCCTTCCAATGCACCAGGTATTCCAGGCGCCCTTTGCGGTACCTGGAGTCCAGTAACCTGGATACTTCATACTCAGGTGTATCAGGTGAGTGAGAGAGAGTGGGGAAAGGACGAGCCCTTAGTGACTGTTCGGCACTCTTCAAAAGAGATGCGTGAAACACTGGGTGAATTCACCTAAGAGAATGTGGCAGCTTTAGGCGGAAGGCCACTGGATTGATCTTGGCAGTAATGGGATAGGGACCAATAAACCTGGGGGACAGCTTAGACGGGCGAGACCATCTAGGAAGGTATTTGGTGGATAACCACACCTTGGAGCCAACCTCCCAATCAGGTACTACCTGCCGGTGCCGGTCGGCTTGCCTCTTGTATGCCTGGAGGCTATCTCTGAGGTTCAATTTAGCTTTGTCTTGGATGTCCCTTATACGGATTAGTACCTCCTCTACCGCCGGAAGTGCAGGTTTGCAGGAAAAATGGGGAATGATGGCTCGGGGATGAAATCCATATGAGCAATAGAAGGGAGACATCTTGCTTGCGGAATGACTGGCATTATTATATGCGAACTCCGCCGTCGGCAGCATATCCACCCAGTTGTCTTGTTCCAGATTGGTGTAGCTGCGCAAATATTGTTCCAAGGTGGCGTTTAACCGCTCAGTCTGCCCATTGGTGTGGGGATGATATCCTGATGACAATGCGCGGTGAATATTAAGAGCGGCGCATAAGGACTTCCAGAATTTGGAGACGTATTGGCTCCCTCGGTCTGATACTATCTTGTCTGGGAGACCATGGAGTCGAAACACATCTTTAATGAAAACCAATGCCATACCATCGGCAGTTGGTGTACCAGGGAGTGGAGAGAAATGAGCCATCTTGGTGAGGGAGTCGATGGACACCATTATGCATGAACATCCTTGAGACAAAGGTAAGTCCACAATGAAATCAGTAGATACATGACTCCACGGACGCTCCGGGATGGAATCTTGTTGCAGCAGACCTATGGGTTTTTTTGTGTTGTTTTTACTCTGACAGCAGACTCTGCAGGACCTGACATAACGCTTAACATCTTCAGACAAACTTGGCCAGTAAAAGGCTCTACTAATCAAGTCCAAGGTACTCGCCTGTCCCCTATGGCCTGCCGTTTTATGATCATGGCACCAGGACAATATGTCTTTCTGAAGAGGTTTAGATGGTACCCAGATCCTCTGATTCTTCAGGAACAAACCATCCTTTTGAATCATGCCGCGGGGTTCTGGATGTAAGGAGACGGCTTCTTTTATCCGTTGAATCAAGGAGGAGATAGTGACAACAATACGGTTCCTGGGAAACAACTTCTCCGGGCAGGATGAGGCCACATGGGAGGAGAAAGACTTCCTGGACAGGGCATCTGCCAAAGTATTTTGGCTTCCAGGAATATAAGTGATGGTAAAGTCATATTGTGAGAAAAAATGCGCCCATCGGGCTTGTCTGGAATTGATGCACTCCATTGACTGTAGAACTTGTAAATTCTTATGGTCGGTCCGGATTACAAAAGGGTGGCTGCACCCCTGTAGGAGGTGTCTCCACACTTCACAGGCTTTTTTCATGGCCAAAAGTTCACGTTCAATTACGGAATAATTCCGTTGACTAGTAGTGAGAGTCTTAGACAGATACGCTATTGGGTGTTCCGCATTGTCATGCTCTTGTAGTAGAACAGCTCCTATAGCTTCGGCAGAGACATCTGTCTCAACGATAAAAGGTTTGTTTTGGTCCGGCTGGCATAGGATGGGAGCGCTGCAGAAGCTCTTCTTCAAGAGTTGAAAGCTCTCTTCAGCCTGAGGGCTCCAGATGAAAGGCACAGATGTTTTCTTTAACAAGTTGGTAATTGGTAGAACAGTGTTGGAAAAACCTGGCACGAAACGCCTATAAAAATTAGCCAGGCCCAGGAATCTCTGAACCTCTTTGACTGAGGAAGGAGCCTGCCAATGGAGAATAGCCTCGACCTTCTTTTGATCCATTTGTACTCCTTGTGGTGAGAGGATAAACCCCAAGTAAGGGACCGAAGATGCCCCAAATACACATTTTTCACGTTTGGCCAATAAATGATGTTTCTTAAGGCGCTCCAGGACCTCTGTGAGATGCAGTAGATGCTCCGACATAGACTGTGAAAAAACAAGTATGTCGTCAAGGTAAACTACCACTGAAATAAACAATAAATCTGAGAATATTCGGTCTATGAACCTTTGAAAAATTGCTGGAGCATTGACCAGTCCGAAGGGCATAACGTAGTATTCGTACAGGCCAAATGGTGTCCTGAAGGCCGTCTTCCATTCATCTCCTGGACTTACTCTGAGTAAGTGATATGCATTGCGCAGATCCAATTTGGAGAAAACTGTCGCTCCCTGTACCGATTCCAAAATGTCAGGAATGAGGGGCATGGGATATCTGTCCTTGCAAGTTACCTTATTGAGTCCCCTGTAATCGATGCATGGCCTGAGGTCCTTAGAATCCCTCTTTGGAATAAAAAACAAGGGAGCACCCGCCGGGGATTTAGAGGGTCTGATGAGACTGTTGCACAAGTTGTCATCCAAATACTTTCGTAAAGCGTCCTTTTCAGTCTTGGATAAGGCAAACATTCGGCCAAATGGCACCAGGGCATTGGGTATCAGCTCAATGGAGCAGTCCTCCGGTCTGTGAGGTGGTAATGCCATGGGGGCGGATTCAGCAAACACCATAGGGTATTCTTCCAATACCTTGTCAATGGAATGCACCCCTATACTCGTGGGGAGAACAGTGGGAGATATTTTTACCTCCTGGTAATGTGCTTCTTGAAAGCAGTGTGTCTGGCAATAACTGGAATTAAAATGCAAACTATTAGACTTCCAGTCGACATGGGGATTATGTTGTCGCAGCCAGGTAATCCCAAGATTAGGGGAAAATGGGCTGCTCGAATGATGTCAAAAGTAATGACTTCTGAATGCTGAAATATAGTTAGAGGAAGGGGTTCGGTAGTTTGAACAATGAGCCCTGAGCTCAAAGGTGTGCCGTCTACTCCTTCTACTTTCTGGCCGTGTCCGCGATCTATCCGTGAAGCACATACTTTGTCAACCCAAAGGGTGTCAGCGAAGTTCCCTGCGGCACCGCAATCCAAGAGAGCCAGCGTCTCTACCGGGCTGCCATTGATAGTAACCTTAACCGTTATAACCATCAGGCGGGAATCTTCTGAAGGGTTCAAGGAATCAATAGACATAGTAACGTAGGGACTGGAAGACTGCCCTCGATAACCCGTCCCAACTAGGTTCGAGGGTTTGCGTTTTCCGCTGGTTTCTTGGTTAGTTCAGTACAATTATGCACCGTGTGGCGATCAGAGGCACAATAGGCACATAGGCCATGTTCCCTTCTCCTCCTTCTTTCTTCAGGCGTTAGAGAACGGCGAGTAGTGCCGATTTGCATGGGCTCATCGTGAGGTTTGAGCGCTGTTGAAGGTGGTGAGGAGGTCCTTGAAAAGGAGGTACGCGTCTTTCTTCTTTCTAGGCGTCTTTCTTGCATCCTGAACTCCATCTGAAGGGCGGCCGTCATCAGATCTTGCAGGGAAGTAGGCCGAGGAAAATGAGCCCTTTCATCTTTTAATTCTTCCCTAAGGAATCGGCGGAACAGAATAAATTGGGACTGCTCAGACCAACCCGTCTCCATGGCCAATCTCTTAAAGGAGGAGATATAAGACAGCACATCAACTTGTCCTTGACGAATGTCCATCAAGTCTTCACCAGCTGCCATTGAGATTTCGGGTCTTTTTTTTTTTTTTTTTTGCATTTAGTTCATTTACAAGAATAAATTTGAGTAGAACCTTTGCAAAAGAACAAGTTAAAATCCATGTAAAGAAAAAAATTTAAACATTTAAAATTACATTATTTTACATTAGCACACAATACTTTAAAATACAATTTAAACTACAGGTGCAAGAGAAAATATACCCATCAATTTACCATCTAAGCATTTCATTCTCCACTCAAAATAAGTTCTTTTTCTATATGCTTACAAAAGCTTACTAATTCATAAATTAGACGGTTGTGAGCTCCTTGCATCATACGAGACCATAAAAACTCGAGGCAATCCTCAAACCCTATATCAACAAATTTCATAAATCTTGCTGTACGAATTTTTTTAAAATGGGGACAATAGAGTAGGAAATGCTTCAATGTTTCGTGTGGTTCATTACATTCATCAAATCGACATCCCACAGCAAATGTGGTGGCATTTGTTCGCCAGTTCTTAGTTCTGTCTCTAGTATGGTAAAGATTAAATCTAAATCGGATATATGCCTTCCTGGTAGTTTCACAGGGGAATAAAGTGATATGTGCATAGCGAGGGATGCGCTGCTTAACAAAGGCACCGTATTCTTCATAAGATTTATATGTCATAATCCGATCAATAGTTACACACCAGTCTAAATCAAAAAGTTTTTTTTTAGCATAGCAAGGGCGAAGATGAACATCATTCACTGTAATATTCACTTCACTTAAAAGTTGTTGCATTTTCAGGTGGTAATTATAAAAAGAAAGAGGACAGTGGGTACCCAGCATCTTATTCAAATCCGCATATAATGAATTAGTCGGTGGATAATTCATTTTTGCAAAGTGAGATAACTGTCTCCATTTCCATCTAAACGATAGTGCCACCAACCCCAATTCATGTCGGATGATGGCATTTGGAATGGACATTGGCAAGAACATTGCTGCTTTTAAAAGTGAACCTTGTAAACAATCCAACATATTAGACATATCACACAAACAAATGTCTAGTGCATAAAGAATGACACTCTCAGTCTTCAAGGACATAAATTCAATTAACGGAGTTAATGAAAATTTGCAATACCGGGTATAAATCCTTTTCATTTGCGAAAGGAGTGGCCTGGTTTTGCATGTGATAATGTCTGTCCATACTTTGATGGAATTCTGATCAGAGAGATGATACCCCAAGTAAATAGCGTTGTTAATACAAGATATCTGAGTATCCATAATATGCCATCTAAAACTGCCCTTTTTCTGCTTCACTCCAAATTTCATGATGGCAGTCTTTGCCGGGTTGGGAGTCAAATTGTGATCCTTTGCAAATTCCTCAAAGAGTGTTAATTTCGTTTGTAAACCTACAGGAGTAGGGTCAAACAAGATAATATCATCTGCAAAGGCAATCCATTGCAAAGATATACTCCCAACCTTCACAGAAAACAGGTTCATATTTTCCCAGTTCTTATCCAGATCCGCCATGTATAGATTGAACAGGGTTGCTGCAAGGTTGCAGCCCTGTTTCAAACCCAGTGCTGTTCCTATTGGAGCTGTGGTGCCCCCATCCTGTGATATTTTTATTCTATAAGTTGTATTGGTGTGCAATTTCATAATCCAATACATTAAATCATTTGGAATTCCGAAAGCCAACATTTTCATCCACAATAAGTTGCGGACAACATTATCAAAGGCCGCACTCATGTCAATCATTGCGATATATACCGGATTAGAGTCCCTTGGTCTCAATAATTTTCTCCAAATCGTGAAGAAGTAAAATCGCAAAGATTTTAGCCTCAGTATCGATTAGGGAAATCGGGCGATAATTTTCACGACAGGAAGGATCGCCCCTCTTAAATATGGGGACTATGTTTGCAGTTAACCAAGATGATGGAATTTCCCCAGAGTTGAAGATGGTTTCGAATTTGGTATTTATAATTTCTGCCCACATGGCAGGATCCGCTTTATAGAGACAAGGGGGAAGCCCGTCTGGTCCTGCAGCCTTAGAATACGACAACCTCGAGATCGCCCAAATTATGTCACTAATGCTCCAATTAAACCGAGGGATCCTGGTAGAGTCTAGCAATATACCAGGAAGAAATTGGAACTTATAAGGTAGTTGATATTTGGCAGTTATATACATCTGCCATGTCTGATCAGAAATACAATTCGGCATAGATAACACAGCATTTTTTGGGTCAGCTTTTAGAGTACGCCATATTACTCGGGTGTCATGTGACGTGATGGCACGGATTAGAGTACAGTTCTCCTCATTATGTCTTGAGATCCGGGCGAACCTTAAGTTTTGTTTATACTGAGACATGATTTGATTCCGCCTTTCTCTGAGTCTTTCAGTACCTAAATCATTGTATTTCAATTGTCTTAGGGCTTTATTTTCTTCCCTTTTCAACAGTTTGCATTTCTGATCGTAGATATGAATATGTTTCACACTGCTGCGGTTTTTACAAAATTTGAGCAAAACGGTGTCAACTATTTTGGAGTAATCCCTACCAGATAGTTTTGTTCTTAAATTGGCACCATATTGGTCAACTCGCAGTGTTTCTCGAGATATGTGTTTAACAATCTGATCGCACAACCCATTGTTCCACCTGATTGAGTGCTGAGGGTGATCAATTTCTACTGCTGTTAGTGAACTATTTGCTCCTAGCAATTGACATTTCAATTTCAATAATGTTATAAGTTGAGCATGGTCACCAATCAATATACGATCTATTACTAATGGGGCCATGTAAGCTATAAGATTACGAGATACAAAGATAAAATCTATCATTGAATTCTTAACTCCTCTTTCCCATGTAATTTTTGATTTCATATCGTATGTCACCAAGAGATCCATGTCCCAATCAGTTAAGAGTTCTCTAAACTTGGCTCCTCTAATGCATGCTGAGGTTGCGGATTTAGATAGACTAGTTTCATTCACATTTCTACAGTCACAATTAAAATCGCCACCAAGAATGATCTCACAGTTCTGATACATACTAGTGGAAAATTCTAAGCATGCTTCAAGGTCATCAGACATCTCATCAATAGTTAAATTGGCAGGATTCCAATATAGTGAGATGATAATTAATGATGAATATCTGATTGAGGGTATGTCAAGATGAACCCCTAATAAACTCGGAGAGTTCCAAACTAAATTAGGTTGAACTTTAAATGAAGTGTTTATTGCAATCGATAAGCCCCCAGATGGGCGGCCTGATAAATATCTCTTAGCTAATGAGTTAAAAGTAATATAACCAGGGATTAGTAGCGGTTCTGTTTTCATCGACTCTTGGATTATGATTATCGTTGGTCGTTCATCGCTGATAAGATTGAGATGCCAGTTCGTTAAATTCACAAAGCCACACGAATTCCAGGATATGATTTTAAGTTCTTTGTGATTAGATAGCTATGTGACTGGTTTTATAGGTAATGAGGTAGTATTAGAAGACAAAATGGCCAAAAGCATGGGTTCCAGCCAAGGAAGGCCATTTGTTTGAGCTACAACTTTCAGAATCTCAGCCAAATCAAGTTCAGAGCCCATATTTGTTTTAACAATGGGTAAGGTCAGATCAATACAATTTCCACCGATCACCTTCGGTGGATCTAGGAATAGAGCAGCGTCATCCTCGGATCCGAAGGTAAGTAATACCAAGCCCTCTCTTTTTATTTCCTCCCGATTGAACCAAATAAATTTCATTACTGCCTCAGAACTAAGATAACATAGGGCCCTGAAGTTGTTGATTCTGGCCAGAGAGACTCTGGTAATATCATTAGATTTAACCATTCTCAATTGAGGTATTTTTGAGAAAAGGGAGAAGATAAATGAACGATTAATACGTTTGTCTACCAATTCCTCAGCATTTCCTTCAAATCCTATAATGTATTCCTTTATCTCATCTGACTGCAAGGGCCTGTCTGGGATTGACGCTGAGACAACTGGAATTACTGCTTCCACAGCAGGATTGGTTAATAAATTATTAGGTTGTTTTAATAGGATCTTGCTATAATTGTTTGTGATCTGATTGTCCACATAGAAAGTTTTACTCAGAGCTACAGAGGCTTCACCATTTTTATACAAGAGAGGATTGGTATTCATATTTTGTGGTAGTGATCTGCTTTGCGCAGGGCCATGTATAAATATACGATTTGGAGTCATTACATTATCAATTGCTCCAGCTTGATCGGAACAACTGAACTTAGGACTCTCCTTATGAAGCACGGCCGATGCCTCAACCAATGTAGTTCTTTTTCCTGTGCCATTTACTGAAATTACCGACTTAGTCATATTCACCTCCTCTTCTATGGTATTAGTTATTTCATCTACCTCTACCTTCCCTGTTTTACCAATGCCATTTACAGCAACTAAGGGTTTGTTTTTGGGCTGTTCGGAGATATTGTTCGCAGAGAGTTCAGTAGTCACATCCCTCAAACATACTTCACTGTAGGTTTTTCTAGTTAGTGAAATCGAATTATCACTACCATGAGGGCCCGGGTGAATAATGTTATTTTTCATCATACGACATCTCCCTATAATCGGGAAAAAGTCCCTTAAGTTACTTTTTACTACAGAGCCAATAATAGGTTCGGTTAAAGTTGTTACACATCCATTGTCCTGATTTTCTAACACCTTTAGAGACTTTTCACATAATTTTGATTTGATCAGAGGTTTAGAATTCGTAATTTTCTCAGATGTACTATTCACTGGATTAATGATGCCAGACTTAAGATTAGCCATCTTAGGAGGAGCAGCACCCATCATTAGTGACTTGGTAATAATACCATTTTGACTTACTTCCTCCGATGAATTAGTAACCGGGGTAAGAGCATCTTGGCTTTCTTTGGACAGTTGTTCTACATCAATATGTTCTTCATCGGTTAATTCTGTACTAGGAACTGGGTAAGTATCCTTTCCACGTCCGTCTTTCTTATGGGATAGTGCTTCCTTCCTACGCTTAGCATATCTCTTAACGGCTCGCAAGTGATGTTTTTTAACTCAACGGGACATAAAAGTAAAAGGTTCCTCAGTAACGCAGTGTTCAGTCTCTGTTTTTTTTTTGTAATTCAATTTCTTCAAGTAGAGCAGATGGGCTATCAGGGAACCGCATTAAAGGTTCCATTTTGGAGAAGTGAGTTGCAATTGTGAAATTCAGTGCATCGACTGATGCCTTAATTTCTTTCAAGTCATTGTCGCATTTACATTTCACAGGTTCAATTAATGCGTCCTGATTGCACTGTTTCAAGCTATTTACACATATATCATGCCTCCCTGCCTCTTCATTACTATGGCCTTGTCCGCTAATTTCAGATTGAATGGATCTTAGGGTGTCAACTGCAGTGATAAACCCCTCGATTTTATCCATTTTGGAGCAAAGATAGTGTAAAATGGCCTTAGTTTCCTTTAATTCAAGATGAGTGAGCTCGGGACCCTTATCAAGAAGATCTAGAATTTTGGTGATCACCGGAAGAGGGGTTGGGGATTGATTTTCAATTCCGCGCACACTGTTCGTACCTACTCCAAGATCATCAATTGGTAATTTATTTGAAACATTAAATTGATCAGGCGAGAATGAAAGCGTGCGCGGAATTGATCCAATTGGTGCCTCATCCGATACATCATCATCTATTTTAGTACGATAACAGCTATTAGTATTTCCTATGGTGCCCAAATTTGTTGTACCGTATACTAATGGGGTCATCATACTAATAGTTTGATTGACTTGTGCATTTAATGCAGCCATCTTCTGCAAGGTAGTGCTAAATTGCACTTTGTTAGGGGTACAGGAATCCGATCGAATCGTACTATCACTCATATTTACATCTACAATCTCGTTTTCCTCAACCTTTGTTGGGGCATACATACAAACAGAGGAAGTAGCATGCACTTGGGCTGCATGAATAGAGCAGTTACCAGTATCTAAACAAACCTCAGGGACGATAGGAATATTCCCATCTACCATGTCAATTAATGGCGCTTCATGATATGAAGTTCGACCTTTACATACCATAGAATCAATGCTGGAAGATGTTAAAATGTTAGTTATTGCCTCAATGCAACGCCCACTTCGCAGGCCATTGGCCATTGTAAAAAGGAGGTACACCAAATTTAAAAATACTTTTTACAAAATGTCAACTTAAAAAGGAAACACCTTTCCTAATGATGAGTCAGGAAATTTAAAACGTGATGTAACAACCTTCTCAAAGTAAACAAAGAATTCAACACTGTATGCTAACAGGCAACAATACTTCTCAAGAACTTAGCTCGTGCCAGTTGCCCAGGTCACAGCCAAACAGTTGCCCAGGTTACTGCCTCCAGGGCTTAACGCTGCAAGGGTGGATGAGCCGGCGATTTGTAGCCGGTAACAGTCACGTGATAGATCACGTGTGCGCCGAAGTCCCCGCCTCCTCCAGGAAGCAAGGGGAGCAGCAAGAGCCGAGCTCGCAGTGCTGCAGGGGGACAAGGATAGTATGCGCACGTTGGAACGTTTTAAACGTTCAGTCCACCAAGCACTCCTTTAAACAAAATAGAAAATGCACCGCTCGGGCGGATGAGCCAGCGATTTGTAGCCGGTAACAGTCACGTGATGGATCACGTGTGCGCCGAAGTCCCCGCCTCCTCCAGGAAGCAAGGGGAGCAGCAAGAGCCGAGCTCGCAGTGCTGCAGGGGGACAAGGATAGTATGCGCACGTTGGAACGTTTTAAACGTTCAGTCCACCAAGCACTCCTTTAAACAAAATAGAAAATTTCGGGTCTTTCAAAGGTTTGTTTGACAAAATCAATAAAGGCATCGAAATTCTGAAGGACATGGTCATTTCCGGTGACTAGAGGGGTGGCCCAAGCAAGAGCGTTCCCTGTCATATTGGACACCAGGAATCCAACCTTGGCATGATCAGAGGCGTAGGTGCGGGTTCTGAAGGAAAAATACACCCTACAAGCGTCAAGAAATTCTTTTAGGGTCTTGGGGGAACCATCATACTTCCCCGAAGACAAAGGCATAGGAGGCAGGTCTGTGTTGGGGGGCTCCCTCACTGCCACCATTTGTTTTAGCAGGTTGTTTTCGGTTTTCATATTTTGCATTTCTAGAGAGAGGCTTTGTACTGCAGCAATTAATTCCTGCACTTGCTCAGAAGTTGCCATGGTTGTTGTTTGTTGGCGTTGCAAACTGTCAGCACCTACTTCTAATACAGTTGTAGTACCCTTTTTTATCTCTTCAACCTCCTCACCTGTGGAGTCGAAATCCTCCTCAACTGGGCTGAGCGCTCGATGTGCCGTGTAGTCTTTTTCTTTTTTTCAAGGCTGAGCGTGTCTCCCACAAGAGGAAGCCACAGTGAGAGCGTGTAAATGCGCCCTAACCGTGTCCCACTCCTGGGAGGGACAAAAAAGGGGGAAAAAAGCCAGAATAGGCAAAAAAAAACCCTGGAACCGGCAGGTATCCTGATGGTAGCTGGGCGTGTAAGCAGATGAACAATGGGAGAAGGCAGCAACAGGACCCAGCAGGATATGTAAACTCCAGCAAACACCGGAAGCGAAAGTAAACAAAACCAAAGGCAGAAAGCCGGGCACGAAGGAGAGAGAGTAGGGAGGAGGGAGAGAACAGAAGGCGGGAACCGGAGAAGGACCGGGAAGAGTAAGTGAGGTGCAAGAGGAAAGGCTCGAGGAGCAAGAGGAAAACAGCGTGTAGCAAGACCGCGGCCGCGAGGAAAAGCAGCTGACCGTGGAAGGTTGCAACGCGCTGGACCCAGGGAGAGGAGTGGTTATATAACGCTACGGTCACCCTAGCGGAAAAAGACTAGACCGCTTAGTGAACGTAGCGTCAGCGTGACGGAAATCAGGAAGTCCGTAAGCGGCAGCGGGGCCAAAGACGCCAGGTGAGAAAGCGGCGCATGACATCATGACACTTGTGGACAATGCAGAGGGGTTTGAACTTAATTCTCGCCGTCACTGGGAGCCAGTGCAGAGATTTCAGTCCTGGAGAGATACAATCCCTGGGGTTGAGACCAAGGACACGTCTTGCAGTCCTGTTTTGGATGAAATGCAGAAGGCGGAGAGTAGACGCAGGTAATTTACAAAGAGGCTGTTGTAGTAGTACAGCCTAGAGAGAACCAGAGCTCTAGAGACAGTGAGCTTCTGGGGCAAGGAGAGGGAAGGAAGAATACCTCTGAGTAGGTGCAGCTGGTAGTGTGACTTCTTAGAGACGTCAGAGATATGAGGAGAGAAGGAGAGGGTGAAGTCGAGGATGACCCAGAGGTTTTTAGCCTCACAGGTGTGAGCAGGAAGAGGGCCAAGAGAGGCCGGCCAGAGAGTGACAGGAAAAGAGGGAGCAGGTGAGCCGATGAGGAGAATCTCAGTCTTACTGGCATTAAGGCAGAGATCATTGGCGGCACACCACTCCTGGATGGCGGACAGACAGTTTGAGATGAGAGCAGGAGAAGAGGTGGCAGAAGAGAGCCTGAAAATGAGTTGAGTGTCATCTGCATAGCACTGAAAGTTGAGGCAGAGAGCGGCAATGCAGTGGGCAAGAAGTGCCACGTATTGGTTGAACAACCAGGGAGATAGGTTAGACCCCTGGGGAACACCACAGATATAGATAAAGAGAGAGGAGAGGAAGGACCCAAGTTGGACCTGGGAGCGTCGATCGGAGAGGAAGGAGGTCAGCCAAGCTAGGGCCTGATCGGTGATGCCCAGGTTATCACGGAGATGGTTGAGCAGGATGACATGGTTGACCGTGTCAAAGGCAGAAGAGAGATCAAGTAAGATGAGGACACAGGGGGTGTTGGAATCAAGGTTGGAGAGCAGGTCTTCATGGATGTTCAGGAAAGCAGTTTCCGTGCTTCTTGCAGCTCTGAAGCCAGACAGATGGCCATGGAGCCAACCTACGGATTCAGAGTGAAGAATAAACTGGGAGATGGCCAGCTTTTCCAGGAGTTTGCTTAGGAAAGGAGTGATGGAGATTGGACGATAATTAATTGGGCAGGAGGGGTCGGCAGAGAGTTTAAGAAGAGGGTGCACAAGTGAGTGCTTCAGAGGCGAGGGGAAGACTCCAGTGGGGACGGAGTGGTTGCAGTAATCATCCAGAGCAGGAGCCAGAGTGTCAATGTGGTCCTTGATGGTTTTGGAGGAACAGGGGGGAACCTGTTTTGATGAGACTTTCATAGATCAGACTGTCTAGAAACCTCGTCTGAGGAGAGCAGGGGAAAGGCAGAGAAGGAGGGAGGGGAGGTGGCCGAAGTAGGGCCAGAGGAAGACCAGGGAGTAGAGGGAGAAGGGGGAGAGGAAGAGAGAGAGAACAGGATGTCCAGAGTTTTAAAGATGAAATGAGAAGCCAGGGCTGTGCAGAGGGCCTGCGAGGGGACAGGAGAGGTAGAGACTGCAGCAGGACTGGCCAGCTCCCTTGTTTATCCCTTCCATGATGGTTTTCAGGATGTCACATTGGGTGCTGAAATGCTAAGTGTTTGTCTTTATATCTCTCTACCTGTCTCTTTCACATAATCATTGACCAAACACCCTCCATAAACAAAATGTACTCTTGCCACTTCAATAATACACATTGACCATTAACCTCATAATTTCAAGGTCTTTGATAGACCTTGAAAGTATAAAAGGCTCAGTCTAGAGATGATCCTCAGATCTCTGTGGTGGGGACTCAACCCATGGTACAACCTTACTGGCTTAACAGATGGCTATAGTCGGCCATGGTGCACAATCGCTGTTCATGATCGAAAAGACTTGACCATCATTGGCTTGGGGATAGGCAACCGTGGTTGGTTTGGATGTTGGCGAAAGTCAGCAATGGCTGACTGTGTTTAGCAATGGTCGCCTGCTGTCTGATCCTAAAAAATGTTTGCTAATATGAATAATGCAAAATGCAAAACCTTTTAACTGCAGATAACCAAGACAAAAGACAGTTCAGCCAAACAAAAGCCAGACTCTATATCTGCCTCTGCCAACGTTTATCTCCTCGTCATCATTTAGGGCATTTATTTTAGCTCACAAGCAGAGGGGAACTAAACCACCACTGCGTGGAGCCAAAACCTAAAAATTCAACATTTAATCAGTACTCAAATAATTCTACTAAAATAAAAATTCAAATAACAAATGTATGAAATAAGAGATAAAAGTAAAATAGAGTTCCTGTAATATAGCCACGTGTGTTAATGTCTCTGTTGCAGAGATATACTTGTATCCTATGGGTCAGAATTTCCCATTCCCAGTTAGATTGCACAAAGGGTTAATATGCCTGCTCTGATTTGTCTGTTACATGCACTGCCCATACCTACCATTCTAAACAACGGAAAAGCTGCAGCCCACCCCCGAAAAACTGAAAAATATATTACGAATTGCTCCTCATAAAAACAAATGTCCCTTCTTCTGGGTGCTCCAGCATGGGAGCGGGGCTTTTCTCATTTAACTAGGGAGCTGCTGCTACACCAGAATGGGACAGCCTTTGAAAGACTGCCCATGCTAGTGTGGCCGCGGCGCAATATTTAAGTGATAACCTCCCTGCTCCAACACAGCAGCTTGGAGCTTTTCATTTAAATAGGTCAAGCACGGGGTAGCTTTTGAAAGGCTTCCCAGAGCTGGTGTGCAGCGGTGCCCTATCACCCACCAGATACAGAGGGAAGCCCTCTGGCAGTCCGGGCTTACAGCTGCGCGTCTGCCTCGAGGAGGCACGTTGCAAGGTTCTTGCCTGTACTTCAGAGCAGGGCTGTCAGAAGCTGTGGTGAGGCCCGGGGCAAAACATTTGGTGAGGCCCCCTTACAATTTTTTGCACTCGGCCAGCGGTGGCACATCCGCAAACAGGAGACTCGAGAAATCTACCCTTGAGTTTGTGTTCAGGATCCCAAATATGGTTTATTACTACAACTCTAAATTAACTACAGCAAAGTTAGATTTCTCTACTGAAGAAAGGTTCATGCAAGACTAACTTTTTTATCATATGAATAAATATATATAAGATGGCATAAGCTCTCCACTGCACCACCTCCAATTCTCTGAGGGTCAGTCACTTTTCCAAGCAAAGAGTTGAAGGCAGATCTCTTTCTTTGGCTGGGGCCTCCCCCTGGAAACAGCCTCCCGGCCTCGCTGAAACTTGAGGAGAACCATCTCTGGTTCTGGAAGCACCCCAAGACCTGTCTCTTTGCTTCTGCCTTCTCTCTTCCTCTCCCTTGCTGATCACTTGTCTGATCCATGCACTGGTTACCTGGTCAAGCTCTGAATTCGGGCCCAGGTCCCTGCCTGTCCTGTTGCAATCCTGCTCTGCCTCTTGGCTCCTCTGCACTTGTGGTCTGCATCTGTAACCCTACAGTCCCCGCTCTTATTCTCCACCCGTTGGCTGCACCTATGAGTAGCCACACTTGCCGCCCGTTGGCTGCCCTCTTGGTTCTCCTTTGTTTCTGCATGTCTGCCTCCTACCCCACCCTTGGCACTTCTCCCCTCCCCCCTTCCCTGCTCTAGCGCAATCTGAATGACACATGGCCTAGTAAGATCTGTGTTTTGTCCTACTCTTTTGTTTCTCGCTCCTTGCCTTATCGTGCCTAGAAACACTTGTAGACAGGCACATTTTAAATGCCATATATCATTAAGGAGCACCCTGCCCCTGTGTGCACATTAAAACACACGTCATACACAGTGACAAATGATGTACAGTGGAGGCTGGTACATTTCTAAACTTAAGAGGCTTAAATATTTGTGCCAATTAGGCAGGATCAACAGAGCACAATGAGGGAGCCCAAACCAAACAAGGGTTCCTTGAGGGGGGTTCTCACTCCCAAGAAAATGTTTGAAACATTGGGTTAAAAGTATGCATTTTAGAGCACTTTCTTTGAAAAATTGGCTAGAAATCCATACAATTTGCAATTGTTTTTTATGGAAGCAACTGGAAATTCCCAATAGTTGCAGATCACACATTGTGCATAGGAACATTTTCCAAAACATTTCATGCCGCCTTTCCACGCGAGATATGCTAGTATAAAAATATATTCATGCTGGTTGTTCTAATTATGTCGATGCAGACTGCATCAATATATGCCATTACTACCATGTACGGACTCCCAGCCAGTAAAAATGCCAAGACACAGAAAGTATATCCAGGCTGACCGTGTACCATAAGTGTTATTACTGGCTAGATTGGCCTACATTCAGTGTGGGCCAATTTAGCCAAGCAGTATGTTTGCTTTTACCTTGATGCATAGTCCTGTGTAGTGGTATTAACTGGCCATTGATAGTGCCAGTGCAAACTGGTTTCAGTACCTGAGCATCTAATAGCAGTGCCTGGTAAATGCCTAAAACTTATACACAAGCCAAAACCTATTTTTTTTAAAACATCAGCGAAAGACACACAGGGTGTTTTTAAATTGAGTGGCCAAAGGCAGACCTGATTAAGACATTTTTATTACACCAGTTGCGTGTTTACAACTCCAATGAAGTCATGAACTCTCAGAAGACTCCTTTGAGGAAACACTTGCAGGCACATTGAGGGCAAAGGTTGATGGCAAGGCATGTTTAAAGCTAGCTCAAAGAGTTCTAGTGAGGAGGTGTTTTGAGTGAGGAGGGCAGGAACTGGATGAGAATTGCCATATGGATTAGCATGGCCATGAGAAGTCATTTCACTGTTAGCACCTGCATTCATATCCATACATTTTCAGATAATTGAAATTGTGATGTGGGGTTAGCACTTGCATGCTAGGGGAGTGATTAGAAGGGAAGTGGTGACATGAGACATCTCATTCTCACAGCAGTCCTTAAGTGTGACGTTTCAGAAATGAAGGCAAGAGGTAGCTGCTTGTAACATTGAAGCTTCACCAGAATAGTCTCATTCGAAATGTGGAAAGATGTTAGGTGCCCCCACATAAGCAAATTTGCCCCTTCCTCACAGCCTCTGATGTTAGCGCCTCTCCCAACATTTGAAGTGCTAGCCCCTCTCCCCCCTGACATTTTAGCCTAGGTGCACCTCTGATGCCATGAACCCACCACTTAATGAAGTGGCCCCCAGGGCGGCTACATTTAGGCGTGGTGCTGAACACACACTCACAAAAAACACTTTCACCCATGCATTCATCCACCAGTTACACAACTCCATACATGCATGTATACATAAAACCAGACATAGCATCGACACAAACACCAAGATGCATGCATGCATTCATACATACACATATACATACTCATTTAATTTAAATACACATATACATTTTTAGTTTAAAATAAAAACACTTACCTTACCTCCATGCACCCTTAAAAAGCAACCACGCAGCCAACACATAGACATGCTGCCGGACAAGAGAGAACTCCTCTCCCATCAGTCAGCGTGATCACGCTGACAACATGAACACACTGGCTGACAGGAGAGGAGTCCTCTCCTATCAGTCAGCGTGGTCATGCTGAGCAACGTGAGCACACGAACTGACAAGAGAGAACTCCTCTCCCATCAGTCAGCATGGTCACGCTGAGCAATGTGAACACACTGATTGACAAGAGAACTTCTCTCCCATCAGACAGCATGATCACGCTGACAACATGAACACACTGACTGACAAGAGAGAACTCCTCTCCTGTCAGTCAGCGTGGTCATGCTGAGCAACGTGAACACACTGCCTGACAAGAGAGAACTCCTCTCCCATCAGTCAGTGTGGTCACGCTGAGCAACATGAACACACTGACTGACAAGAGAGAACTCCTCTCCCATCAGTCAGCGTGATCACGCTGACAACATGAACACACTGACTGACAGGGGAGGAGCCCTCTCCTGTCAGTCAGCATGGTCATGCTGAGCAACGTGAACACACTGACTGACAAGAGAGAACTCCTCTCCCATCAGTCAGCGTGGTCACGCTGAGCAACATGAACACACTGACAAGAGAGAACTCCTCTCCTATCTGTTAGTGTGATCACACTGACAACATGAACACACTGACTGACCAGAGAGAACTCCTCTCCTATCAGTCAGCGTGGTCATGCTGAGCAATGTGAACACACTGACTGACGAGAGAGAACTCATTTCCCATCAGTTAGCGTGATCACACTGACAACATGAACACACTGACTGACAGGAGAGAACTCCTCTCCCATCAGTTAGCATGGTCACGCTGAGCAACGTGAACACACTGACTGACAAGAGAGAGCTCCTCTCCCATCAGTCAGCGTGATCACGCTGACAACATGAACACACTGACTGACAAGAGAGGAGTCCTCTCCCATCAGTCAGCGTGGTCATGCTGAGCAACGTGAACACACTGACAGTCAGCATGGTCATGCTGAGCAACGTGAACACACTGACTGACGAGAGAGAACTCATTTCCCATCAGTTAGCGTGATCACACTGACAACATGAACACACTGACTGACAGGAGAGGAGTCCTCTCCTATCAGTCAGCGTGGTCATGCTG
Organism: Ambystoma mexicanum; assembly: GCF_040938575.1. Lineage (NCBI taxonomy): Eukaryota > Metazoa > Chordata > Amphibia > Caudata > Ambystomatidae > Ambystoma > Ambystoma mexicanum. The sequence continues at coordinate 990,410,697 of NC_090941.1, forward strand.
AGCAACGTGAACACACTGACTGACAGAAGAGGAGCCCTCTCTTGTCATTCAGCATGTCCACGTTGTCAGCTGAATAACGGGAGGCAGCTAGGCTCACTTCTGAGCCCTGCTGTCTCCCCTTATTTTGCTGTTTGTTGCGGAGCCAAACGGCTTCGCAACAAAAAAGCAGAATCATTGCAGGGGCAGAGAGCAGACAGCACAGTCCCCCGTGTAAATAATGGACACGGGAGACTGTGCTGCCTTTCACTTAGGAGAGGGGGCCGCGAGGCCCCCTGCAAGTGCGAGGCCCGGGGCAGTTTGCCCCCCCTGCACCCCCCTCGTGACGGCCCTGCTTCAGAGACCTGTTCTAGAATGAGAAGACGCTGCTCTAGTATTTGTGCGAGTGAGTGGGGACTGTGCATGGGGGATGCAGCTGCTTCACTCGTGTGCTGAAGAGGGACACATTGAAACAATCAGCGAGGGATCTTAGCATTCTCAGTGTCCAAAAACGAGTCTGTTTGGGTTTTAGCTGAAGACTGTGACGGGAGGCAGACCTAGTTCTCAGCTGTCAAACCCTCGGAGGAAGCCACTCCCAAGGGTTATGATCAAGCTCATTTGGACAACTTATCAACTAACTGCCAACTCACCCTAGTTTTGGCAGAGCCTCCTTTTTTGTGATTGCCCGGATACAATTCCCTTTCAACATAAAAAAAACCTACAGTAGTCACTCAGTGTCATGATCTCTGCTTCCAAAAGATCAGGACTTGCCCGACTCCCTTGGAAGCAGACCCATAACCCCGGTTCCGAGTGCCAGCCAGTCCCAATTGGGACCTTTTGGACCCTGTCCTGGCGCCAGTGGCACCAGGCTCATAAAGATGCCCAGTCCCAGCGCTGGAAGCGCCGGGCTCATAATGCTTGGGTGGACTTACCTGCAGCAGACCATGCTGCTTACTTACCTGCCAGTTGAACCCCTGATCCTCTTCTGTTTGGGACTACTTTTCCTGTTGGGTGGGGCAGGAGCCACTCCCTAGGTTCAGAACACTGGAACTCTTCTGGAAAGCAGGAACTCTTTTCTTACCTAGGCGTGGCTGTGGAAGGAGACACCTAAGCACTACAGGAGGCTATTTAAACCACACCCGATGGATGAATCTTGCTTTGCATTATTCTGCATTCTCTGCAGCAGAACGCTCATCGTGTCTTCTGCTTCTGATCCTTGGCCTAAGGGAACAAAGGCTTACCATCCTGGAATCCAGTCTTCAGCAGCACCTGTAAAGACAAAGAAAGAACAGGTTAGCACTACGGTCTTCAGTGGCAGCGCATCTCTTACCTGGTCCATCGGCTGTCACCAACGCCTCGCGCTGCATTCCGGCATCTGAAAGACAAAGGCTTACCTACTCTTCGCATGCTCCGGAGGTCTTCACACTGCATTCCGGCATCTGAAAGACAAAAGCTTACCAGCTCTTCGCACACTCCGGAGGCCTTCGGCGCTGCATCCCGCATCTGAAAGACAAAAGAAGGTGCGTTTAAAGACATTGGGCAACTTTACTACTCACGTGCCATTACTCCTTCCCACGCCGAATCCAGTGGGTATTCCAGCACCCTTCAGCTTCTCTAAAGCTCCGAACTTGTACCTGCAAGATAAAAGGGACAGTTAGTGCGCATCGTGAAGCAGGCTACAAGCGCTTACTTACGTGCTTCCAGGCGCTTCTATTCCTCAAGCGGGTTCGATCCTCAACTCTCATCAGCCCGCCATCCGCCATCGCCGGAACCCTGCAAAACAAGAGATAGCATTACAAAAGACTTTTAAGACATTTGAAGTGCCCAGAACTTACCGTTCGTGCAGTTAACGATGGACAGCAGTCCTCTGAGGTCAAGAGGCCTGCACCCTTATCCAGTGAAGAAACTGGTTACGGCACCCTGCCCCGAGGCAGATGGAGAGCTCGGGGTTCACTTACCTAAGGTGAGGGCGTTAACCTTTGGGGTTCTACAGGAGAAGAGAAAGGGAAGAGGAGAGAGGGACCCAATAACCCCAGTTCATTAATCCCATATTTTCTATCTGCAGACATCTTACTCTTCGAGTCAGACATACAGTGCACAGAGGTCCAGCCCAAAGGGCCAACCGTGTGTTACACATCACCTTTGAAGATACGGCATTCACCCAGTGAAGACAGGCGCCTCTGCGGGAATCAGGTGAGCGTTACACTCAGTGGCTGATTAAAGCTTGCACCCTATGCCTGTTTACCTGCTGTGAGAAACCTGAAGGTGTCTCCCTGGATAAACCCTGGGGATCTGTCATCCAGGTGGCTAGGACACGGTCATCGCTATTGGATCCAGTTCCTGGGGGTGGACTAGTGAGAGAGGATCACCTGGATGGGGGGTACTTGGGGAGTGGGACACTGACTGGTGAGACGCGGTATCCCCCTTCTTTCAACACCTCTTCCCCATCCTCTTCCATAGGACATTCAAAAAACACTGCCCCCCCCTTTTCTTACACAAACACTTTCACACAACATGAAAGACAATGGACTAACACCAAAGCCGTTTACCTGACTTGTCCCAATACGAGGGTCAGGCAAAGTCAGGCAATTGAGCAGAACCACACACACCTGATGGCCCTTTCCCTTCCCCACAGGGATAAAAGGGGGAGCAAGAGAGCACAGTATGACCAAGGCAGACCGCACGACGAGCCGGCTATCCAGACCAGGCAGTTCAAGAGGAGGAGAAAGGTGACAAACATCGAGAGGCTGACGAGGAGAGACACAACCTTGCCCTTCTCGACAAAACCCTGCAAAACCTTTGCAGAAGGAAACGTAAGATCGAGGACAATAGCCCAAGTGTCCTGCAGCAAATGTCAATGGTACATGGAGCATATCGACGCTGATAAGCCGGAGCAAGGGAGACTCCTGCTACCGTGGTACTGGCCTTGACTCCAGTTGCAAGAAAAACCAAGCGGTTCTTCACAGCCGGTGAGTCGAAGGGGAAACCGATAAAAACCGAGCTGTGGGAAATGAAAGTCGCAACGTGGCAAAGTAAAAGAAGTTCAAAGAAATGTAAAATTGTAAAGGGGAGACCAGCTGCAGAAGGGGACCGGCACCACGTGGGTGCTGCTCTAAGAAACTCTGGTCGATTCCCGTTGGAGTGAAACTACAGATACCAGAAGGCCGTAAAAGAGCTGCCGAGATAGCTTAACGTGGTCATACAGGAGGTCAAGCAAAATCCCCACACAGTCGAAAGCCTTTGACCAAAGAACTATAAGAAAGAAAGGGACGTAAATCCTGCAAACATTGAAAGTGAATGTGAAGTTGGCAAGAGTGAACCTGGAAGAGGGATGCTGATGAAGACGGGACAATGTCTAAAGTCCCAAGAAACAGTGCTTTGACAAACGTGAACCTGGTAGAGGGATGTCCACTATGAACTGTTAGAAAAGATATTAAGATTTGGGAACCAAGACAAACCCATAGTGAACCCGGTGGAGGGAGGCTGAAAGCAAAGAGGGGTCTGCACCCGGAAGAGGGGGACCCAGGGATTAAGCCATCACCCTAGAAAGAAGCTATAGTGAACCCGGTGAAGGGATGCTGAAAGCAACAAGGGGTCTGCCCCGGAAGAGGAGGACCCAGGGGTGAAGCCATCACCCGAGAAATACATATAACACACTCAAAGGCAAGAGACTTTTTGAAGGTAAAAGAGACTTGGCCATTGAGGCTCCTGTTAAACTAAAACAGAACTGTAGTCTTATGCTGGGAGAGCTTGAAACTGTGCTATGCTCCAAGATCCCACCTTACCCCGTGCTCAAAACGTGGTGAAAGGAAGACCCAGGCTGCCATATCCTAACATATTATTTGTGAAAACTTCTTTCTTTTCTTGAAAACGATCCCACACCCCTTTTTGTATTAGTTGTAAGGTTTGGCAATAGGTTTCTTAGTATAGGCCCTTTTTCATTTGATACAACACCACTAGGACTGCCTTATTTTCCTTTGATGGTCAACGCTTGCTCCTATTTTAGGTTTAGATTAGCCGTTTTCAAACCTGCATACAGTTTAATAAACACCCTTGAACTGTGATCACTTGTGTCTGTCTTTACTGTTGCCATCATGAGTTCCTTACACTGCCCTCCCCCTTTTTCTGCCTGCCCCATCATCCACAGAACTTCCTGACAAGAGTTAATATCTGCCAACTAGATATGTGCCACCACACGTAGGTAATAGTGCTATGGGTCTATTGGAGGTACAATTAGTGTGGTATTTCCTGGGCTTCAGGATTAGCATAATCATGGCTTCACCATAGAAGGAGGGAGGGAGCCTTGCTGTAAAGCTTCTTGCCAAACTTTCAACAAGTGCATGGACACTTTAGGAACAGATTCATAAAAGAATACAGCCGTTAGACCATCTGATACCAGGAATTTTGAGGTGGGAGCGCTGCAATGGCATTCATTACATCTTTTGCCGTGATTGGGGCATTTAGGAGTATAGGGTGCTCTGATTTAACTTGCGCATTGGTATATTACATAGGTTTGCTTTGAGTTCCACAGTGAATTGTGTATTCCTCCTAGAATACAGTGTCTTGCAATAAGTATAAAACATATTCACTATGTCACTCAGATCTGACATGAGTGCCCCTTCATCGTTCAATATGGTCGCTATGTTTGTAGGCCCCCGCTCAGAATGCAAAACAAAAGAGGTGATGGCTGGAAGGTTTAGAATTAATCTTAACCTCTGGCATTGCTCTGGGCAACCCTCCAAGTCATTGTCCTTCGCCTGCCAAGCCATTACAAAAGGGGAATGACCATATGCAAATCAGGCTTGGTTCCACCCTAAAAGGGGCAGTCCAGTCCGAACTACTAAGTCACATCCCTTCTGCACAAGACCACAAGCATCCCCAAAACATGTTTTGGCCTTGTTGGACCTCATCAGTGAGGAGTAGCTTGGGTTGCTCGGCCCAGCAGTCACGGGACCCACGTCTGGGCATACTCGTCCCACTCGGGGTGACAACAGCAAAACAAAAGAGGCAATGACTCTTTCAAAACATAACAGTAAGGCTAGGAAGCGGCAGGTCTTCCGTCCTCTCCATATTCCGGGTCTGTATCTGGGTAGAAACTAATTTCACCTCCTAATCGGCCAGTGATCGGAATTGGTCCAGTTGAACTTTTATGGATGGAAGCAGGATGTTATTGCTGGACCTGATCCATTTCAATCTCAAGTTGTCTGATCTCTACCTCGAGTTCTGTCAAACTCCTCCTTGTGGCTTTATGGACTACATTCAATATGCCTATGCAGCACGAAGATAAACCTTGAATGCCTCCCAGATAGTAGACATTCAGGGAGACCAAGCCGATATAAGTTTAAAAAAAGGTGTTAATGACCACGTTGATGTCACTTTTAAATGCTATATCCAACAGTGCATGCAATTTAAAACACCAGAGAGGTTGCTCAATTGCATTCTCCTCAAGTTGAAAAGTCCAAAATAAGGGTGTGTGTTCTGATAGAGTCCTAAGGAGCACAGTACACTCCCGAGACCTATGAAACAGTCCCATCCCGATTAAGATACATTCAAGTCGTGACTGCATATCATGGACTGAAGAGTAATATGAAAACTCTTCATCACTTGGATGGAGTGTCCTCCACAGGTCTAAAAGCTCAAAATCATCCATGCCCTTGTGAATTTCCTGTACAGACAATGAAAGAGTTCTAGGGACCCTGCTGGATCTGCCTATGGAGGTGCTTAAAATGGTTTTGAAATCTCCAGCCTATATAAACTGGGTATGAAGATGTTTAACAAATTTACTGCTGTTTTTGTTACCTATGCTCATGTGAGGTGGAGGAGGAGGAGCATTTAACCCTAACACAAGCGCGAAGCTTGGCACAGAGGTGAAGTGGAGGCACAAGTGATTATTTGTGGAGGTCTGCCAGCCTTTTCAGCCTGTTTTTGCTGCCTATGCTCATGTGAGTTGGAGGAGGAGGAGCATTTAACCCTAACACGAGCATGGAGCGCGGCATGCAGGTCAAGTGGAGGCACAAGTAATTATTGGTGGTTCCTGGTGGAGTGGCATGGAGGGGATTACTCCAGTCACAAAGGTCTGCAAGTAAGTTATAGGCCAACCTTCGTTGGTAAGCAGGGTTTCCTCGCCCCTCTGCACTTTGGTACTTTCGCATGAAAGTGGACTAAGAGTGTTGAAAACCTGTAACCCGAAAGTGGGAAAATGAAAGCTGGACTGTTGTAAAACTGTATGTGACTATATTTGCACTCCCCTCCACTTTTGCCTGCTACTCTGCATCCAGCCAACTGAGTGGCTATTTACTTATTCCGGCAATTGGATAATGAGGAGTGTGCCAAGCTAGAATCACTCCCGAGAGCCGTGCTACTGGTTGACTATTGATTTGCCACTGAAATCAATCGCTCTCCAATGCCTCTGACTGTTTCAAGTTGTGTGTTTATGAGAGGAGGGTCGGGGGGGAGAGACAGACTAAGGCTGCTCCTAGAGCTGCCAGGCGTTCCCTGTCCCCCCCTCTCTGGGTCTCTGGAGGTTTTTCCTGAGGACTAGCTGCTGGTGGCCATCTGTGACTGTGGGTGTTGTGGGTGCTTGTGGACCCGAACTGTCCTTACTAAGCTTTCAATCCAGGGTGGCTGTATTTGTCCCGCAGGTCGTTGTGGTCCTCTGTGGTCAGTGGCCCATTACCATTTGTTTCTTATGCATTGGCGCATGCCGGAAGGTGCCCCTCTATAGTCACCATTTAGACATTGACTTTAGCGGTCTGTCATTTACTATTTTTAACCAATTTTATAACTGCTCAATTTTACTGTTCTTAAGTGCAAGAAAAGCAAGGGATGATGGGAGACCGGGAGCGCTGGCAGAAAGTGCAAAAAAATTCAAACGACCCAGGAGCTTGCCAAGGATAAGCCTCATCTTTTGCAACGCTCCCTTGATTCGTATTTGGAAGACAAGGCAAGAAAAATAGTGAATCGCAATACCGTTACTGGAAAAGCTACATGGGATGCTATTTCAGTTTCAGGAGGGAATCCCAAAGTTAGCACCACTGAAAAGAATTGTCTTAATGAGGGCATGGGGGCATTAGGGGACACGGTGGTTCAGGCAATGGCTGCGCAGGTGCTTGGGGTGCGTATGCCTCAGGATCCTCTGCACCCTGGCACGGAGACATATAAGGAAGTAGAAGTGGAAGTGGAGGGGGAGGGGGAGGGACTAGGGATGGGAGAGCGGGAGGTGAGGGGAGGTAGTAATGGATCAATTGGTGAGTAGCCATATGGTTGGGAGCCCGGAGAGGGAACTGAGTCAGGATCTAAAAGCCAAATGGTAAGAGACTATCAGGGGGGCGTGTTGAGTGGTGAGCGTCCTGGCCCGGTCACTGAGGTTGACGGGCTGGTGATGCCGACAAAGGATAAGGAAGTAACCACACAGTTAAGCTCAGTAACTGTTCATTCTAATTTTATGGGGACTGGGAGGTCCGACTTAAGCTTTAGGACTTTGATAGGGGACACTGGGGCTGACGTTCATATAGGAGTGCCAGAGAAGAGCATTTTAAATTTACTGCCTGCAACAGCCCCTCTTGTGGGGATTTTCATGGGTGTACCGGGGCTCCCTAAGTGTGTATTTGAATCAACTATTTCACTAATGAATAAAGCGACCCATTGGATCAACACCAACCCGATTGGACCGAGCATTGACCCAAGCCTTATATTAATGGCAAGAAGGGTAGGATGGGTAGGCCAAAATCCAAATGTATGGAGGGGGACTGCTTAGTGGTTTCCTTCTCGGATGCAAGGATGGTTAGTTATTTGGTCAACTCTAATTTATCGAGAGGCCTAAAACCAAACAGCTACAGTCTCCATAGTAGGCTGGTCTCTCTGGATTGTCTCTACGGTTGTACAGGGAGGGTGGCTGATTCAGGGAACAGCTTGAGTGAATTTGTTAGGAGGAGTGAAGCACCGAGTAACCCCACGCATGAGGGGCTTTGTATCCACCTCTTGGCCACAGATTCCCCTTGGGTTGGAGGGCCAACCCTAATTTAGAAAGATTGACCCCACAGAAGGGAGAGGTGCATACTATTGGGGTTGAGCTAGCTAATCGGTATGAGGCCCTAACCTCCTGTGAAGATCTGGACTGACGTACGGCTGACCGGCCCAGCCCAGTCGACCAGGAGGTTTGTGAGGGGAGGGGGGGCCGTGTCCTGGGATTGGGAGGGGGAACAAAGGTTATCTAAAGCAACCCCTTTGATGGCTAGCTTGTTATCCTAGAATATAGGGGCCAGGGGGAAATTCCAAGGGGAAGCCACTGTGGAGTTTTAAAAAACCCACAATGTCATTCTCCTGCAAGAGACCTGGGCCTTGGAGACCCCACTGTTAGATGGCTACACATCGTAGGGGATCTCGGCGAAAAAAATACTAGAGTAAGATGTTATGGGGGTCTGGCGATTTTGATTAAAGCCTCCCTAACCTGTAGGTTTAGGGTAGTGGAGACTAACATGGACTACCTACAGGTGTGCCATATTTTACCCTCTAGGGGGGACCCGTTAATAATTCTGAACCCCCATAAGACTGAGGCAGACAGGTTAGCCAAGGTCAAGGTGTGTATTTATGGGTTATTTGTAAACAGGAGGAATCGTAATGAGCAATGCATATGGGGAAGAGATTTTAACCTCAGAATAGGTGTAGGTCTGCCAAGGATCTATTAGATATTTGAGTAAAGGAGAATACATTTTTCAGAAGGCTGTTGGGTCTCCAGGGATCCACCCCCTGTATCTCTATTCATAGGGAACTGGGAATGGAATTCTGTGAGGACCAATGGGCCCTGGCACCAATAACCTTCTGGATTTGGCTTTGGGTGAATGAATATGCTATCCTATGCCACTTCATCATTTGGTCTTCAATGGTAAGGGATAATTGGAGGAAAATCCTGTGGCTCTACTCTATTGATGAAGCTTTGTCCCGCGGAATCATCCGTGTACTTTCACCCCCAGATAACCTGTTGACCAAAGGCCCAATGAGATCCTATAAAAGCAGCTTGGGAGAAACATTCAAGATGAAAATGGATTTCATGGAATTCGCAACCAATTCAGACAAAGCACATGCAGTGATCAGCCGGGTGAAGGAGATCCAGCCCTATTTAATTTGGGGTTCTACTAAGACAGATCGCTGGCTGATCACCTGCACTAGATTTGATTGCCTGCAGCTGAGGGGAACCACAGCTAAATGGAGTGGGTACCCTGATGTGGCGGACAGCCCAGCGTGTGGTGCTGTTAGAGAGGACATGGTTCATCTTTTATTGTTCTGCCAACCCTATAAAGGCATCAGACGGTCAACCCTACTGCCGGTCCTCATGTCAGCTAACATCCACATCTATAGGTCGGCAGTTCTGTTTCTTTTGACAGCAGATTCTGTCCTGGCAGCTTGGGCACTACTATAATTTTTTCAAAGAGCAATGTTTCAAAGAAAGGGACTGTTAACCCAAATGTTCTGAAAAGAATAGCTACCTACTGAAAAACCTGAAGGAGTATTGGCCCTAATGAACTGGGGGTATTTTGTGGTTCTCTTTCCCTCCTCAGCAATTCATATGAATGTTTATAACCTATGAATTTTAAAGTATGCACCATATTGGATTGTATTGGATTCTATTAATTGTTTGCACTCTGTGTTTTCATTATTCACTTTTGCAGAGAGTTGTGATTTGATTGGTATTTTTAATCTGGAATATTGTATATTATAAGCAAGAGTGGCCAGTAATTTTATTTTATTATGTATTGTGTTTTTGTACTTTGTATGTGTTTGATGGATTGTTTGATCGGAATAAACATATTGACTGACTGACATTTACCAAGAAGGAGATTATGAAATGTAGGGTAATCAATATTCGAGACGTATCTATTGACCATGGTCAAGTTAGTGTGGGCAAGTGTGCCTGTAACTATCACATAACGGTCCTCTAGATCTTGCTCATGATCATGTAATTTGAATCTAAGGGATTTATGAATTAAGGTGAGGACTCCATGTGAATTAGAAGAAAAGGATGTACAAATCTTGAGGAGCCCTAGATCTTAGCAGAGGCTCTGGCCTGAGAGCTGCGTTTATTGCAGTAGGATTGTTTTCACCCCGTGCCGTTCACAGTAGGATTGTACCCTGCGGGCCTTTATAGGCTTACCGAGACCATTAACATTCCAGATTAATAACATATATACATCCGGGAGGGGGGAATTGGGGTATCTCATTAGAGGTAGTTTAGTGACGGTCATGATGTGCAGTTAGCTACACTAAAGAGGCTGCATGTTGTGGATAACCCTGTGCTGTGATATGAAGTAGTTGAAAGATTTTTTTCTTGCTCTCCGGGAGCCGAGCCATTCCCTCCCTCAACCCCATTTCCAGACCACAACACGTGGTGATAATACCAAACCATGGCATGAAACAAACCGAAACATCAAACCTTGAGCAACTGCCCAAGGGCCACGTCGAGTCGCTCATCCATTCCCCCCCCTACTTTGAAAGGGGAGCCAGCTCCAGAATTGTCAATTTCTGACAAAAATGGACTTAGGTGTTATTTTCTTAAGCATATGCTGGGCGATGATTCCCCATTAGGCATCCTTGTGATACGGTCAAAGGTGAAATGAAAGAGAAGAGTTCAACCGTTATATTGTGTGGACATCGGGGACACTGTTAATTCAACTTACATCATTAAATTATACCCTTCTGTCAAGGTGTCGAGGGCATATTCCCATATTCTACTCTGTGAAAAACCTAAGGGTGTTTCACTGCCCAGTCCCCGGGGGTTCCTTACTCAGCTGGCCAGGGAAGGGCGATCGCTATTGGATCCCGACCCTGGGGGCGGACAAGTGATGGAGAATCATTTGAGTAGGGGTTCTCGGGAAGTGGGGAAGAGACAACCGAAGGCGAGACATGGTATCCCCCATTTCCCGACAGCTATCTACCCAATATTCCCTCTGCATTTATGGGATAATACAACTCCCACAAATCCCATTCTCTCTCTGACAACCCAACTACTGAGACGTGGAAGAAGACTGGGATGAGGAAGATCACCGCTAGTAAGATGCAATGGCCCTGTCCCACTAATGCGGCCAGGCAGGGTCAGGCACTCAGTCACAATTACATACACCTGAAACACATTGATGGCCAAACAGAATATAAGAGGTGGTGCAAAGAAGCACACAGAGAACGAGGATGGGTACGAGAAGAAACAGCTGAGCAAAGGCTGTTGGGAACCAGGCTGAGGAGAATGGAAGGCCGAGGGGATAGCAAGCGGAAGCCAGACGAGGGAGCCGTGTCTCCAAGAAGCCAAAAGGGTTCACCCCCCAACTTAAATCCTTAAGATCACAAAAAAGGAAACTCCAATCTATTTGGCACCAGTCCCCCTCTGAAAATAACAAAAATAACAGAATTTGCAAAAATGTACAAAAAAGAAATAACCAAAGCCGAAAAGAACACCTTCAATGATAGGATTGAGAAAGCTAAATCCAACACTAAAGAATTGTTCTCCATCCTCCGCGAACTAGAATACCCAATCCAACCGGTAGACAATGCCCCAAAGGATAAAGCATGGTGTACTAACATACAAAATGCCCTATCGAATAAAATGTTGTCCCTACAATGCAAAATTGCTAAAAAAGGGCCTCATTACCACTCACTGACCAACAAACCAGTCAACCCTCGGTGACTAGGACAACCACACCCTTTAGATTCAAGAATATTGGCCTCATTACACGGAAGGCGGTAAACCATGGTGCTATAAGCACCATGGTTGCCGCCGGTACCATACCGGTACCACCATGGAGGAAAGGGGAATTACCACCCCATTCCAAGGTTGGCGGGGCGGTAATTCCCCCTTCCTCCATGGCCCTTCCCCATTCCCATTTTTGCCCCATAGGGCATAATGGGAATGGGGAAGGAGCTAATTACGGTACCGCAAATTGCGGTACCGTAATTAGCACCAAGGTCCCTTTGCGGGTCCCAACTTTAACGGCTGGTCTACACCAGCTGTTAAGGTCGGGTCCCGCAAAGGGACCTCGTAGTAAGGTGGTAAGGGTTTACCGGTACCGGTGCCCTTACCAGTACCGGTAAACCCTTACCGCCTACCGTGTAATGAGGCCCTATCTCTATAACTGAAACAGAAAAAATAATACTTTCCCTCAAACCTTCTAACTGTAAAGGTGACACATGCCCAGCACAGATAATAAAGGATGCAGCTAGGGACCTAGCCCCTTTTATCTCCAAGTTGATAAACTCCTCATTTAAAACTAATACAGTACCAGCCAACCTTAAGGAATCTTGAGTTCTACCATTACTAAAGAAACAAACTCTGGACCCCACCATCCCCACCAATTACAGACCCATCACCACTGTGCCATTTCTTCTTAAAATCTTAGATAGAGCTGCTTACATACAAATCCAGGACTATCTGGAAGCCAACCACCTACTTGGCTCACGACAATCGGGCTTCCGCCCTCTACATGGCACTGAAACAGCGTTGCTAGACTTTAAGACACAAATTGAAGAATTAAAGGACAATGGAAAAATAGCTTTGCTTCTCCTACTGGACTTTCGGCAGCGTTCGACTTGGTGGACCATGTAGTGCTATGCAACCACCTCCAATCTGCCGCCAACTTCACCAATGATGCTACAGCTTGGGTCCAATCCTTCTTAGCTAACCGGACCATGAGAGTCTTCTCTACTTCAGCCTATGCCAACCTTATCAAAATAACCTGTGGGTTCCCACAAGGCTCCTGCGTATCCCCTACTATGTATAATATCTTCACCAAGCCTCTGTTTGACAAGTTGGATAGACTAGGTGTCACCTACACTAATTATGCAGATGACTGTCACAGGTTTCCCCATTCTCACCTGTTTTCGTTGTCTGATGGCTTCTTTAAGAGGAGTCTTCTTTCATATGGTTAGGGTCTTATACAAGCCCGCTCGGCCGTCCTCGGCTTCCAGTGTTCGTTCAGCTTCGATGTCTGGGATCAAGGGATAACTCCAGGAAATTCTGAAAAATGATATGGAGCATGCGGAGGCGGTGCAGGGGTTCCGCGAAGGGCTGGATAAGGAGGGAAGGTAGATTGGAAGAAGGGGTTCCAGGAACCAGGAAACAACAGAATAATACAAGGGAGAGAATGGAGCACACGTCCGGTCACAGCTAACAGCAGCGCTGAGACGCGCGGGGCCACGGGGGTGTGACCTCTTTATAGAGTACACTGCGTAGAACGTGAAGACTGGTGAGCAGCGTTCTGAGCTTGCAGCCATGTTGGTAGCATTATGGAGTGTAATCCCTGACGTGTCATGGACCAGGAGGCCCAGAAAGGGTGAGTTTGATGGTTCATGACAGCATGCCCCTCCGAAAACCCGTCCCGCCGGGTTTGCCCGGGTGTATGAAATGGAACCTTCTGAGTAACCTGGTTTGAGATAGGTTCCCAAGTGCGTTCACTGGGGGGATATCCTTTCCATTGCACCAGGTACTGGAGTTGGCCACGTCTATATCTGGAATCACAAATTCTGGAGACCTCATACTCCAGTTGGTCATTGACGAGCACTGGGTTAGGCCGGAGGTTATTTCGAGAGGTCTGGACGTAAGGCTTTATTAATGATGTATGAAAGACTGGGTGGATTTTCTTACAGGAGTCTGGTAATTTGAGTCGAAAGGCCACTGGGTTGATGATTTCCTTTATAGGGAAAGGCTCATAATACCGGGGAGCCAATTTATTTGGTCGTAGATGCCGTGGCAGTAGCTTCGAGGATAGCCATACTTTATCCCCGTTTGTGTAGGAAGGGCTCGGTCTTCTTTTGGAGTCCCCATACAGCTTGGTCTGGGTCCTGACCTTCTCTAATTGTTCTTTGGCCTCTCTTTGTACATTAATGAGTGTTTCAATCCACGAGTCGACTGTGGGAACTGGTTTAGGATGTGGAAGGACAGAAGGTAGAACCGAAGGGTGGAATCCTTGGCTACAGAAAAAAGGGCTGGTCTTAACAGCCGAGTGATCCAAATTATTATAAGCGAATTCAGCCACTGGTATTAAAAGGGACCAATTGTCTTGGACCTTGGTAGTGAAGCAACGGAGATATTGTTCCAAGGTTTGGTTAACACGCTCTGTAGCTCCGTTTGGGGATGATAACCTGAGTAGAGGGCACATTGAATTCCTAGTATCCGGCAAAGGTTTTTCCAGAACTGAGAAATGTATTGAGGCCCTCTGTCCGATATGATCTTGGAAGGGAGTCCATGTAGTCGGAATATGTGTTCCAGGAAAAGTCCAGCAAGTTCTGACGAGGATGGCAGTTTATACAGGGGTGTAAAATGAGTCATATGAGTGAACAAGTCAATGGTGAGCATGATGGTTGTGTATCCCCTGGAAGGTGGTAACTCCACAATGAAGTCTGTAGCTATGAATTCCCAAGGCCTTGTTGGTAGTGGAGGTTGATGTAGGAGACCCGCCGGTCTTTTGTTGTCGTGTTTGTTTTGATTACAGACAGAGCATGCCTGAACGTACAGTTGTACGTCAGCTTTCATTCCGGGCCACCAAAATTGCCTTTGTATTAGTCGAAGGGTATTGGTAATACCACGATGTCCGGAGTAAAAGGTATCGTGACAGAGGTTTATTATCCTTTGTTGTAGTTTTTGTGTTGGAATGACCAAGGCATTATCTTTGAACAAGTATCCATGTTTAGTCTTCAATTCCACTGGTTCTTGCTCGAGATGTCTTTCCAGAGGTCAGAGGATTCAGTTTGCATGCAAACTTCATCTAGGAGACTGATTGCCTGAGCTACAAATATTGTATGGGGAAACATTTTAGGAAATGTTCGGTCTTCACGGGGTTCATAGTCAGGATGCCGAGACAGGGCGTCAGCGATTATATTTTGTGTTCCAGGAACATGGTGAATCTGGAACTGGTATTGGGCAAAGAAGAAGGCCCAACGGGCCTGACGGCTGTTCCTGCATTCCAGGGCCTGTAATACTTGGGAGATTTTGATGGTCCGTGCGAACCTGGACAGGATGTTTAGCTCCTAGAAGTAAATGACGCCACTCGGTGAAGGCTTGGCGGATGGCTAGCAGTTCCTTTTCTAAAACCGAGTAATGAGTTTCACTGGGGTCAATGTCCGTGAAAGATAGGCAATAGGATGTTCCAGTCCGTCATCGAGTTCCTGTTTCAAAACTGCTCCGATGGCATAGTTAGAGGTGTCTGTTTCCACTAGGAAGGGTCGATTTATATCAGGTTGAGCCAGGATGGGGGCTTGTCTAAACTCTGTTTTCAAGCGTTGGAAGGCCTTCTCCTGGACTGATGTCCAATGAAAGAGAGTATCTTTCTTCAACAAGGCAATAATCGGTTGAACAATCTCGGAGAAGGATGGTATGAATTTCCGATAGAAATTAGCTATGCCCAGGAAAGACTGGATCTGTTTTACGGTGGTCGGAGTTGGCCAGGATAGTATGGCCTTAACCTTGGATTGATCCATTCCTAGCTGTCTGGGTTAAGGACAAATCCTAGATAGTGAACAGTGGAAACATGAAAAAGGCACTTCTCGGGTTTTGCTAGGTGCTTGTGTTCATGAAGCCGTTGTAATACTGCCTTAACATGTCCTTCATGCTTGAGAGGATCCTCAGAGAATATCAAAATATCGTCCAGGTAGACGATGACGAAAAGAAATAGCATATCCGAAAACACCCGATCCATAAAGCGTTGGAAGATCGCCGGAGCATTAGCGAGTCCAAAGGGCATGACCAAGTATTCATAATGACCAAAGGGAGTTCTAATACGGATCAGATGGTAGGCACCCCTGAGATCCAATTTGGTGAATATTACGGCTCCTCTTACGGCTTCCAGGATATCTGAGATCAAGGGTAATGGATAACGATCTTTAAGGGTGCACTGATTTAGACCTCGATAATCAAGACAAAGTCTGAGCTCCTTGGTGTCTTTCTTAGGAACAAAAAATAGTGAAGCTCCGGCTGGAGACTTGGATGGGCGTATGGTGCCGTTTTCTAGGTTAGTATCTAGGTATTCACGAAGGGCCTTTTTCTCGGGTTCAGACAGAATAAACATCCTTCCAAAGGGAATCACAGCTGAACATTCGGTTTCAATAGCACAGTCTTCCGGCCTATGGGGTGGTAAGGCTTGGACAATAGCAGAAGAGAACACATCAACGTATTCCTGGTAGGCTTTAGGAACCTGGACAATGTTGGAGACCGTAAGAGGACCTTGCTGGGTTGTTGAACGTTCTTCCGATGGTGTCGGAGAAAGATCCAGGAATAGACAATGAGACATGCAAAATTCGGAATCTAGGAACAGGGAACTTGCTGTCCAATTGATGTATAGATTGTGTTTTTGTAGCCAGGGCATTCCCAATACCATTGGGTAATGGGCAGATTTTATGATGTCAAACTTTATCTTCTCTCGATGATGGTTTATTGCAAGCTCGATTTCCTTGGTCTGAAGGGTTATAGGTCCAGGAGAGAGGGGTCTCCCATCAATTGCTTATATGGGTTGCAAGGTGTTCCGGGATTCGTAGGGAATATGATGTTTAAGGACCCATTCTTGATCTATGAATATTCCCATGGCCTCACATTCCACTAATGCCAGAATGGGGTAGGTTTCCTTCTTGGATGGTGATAGAAAGGCCTGTAAAATTACCACAGAGTTTTGTCCAGGAGAGTTCAAGGATGGTATAGATGTGGAGCCTACATCTCTCGCCCGAAACTGAGCTCCATTATAGGATCGGGACCTGGCGTTTCCCGAACACCGCAGAGGGGCTATTGGACATTCTCTGACTAAATGCTTGTCCGAGGCACAGTACATGCATAAGCCAGTATGGATCCTTCGCAACCTTTCTTGGGGGGATATGGGTCCACGGAAGGCCCCTAGTTGCAAGGGTTCAGGTTTGTTTGTAGGAACAGAAGTATCTTTGGATTTCGAGGAGGTCTCTAAGGGGTTCTTCTGGAGGGGTGACTTGGTCTTCCTTTTCTCTGCCTTCCTTTCCTGGATGCGAAAATCAATCTGTAGAGCAAGATCCATAAGTGCCTGGTAAGAACCTGGACGTGCCACCCTGGCTAATTCATCCTTGATATCTTCATTTAGCTCTCTTTGAAAGAGAGTGAAGCAAGCTTCAGGAGGCCAACCCGCTTCTTTAGCCAGTTGCTTGATTCGAGTCACATAAGTGAGCATGTCCTGAGAGCCTTGCTGGAAATCAAGTAAACGTTCTTGAGCACTAAAGACCTGTTCTGGGCAGTCAAACATGGTTTTAAGTGCTTGAATGAATCCATCATAATCATCCAAGAGGGCATCTCCGGAATTAACTAACGGTGTGGCCCAGGCTAATGCATTCCTGGAAAGGTGTGAAATAATAAAGCCCACTTTAGCCGTGGGGGTGGAGAAATAATAAGGTTTAAAGGTAAAGTGGACCAAACAAGAATCCAGGAATGCACGGAGGGTTTTTGCAGAGCCATCATATTTCTCAACAATGCCGCCCAATAGCACACTGTCTTTTGTGGCAGAGTCGCGGGATAGCACTAATTGCTTTAACGCGGCGTTCTCAGCTTTCAGGTTCTGCACTTCGGTCATTAGGTCCTGCATGCCGCGCATAAGATCATGGATGGCCGCCCCCATGTCTATATCGACTTCGGTCAGGTGGCGTCTCAATCTGTCACAGGTTTCCCCCTTTCTCACCTGTTTTCGTTGTCTGATGACTTCTTTAGGAGGAGTCTTCTTTCGTATGGTTCGGGTCTTATACAAGCCCGCTCAGCCGTCCTCGGCTTCCAGTGTTCGTTCAGCTTCGATGTCCGGGATCAAGGGATAACTCCAGGAAATTCAGAAAAAGGATATGGAGCACGCGGAGGCGGTGCAGGGGTTCCGGGAAGGGCTGGATAAGAAGGAGGGAAGGTAGATTGGAAGAAGGGGTTCCAGGAACTAGGAAACAACAGAATAATACAAGGGAGAGAACGGAGCACACGTCCGGTCACAGCTATCAGCAGAGTTGAGATGCGCGTGGCCGCGGGGGTGTGGCCTCTTTATAGAGTACGCTGCGTAGAACGTGAAGACTGGTAAGCAGCGTTCTGAGCTTGCAGCCATGTTGGTAGTATTACGGAGTGTAATCCCCGACGTGTCAGGGACCAGGAGGCCCAGAAAGGGCGAGTTTGATGGTTCATGACAGCGACACACAGATCCTCATACCCCTTTCGGGCAACTTCGAGGCGGACTCAGCCTTGGTGAACAAAATATACACCCTCATTCAGGCATGGATGGCCTCTGCCTGAATGATGAAAAAACAGAATTACTAATCTTAGGCTCTGAAGCCAATATCCAAAAACTCAGCCCAAACTACACATCTTTCAGCATTGATAACAACCCTATCTAGGTGATGTCTGTAGTTAAAACTTTAGGATTCTACTTGGATTCCTCTCTCACTCTCAAAAAGCAAGTCAATTCCCTTGCCTCATCCACAACATACACTTGCAAACTCATCAGAGCCTCCAGACCATACCTCTCGAGAGCGAGTTGCACCACACTCGCCAATGCTCTTATTATGTCAAGATTAGACTACTGTAATGCCCTGTACTCAGGAGCCAACAAATATATTACAGACAAAATTCAAAGACTGCAGAATAACGCCCTGAGGGCAGCATTGAACATCCCCTACAGAGAGCATATTACCAAATTCAGGAAAGAGGTTAACTGGCTGAAAATAACGGACACAATTCTCCTCAAAACAGCATCCCTCACCTCCAAATGCCTGAATAGTTTAGCACCTCCATACCTAATGGATAGAATTACTAGGAGAACAGCTACCCGCCCTACGAGATCTGCCAACTCATTTATGTTGGAGACTCCTATGTTCAAACGCTCGACAGCAGGAGGAACCAGTTTCCCTGTTAAAGCTGCACAATGTTGGAACAAATTACCAGTTGACCTCAGACTAGTACAACCCTACCCTAAATTCAGACATAAGATACTCATTTGGCTACACACCAATGACACCTAACTGACGAACTACAACTGACGAACTACAATGACACCTAACTGTCTACCAACCGGTAGACAATGCCCCAAAGGATAAAGCATGGTGTACTAACATACAAAATGCCCTATCGAATAAAATGTTGTCCCTACAATGCAAAATTGCTAAAAAAGGGCCTCATTACCACTCACTGACCAACAAACCAGTCAACCCTCGGTGACTAGGACAACCACACCCTTTAGATTCAAGAATATTGGCCTCATTACACGGAAGGCGGTAAACCATGGTGCTATTAGCACCATGGTTGCCGCCGGTACCATACCGGTACCACCATGGAGGAAAGGGGAATTACCACCCCATTCCAAGGTTGGCGGGGCGGTAATTCCCCCTTCCTCCATGGCCCTTCCCCATTCCCATTTTTGCCCCATAGGGCATAATGGGAATGGGGAAGGAGCTAATTACGGTACCGCAAATTGCGGTACCGTAATTAGCACCAAGGTCCCTTTGCGGGTCCCAACTTTAACGGCTGGTCTACACCAGCTGTTAAGGTCGGGTCCCGCAAAGGGACCTCGTAGTAAGGTGGTAAGGGTTTACCGGTACCGGTGCCCTTACCAGTACCGGTAAACCCTTACCGCCTACCGTGTAATGAGGCCCTATCTCTATAACTGAAACAGAAAAAATAATACTTTCCCTCAAACCTTCTAACTGTAAAGGTGACACATGCCCAGCACAGATAATAAAGGATGCAGCTAGGGACCTAGCCCCTTTTATCTCCAAGTTGATAAACTCCTCATTTAAAACTAATACAGTACCAGCCAACCTTAAGGAATCTTGAGTTCTACCATTACTAAAGAAACAAACTCTGGACCCCACCATCCCCACCAATTACAGACCCATCACCACTGTGCCATTTCTTCTTAAAATCTTAGATAGAGCTGCTTACATACAAATCCAGGACTATCTGGAAGCCAACCACCTACTTGGCTCACGACAATCGGGCTTCCGCCCTCTACATGGCACTGAAACAGCGTTGCTAGACTTTAAGACACAAATTGAAGAATTAAAGGACAATGGAAAAATAGCTTTGCTTCTCCTACTGGACTTTCGGCAGCGTTCGACTTGGTGGACCATGTAGTGCTATGCAACCACCTCCAATCTGCCGCCAACTTCACCAATGATGCTACAGCTTGGGTCCAATCCTTCTTAGCTAACCGGACCATGAGAGTCTTCTCTACTTCAGCCTATGCCAACCTTATCAAAATAACCTGTGGGTTCCCACAAGGCTCCTGCGTATCCCCTACTATGTATAATATCTTCACCAAGCCTCTGTTTGACAAGTTGGATAGACTAGGTGTCACCTACACTAATTATGCAGATGACTGTCACAGGTTTCCCCATTCTCACCTGTTTTCGTTGTCTGATGGCTTCTTTAAGAGGAGTCTTCTTTCATATGGTTAGGGTCTTATACAAGCCCGCTCGGCCGTCCTCGGCTTCCAGTGTTCGTTCAGCTTCGATGTCTGGGATCAAGGGATAACTCCAGGAAATTCTGAAAAATGATATGGAGCATGCGGAGGCGGTGCAGGGGTTCCGCGAAGGGCTGGATAAGGAGGGAAGGTAGATTGGAAGAAGGGGTTCCAGGAACCAGGAAACAACAGAATAATACAAGGGAGAGAATGGAGCACACGTCCGGTCACAGCTAACAGCAGCGCTGAGACGCGCGGGGCCACGGGGGTGTGACCTCTTTATAGAGTACACTGCGTAGAACGTGAAGACTGGTGAGCAGCGTTCTGAGCTTGCAGCCATGTTGGTAGTATTATGGAGTGTAATCCCTGACGTGTCATGGACCAGGAGGCCCAGAAAGGGTGAGTTTGATGGTTCATGACAGCATGCCCCTCCGAAAACCCGTCCCGCCGGGTTTGCCCGGGTGTATGAAATGGAACCTTCTGAGTAACCTGGTTTGAGATAGGTTCCCAAGTGCGTTCACTGGGGGGATATCCTTTCCATTGCACCAGGTACTGAAGTTGGCCACGTCTATATCTGGAATCACAAATTCTGGAGACCTCATACTCCAGTTGGTCATTGACGAGCACTGGGTTAGGCCGGAGGTTATTTCGAGAGGTCTGGACGTAAGGCTTTATTAATGATGTATGAAAGACTGGGTGGATTTTCTTACAGGAGTCTGGTAATTTGAGTCGAAAGGCCACTGGGTTGATGATTTCCTTTATAGGGAAAGGCTCATAATACCGGGGAGCCAATTTATTTGGTCGTAGATGCCGTGGCAGTAGCTTCGAGGATAGCCATACTTTATCCCCGTTTGTGTAGGAAGGGCTCGGTCTTCTTTTGGAGTCCCCATACAGCTTGGTCTGGGTCCTGACCTTCTCTAATTGTTCTTTGGCCTCTCTTTGTACATTAATGAGTGTTTCAATCCAGGAGTCGACTGTGGGAACTGGTGTAGGATGTGGAAGGACAGAAGGTAGAACCGAAGGGTGGAATCCTTGGCTACAGAAAAAAGGGCTGGTCTTAACAGCCGAGTGATCCAAATTATTATAAGCGAATTCAGCCACTGGTATTAAAAGGGACCAATTGTCTTGGACCTTGGTAGTGAAGCAACGGAGATATTGTTCCAAGGTTTGGTTAACACGCTCTGTAGCTCCGTTTGGGGATGATAACCTGAGTAGAGGGCACATTGAATTCCTAGTATCCGGCAAAGGTTTTTCCAGAACTGAGAAATGTATTGAGGCCCTCTGTCCGATATGATCTTGGAAGGGAGTCCATGTAGTCGGAATATGTGTTCCAGGAAAAGTCCAGCAAGTTCTGACGAGGATGGCAGTTTATACAGGGGTGTAAAATGAGTCATATGAGTGAACAAGTCAATGGTGAGCATGATGGTTGTGTATCCCCTGGAAGGTGGTAACTCCACAATGAAGTCTGTAGCTATGAATTCCCAAGGCCTTGTTGGTAGTGGAGGTTGATGTAGGAGACCCGCCGGTCTTTTGTTGTCGTGTTTGTTTTGATTACAGACAGAGCATGCCTGAACGTACAGTTGTACGTCAGCTTTCATTCCGGGCCACCAAAATTGCCTTTGTATTAGTCGAAGGGTATTGGTAATACCACGATGTCCGGAGTAAAAGGTATCGTGACAGAGGTTTATTATCCTTTGTTGTAGTTTTTGTGTTGGAATGACCAAGGCATTATCTTTGAACAAGTATCCATGTTTAGTCTTCAATTCCACTGGTTCTTGCTCGAGATGTCTTTCCAGAGGTCAGAGGATTCAGTTTGCATGCAAACTTCATCTAGGAGACTGATTGCCTGAGCTACAAATATTGTATGGGGAAACATTTTAGGAAATGTTCGGTCTTCACGGGGTTCATAGTCAGGATGCCGAGACAGGGCGTCAGCGATTATATTTTGTGTTCCAGGAACATGGTGAATCTGGAACTGGTATTGGGCAAAGAAGAAGGCCCAACGGGCCTGACGGCTGTTCCTGCATTCCAGGGCCTGTAATACTTGGGAGATTTTGATGGTCCGTGCGAACCTGGACAGGATGTTTAGCTCCTAGAAGTAAATGACGCCACTCGGTGAAGGCTTGGCGGATGGCTAGCAGTTCCTTTTCTAAAACCGAGTAATGAGTTTCACTGGGGTCAATGTCCGTGAAAGATAGGCAATAGGATGTTCCAGTCCGTCATCGAGTTCCTGTTTCAAAACTGCTCCGATGGCATAGTTAGAGGTGTCTGTTTCCACTAGGAAGGGTCGATTTATATCAGGTTGAGCCAGGATGGGGGCTTGTCTAAACTCTGTTTTCAAGCGTTGGAAGGCCTTCTCCTGGACTGATGTCCAATGAAAGAGAGTATCTTTCTTCAACAAGGCAATAATCGGTTGAACAATCTCGGAGAAGGATGGTATGAATTTCCGATAGAAATTAGCTATGCCCAGGAAAGACTGGATCTGTTTTACGGTGGTCGGAGTTGGCCAGGATAGTATGGCCTTAACCTTGGATTGATCCATTCCTAGCTGTCTGGGTTAAGGACAAATCCTAGATAGTGAACAGTGGAAACATGAAAAAGGCACTTCTCGGGTTTTGCTAGGTGCTTGTGTTCATGAAGCCGTTGTAATACTGCCTTAACATGTCCTTCATGCTTGAGAGGATCCTCAGAGAATATCAAAATATCGTCCAGGTAGACGATGACGAAAAGAAATAGCATATCCGAAAACACCCGATCCATAAAGCGTTGGAAGATCGCCGGAGCATTAGCGAGTCCAAAGGGCATGACCAAGTATTCATAATGACCAAAGGGAGTTCTAATACGGATCAGATGGTAGGCACCCCTGAGATCCAATTTGGTGAATATTACGGCTCCTCTTACGGCTTCCAGGATATCTGAGATCAAGGGTAATGGATAACGATCTTTAAGGGTGCACTGATTTAGACCTCGATAATCAAGACAAAGTCTGAGCTCCTTGGTGTCTTTCTTAGGAACAAAAAATAGTGAAGCTCCGGCTGGAGACTTGGATGGGCGTATGGTGCCGTTTTCTAGGTTAGTATCTAGGTATTCACGAAGGGCCTTTTTCTCGGGTTCAGACAGAATAAACATCCTTCCAAAGGGAATCACAGCTGAACATTCGGTTTCAATAGCACAGTCTTCCGGCCTATGGGGTGGTAAGGCTTGGACAATAGCAGAAGAGAACACATCAACGTATTCCTGGTAGGCTTTAGGAACCTGGACAATGTTGGAGACCGTAAGAGGACCTTGCTGGGTTGTTGAACGTTCTTCCGATGGTGTCGGAGAAAGATCCAGGAATAGACAATGAGACATGCAAAATTCGGAATCTAGGAACAGGGAACTTGCTGTCCAATTGATGTATAGATTGTGTTTTTGTAGCCAGGGCATTCCCAATACCATTGGGTAATGGGCAGATTTTATGATGTCAAACTTTATCTTCTCTCGATGATGGTTTATTGCAAGCTCGATTTCCTTGGTCTGAAGGGTTATAGGTCCAGGAGAGAGGGGTCTCCCATCAATTGCTTATATGGGTTGCAAGGTGTTCCGGGATTCGTAGGGAATATGATGTTTAAGGACCCATTCTTGATCTATGAATATTCCCATGGCCTCACATTCCACTAATGCCAGAATGGGGTAGGTTTCCTTCTTGGATGGTGATAGAAAGGCCTGTAAAATTACCACAGAGTTTTGTCCAGGAGAGTTCAAGGATGGTATAGATGTGGAGCCTACATCTCTCGCCCGAAACTGTGCTCCATTATAGGATCGGGACCTGGCGTTTCCCGAACACCGCAGAGGGGCTATTGGACATTCTCTGACTAAATGCTTGTCCGAGGCACAGTACATGCATAAGCCAGTATGGATCCTTCGCAACCTTTCTTGGGGGGATATGGGTCCACGGAAGGCCCCTAGTTGCGAGGGTTCAGGTTTGTTTGTAGGAACAGAAGTATCTTTGGATTTCGAGGAGGTCTCTAAGGGGTTCTTCTGGAGGGGTGACTTGGTCTTCCTTTTCTCTGCCTTCCTTTCCTGGATGCGAAAATCAATCTGTAGAGCAAGATCCATAAGTGCCTGGTAAGAACCTGGACGTGCCACCCTGGCTAATTCATCCTTGATATCTTCATTTAGCTCTCTTTGAAAGAGAGTGAAGCAAGCTTCAGGAGGCCAACCCGCTTCTTTAGCCAGTTGCTTGATTCGAGTCACATAAGTGAGCATGTCCTGAGAGCCTTGCTGGAAATCAAGTAAACGTTCTTGAGCACTAAAGACCTGTTCTGGGCAGTCAAACATGGTTTTAAGTGCTTGAATGAATCCATCATAATCATCCAAGAGGGCATCTCCGGAATTAACTAACGGTGTGGCCCAGGCTAATGCATTCCTGGAAAGGTGTGAAATAATAAAGCCCACTTTAGCCGTGGGGGTGGAGAAATAATAAGGTTTAAAGGTAAAGTGGACCAAACAAGAATCCAGGAATGCACGGAGGGTTTTTGCAGAGCCATCATATTTCTCAACAATGCCGCCCAATAGCACACTGTCTTTTGTGGCAGAGTCGCGGGATAGCACCAATTGCTTTAACGCGGCGTTCTCAGCTTTCAGGTTCTGCACTTCGGTCATTAGGTCCTGCATGCCGCGCATAAGATCATGGATGGCCGCCCCCATGTCTATATCGACTTCGGTCAGGTGGCGTCTCAATCTGTCACAGGTTTCCCCCTTTCTCACCTGTTTTCGTTGTCTGATGACTTCTTTAGGAGGAGTCTTCTTTCGTATGGTTCGGGTCTTATACAAGCCCGCTCAGCCGTCCTCGGCTTCCAGTGTTCGTTCAGCTTCGATGTCCGGGATCAAGGGATAACTCCAGGAAATTCAGAAAAAGGATATGGAGCACGCGGAGGCGGTGCAGGGGTTCCGGGAAGGGCTGGATAAGAAGGAGGGAAGGTAGATTGGAAGAAGGGGTTCCAGGAACTAGGAAACAACAGAATAATACAAGGGAGAGAACGGAGCACACGTCCGGTCACAGCTATCAGCAGAGTTGAGATGCGCGTGGCCGCGGGGGTGTGGCCTCTTTATAGAGTACGCTGCGTAGAACGTGAAGACTGGTAAGCAGCGTTCTGAGCTTGCAGCCATGTTGGTAGTATTACGGAGTGTAATCCCCGACGTGTCAGGGACCAGGAGGCCCAGAAAGGGCGAGTTTGATGGTTCATGACAGCGACACACAGATCCTCATACCCCTTTCGGGCAACTTCGAGACGGACTCAGCCTTGGTGAACAAAATATACACCCTCATTCAGGCATGGATGGCCTCTGCCTGAATGATGAAAAAACAGAGTTACTAATCTTAGGCTCTGAAGCCAATATCCAAAAACTCAGCCCAAACTACACATCTTTCAGCATTGATAACAACCCTATCTAGGTGATGTCTGTAGTTAAAACTTTAGGATTCTACTTGGATTCCTCTCTCACTCTCAAAAAGCAAGTCAATTCCCTTGCCTCATCCACAACATACACTTGCAAACTCATCAGAGCCTCCAGACCATACCTCTCGAGAGCGAGTTGCACCACACTCGCCAATGCTCTTATTATGTCAAGATTAGACTACTGTAATGCCCTGTACTCAGGAGCCAACAAATATATTACAGACAAAATTCAAAGACTGCAGAATAACGCCCTGAGGGCAGCATTGAACATCCCCTACAGAGAGCATATTACCAAATTCAGGAAAGAGGTTAACTGGCTGAAAATAACGGACACAATTCTCCTCAAAACAGCATCCCTCACCTCCAAATGCCTGAATAGTTTAGCACCTCCATACCTAATGGATAGAATTACTAGGAGAACAGCTACCCGCCCTACGAGATCTGCCAACTCATTTATGTTGGAGACTCCTATGTTCAAACGCTCGACAGCAGGAGGAACCAGTTTCCCTGTTAAAGCTGCACAATGTTGGAACAAATTACCAGTTGACCTCAGACTAGTACAACCCTACCCTAAATTCAGACATAAGATACTCATTTGGCTACACACCAATGACACCTAACTGACGAACTACATTTCTACCTCTCCAGCCCCTACACGACCCTTTGTTTCCAACAAACTACACTGTAGCTTGGTTAACTGTGCACGCAGTGTATATGTAGGTGTGGATATACTGATACTCTTCATAATGCTTCCTTGACTTACCAAGACCATTGCTTTGTATTTAATGTATCTTGTACCTTGTATCTTGTTCCTATTTCAAGCACTGCTCTATGTATTGCTACCTTTGCACTGTAACTAAGTTTTAAGATTTCTTGTTTCTGTTGCGCCCGTCTACCCAAGGGCTTGGTGCGCATTACCAAACAAATAAATAAACAAACAAACAAACAAAGAGAGGAAAGCCAAAAAGCTGGAGGAATCCTTTATTTGATGTGGTTTAAGGTTACTAGTTTCCCCTGGAACAACAAGAGTGTCTGGGATGCTCTAAGGGGCACGGCGGAGAGACCCTGACCTCAGACGTCAGAGCAGTGAAGGACGCGTTGGAAGCAAACACATCCGGTGAGTTCTTGGATGAAGGGAGAGCTCGGTTTGTGAAGACGTGAATGATAACAAAGTTGCAAGCAAGGTTATGCATATGACGGCAAACGCGTGGAGAGAAAGACTCGATAGTTAAGAAGTACAATGTAAAAAAGAGGTCCTGCAGGACGAAACGCATTATTGAAAAGCTCTTTGAAAGAATCTCAAACTACGATAACCAAGCTGCATTGTGTCGAAGTGGTCATGTATAGGCCTGAGTAAATCTATATAGTTTTGAAAGTCTTCAATGTGAAAGTGAACTGACAACCAAGAAGATGGGCAAGGGAATCCTTTAGAGGGAAATACAAATTGAAAGAAGGTAAAGCCCAGAGAGGTCCGAACTCGGATGAGGGAAGCCTGAGGGGCCTGTTGTAAAACTGTTGTGAATCATTGTCTAAAGTAAAGAAAAGTCCAGACTCAGGTAGGAGAAACCTGAGGGGCCTATGGTGAAAGAGTCACCCTGAAATATAGTTATACCACAACTGTGTTACATTGAGCTGATGCTGAATCAGGTGAGGGAAGCCTGAAAGAACTGTGTAGTGTTGAGCTGAAACTGAATCAGGCGAGGGAAGCCTGAAAGACCTGTGTGAACTATTTCAACTGTGCGAACTGGCCTACCGAAAGGAACTCCTAAAGAACCCCAGTGTCTCTAAGAAGTCAAACTACCAAACGCACCTCCTCAGAGATATTCCACCTTTCCTCTCCTTCCCCCAGAAGCTCACTATCTCTAGAGCTCTGATTCTCTCTAGGCTGGACTACTGATACAGCCTCTTTCTAAATCTGCCTGCTTCTACTCTCCGCCCTCTGCAACTCATCCAGAACAGGACTGCAAGACTTGTCCTTGGCCTCAAGCTCAGGAATCATATAACTCCAGCACTGAAATCTCTGCATTGGCTCCCAGTGGCTGCAAGGATTAAGTTCAAAACACTCTGCATTATCCACAAGGTCGTCTGGGGCCTGGGTCCTCAATACCTCCAACTTTCTCTTCGTAAATACCGTCCTACTCAAGCTCTTCGCTCCTCCACCTGCAACTCCCTCAGGGGCAGTCGCTTCTCCAAGCAACGAGTTGGTGGGAGGTATCTTTCTTCGGCTGGGGCCTCCCTCTGGAACAGCCTCCCTGCCTCTCTTAAAAAGTCGAGGAGAACCATCTCCGGTTCCGGAAGCACCTCAAGACCTTCCTTTTTGCTTCTGCCTTCTCTCCTCCTCTCCCCAGCTGATTTCCAGTCTGATACTGCACTGGTCACCTGGCTATCCTCTGATTTCAGGCCCAGGTCCCTACCCACCCAGTTGCACACCTGCACTGCCTCCCGGCAACCTGTAACACTACAGTCCCCCTACCTGCACTTTGGACACCTGCTGTCTGCCCTTACCCTTGCACCTGCCACCTGCTGGCCGCACCTCTTGTTATTGTTTTGATCCCATGTACAGCACTGCCCCCTCCCCTTTCTCCTGGCACTTTTCCCCTTCCCCCCTCCTCTGCACTTGAGTGATCTTAATGTCACTTGGCCTAGTAAAATTGTTGTCTCTGTCCTCCCTCTGTTCCCCCTTCCTTACCTTGTTGCGCCTTGAAACACTTGTGTATAGGTGCGTTACAAATGACATATCATATCATATCAGTGGCTTGAATTTGGGGAAGGGAGTTGGGAACCAACTCCATTGCCATTCTGACTTTGATTTAATACACTCTTTTGTTTTGGTACATTTCTCTACACTTAGTTATTGTAAAAGCATGAGGGCAAGCCTAGGTTTCTGACATAGGGCCTCATTACACGGTAGGCGGTAAAAAATGTGATTTACCGTCATGGCGCTATTAGCGTGTCCACCATCGTAGGAGACCGCTAATAGCGTTCCATTACGAGTTAGCGGACACGCGCATAGGGCCATGCCGGTAAATGACCCTACCGCCATGGCGCAAAAGCACCTTTCCGGCTCCGACCAAAGTGCTGATAGCACCTCCGCCCTCATGCTGCACGCTATTAGCGGTCACCGCTGTTAGCGGTCACTGCTATTAGCGGTCACCGTAAAACACCGGAACCGGAAATAGCGTCATCGCACCGGAACGGGAAAGAGCCCGGCGGCCATCTTTAAAAACACAATCCATTGCCATCCCCTGCACTCAGGACCTGCAGCAACACCACGACTGGCAAAACCACATCCCACAAGAACAAACAATGCCCAAGGCCCTAAAGAAAGCGATGCGCGCCAGCGCAAAGAACGCTTCTCAAACGAGGAATTGAAAATGCTGGCAGACACCCTGGCTGCAAATGCAGACGTAGTGTTCGCTAGCGACATGCGGCGCCCTGCACTCCTGAGAAAAAAGGAAATCTGGGATGAGGTGGCGCAGAAAGTCAGTGCGGTGGGCTCCACCCCCCGCACCGTAAAGGACGTGCGCAAGCGGTGGGATGATCTGCGCCTCCGTGTACGCAGCATTTTATCGGCCAACAGGAATCTGGCCATGGGCACAGGAGGCGGAGGTGGATCCCCGATGAAGATGCAGGAGTGGGAGGAGACATGTGCCAGCACCTTTGGCATAGAATCCATCGAGGGAGTGGGCCGAATGGAGTGTGGTGTGGCAACAACGTCAGACGGAGGTGAGTGACCACGCAAAACACAGCAATGCTAAGCATGAGTCCCTCCCCCAAATGTGAAATGGGAATTAGCTAATGGATGGGGTCATCACACACACATGTACACAACCCTGCATATATGCCGTGCACATCCCCACACAACCACATGCATGCAGCACCTCACACACGTGTCACCCTGACACATGTCCGGATGACCCACCCATCTGGCCAACAACCTGCAGGCCCAAACTAGATGTCCAAATCCAAAGAACTGCAGCAACAACAACATATGCATGATGCACGTTGACCCATCACTGATGCTATCCCTGTCTTGCTCCCCCACAGGGTCACATTCTGACAGTGAGGAGCTGGACTCTGCAACGCAGGCCCCACCACCCAAAAAGCAGGCCAAGGGAAAGGATGCAGGCACTAGGCCCAGTACATCGAGGGGCACTGGGATATCTGGAGTGGCCCAGCGTTCAAAAGCCACACACGCAACGACCACACCAAGGATCGAAATGCCATCCGACAATGTGGCAGCACCCCCACCACCCACCCCCACCTCTCAGGAGCCAGTGCCAGAAGGCACGCCGTCTGCAGCCAATAGCTCCGTCGGGGAAGCAGCAGCCACGGCACCTATGAGTGATGTGGACGACCCATGTCCGACACCGGAAGGGCTGCGTACACCCAGCACCCAGCTGTCCCCACTCCACAGCCCATGCAACACATCCAATGGCAGCATCCATGAGGTGCATGCCGGAGATTCAATGGATGGGTCATTCAGTCCCGTGGCGAGCTCACCTGATGTCGGCCACATGCAGCAAGCTGCGCTAAGGAGTAACAGGGGCAGGGCCGCAGTCGACACCATGAGCCTGATACGCCAGCGCCAGGAGGAGCTCAATGCCCTGGTTGCCCGGCAAGTGAGCGAGGCTGCCTCGACCAGGGAGGAGATCCGGGTGTTGTCAAGGGACATGAAAGCTGCCATGGACAGCAACATGACGCGCCTATGTGACGAGATGGCCGCTGTGAGGCAGGTCCTAACGCGCATTGCTGAGGCGATGGAGAGCATGCGTCACTCACAGGGAGCAGATCAACCAGCCACCCCCTCGTCTACTAGCTCCGACCAGACAACCATCCTGCTCAGGTCCAGCCGGTCCTTGCGGCGGTCAGACTCACAACCCCCCAATGGTGGTAGTGGAGGAGGGAAGTAGGGCCAGTCTGTCCCTGTTGACACTAGGGAACTAATGCAGCACTGATGTGCACACCATGTTTGGTGGAGTTGTGGGGGGAGGGAGGTGAGGGTGTTTGGTGGAGTTGTGGGGGGAGAGGGGTTAGGGTGTTTGGTTGAGTTGTGGGGGGAGGGGGGTGAGGGTGTTTGGTGGAGTTGTGGGGGGAGGGGGGTGAGGGTGTTTGGTGGAGTTGTGGGGGAGGGGAGTGAGGGTTGTTGGGGTGGAGGGTACATGCACGTTTGAATGACATAATGCTCAATACACACGTAATGGCATGGATAATCACATGACTGGACATTGATCATTGTGTATGTGTGCTTTATTGTTGAAGGGTGCACTGTGTTTATGTCCTCCATACACCCCGTGCCCTGAGCTGAACACCAATTGCACCCTCCTAATCCATGTGCATCAGAAACAATGGTCTATCAGGTGCTGCCGCACAGCACGTCCCTCATGGGCATCGCCACCTGCATGACCTCCTCCATCCTCATCCCCGTCATCATCCTCAGACGGTGGTCGCAGTTCTATATCAGGGGGCATTGGCACATTCCGTCTGATACACATATTGTGAAGCATGACACATGCCATGGTGATCTTGGCCACCTTCTCATGCCCGTACAGGAGTTCCCCGCCCGACCTGCTGAGGCACCGGAAGCGTTCCTTCAATAGGCCGAATGTCTGCTCGATCACCACGCGGGTACGGGTGTGTGCATGATTGTAGTCCTCTTCGTGCCTGTTCTGTGGGTTCCGCACAGGGGTAAGGAGCCACCTCTTCAGGGGATAACCTGCATCACCTGCATGGGTGCAACAATGGGTATGTGTAAGTGTCTACATAATGTGGAGCGTGCACATATCACACAAACAAACATTGCATATTCAACGACATCCACAGATCCAAGCACGCATGGCAATCATGGTAACTGCAATGTGGGAAGGTGAGGTGGTCCTTGCAAGTGGACATGCATACGGCAGGGATTGCCATGTCCCGCCTGAGTTTAAGTGATTTGTGTTTCCTGGCCCTGGCAACGTTAGTGCCACACTGCTAGTACACTGCCATTCCTTAGTTGATGTCCCCATGCTGTTTGATGGCAATTCAGTGGTGGGGTACGGGTGTGCATCACCACAATGGCTACAGGGGATCCATTTGTATGCACTCATGTGCGCGGACCATTTCTGATGTTGTTCAGCGTACATTTCAGTTGTGATTTTGATATGCATGTTGCTGATTTATGTAATGGGGGGAATGGTGTGTTGTGCAGTGTGCATGTTGTTTCGAATGGCCTGTTTGGCGTAATGGATTGATATGTTTGTCGTGGCACTCACTTCCAGCATGTGGTTTTGTCTCTGGTCCATTGTGGGCTGCCTCACTGTACAGTGATGCAAAAATGTATGTCCATTCTTCTCATGACACCAGTTCACACCCAGTTGGAGTATGCATCTCCCCCCCCCCATTCACGCCCAGTTGGAGTATGCATCTCCCCCCCCCATTCACGCCCAGTTGGAGTATGCATCTCCCCCCCCATTCACGCCCAGTTGGAGTATGCATCTCCCCCCCCCATTCACGCCCAGTTGGAGTATGCACCCCCCCCCATTCACGCCCAGTTGGAGTATGCATCTCCCCCCCCATTCACGCCCAGTTGGAGTATGCATCTCCCCCCCCCATTCACGCCCAGTTGGAGTATGCATCTCCCCCCCCCCATTCACGCCCAGGTGGAGTATGCATCTCCCCCCCCCATTCACGCCCAGTTGGAGTATGCATCCCCCCCCATTCACGCCCAGTTGGAGTATGCATCCCCCCCCCCCATTCACGCCCAGTTGGAGTATGCATCCCCCCCCATTCACGCCCAGTTGGAGTATGCATCCCCCCCCCATTCACGCCCAGTTGGAGTATGCATCTCCCCCCCCCATTCACGCCCAGTTGGAGTATGCATCTCCCCCCCCATTCACGCCCAGTTGGAGTATGCATCTCCCCCCCCCATTCACGCCCAGTTGGAGTATGCATCTCCCCCCCCACTCACAATCCACATCACACTGACATGTGGTCGGCCTGCTACTCACCAAGTAGCCACGAACGTTGTCCAGCATGTCGCTCCATGTATCGTGGTATTGTCGAGTTCCGCAGGACCATTGCATCATGGGTTGAACCGGGATATCGGACACAGCAATGTGTGATGATCTTGTTGGAGTCACATACCATTTGAACGTTGATGGAGTGGTATAGCTTTCTGTTACGGTACACTGCCTCATTGGCATGTGGGACCACCAGTTCTACATGGGTACAGTCGATGGCCCCGATGCAACTTGGGATGCCTGCCAGTGAATGGAAGCCAACTTTGGTGTTGGAGATCTCCTGGGCAGTCCGTGGCATGTATATGTGTTGACTTGTGTGCTTCAGGAGGGCATCGAGCACCTGGTTCAGTGTGCGTGAGAATACTGGTTGTGATATGCCATGCATCTGACCTACCGTATGCTGGTAGGTGCCTGTGGCCAAGAAGTGGAGCACTGTTACTACCTTCAGTAGAGGGGGGATGGCAGTACGGATGTCAATGAGACTCACAATGTCGTTGTATATCATGTCTACTATGGTGGTGATGGTATCCCAGTCCAGACGGTACAGGGTGTGTATCTGCTCAGGGGTTAGGTTGACTGGACTGGCTCTGATCCTGGGAATTGGTGGCTGCCTCTGTGGTATCACTAGGTGCACTGGTGGTGCTTGCTGCGCCTGTCTTGCCCTCCTCCTCCTCCTCCTCCTCCTCCTCCTGCGTCTCCTCTGTGCTGCCTGTTGTTGTAGCTGCTGCACTGCAATCATGTCCTCTAGCCCATGTAATGCTGCTAGTATTGCATCCATCTTGGTGTGGGAATGGGTGTGGGGAGGGGTGTGGTGTGCTCTTTTGTGCTGCCAGTCTCCATTGCCTCCACCTGTGCTGATTTTGTCCACCTGTGGCAGGTGGGAACTCTGCTGTGCTCTTTTAACGTGTGGTTCGCGATGCCGGTATTAGCGCCTTGCCGGTAAGGGTTCTTTGGGTCTACTACATGCCGGTATTGCCATGTACGCATGGCTCGTGATGCCGTGATATTAGCGCTATGCCGCTATTTCCGGTCTGAGGGGGCGCGCGCTCACGGACTTGCCGCTAATAGTGCCACCGTACTTAGCGGTGCCGCTAATAGCGGTATGTCCGGGTCGTGATTGGGGAGGGGATTTACCGATACCGGTAATCCCTTACCGGTAACGGTATGTCCCTACCGCCTACCGTGTAATGAGGCCCATTGACTTTTCTTATTCTGACTGACATTGACTATGTTATTTTTCCTCTGATGGTCAAAACTACCCCCCCATTATAGATATAAGGCCAGTTAGGAAGTCTCCACCCCCATTCAGAACTTATAAAGGTGTTAAAACTTGTATATTTGTGTCTGTGTCTAACTCTTGGTACCATGTCTGCCACACAACTCCCAGATCCTGCTCAACACAGGGGCTCCAGTATTTTAAAAGGCTGGGAGGGAGTCCCTTTTCGGCCAGTAAACAAGTGTGTTTTATTGTTTTGAATGATAAGAAGATTGGACGGGTACAATATTGCATATTTCAAGCCTTTGTCCCACAATTTGAGTTTTACAGAGGTGAATGATAATCAGGCCTTTTCGATACATGATGTAAAGTCTGGGTAAAAGGAGATTCTAGCCTCTCGATAGTTTAGTTCATCTAATTTGCGGGCTTGCCATAGAATCAGATTTCGATGTCTGCAGTTAAACAGCCTGACAATCATTGGGCGGGCATTTTGACAGGTGGAGGCTTTGGACCGGATACTCAATGTGCCCTCGCCACCAAGAACTGTATAGATAGTCGGTTGGTCACAGAGCGCTTCGCTAATGAACGTCTCCATAAAGATGTCCATTTTGCTTGCGGGAATAGATTTGGGTATGCTGACCACCCGTACATTATTTATTCTTGGCTTGGATCCCATTCACCTCCTGTTGCAGTGCTCTTATAACATGGCTCACCTCTGAACTGCTGTCTTTCCAGGATTCTTACTCGATGCTCTACCTCAGATATATGTCTGCTTTACTTCTGAATCCTTTTTTGAATTTGCTGTTAACTGGGTCAAGCCCAATTTCATTTGGGTAAGGATGATGGACAAATCGGACTAGTCCCGTTGCTATGCATTGGCCGGAGCCTCAGGCATCAAGGATTCCAAGGCCACCATTGGCCCATTGCATTCTCCTGCTGAAGTCATCTTGGATGTTTGAGCCTTCTGTCTGGGTGCAGCAGGGAGGTCTTTTTTTGAAAAGGACAATTAGTCTTTTGTTGCCCTTGGCCATGTGAAAGACTAGGCCCAGTGGATCCAATGATCTACATAGTGTTAAGCTCTGTTAAGCTCTTCTGGTGTGTTACCCTTAGGGCAAGAGCATTTTAAATGGGACCACTCATGCACAACAATCCCAGCCACTTTGCATATAGGGGTGAGATGTTGGGGCTAATTTGTTGAGAGCAGGGGCTGGTAGCGGTGTGGTACACCCCAACTGGAGGTTGATTGCTCAGAAGGGATTGTGACGAATCACGAGATTTAGTCACTTCTCCCAAGGGGGAGCCTTTCGCTGGAAGGATAGGGAGGTGAGCCCGCAACATGATACCCTGCATAGGGGTACAGGCAAGCAGGACAGACTCCCCCCCTTGGGGACAAGGACTCCCGTTCCACCAAGGAACTCCCTGATTTACTCACTCTGGGACCATCAACAGACTCAAGTGTCAAGAAGGGCCAAGAAGATTAAACCACTGTTTTTTATTGTGATCTAAGGTTTATGAATCAACCTTAAGAAATAAATGGTATTGGTACAGTGAAGAGGAAGAATGAGTGAGTGATGCTGATCACTCAGTGGAAAGAGAAAGAGGACTATAATCCTCCACTGGGGAGGGCTCAGCCAAGTGACATAAAAAGAGATTAAGGACTCCTATTGGAGAGTCATCGCCGGGAAGGATAAACACGGCAGCTTCAACCCTGCGTTGCAGTCACAGCTGATCGAATCCAGGAGGTCCTCTGTCCCGTGAAGGCAACAGCTTTCGTGCAAGGGATGTGCTGGGAGAGAGCTGGGAGCAGGAGAAGCAAGGGGAAGGAAACCCCAACCAAGAGAGCCAGTTGTGAGAGGTGGTGTGATCCTAGAAGGGTGGATTGTGCAGTCTGCTAACTGCGCTGAGGCTGCTGGTACTTGGGCACCGCAGAGCAGGTGCCAAGAAATCGAGAGAGTCAAAGAGAACAGGGAAGCCGTCCTCACCAGAAGATGAGGAGTTCCCATCCTGCAAGCAGGTCTGATGACATCAAACCCCTGGAGAGCAAGTAAAGGGGACAGTGGGAGATCCGGAACGGATTTCAAAGATGACGAGCACCAGAATCCTACTCGTCCCTGTAATATTGATGCGAGAAGATCAAGTGTGGATCATTACTGGTACAACCATACTTGTCTCAGTAACATTGAGGTGAGAAGGTCAAGTGTGCAATATTACTGGTACAGTCCCACCCGTCCCAGTATTAAAGAGAACTGGAATTTAAAGGTGAATGATTACTGGACCAAGCATACTCATCTCAGCAAACTTAAAGGAGAAGAATTGAGTAAGAATCGTCATTGGCATAATCATACTCGTCCCAGTGACAGCGGGAAGCATAAACCAAGTGATTACATGTGTTGGAAGAAACAGACTTTGTGATAAGAGTGTGTGGTAAGATACTGAGAAGGTGGACAAGGGTGTTATTGGCTGGCTAAGCCAGGAAAGGAATTGGGCACTGTATTCCAGGGCATAAAGAATATATTGAATGAAAAGGAAAAGGGAAGAAAAAACCAAGTGCTATAGTCAGTGTTGAAGTCAAACTTTATGAACTTATCAAAGTAGTGACTACAAATGATTTAAAGATTAACTATTGAAGTGACATTTTCTAAGAGCATAGTACAGGAGAAGGGAGTCATTCTCCTGTACCCTCATCGGTTTGGAATAGTGATAGGGACAGAGCAGATTAGAATTCAACAGAGGACAGTGGCCCTCATTAGGACCCTGGCGGAGTGGGTTTCCGCCAGCGCTAATCGCGGCGGACCCGTCCGCCGTACTACGAGTTCCCTTAGCGCCATGGAGGTTTTCTCCGCCTGGTTTTACCGGGCGGAGAAAACCATGGCGCTAAGGGACCTCGTTGTTAATTACGCCGCCGTAATTAACTCCTTCCCCACTCCCATTATACCCTATGGGGCAAGAATGGGAATGGGGAAGGGTAAAATGGGGATTGGGGATTTACCGCTCCGCCAAGGTCGGCATGGGGTGGTAAATCCGCCAACCCCCATGGCGCTATCGGCGGCTTTCCGCCATGCTCCGCGGTGCATTTAGCACCGCGGATTCCGCCAGGGTCGTAATGAGGGCCAGTGATTATTTTTGGAGACTCAACAACAATAGACAAACACCTGAGTTAGTTTGTTAGGTAGGCATAACACCTAGCTTAGGGCTAGCAAGGAGTTATTTTATTTTCCTTTTAATTTAAGTCAATAAAATGCCTGAATTAAGTCTCACTCCTTCTGACTCACCACAGGATTCACAAAGTAAACCAAACATAGATTCACCTGCAAGCTTAAAACCACATGGAGAGTAACTGTTAGATACCATCCACCTTCCTTCTCTCCTGAATCTCACCTGCACGACCATGTGTCCCCAGAGGAACCTCTTGATGGACCTCGACTCCACTCAAAATGAGTGGAGTGAGGTATTACTACTGAGGTTAACCACTATGTTGATCGTAGCCACCCTCAGCTCACCAGCCGCTTGTAGGGGAGAGGAGGGCCACCAGGCATGGCCCCGTGGTTCCCACACCGATGCGCAATGGCTCCAGAACAAACCCTAATCCCTAAGCAGGTAATAGAGGCCCAGTCTACCTGTAAGGCTCCAACTCAGCAGGGTATCCATGGAGCTGGTCAAGGGAATACAATTTGATTTGGAGCAGTTCATTTGCAGGCTGGAATAGTCCCCAAATCTTGCCATCACCTGTGTAATCGGGGCTAGGAGAGGATTTCTTCAATTATGGCAAGATCATCTGTATAAAATTAAATGATTTCTCTGTGGCCTACTAGCATCAATCCCATGTGTGAGGTAAAGAGGATCAGACAGAGGTGAGATCCCTGCTTGGTACTGATTGCAATGGGAAACGTGCACAGGAATGCCCAGCACCAAATACCCTTGGTCTAGGGCAGGAGTAGAAAAAGAACATGGAGTCTGAGAAGTCACCCTCAGCCCCACATTTTACCCATGACAGTGAGCATGTACGCTCAGGACACAGAATCACATTCTTTCTCGGAATCAACAAATGCAGAAATGATGCATGATCGGGGTCAGGACCACATGCCTTGGGGGGATCACAGTTCAACTTTACTAGCAGTGCGATTAGCGTCTCACTCAAGCCATCAAGAAGTACACAAAACTGATTCACCTCCCCCCACAACCACAGGAGGAACAGAGATAGCAGGGGTGTAGTTCTTAGAAACCTCCATCGCACCTGTTAATCTTGGTTCTTGGAAGGATGTCAATGCACAGTGAAAGGAGTATTCAGCTTTTTATGGCATGGCAAACTGAGAGACCTCCAGGGTATACTGTATGAGATATCACCAGATACCAAATCACTGTCAGCGTAAAGCTCTCTATTTTTATTTATTTATTTATTACATTTGTTATACGCCCAGACCCGGAGGTATCACTGCGTAGTTACAGACAATGGTAAAAACAATCTTAATAATGTAAGAGAAACAGTAAGCACATAAAGGATAAGAGGATAATACATACATTTATATACAAGAATATGAACAGTAGGGGGGGGCGTGGCCAACTGCCATGTAAGAAGGAAGTGTTCATGCAGCTCCAACTGATGTGCCCATTGATCCGCCGCTAACTTCAGCTTTTCTACACCAAAACTACTGAAAGTCGCCACGATCGTCAATGTAAGCATAGGGCACCCGAGGCCGAAGTTTGGAACGGCTTCGATCCACCATCGAGTCACTGAGCCTTGCAAAAAAAACCCGCCGTGACCAGAAAATGGCGGCCGCAGAGGGACCAATCTTTTCACTGGAGCCCGCTCTCTAAATAGAGTCGATGAGAACCAGCTGAAAACAGAGGCTCCCTTCAACTGCAGTGGAAGCAGGTGCCAAAAGTCACGAACTGGGGAGAAGTAACCCCCCACGAGCGGAGGTTTGGATCTGCGCCCCCTATGCCCCGCACTGGTGTGGGTGAGAGGAGCCGGAGCAGGAACCAGCCGTAGCGGCCACGGACCATGAGCGGCATGAGTTGAGAGGGGCCCATGATGGACACCTAAGAGGTGGGAAGTGAGGTGCCCTGAGTAGTCCCGACCCGCCTCGACCACACTGCGAGGCACCCCCTCCGGAGACCGCAGCTCCGATCCGGAGCACTGTAAAACCCTGCAGAGAACCGAAGGGAAGGAGAGAAGAGGAGCAGCAGATGCCCCAGGCCCGCCATCCTGCCGTGGATACAGAGGAGCCCGTGGTGGAGGGACGCGCACACCCTGAGGCAGCGGGTGGCGCCAACGCGGAGCTGCTCGCAGTGGCTCCACGAGACCAGTGGGGTGCCGCTACGGAACAGTCATCCGGCACGGCGATCACCAGAAAGGCCCGGCCCCGGGTGAGGGCACCGAGAGTACCTGCAAAGTGGCCAGAGAACCAGTGGTAAGGAGTCGGGGGGGTAGGGGCCTCGAGGACATAACTGGCACAGTGCGTGCACATAACACGCTGGCCCCCTGGAGCCCCCGGCCCTAACACGCCCACGCCTAGCGACTGCACACTCTGCCTAAATCGGGCAGCACGCGGAGGTACCACGGTGCCTGGGGAGCTTAGTGGGGCCACCACAGAGGGCCAGACGATCATCATGGCCCCCACGCTGCGCACGAGAAGCAGCACCCTTGCAGGGGCCCCTGTTTCCTAACATTTTCAGGCAGTGCTTGAGTACCGCACCCCGTACACAAAGAGGCGCAGTGATACCTCGCGGCTTGGCAGCAGAGCCAGCAACTTGCGGGACTGCAGCAATGCCTGAATCCTGATACAGTGAGTCGCCTCTATACCCTTGGTGGACTGATAGGATCAATACTGGAGCTCCCCTCAATCAAGACTGAGGGAGCACACCTCGCAAGGCAATTACACCACTGGGGCCCCATCCACCTCAAATACCCCACCAAACCCTCCAATGCACACCACGCTTGTCAAAGGAGGAAGCGTATGACGCGGGCCTACCGGATAGGCCCTAAACAGCCCTAACAACTGCACCTCCGCAGGGCAAGCAGCCTCAACTGCCGCTGAGAAGTCTATGAAAGACCCTGCGGGCCAACCCGCCCCCAAAGCTATGTCCCACAAAGGTGCACGAAGCAAACACAGACAGACCACAATAGAGACCTTTGCGGCCATCGGCTCGCTCAGACCAGACGCTGGCACCGCCAATGGAGAGGCATCGAGCACAGAGACACCAGAACCGGCAAACTCGCAACTCTTAGAGGCCATTATGACGCTCCAGAAAACTATGGAAAACAAAATTGACGCTGTAGCTATAGATTTGAACATACTGCGGCAGGATGTGCGCTCTATTGCCAGCAGAACAGACGCTTTAGAGACCCAAGTGCGGGACAACACCGAATCAAAAACCCAACTCCTGAAAGAAGTGGACACCCTAGCACAGAAGGTGAAGAACCTGGAAGATAGGGCCGACGAGGCAGAAGGGCGGGCCTGTAGAAATAACATCAGAATCATAGGCCTGCCCGAGGGTATCGAAGGTAACGACCCCACGAACTATGCTGAAAACCTCCTCAAACAGGAACTCGGAGCCGGGAAACTATCACAAGGCTTCACCATAGACAGAGCCCACCGATCCCTCGCCAAGCGGCCACCCCCGGGGAACCTGCCTAGACCCATCATAGCCAAAGTGCATAGTTATAAGGACAGAGAGACTATTTTAGCCTTCTCAAGACTAGGCGGCTCTATACAACGAGACTCCGCGAAGGTCGCCATCTATCCTGATTATACCTTACAAGTTCAAAGGAACAGGGCACAATTCACTCACACCAAAGCTAGACTGAAAAACGCAGGCCTGCGTTATATGCTGCTATACCCAGCCAGACTGAAAATCCTGCATAACAACAGAGCCTACCTATTTGACACCCCTGCCGAAGTTAGCGAATGGATGGACAGGGAGAAGGTCCCTGATCTCGAACTGAAACAGCACAAACCACAACATCCAGCATCATAAGAACCCCCCCCACTGCCCCCAGGCAGTGCTTACCAGAGTAATAGCGCCACATTACGAAAAGCGGCGACAACGATGAAACAGGAGCCACACCAGACACAAAACACTTCATAGTCGTACCACCTGAATTTGAACTACTCCTGCCCCCAGGAATCGTTTGGGTAGTTTACCCACCCGTAGGGCACCAAGAGACCCAGGTCTAATGGAGCGGAAACAGGGAAGTCAGAATGGGGGAAACCTCGTTAGACGTGTTTTGTTAAAGGAACAGTTAAAAGTTTACGTTGATGGGGAAGGGAACCCCAAGCAGGGAACCCAGTTAAAGTTATATATGGAACGAACGAAGACCACCAGCTGCGGAATCGTTACCGGACTGACCGGGCCCTTCCGAGGACTCGAGCATACCACTGGGCTGCTTGGTGGGACACCCACAAAACTGCAACCACACTTAGACCATCGCTGACAAAATCAGAATAATGTCCTGGAATGTAAGAGGCCTAAACAGTTACGTCAAACAGCACCGTATCCACTCCTTCCTGAAATGCCACAAAGTAGGAGTCGCCCTGTTGCAAGAGACCCACCTGAATGCACCCAAACTAGCAGCGCTAGCCAAAGTCTGGAGAGGAACCCTAATAGGCTCTGTGTACTCCTCGTATGCAAGGGGAGTCTTGATATGGATCGCACCTTCCATCCCTATTACCCTGACTCACACCAAAACGGACAACGAAGGTAGAATGGCCCCGATACAAGGCACCACAGAAGGGAGGGAACTTTGCCTGATTAGCACCTACGCTCCTAAGCACAACGCCACCATCTTCTTCCGCTCACTATACACCCGCCTGAGCCCAAGTAGAGAGGGCGCAATAATATGGGGAGGAGACCACAACTGCACCCTAGACCCCCGCATGGATAGGTCGGACAACAAGCATGTCTGCCCCTCCCCACCTGGCAAAATACTAAACACCCTCACACACCAATGTGCCCTGAAGGACCTATGGAGAGCACAGCATCCCGAAACTAGAGCCTATTCCTTCTACTCGCCCCCACATAAAGTTCACACCAGAATCGATTGCCTATTCGTGAGTGAGGAACATATAGCTCTGTTTGATGACACACAATACTTGGCCAGGGTGCTGTCAGATCACTCCCCCCTGATAACCACATGGACACTAACAGCCCCCAGGCCCCCAGTCCCGACATGGAAACTCAGAAGCGAGGCATTGCTAGACAACGCCTTCAACGAGCAAATCAGAAAAGGCACTACTGACTACTGGCAAACCAACATAGACAGCGTCCAACACATACGCACAGCATGGGAGGCGTACAAGGTAGTGATAAGGGGAGAAATGATTGCTGCCGCCGCCGGAGGGGCCCCGAGACACATCACTGCCCTGCTTGCGCGCACCGAAGCAGAGCTGAAAGTTCTAGAATCTATGCTATCCCCTGACCCGGCCCATATGCATAAATTTATAGAACTTAAGCAATCTTGCCTAACACACTGGGAGACACTGGGGAAACTGAGCTACGCGAAATACAGCGCTAGGAACCACGCCCTGGGTGATAAACCCGGGAAACTGCTTGCGTGGCAGTACAAGCGCGAAATCCCCAGACCTCCCATCTGCCAAATCCGGAGCAATGACGGCCCAAACACCTATACATAAGCTGGGATAAACCTAGCGTTCAAAGAGTATTACCAGGCCTTATACTCAGATCCTACTCCTCCCACGGACACTGATATCGAAGATGTCCTTGAAAGCATCGAGCTGCCTCACCTAGACGAACACATAGCAGAGACCCTGGACGGCCCCATCACCCCAGACGAGGTTATGGCCACCATCAGGACATTGCCCTCTGGGAAAACACCAGGGCCCGACGGGCTCTCTGGTGAATTTGATAAGACTTACTAGGACGTACTAGCACCATTATTATCCCAGGTGTACAATGAAGCGTATGAGGAGGGCTGCCTCCCCGATACCATGCGCAAGGCTATTATCATTCCCCTGCTAAAACCCAACAAAGACAGTTCAGACTGTGGCTCATATAGGCCCTTGTCCATGCTAAACTTTGACTATAAGATACTAACTGCGCTAATGGCAAGGAGACTACAGGTCGCCATCCCGCACCTAATACACCAAGACCAAACAGTGTATGTGCAGGGCCACTCCATCACAGAAAACCTGCGCAAGCTGCACCATGT
Source organism: Ambystoma mexicanum (assembly GCF_040938575.1). Lineage (NCBI taxonomy): Eukaryota > Metazoa > Chordata > Amphibia > Caudata > Ambystomatidae > Ambystoma > Ambystoma mexicanum. The sequence continues at coordinate 990,453,917 of NC_090941.1, forward strand.
CATATATAGCACAGATGTCGAACCAGGAAGATGTGCGGTGGCGTCCTTGGACGCCTCCAAAGCGTTCGACTCTGTCCGGTGGACATGGCTCCACGCCACACTAGCCAAGATGGGAATTGGGCCTGCCTTCTTAAAGTGGGTCAAACTCACCTACACAAACCCCATGGCCAGGGTGCGAACCAATAACACGTTCTCGGTCAAATGGAACCTCTCCAGAGGGACCCAACAGGGATGCCACCTATCCCCCTTACTTTACATCTTAGCCATCAAGCCAGTGGCGGCATACCTCAGGCAGGAGTATGGCGACGGGGGTATAACTATAAACGGGATGACCCACCTAGTCTCTATGTACGCGGACAACATGCTTCTCTACCTAAAGGACCCCGAACACAGATGCACGGGGATCCTAATAAACCACGACAAGTCTTGCCTGTACCCCCTAGCCGCCCTAAGCACCACTAAGACGGAACACCTCCCCGCCCTAACTCTTAAATGGGAACCCACCACATTTAGATACCTGGGCATTAAGATCCACCGTGACCCCAGAACTGAACATGCGCCGAACACTCATAATGCGAAAGAAGGCTTAATTAAATCAATGGACTTTTGGAGCAAGTTGCCTCTTTCGGTGGCCGGCAGAGCGGGGCTTCTCAAAATGGCGAGACTCCAGCACTTTTTCACCAATGTCCCGTACAACATTCCATGGCAATTCTTCATTGAGCTAAACAAACTCTGCAGAAAATTCCTATGGCACGAAGGAAGGCACAGAGTCGCCTTAGACGTAACGCAAAGACCGTACGACACAGGAGGCCTCAAAATCCCTAATTTCGAACTCTATAAACTAGCAGGCCAACTGAAGCATGTAATCCAATGGATGGAAGACAACGCCACCTCGGACACACGCCTATTACGACCCACTGACCCCCAGATGCTGCTTAGAGACTTACTCTGGATCGAGCCAGACGCAAAACAACAAAACCCATATTTAATCACACTTGGCACCCGAATCTGGAGAAGAACCTGCAAATCTGCCAAACTGATCGACACTTTCTCCCCCCAGATCCCGATAGCCGCCACCACGTCGACCAGACCTGAGGGCCTGAAGGTGATCAGGAACTTATGGGAACCCCTTGGCATCGCCACCTTGGGGGATCTAATTGACGACCAGGGCATCCTCACGTACTGCAGGAGATCACGGGAATGCCACCAGGCCAATTCCTCCTACATGGGGCGACAGTGATAAAGCTTACGAAACGATGGCCCGAGATAGAGTCCCTCAACACCGGGCATGAGGTCATCGAGAACTTGCTAAGCGCGGCAGAGGAAGGACATGAAACCTCGAGGATCTATGAGATCCTGCTCAACTGTGCCTCACAACACAAACTCAAAAGCAAGGCAAAATGGGAACTAGAACTGGGCACGCCGTTCGAAGACAAAGAGTAGGAGTTGATAACACACTACCACAAAAAGGTATCTAGGAACGCCCGCTTCCAGCTCATACAATTTTACATCACTCACAGAGCATACCTTACTCCGGACATCATTTCCAGATTCAGTAGCACGAGCGCTGTGTCATGCCCCAAATGCCGCGAACCCTCCGCTGGAATGTCTCACATGTTCTGGGGATGCCCGGCCATACAGGCCTTCTGGTCCCTAATCCAAGCAAAAGCGGCCGAAGCGGACATTACATTGGATGTGCAATCGCCCAAAGCTTGCATCTTGGGATCATACCCCAGGAGCAAAAAGAACAGGCCCCTGAATAGACTTAAGGACCTAATGTATATTTTGGCAAAAATCGCCATGGCCTGGAAGAGCCCCACGGCCCCCAGCATCACAACGTGGTGGGCAGACCTACATAGATGGTCCACAGCTTAAATGCGGGCTTGGGAACTGGCACAACAACAAAACATGGACACCTCCGACGACCTACTACAATGGGTGGCCCTCACGACGTCCCTGTTCTGTGCAGCTGAAGACAGCTCCTCCGGAGAGGACCCAGACAGCCAGCACTGATCCCCGACGCATTGAAACCACAGCTTACCTTTATGGTCTTGGTCTAAAAGGGTGGGAGGGATGGGGGAGTTATTTTTTAACATGCATTGCTTTGAAAATGATACTGTTTGTATTGTTTATTGAAAAAATAAAAATAATTTTAAAAAAAAGAATATGAACAGTATCTGGTCTCAGTGGTGTGGGTCTTAGTTTCCATTAGTATTGGTTGAATAACCAAGTTTTCAGTGATTTTTTAAATTGTGGATAGGACATTTTGTTCTTGATGTTGGTAGGTAGGGTATTCCAATGTCTGGGAGCGAGAACTTTAAAGCTACTGCTTCCCGCTTTTTCTCTTTTGTATCGAGGGATTTCGAGGTTTTCATTGTTGTTGGATCTGGGGAGTCTGGTGTGGTTTTTCTTCGTGATTGTGTTAAGGAGGTATTTGGGAGCTTTGTTGGGGAGGCATTTATGAGTAATGCTTAGAGTTTTGAATAGTATCCTGGCTTTGATGGAGAGACAATGGTTATCTCTCCTGGTATTGGAGATGTGTTCAGATTTTTTTATGCCTAATGCAGCTCGGAGGGCTTTATTTTACATAAGTTGGAGTTTGGCTATGTTAGTTTTGGAGGTACCAAGGAAGAGGATATTGCAATAATCGAGCTTGGATAGTATGAGCGCTCTAGCTAGCTAGCTATGAAAGGACTTGAACGCCCTGTTGATCTCTTTATCAGCTATATACGCAGCATACTCTGCATGTTGTGGATATACATAATAGGAGAACCCTTGGTCTTCATGAAGAAGCCATGCCAGAGTCCTACCCTGATTTGACCCTCACAAAATCTCCTTGCCAAACCAGGTTAACAAAGGAATGTGACCCTTTTGATCTGCCACTGACCCGATATAGTCGAGGTTGGGTTGTAGAGAATGTACGAGAGCAGGGTCTCTGTTCTGGCATGCTCATTATCAAGGGTCCACAAGGAGGACAATTCATGCTTGACCATTTTGATACGCCTTCCTTCAACACCCCTGTATAATACCCATTGTGCACTCCTTAAATGTTTCCTAGAGTGTAACTAGTGTGCCAAGGTCAATAATTGGGCCTTATCAAAAGGTGGTCAGGCACCACTGTGCCAGCCCTTTCCTTTCCTCTCTTGTTCCTTCAGTTGATCCCCTTCTCATTCCGTTTCATACGTGTCTTTTCAACTCTTCACTCCCAAATCCTCTATTTCCTTCTTCCTTTAATCATCTATCTTAGCTATCCTCAAAAATCCTTCCTTGCTCCCTTCCTCTCCAGCTAACTTCCTTCCTATCTCTCGTCTGCCATTTCTCTCTAAACACCTGGAGCGCATAGTTTACTCCCAGATCTCTCCTTATATCATTTCTAATGCTCTTCTCTCCGCTCATCAATCAGGTTTACGACCTCTGCATTCCATGGAAACAGCTCTTCTTGCTGTCTCCAACTCTCTCCTTACTGTGTGTTACTCTCAACTCTCTTTTCGTCTTGTCCTCCTTGATCCCTCTGCCGCTTACAACACTGTGGAACACTCCTACTGCCAGGACTGGGGTGTAATTTTTGACTCTCATCTATCTTTTTCCCCACACATTTCTCCCATATCTCGCTCCTGCCATTATCAACTGTACAACATCCACAGGTCTCGCCCTTTTCTCACAACTCATGCTACTAAGCTCCTGCTTTCTTTTCTGATATTCTCTCGACTTTTCTTTTGCTCATCTATTCTCTTCGGTCTTCCTACATCAAACTTGCCCCTCTTTGCTCAATCTTTAATTCTTCTATACATTTTCTCTTCTCTCTTTTTCCCCGGGACTACATTCATCCCACTTTTCTGTCCCTACACTGGGTCTCCTTCAACTCTTGTCTACTATATTATTTCCTCTGTATACTTTTTAAAGGCCTCAATGATCTTGCGCCTCCTTATCTTCGTTAATCTCACTCTATGCTCTTAATCGCAAACTTAGATCTTCATCTCAATTTATTCTGTCAAATCTTTGCCCACACCATGTGCGCCCTCCAGATTCCATTCCTTTTCCTTACTTGCGCCAATGTTTTGGAATGCTCTTCTTCTCTAACTCTCTCTCCGTTCTATCTCCTCAGTTTAGAGTTTGACTCAAGCAGTATCTTCTTTGATCCTGATGACCTTTTCCAGACTGCATACATTCATCACGTATTGTACTGTTTTGGCTACTTGTGCAGTGCTTTGGTGTAAGGCACTTTAAAAATCGGATAAAGTACAAATACAAGCGCTGTCGCCAGAGCCAGTCCTACCATGAGGTGGATGGCGGCAGCAGAGAGGGACCCAATTCCTTCCCCTCCCTCTTGTGCCCACATTCTTCTCTGCAGAGCCATGTTTCAAGCTGTGCCTCTGCATGCATATGCTCGCCATTCTTCTCATTCCATTTCAGATGCAGAGTCCACAATAAGAGAAGAACAGCCAGTGAACACAGAGACATGTGGGGGAAAGGCAGGAAGATCAGCAGTGACTACCTGCAATTCCAATACGCCAGCGCCACTGAGGCCTAATCACTGCAGTGGAGCGGTGAGAGACAGAGAAACTCTGGCTCCCACCCTGCAGGGACGCATAACAGAAGCACAGCTCAGCCTTGCAGTGGCTTGAGCTTGCTGGTAGTCCTGATCCACTAGACCACCATAGACTTGCAAGGGCAAAGGGCCTCAGACTTATAAGTAGGGTCACTGAAAACAAACTTTGCACTCCATCTTCGAGCACCACGAGATCTCCCGGTGGCAATTCCGTGCAGAGAATGTCGGCGGGCTAAGACCCGTTTTAAAGCCTTTTCTTTCAGACACGCCTGGGAGGGGACGGAAGCAATAGGATTTGGATAGGGACAGATGAGCAGCCCTTAGAAAGGCAGGGATCTATAAGTAGGGGACAGGAAATGAGAAGTGTTGGTGAATCGGGTGAGGTCAGAGGAGGAGGTGGATGGCGACCGAAAGGCCAGCAGAAGAAAGGAGGGGGCGGTGGATTGTGGAGGAGGGTTTTGGAGCAGGTGAGGCATTGGCTTTAGGGTGTTAGTGGCTCTCTATTGTTAGTATGAATTTGTGTGAGATACGTGGGTAGAAAAGACAGTGCAAGGTGTGACTATGAGAAGACTGGTGTAGCCCGCGGCCCAAAGAGACCCGCATACTAGGAGCTACATGCGTGTCCCCTAAGGGGCCCTAGAAATGAAGACACAGACACCAGGGTTAATAAATGTACTTTATTAAGTGTTGTGTGCATTTCCTTTTTTCTGTGCCTGGATGTGGTGGGTGTCAGCCCACCCGGGGGCCAGACCGGACAGGCCTAAAAATGACAATGGGACCAGCAGCATTTGTGGGGCCGCCCGGGCCGAAGAGTATCAGCCCAGTCTGGGCTGAGTGAGTGGCTGCCCAAATCAGGCTGCCCAGCCATGCCCCACTCAGCCCACCTTGTGGCCGGCGAGGTGTGCCCTTACTAAAAGTCCTCCTGGGGTGCATATGCCAGGCGTGACCCGGGAGGGCAAGAGTGGCGAGTCCGCTCCACCCGGAGAGTGGAGCAGTGAGGAAAGTCCCAGGCTGGCTCAATGGCCATCCCAAATGAAGAGCGAGGCAGAAAAGTCCCAGGCTGCTCTGTCGTGTAGCCTGGGTGAAGAAAAGTCCCGGTCTGTCACGACGCAGCAGCCGGGTGAAGACCATCGAGGAGAGACTGTAGGAGGAATAGCAGGGAGGAGAGTAGGAGGTAGGGAAATGAGACAGAGAGAAGCTTACTGGTTCATATGTCTGTTGGGTTTGATGGTGTACAGTGTTCTTCCAGTGCCAATGGCCAGATTGAGGATGCGCCGCACCCAGCTACCTCTCTGAATCCCTAATCAAGGTGCTGTCCATTCCGACCTGACTCCAGCAGGATCATCTGTGGTGGGCCGATCACAGGAGCCTCTGAATAGGCACTGCATTCCAGGATCTTCCTCACCAGTTTACCATCACAACAGACTCTTCCCTATCAGGATGGGGAGCAACCTTGGGAGATCTCCAAGTCCACGACAAATGGAACAAAGATGACTTTCAGGAACTGTTCTGACTTGAGTGTCGTGTAGACCGATGAGTCCTCTGTCCCCAAGTGACGCACAGGGGAACTTAATAGAAACCCGCTGTGCGACCTTTGAGGCCACAGGTGGGAGATGTCTTCCCAGATCCACGGAGCCTCTGGAACACCGATGCTGCTGTCGAGAAGGAACGGGGTTAAGTACCAGGCAATCACAATACAGTCAGATAAACAAAAGAATCTAAAATGTCTTACCTATCTGGTGTAAGGGTAACCCAGGTAACCTAGTAGAGAGGTTCGAGACTCAGATGATACGGCGGTCCCTGGAATGGTAGAACCGCAGGTTAGCGTGGATGAAGGGTTAGCCACCGGTAGGAGAGAGGGCTTGACTTGAATCCCAAGAAGGGAAAGGGCGTAGAAGTTCAGCAAGGTAACCAGGGATGATCCAAAGACAAGTCGAGGTGAAGTCCAAAATCCGGCAACAGTTCCAAGCAACAGTACAAAAGGGGTGTGCGAGGGAGTCCGAGGTAGAGTTCCGTGATCAAGATAGCAAGGAGCAAGTAGTAACGCCAAACAGGGTCTGAAGCCAGCTGAGAAGCAATGAGTGTTCTGTCTCTCAGACCTTTATACTGTGTGTCTGGGAGTCATGTGACGTCTCTGGATCATGTGACGTCCAACAAGGTCACGTGACTCTGGATCACGTGACCGACGTGGTGACGTAACACCGCCCCTTCTGCTATACGCTCTCCAAGGCAATTGCCAATGCAGAAAGGGTTGCAATCGAGCCCGTACACCAAAGCTGGTACGGGGTTTTCGGTTCTTTGGGTTAACCGAATCACCTGAGCCTGGAACCGTGGGAGGGGATGGTGGAGAAATGTGAGCAGTGTTCTGATGTGTAGTGAACTGGTGTGCAGAGGATCGTCTAACAGGAACAAATCCATTTCCTGAAATTGAAGGGGCCCTTCCTATCCTTGCAGGCATTCATGCCAGTGATAGAGATCTCCAATATCCTTATACTGATGGACAAAGTGACAACGATGTTCCACATCAACAAGCCGGGAGGGACCAGGTTGGGGAAACTATGTGCTCTGGTTGTGCACTTAGGGGAGTGGGCACGGATTAAAAACACACTGCCACAAGCAGCTCATCTAGCAGGAACAGACAATGTTCCAGCAGACGAGCTAAGAAGGCGATACTTCGTCAATTACAAATCGAGTTGACCAGGCAGGTCCTCTGGGAGATCTTTACCTCCAGAGGTCTTCCCCCAGAGGATCGATTCACGATGGAACTAAACAAGTGTCATCATTCCTCATGTCAGGAGAAAGGGAAACATTCCCTGGGAAATGCATTGCCAGTCTCACGGAACAACCAGTTTGCATATGCATTTCCCCCTCTCCCTCCGATTCCGAAAGTCTTGCAGATGTTCAGAGTCTTCAGTCATTGCAAACGTCTCCTAACAGCCCCCCATTGGCCGCACAGGCATTGGTTCTCAGAGCTACTACTTATGGCAAGTGAACCACCTCTCCTTCTCTTCCTCATTCCGGACCTGCTTCACCAGCAAGGGGGGGGAGGAGTAATAGACCTTTGCCCAAGATCACTTACTTTGGCACTCTCACACCTGAAACATTGATCTTTGCTCACCTGGGATTATTGGACGACAGCCTTGAGGTCATTGTGACATCCCAGAAGCCTTGTATGTGATCCCAGTACAAAGGAAAATAGTTTCCTTTTTTGCCATTGGATGCTGGGAAAGTTAAATGATCGTCTACAGGCATCCATAGGTGACATCCTTTCCTTCTTCACAAGTATTGTTCATTCTAGGAGTAGTCTCATCAGAGAGACAAATAGGTGTCCACAAGCTTGAGGAACACTCCCATCCCCTGCACACCTAATTTTATTGTGATCCAATCAACATTTCAAACAGACTGGCTAATTGCTTATGGATGCCTGTTACATTTAGCTTTATAGAAATAATTTCACTTCTTATTTGGGGATGCCAACTATTACGGCAAATTCAGCACTGTAATATTTGCTATCCACTTGACTTTGACAGCAAACATTCAGCAAAAATGCTGCTTGAACAGCACTTGTATTTGGAAGTGAATACAGAATGTATCAACACTCTGTTCTCCTTGTTGGAGTCCTCCTATCCTTTCCTCTTTTGTGGGTATGCCAAATATAATAGCTAATGTCCGAGCACCCACCATCTGAAACTCACTTCCACTAACTACCCGCTGAATAGAGGACCACCTCACCTACAGGAAGGCTCTCAAGACCTGGCTCTTCCCATGGGCACCCTAACAGTCGTAATCGGATCACTCAGGCGTGAACCATTCACCCGCTCCTTCCCAGGAAACTGCAGGCACAGGAGAAGCAAATAGGGGCGACAGAGCACTTCCTAACTGGACCTATATGAAACACTCTGCAAGAAAATAATATATGTAGGTTTTAAGTCTACCACAACCAGAACCTCATGCACTGCATCCCAGGGAATGGAGCTGTGCCCCTGTAGGGGATTGGCACGCACATCCACAAGCACAGGGCCTAAACACACATCACCCTCAGAGGCGTAGACAGGGTAGGGCCTGAGCGGTGTTAATATCACAGCGATGGGTCCAACTAAATTAGATTCAGGCCCCACTTGTTAGACAATCCTGGCTACGCCTCTGATCACCCTTGCCCCTAGTGGCTTTTTCAAGTAGAATACAGCTGAACGCAAAACTTGGTACAGCCATCTCACATAGCTTGACTCGTAATGACTCTCATGACTCCTTTGACTCCTTCAATACTTTCATAGCACTGGCCCCACCTACTGATAATCAAATGTTGCTGTTAGGGACCTAGCCACTCCCAACCTAAACTAGCGTTGTAATGGCTGTAAATGCACACAGTATCACACAAAACAGAAAAGGGATAAAGCTTCTCTCGAGCTAATTACTCAATGTACTATCAATGTGTAGCCGTAACACTCTCCTTAAGCGGAAGAACACTCCTTCCCTTCATGGTGCTCACTGGCCCTAGGGAGCGCTGTGGCACCGCCTATCTAAAAGAGATAGGTGAAGAGAGACTCGCCCTATTCCTACAATGAGTTTGGTAGATTTTAAGCAAGTTACTGATAAGTTATTATCCTACTTGAAAGAACACAGTAAGAAATAAATTAAAAAAAAATTGCAGCTAGGGTTCATTCTCGCCAAAGCTGCGTGCTTTGGTTAGTCAGACAGTTCACGTGGGACTGTGCGTCAGAAAAAGGACAATGTATTCGCCCTCCACGAAGAGTGTCTGATTAACTCAAAGTAAAGTGTGATAGAACAATTAAGATTATGAATAACACTCTCCTCTTGTTGTTATACTCCTTCAGATTGCTTTTCATTCCGGTGTGAACACAAAAGTGAATTTTCTGAGACTTTATAGTTCAGCATAAAATACAATCAGAATCTGAGCGTCACTTATCAATGTTCCCAATGGCTTGAGTCAACTATGTGTCGCCCTTAGTCAGGGGACATCAGGGGCCCTTAGTCAGGGGGTTTCAATGATTTATCCTCTCGTGCATCATCTTCTTCAGGACCAATTTCTTCGTTTTTCAAGACCAAATCTGTGCACCCATCAGAGGTTTTTTAGCATATTCTGTTTGTTCTGTTGTATACACAATAGGAAAACACAACTCACGGTAAGGTTAAGCAGGCTGTTCGCCGGATCGGCGGTCCTGCGTGGATTCTTCAGCTGGCTAGTGTGTGGTTGCCACGCTTGAAATCTGTCCGGTTAAATCAATGATCGTTCTGATCCAGTTTTTCACTCTTATTTGGTCTGGCAAAGCAATAGCAGAACGCTGCGAGGAGTAAATAGGAACCGCGCGGATGCTTAGAGAACGCTGGAGGTGTAACAAAACCATTCCAGACCAACTAAGAGTGAAAAACTGGATCAGAATGATCATTGATTACCGTCAGATGTGTATTCCCATTGTGTATACAACAGAACAAACAGAATATGCTGAAAAACATCTGATGGGTGCACAGATTTGGTCTTAAAAAACGAAGAAATTGGTCCTTTAGAAGATGATGCACGAGAGGATAAATCATCAAAACCGGTTGGCCATATTCCTTGATGTCCCTTGACTAAGGGCGACACATAGTTGACTCAAGCCATTGGGAACATTAATTAGTGACGCTCAGATTCTAATTGTATTTTATGCTGCACTATAATCTCTCAGAAAATTAACTCTGAAGGAGTATAACAACAAGAGGAGAGTGTTATTTATAATCTTAATTGTTTTATTACACTTTACTTTGAGTTAATCAGACACACTTCGCGGAGGGCGAATAAATTGTCCTTTTTCTGAAGGACAGTCCGATGTGAACTGTCTAACTAGCCAAAGCACGCAGCTTTGGGAGAATGAACCCTAGCTGCAATTTTTAATTTTTCTTACTGTGTTAGGATAATCATTTATCAATAACTTGCTTAAAATCTACCAAACTCATTGTAGGAATAGGGCGAGTCTCTCTTCACCTATCTCTTTTACATAGGCGGTGCCACAGTCCCTAGGGTCAGTGAGCACCATGAAGGGAAAGAGTGTTCTTCCGCTTAAGGAGAGTGTTAGGGCTACACATTAATAGTACATTGAGTAATTAGCTCGAGAGAAGCTTTATCCTTTTTCTGTTTTGTGTGATACTGTATAGAAAGGTAACAGAAAGGACAAAGTAACCCATATCTGAGGTATTATTCTACAAGTTATAGATTTCCCTGTTTTGTTTACATATAAATGCACACACACATTTTACAACTCTTCATCACTTCTCAGTCATCAGACTACGGTCTTCCAAGGGCATTTAACCTCAGAGCACTTCTAGGCCATAATAATGGCAGACAGCGCTATACAACTACCATATAACATAACATGTAATATTTGGTGCCCCCTTCATTTCATGCGCAAATGTTTAACAAAAGGCCACATTAATTGGTATTGTATTGGGCAGGAGAGTACATCATCATTCTACACTGTGACGCCTGCTGGAAGTCATCCCACCTTTTTTGTCTGGCAACCCATATATATCAGCTGATATAGCATTGTAATATTTAAGGTTTAGCATTTAACAAAACACTGTTTGAACTATCCCTTGTATTGGGAAGGGGAGTACATCATAAGGCTTCACTGTGACTACTTCTGGAAGCCATTCCATCCTTTTTCTTTTAAAGGGATACCAAATCTAATAGCTAATTTAGTGTTGTAATATTTGGTAAACCCTTGATTATGAGGGGTAACATTTAACAAAGCAATGCTTGAACTATCCCTTGTATTGGGGATGGGAGTACATCATAAGCCTATATGACGACTCCTTCTGGAAGCCATCCCATCCTTTTTTTAAAATAACAGCTGATATAGCCTTGTTATATTTGGTATCCACTTGTTTTTGAGGGTTAGCATTTACCAAAACACTGCTTAAACTATCCCTTGTGTTATGGTGGGGAGTACATCATAGGTGTACACTGTGACTCCTTCTGGATGCCATCCCTTCCTTTTTTCTGGGGATACCAAATATAACAGCTGATATAGCCCTGTAATATTTGGTATCCCCTTGATTTTGAGGGTTAGCATTTAACAACACACTGCTTGAACTATCCCTTGTATTGGGGGAGGGGAGTATATCATAGGTGTACACTGTGCCTCCTTCTGGATGTCATCCCATCCTTTCTTTCTAGGGATACCAAATATAACAGCTGATATTGTATTGTAATATTTGGTATCCCTTTAATTTGAGGTGTAGCATTTAATGAAGCACTGCTTGTATTGGGAAGGGGAGTATATCATAATTCTACACGGTGCCTCCTTCTGGAAGTCATTCCATTGTTTTTTCCTGGGGATACCAAATTTAACAGCTGATATAGCTTTGTAATATTTGGTATCCTCTTGATTTTGAGGATTAGCTTTTAACAAAACACTGCTTGAACTATCCCTTCTATTGGGGAGGGGAGTACATCATAAGTGTACAGTGTGACTCCTTCTGGACATCAACCCATCCTTTTTTCTGGAGATACCAAATATAATAGCTGAAAAAGTGTTGTAATATTTGGTATTTAAAAAAAGCACTGCTTGAACTATCCCTTGCATTGGGCAGGGGAGTACATCATAAGCCTACACACTGTGACTGCTTCTGGAAGCCATCCCATTGTTTTTTTCAAGGGGATACCAAATATAATAGCTAATATAGTGTTGTGATATTTGGTATCCCCTTGATGTTGAGGGGTAACATTTAACAAAGCACTGCTTGAACTTTCCCTTGCATCTGGATGGTCAGTACATTGTCTACACTATGGGCCTCATTACGATTTTGGCGGTAGCCATGCTGCTATTGCCGCCAAAATCGGGTCCGGGTTCACAGAATGGGGAATTATGGGGCCATTCCGAGTTCGGAGGGCCCGGTAATTCCTCCCTCCAGGAACCCGGGCCCGGTCCTTCCCCATTCCCATTTCAGCCCCTATAGGGCTGAATGGGAATGGGGGAGGGAGCTAACAACGGGCCGATTACGACCGGCCCGTTGTTAGCTCCCTCTTCCCCTCGCGGGACCCGCTCTGCACGTCTGGTAAAACCAGGAAAAACCAGACGTGCACAGCGGGTCCCGCGAGGGGACCTCGTAATGTGGCGGAATGGTGTTTACGGGTCCGCATCTTTTTGCAGCACCCGTTATCCCATTCCGCCACTCTCGTAATGAGGCCCTATGACTCCTTTAAGAATGCCCATTCTTTTTTTACTGTGGATATCAAATATAATAGCTGATTTAGTGTTGTAATATTTGGTATCCCCTTGTTTTTGAAGGTTGACATTTAACAAAGCACTGCTAGAACTCGAACTATCCATTGGCGATGGGAGTACATCATAAGCCTACACAGTGGCTCCTTCTGGAAGCCATCCCATCCTTTTTTCTAGGGATACCAAATATAACAGCTAATATAGCCTTGGAATATTTGGTATCCCCTTCATTTTGAGAGTTAGCATTTAACAAAACACTGATTGAATCATCCCTTATATTGGGGATGGCAGTACATCATAGGTGTACATTGTGCCTCCTCCTGGATGTCATCCCCTTTTTTCTAGGGATACCAAATATAACATATGATATTGTATTGTACTATTTGGTGTCTCCTTGATTTTGAGGTGTAACATTTAATGAAGCACTGCTTGAACAATCCCTTGTATTGGGGAGGGGAGTATATCATAATGCTACACTGTGACTCCTTCTGGAAGTCATTCCATCCTTGTTTCCTGGGGATACCATATTTAAGAGCTGATGTAACGCTTACCTGGACTCCTCGGGAGCGTAATGCCTTCTCAGTCTGTGGACCTGGTGCTTAACACTTTTTGAATTCTCATTCTGTTTAAACAACAATAACAATAATAGAACACTATAACATCTATTGACTAAGATACAACTGCATGAGATGTGTACTCTTTTAATCCCTCCCTTCTCACCTGTGTTTATTTTTTGGGGCGCTCTCCATCCTGCCCGTCTACAGGGGTGCGTTAAGATGAAGAAACAATGGTAACGTGGGTAGCTGAAGTATTCTATAGGCTCTTGTCACACAATGTCTTTACTTTTTTAAGAATGAGCCTTGGGGTAAGTAGCAGGTAGGATACTGTGATCTTTAGGGCTTGGATTAATTCCTATGTTGGAGAGATATCTCTTTCCAATAACTTGCTATTTTTTCCTTTCTTTTGCAGGTTCTCTGAATTTAGGAAAAAGAATTATGGCTGTGGAGGGCTGCGGAGTTACTCAGGATGAGAAAACATTTTTAAAACGTAAGTTCGCTTATACGGAGTAACTGCAGCCTTCAGGGAAGCGCGCAGAAACAACTGTGAGGTGAACACTTGAAGAACCTCCAGGTACGTAAAATGCTTAGCAAACGTCTTCTTTCTTTAACTATTACATTAGTTTATTGTTAACTTAAATACCTCTTGTCTTGTCTGCAGGTTTTTGGCAAGCTGAGGAAAAATACCTTCGGAAGATGAGGTGGCTGCGGAAGAAACTTCTGACTGCAGCTGCTGCGACTACGAACGAAAACTGTTGACTGAAGATGCTGCGGTGATGAGTGAACCTTCTTACGAAAGATGTTGCTACTACGAGCAAAGACTGCTGACTGAAGATGCTGCAGCGGTGAGTGAAACTTCTGACGGAAGATGCTGCGACTACCAGCGAAGACTGCCGACTGAAGATGCTGCGGCTGTGAGTGAAACTTTTGACGGAAGATAATTGCTTCGGAGATAACCTTAGACAGGTAAGTTTTTTCTATTAACTATTGAACTCTGTAGTTTGCTGTAAAATTAATGTCTCTATTATCTCCATTTACAGGTGTTACCCGCTGTCAGCGGAGCAAACGCGAAGTGAGTGTTCCAGCAGAGGCGGTGCTTAAATAGCTCCCTCTGCAATATGAATTGAACGTGCTGCAACTTATGAATGGACCGTGCGGTGGCCATGTTAAGTGTATGGAATTACTGTAAAACATCACAAAAGTCTATGTAAGTGTATGCTGAGAATGATGTTAATGCCATGTGTGCAAGGCTAACACCCACTTTTGAAGTGCTGTTGTATCTAATGTCCTGAAAGCCTGAATGAGGACGATGTCCACTGACTGCGATCATGACAGCTGATATATTTCTTTTATTTATTTGGATTTGTAAAGCACACTAACAGCCCGTGGGCATTGAGGCGCTATTGCAAGAGAGTGTCTTAGTTACAGGAAGATTACTTAGCTCAAGGTTACAGTGAGCGTGCAGCCAAACAGTGAGAATTTAGTAGGATACATACATAGGTGGTTTCAGATTTTGCATATCATAAAGTCACACTGAAGTTTACATCACATAGAGAGTAAAGCGTGCAGCATAAGCGGGAGCAATGACACCCGTAGTACTTGTTTATACGAACAGCATCGTTTTTATCGCTTTCCGGAAGGCTATATGCGACTCAATACATCTAATGTGGAGGGGTAGTGTGTTCCAATGGGTTGCGGCCATGACAGGGAAGCTGGAACCTCCTGCTTGTATTCTCTGGGTCTTGGGGGTGGAGATTTGGTTGGTGTAAGCCGTTCTTACGGGTCTGGCAGATATGGGTTTGGCTATTCTTTGAGAGAGGTAGAGAGGTGCGAGGTTGTAGACGCATTTTTGCATCAAGGCGAGAGTTTTAAAGATGATCTGCTCTTTAACGGGGAGCCAGTGAACCTGCTTCCTGGTCAGAGATATTGTCTCTCTTGGAAATGCCAGTGGCGGCCCTAAGGGCATTGTTCTGTACAGTTTGGAGTTCAGTGATTGTTCTGTACAGTTTGGGATCCCCTTGATTTTGAGGGTTACCATTTAACATAACACTGCATTGGGGGGGGAGTACATCATATGCCTACACTGACTCCTTCTAGAAGCCATGCCATCCTTTTTTTGAAGGGGATACCAAATATAATAGCTAATATAGTGTTGTAATATTTGGTATCCCCTTGTTTTTTAGATATAGCATTTAACAAACTACTGCTTAAACTATCCCTTGTATTATCTAGGGGAGGGAGTAGATCATAAGTCTACACTGCAACTCCCTACAGACATCATCCCATCCTTTATTTCTGTGGATACCAAATATAACAGCTGATATAGTGTATGTAATATTTGATTTCCCCTTGATTTTGAGGGATAGCATTTTACAAAAAAACTGCACGAACTATCCATTGTATTGGGGAGGGGAGTACATCATAGGTGTATACTGTGCCTCCTTCTGGATGTCATCCCATCCTATTTTTCTAGGGATACCAAATATAACAGCTGATATTGTATTGTAATATTTGGTAGCCCCGTGATTTTGAGGTGTAACATTTAAAGAAGCACTGCTTGACCTATCCCTGGTATTGGGGAGGGGAGTACATCATAATTCTACACTGTGCCTCCTTCTGGAAATCATTCCATCCTTTTTCCTGGGGATACCAAATTTAACAGCTGATATAGCTTTGTAATATTTGGTATCCCCTTGATTTTGAGGGTCACCATTTAACAAAACACTGCTTGAACTATCCCTTGTGTTGGGGAGGGGAGTACATCATACAACTATACTGTGACTTCTTCTGGTAGGCACCCCATCGCTTTTTCAATGGGATACCAAATATAACAGCTGATAAAGTGTTGTAATATTTGGTATCCCCTTGATTTTGAGGGGTAACATTTAACAAAGCACTGCTTGAACTATCCCTTGCATCTGGATGGTGAGTACATTGTTTGTCTACACTTTAACTCCTTCTTTAAGAACTCCCATTCTTTTTTTCTGGGGATACCAAATATAGTAGCTGATTTAGTGCTGTAATATTTGGTATCCCCTTCTTTTTGAAGGTTGATATTTAACAAAGCACTGCTTGAACTGTCCCTTGTATTGGGATGGGAGTACATCATAACCCTACACGGTGACTCCTTCTAGAAGCCATCCCATCCTTTTATTCAAGGGGCTGCCAAATATAACATCTGGTAAAGCCTTGTAATATTTGGTATCCCCTTGTTTTTGAGGGATAGCATTTAATAAAACACTGCTTAAACTATCCTTTGTATTATGGAGGGGAGTGCATCATAAGTCTACACTGTGACTTCTTCTGGCCATCATCCCATCATTTCTTTCTGGGGATACCAAGTATAACAGCTGATTATAGTGTTGTAATAGTTGGTATCCGCTTCATGTTGAGACCTATTGTGTAACATAATATCACTTGATTTGATACTGAATTAGGAAGTGGAGTAGAGTATGTGTTTGTATTATATTGGCCCTCATTACAAGCTGGGCGCAAAGGGATACCGGGCACCGGTAATGACACCGGTGCCAGTAATCCATTAGCGCCCTATTCCGAGGTCCCTTTGCGGGTCCTCCCTTAACGCCTGGTTTTAGCAGGCATTAAGGACGGGACCCGCAAAGGGATACCAGGGTCAATAATGGTACCATAATTTACGGTACCGTTATTGCTGACTTCCCCCTTCCCATTGAGCCCTACGGGGGCTCGAATGGGAATGGGGAATGGCTTTTCAAATGGGGACTTACCGGTCCCGCAATGGTCGGAATAGACTGGTAAATCCACATACCACCAAGTCGGTGGCGGTACCGGTATTGGTGCTAGTCATGGCGCCAATAGCGCCATGACTAGCACCAACCTCGGAATGAGGGCCATTGTCCTTCTTGGAGTGCCCCCATCCATTTTTGTTGGGATACCAAATACAATAGCTGATATAGTTATGGAATATTTGGTATTCCCTTAATTTTGAAGGTTAACCTTTAACAAAACACTGCTTGAACTATCCCTTGAATTTGGAGGGGAGTACATCATGTGTGTGCACTGTGATCCCGGGCTGCCTAAGGGGTGCTTGGGGCACCCAACACAAAATTAATGTGGCTGGGATCGCCCTGATGGCCGTGGTCACACGACAAGGCCGCACCTGCCGTGCGCTCCCAGACAAGCAGCTGCTCTGCGATCACAGAGGGCCAGTGGCCTGGAGGCACCCAGGTTACATATGCTGGTCTGGGGGCACCCAGACTAGCAGGGCTGCAGGCCTGTGATCACACGTGGTAGGCCTGCAGGCCCAACACAATGAGACACGGAGACAGAGTGCCATTACATTTAGTCTGCCACTGTTTTATTGCACGTGCGTGCAGAGGGTCCTTTTTCTAGTCAGTCATGAGGTTGTCTTGACACATCCTTAAAGGAGCAATACATGTTCTTAAAAAGGGAAACACGCCAAATACGCCCACTGGGCTGTACGTTTCACCACTGAGCAGCAGAGCACTCACAGTGTGTAGCTCTCAGAGAGACAACACTTGAACCTAATAGAACACACACTGAGTAGCACTCATGAGCAGCACTACAATGGGAATCACTCACATTAAGCAACACTGACAGACAATACACCCACTGGGCTCTACTCTCACCACTTAGCAGCAGAGCACTCACACTGAGTAAATATCAGAGAGACAGAACTCCCACTAAACAGCACACCCAATTAGCCGCAATAAAACTGAACAGATCTCACTTCATGTTGAGTCCCCCTGAGATAGGACTCCGAAGGAACCTCACTCGGAGAAAGCAGCAATCACCCAAGCGCTATGTTTGCACTGAGAAGCACTCAGCCCCTGGATCCTCCTCTCAGGCATAACAGGATCTTCTGCAGCCCAATGCTTACTGGAAAGAGACAACACCTACCCCATCATCTTATTACCCAAAACAAAGTGCTTTCTTGTCCAAATGCAGATTTTGAAAACAAAGCGCTTTATTGTCCACATGCGTGTTTTGAAAACAAAACTCCATTGTCCACATGCAGGTTTTGGAAAGTGGTTGGCGTTTTCCAGTGGAAAAAAAGGCAAATGCAAGACTTATGTTACTTTGCATTTATATAGCGCCTTATGTACCATGGTATGGTCTCAAAGTGAACGCCCTCGGGAACCGAAGTTCAAATCAGTAGAGCGAAGAGAGAGAGTCATAAGGTGCGTATGAAGCATTTCCCCAACTAGGTTTTTATTAAAATATGGACCTGCCACATCATTCCACACTGCAGCACGTTTATAAGACTTCCCTCAGGTTTTCATGAAGTCTTAAAAACACACTGCAGTGTGACATGCTTCATAAGCCTCCATTGCATTAATATAAAAGCTTGTATATACACGGATTCGGAGGCTCATTTGGAAAGAAATTGGTGCTCAAAGTAACTCTTACAATGCGAGCCTGCCAATACTTGCGTATACACGCTTTTCACACTGCAGCATGTTTATAAGACTTGCCTCGTGTTTTCATGAAGTCTTCTAAACACACTGCAGTGTGAAATGATTCATAAGGCTCAATTGCATTAATATAGAAGATTTTATGAAAAAGCTTGTATATGCTCCAAGTAATTTTTACAATGTGAGCCTGCCAATGCTTGCATATAGAGGCTTTTATATTAACGCAATGGAGCCTGTTTTAAATAGTTTACCAGAGCAGGTGTTGCGCAACCGGACCAGAGGCCATGCCCATTAGCCCCGCCCCTCCTTCCCGAGCCCCGCCCCTCCAAAGAGGTGACAGTTGCCCCAATATATTTTTTCCATTTCCAGCACTGATAGTAGTACAGATGGGCATTTAAAAATAAAATAAAGCTTGAAAAACAACAGGAAGCTATTAGTATTAGATGGCTGCAAACCCAGCAGTAAGAGTGTAATTGGGGTGGCTAATGCTCTGTGCAAAACAATGACAACAAGGAGGTGACTTTATTACATATTTTCTTGCACTGTGTGTAAGTCTTGATAGTATAGTTGTAAAACCCAGAGGAGATGGTTTAGTTTCACGCTACATTGCTGGTATTTGTAATCTTCCATTCAGGATGGGGAAAATAAAGCCCAATTATATAATTTGTACTCAAAATATTGCTATGACGATATATAATATATATATATAAATATATGTAAAATGTCAGCCTGGTTTATTTTGTGATTTATCTGCGTTTCATGTCAACCCTGTAAAATGAAATATTATTTGTATGTGTTTTACACTTTTTACAAGCCTGTGAGGGGACTGCCATGATGACTGCTGCGGTAGGCCACACCCTCTACGGTGAACCCATCTATCAGGTCAATTTCCCTAAGGAGGTAGTATACCAGAGTATTTTTCAATTTCCAGGTGTATTTTGTGTACCCATTTCCATCACTGTTGGCAGCTGTGATTTTCTTAAGCTACAAATAACCGTATAACCCATTAAGTTTCATTCAACTGAATCGATCAAGTTGCTCATCAGGCGTTTAGAGGCTTCTCAAAACTGCATTAACAAATTGAGCGTTATGCTGCCAGTGTTATGTAACATTTGGCACCCTATACCGGGACTTGGAACTCTCCTACTTTGGTCTGCGATCTACGAAGACAGGCGAAGACAGTGGATACAGGATCGATATTGGGATATAAAATATTAGATAACACCGGCGCTGCATGCACAAAGAAATGAGCAGTACGCTTGCCCTTTAACACACAGGTCTGCAAATCAAGTCATTCACGCCTCCAAGTTCCTCGTGCTTCGATTTCATGGCGCA
This sequence comes from Ambystoma mexicanum, assembly GCF_040938575.1. NCBI lineage: Eukaryota > Metazoa > Chordata > Amphibia > Caudata > Ambystomatidae > Ambystoma > Ambystoma mexicanum. The sequence continues at coordinate 990,473,988 of NC_090941.1, forward strand.
GACTTTCTGACCTGTCTTTCGATCCACTGCGCTTGCCCTTTAAAGGACCTGTTGAACTGCCACTAAGTCCTCTGTCCTTACAGACTTTGTTACGGTAATGACAGTTCGCTGTAATCAATGCGCGGGGAGCCAGTAGCTTGAGCTAGCATAGAGCCTGAAGGTTATTCTTACCGCATGGCATTCCTCTTCCATCGAGACAAGAACAACTGCAGTTCCTTACCAAACAAGTTCCCAGACGGATTTAACATTACATTTTGGGACTCGCGTTCGTACAACACATTGCTCAATATAAACATATTAAACGTGTTAGCTAACTGTAAGACTGGGTTTTTAAAAACAAATGGATTGCGGCTTCCTTGAAGTCGGCCCTGGCCGAAATTCAGAGGTTTGGGAGAGTGGCAGGTTTTGCTATCAATTTCGAGAAGTCATTGGCCTTAGGGGTGGGGCTAGGCCCAGGGGAGAGAGAGAAGCCCTAGAGAAGCAATGCCCGATACAGTGGAGTCTCAAGTTGATCCCATACCTGGGGTGCAGACCTCGGCCCATCCTGCAGACGTCTACCAGACAAACTCCCCCCCCTCTTCGAGGAGATGGAAAAAGACCTTAACCGCTGCCTCTCACAAGAGATCTCACTTCTGGGCCGCATTACGGCTTGCAAAATGAACCTCCTCCCACGGTTCCTCTATGCCTGCTCCTCCCTGCACATTTCGATCCCTCTCCCCCCCCTCTGCAGCGTCATCAAAGAAAAATGATCAACTTTATCTGACGGGGCAAGAAACCGCGATAGGGCTGTACAGAATTCAGTCAATCCATGCATACTGTGCGTTAGGACCTCTACCGACCCCTTACCTGCTGGGCATGGCATAATCTGCACTGGTGGGCAACATTGACGTGGACACAGACGTATACCCAACCAAAACAGCCCTGCGCCGCTCTGTGCATCAACAACCCAAATTGGAGGTCCAGAACCAACTCCAAGCGATCCTGGCAGAAATGAGAGCAATCGGCCAGAGAACACAAGAGATAAATAGCACAGTCCAAGAGATTAAAAGAGATCTTCAAGATGTTCAAACACGCCTAAATGCCCAAGCGGACCGCACTTCGGACAATGAACAACACATCAGTGCGCTCGGGACAACAGTGAGGTGACCTCTACAGACTGGATGGACTGATAAGAGAGGTGCAAAGCCTTGGCTCCAAAGTCGAGGACCAGGAAAATTGATCTTGCAGCAACAACCTGCGCCTTGTTGGCCAGCCGGAACGGGTGGAAGGACCAGACCTTGAGGCATACACGTATCGCTTTCTCCATGAGCAGCTGCACATCCAAGACCCAAAATCCTATGTGATCAAGAGAGTACACAGAGCTTTCATTCCAAGGAGAATGCCCACGTCCCATTGCTATAGGCCTCCTCAATTTCCAACATAAAGTGGCCATTTTACAGACCTACCGTGCCTCGGGTACAATTCACGCAGAAGGTGGCGACATCTGCATATTTGACTACTGAACATTTATGCGCCCACGACAGATGCACCCTCCTTCACGTATACATTTGCAAAATGTGCACACCTTTTGGGGAGTCTTACTATCATTGGGGGCGACTGGGACATGGTCCTGGACCCGAAGCTGGACCAACAGGGTGCGCCTCTGATGCAACAATCGGCCCTGCGCAAACGAGCCTCTCTACAAAACCTTGTCTGATCTCAGACTCACGGACGCATGGCATGCTTTACACCCGCAACACCTAGATTACACCTTTTATTCAAACCGCCATTGAATCTACTCCAGACTAGACTTTTGGCTACTCCCTACAACCGCCCTGCCATTGGTACGACAATGCACAATACTACCCACGATAGTGTTCGACGACGCGCCGGTACTTCTCCACACTGAAGAACAGGGAACGTCACGAATAAGACCAACGTGGCAACTAAATCTAAGCGCACTGGGTTACCCAGACTTCCTCAAACACCTTGGAACTAACACAGACATATTCTGGCAGACCAATCTGACCCCAAGATATTTTGCTAGTACCTGCTGAGACGCTTTTAAGGGCTTTCTTAGGTGGCAATGCATTTCTAGGTGGGTGCACAAACTGAAGACCTGGCGGGAACAGTAAACATAGATTTGCACTGCCATTGCGCCAGTATCAATTCAGAGCCTGGAATGTCTTTGACCTTGATCTCCCAGATCTTTATCAGTGCTACCCCCCCCACCCCTACCTTCCCGTCTATCCTGCCGCAAGATGCTATAACCTTCCGGAATGGCCAACCCTAAGGCCAGCTGCATCATAGCTCCAAGTTTCCGTGAGAGCACAAATGTCTGTATTACGTTCATGAATATGTGTGGTTACTTCGAAGGCATGCTTCATAAGCAACCTAGTGTTTAACAGCATGATTTTTAGTGTGCAGGTAGATTGATTGGATTTCCCACCGGTGTTGTTTCCAGGGGTGACCAGACTGCAACTCCTCACCTACAGCAACGCTTGTGGTACCATCACTGTTAACCCCAGCTGATTGCTATGTAACAATGTGGCTCTGCTCTCCCACTGGGGCTTGCATATCCCGTGACTCGCCTTCCCTAACTCTCAACTCGCACTCATTATGGGGTTTAGAAGCAACCTCATATGGTGGATAAGAGATTGGCAGCATAAGTGGTGACAGGGTGCCAACACAGTTAGTTACAACGCTAACCATATTCAATCCCAATGTGAGTGTATCAGCTGTTCACAGGCACAATGTCGTAGACCTGCATCGCAACGCAAATAGGTAGCTATTGGTTTTCAGCCTGGCTCTAGCAGCATTAATGGCTTTCAGGACCTCCAGGATGCCCATGTTTGTTTGCTTAAAATCAAGGGAGCGGGAAGGAAAATAGCATATCTCCGTCACTGCCCTTCACAGCCCGCCACAGACCGGATGGAGTTCTCGCGCATTGTTTGTAAATATAAACGGCACGGGAACTACCAAGGTTTATGGGAACTGTGGTTTAGAAACCTGCATTATATTGCATCACGTTAGCTTCAAAGCACACGTTAAAACAGAGTACGAAGTAAAACCTAGCTAAAACTGTAAGATCAAACGTAGAAACTAAATATTATTACTTGAAAATCAAGATTGGCGGCGAATTGCTAAAATGAAGTTCACCTCTATTCAAAAACTAAAAATCAATAGTGCAACAAATAAAATCTGCAAAGTTACAACAGTCCTAAAATAAGGCTACAAAGTAATCAGAGCCAGGATGAAAGTCTGCTCATATAATGCTACTAATAGATTTACTAATTAAACCCATTGCCAATCCTTCCTTCTAAATACAAATAGTGTTGGAAACAATGTTATGCAAAAGAAAAGTGTTCATGAAATGATATGTCAGGATAGTCAAGCTTTTGGCTTCCCTTCCCATGTTTTCAGCACGGTAGAAGGTGGCACACTGGAGCTTAGCACAGTCTCTGGCTACTCTAGCACGGGGATGCAGTTCAAATCTCAGTATTTGTACCAAAGTCTCTTTGCCAGTCAAAGTCTCTTACTTCAGAGGGCCCAATACAACAAACATACAAAGGTTCCTTTCTCCTCAGGATTCTCATGTGCCAACTTCTTGGGTTATTTTCGGTTCACCCCGGGCCCCCCTCCGCCAGGCTCAGACCCACTTTAATACAAAACTTTCTTGGGTACTTCCCTGTTCACCCTGGTTCCCTCTCTTGTGGGCTCTAACCCACTTTAACACAAAATCTTCAATTGGTTTGCCTCTGCCGTGCTCTGACCAGATGTATGTATTTTTCCAAACGTTCTCTATGTCACAGCTCGGAAGGTGGCTCTGGCTCCCCATGCCCATATCAAGGACTCAAGAAAGCACGACCATCAGGGCTGATAAATGCAGGATTTATCCCGCCATTCGGCAAGGAATCCTGTGCTTTACTGCCCCATTCCGCCGGCGTTGGAGGTTGCTCGGAAATGGGCTGCGGCAGCCAGCTGTTGCCAAGGAGCCTTTTCCATGACTTCCCCGTTCGACGTGCGTCATGTGTTCCAAGCCACCAATGGACGCCGAGCACCTCGTTCTCGGCAAGGACTCATAAGCGTCATCGACTCACCGAACGCTGCTTCTGTTTGAAGTTAGCTCCCGGCTATCCTTGAAGTTCAGTCTGAATATCCTGTGTATGTCTGACCTCTGCTGTCACTTCCACGGATTACTTCTGCCTTACGTCCTGTTTACTTGGAACTGCTGTGTACCGACCCCTGCCTTCGCTTACATGTATTGCCTCTGTCGTACGTCTTGTTTTCATAGAACTATTGGCATCGACCTATGTGCACCTCCGGATGCTTTGCAGCCAATGCACCCTCCTGACTATAGTGCGCCCCTCGTGCCACCCGGGTCAAGTTATCATATACTAACCTTCCTTTTTATAATTTTTTCCAATCGTTGCTTTCTTCATCACGCTTTGTCACCATGCACTGTTCAGAAACATCATTGTCCCCGACCTTGCTAAAGAACGGTAAGAAATTCTGTTTTCTAAAGTTTTGCTGGCCAATAGAGTCATCCTTACATATAGCAATATTCCTTTGTCTTGTTCTTGTAGGAATAGGAGTAAATCAATTGTATCACTTGTATACTGTCTTCTCTGGGAGGGGAGGGAAACAGGTGGCTATACCTCACCTCATACTAGTTTGTAATTGGTTCTTAACAGCTATTGACCTGTGGAGTGTTTTCCTTTCAGCTGGGTATCGTGGCGGCGTGTTCCCCACGCTCTTTTAGGTGATCAGTCAAGTTGTCTGCCTTTGTTAATTCAGCAAAGGGGCATATCACACAAAAGAGGTTCCCTCAAGAGAGGAGGACCGGGTTCTGACAAACCCAGGCTCTTCAATAAAGTCGGAGGATTAGGATTTTGAACCTTGCCTTATCTCTTCAATCCGGATCGGTGATCAACACTCTATTTCATCAAATACTTTCAACTGTGCGCAGTATTTTGCTTGTCCCATCGCAGGACCACTTCAATTCACATTTATTCGTTCACTTTCAAATGATCTCCCTCCGACTCGGATTAAATTTATCTACTTTTGTTACTCATCAGCTGGATACTTTACAGAGACCTTAGACTGAGCACTGACGTGGTGCCGGACCACTCCGTCAAAGGTATTGTTGCTTTCTTTAAAGTGCAATCATACATCAGCAGTTTAACTTCACTTGCGTCTCTTATCACACACTTTATAACAATGTTTGTTCCAGCGCTCGCCATACAATGTTGCTGCTTGCAACCTTGGCTTCAACACAGACCAGTCTCGTATCGGTCTTCCCAACTCACCGGCTGTGCTGTTTTCACTGAGGATGCTTTGTTGTTGGAGCCAAAGACAGTAACACAGTGGCTGGTAATTCTCCCTGCTGTGATTCTTGATGCAGAGAGGGCCCCGGGTATCTCTGACACACAATGCAGGATTCTTCAGCCCGTTTTCCTGCTCTTAAGCTTTCCAATCTCGAGGGCTCATGAAAGTAATGGTTCCTTGTCAAAAAGGTCAAAGGAACTTCCCTCCTTGCAATCCTTTTCTGTTTCGCCGTCTTTCTCCTCTTGTTTAACTGCCATCCTGGAACTGCAATTTCCGCGTGTGCTTTGTCCTTGCTTAGAGTGTGCATTCATGCTCCGACTTTTATCTGTGTGGGGAAGTGTAAGGAAGTCAGGTGTGAGTGATTGTTGGGTGATTGTCGATAATTGCCTGAAATCTTCTGACCATAGTATTGGGACATGTCAGGTACACGGCGGGCTGCTAGTGAGAAAGTGTTTGTGTTGTTGAAGAATGGGGGTGGGGGGTAAAGTTCCTATATATCCTACCATGTACGATAGGGTAAAGGTGTTACAAGGAAGGGGAATACCGCCTCTCACCATCCGGTGTCCCACTCCCACAGACCCCTCACCCAGGTGATCTTTCCACACTAGTCCACCCCCAGGAACTGGATCCAAAAGCGATGGCCGTGTCATGGGCGCCTGGATGACAGATCCCCGGGGATTAGTGGGTGAGACACCTTCTGGTTTTCTGGTTTCTCACAGCGCCCAGTACTCAGAGACTTTCGAAAACGTGCCTTTATGTACACGCGACTACTCTGCTACAAAGTATTCTCAATTATTCAATACTTAATGAGGATTCAGATCGGAGACCTTCGAAGACATGGTTTATCACACATGCAACCACTCCGATACAATGTAATCCTCTGAGTAAGTTCAAACATTTGCATAGGAACAGCCTCCCTGAAACTTGAGGAGAACCATCTCCGGTTCCAGAAGCACCTCAAAACCCTTCTCTTTGCTTCTGCTTTTTCTCCTCCTCTCCCCCGCTGACCTCCTGGCTGAACTGAAACGGCACAGGTTACCTGGTCACCCTCTGATCTCTGGCCCAGGTCCCCCTCGCCAGTCTCACACACCTGCACTGGCTGCCTGGCAACCCCCGCACTTGGGCACTGGTTCTGTATCTCAACTGTCCCACTACCTGCACTTGACACCTGATTTCTGCACTTACCTTTGCACTTGCCGGTCGTTACTTTACGTATTGTTATTATTCTATTTCCATGTACTGCACTCTTTCTTCCCCCTACCCCCGCACTTACCCCTTCCCCCATCCCATGCACTTGAGCGAGCTGAATGACACTTGGCCTAGTAGGATAGTTGTCTGTCCGCCCTTCGTTCCCCCTTCCTTGCCTTGTCGCGCTTGAAACACTTGTGTATAGGTGCATTACAAATGCCATATCATATCATACTGCGTTTCCTCTCTCATAGACACTCACTGGTTGCTTCTTTCGGAGTTCCCACAGTGCAGATCTCTCTGCCTTCTGTTCTCAGCCCAGGGTTCTACCTCCTGCTCCTTGGGCACTCCTGGGTCGGCTTATGACCCGAGAAGAGCAAGCACTGCAAAAACCATAAAAAGGGGCAGCCTCTCAGCACGGCTCCCCTTTTAGCATTTGTTTGGTTCCGCAGAGCCCCATCTCTTGGGCTGCAATCCTTTGAACCGTCAGCATGCTGCACCCATACAGCTCCCCGCTGCTTCACTTGGCCTCTCAGCCACTGCTCCAGCATCACTGACACTGCTTCTCCCTCTGACATCATTTGATTGGGCTTTTTATACACCTGTAGCCCTTTAACAGGCTGCAGGTGTGAATGTGCAAATAGCCCGTCTGACCAATATTAAGGGAACACGCCGGACCTCTACAACTCTCAGCAGGCCTCTTCCTCCTTCCAGTACCAGAGTGGTAATAGCACCTAGTCTTCATTATTGCTGGTTGCCTCTTCTTCGTCCCAGTACTGTTAGTGGTTATATATGAGGAAGTCAGGGGAGTTGAGTCATAATAACCCATGAAGGTGGGGGAGGTTGTGTTGGTCGTCTCTCCCAAGGGCATCCCACTTCCAGTCCCCAAAGACCCTCCACCCAGGTGATCCTCCTTCGCTTGTACACCCCCAGGACCAGGATCCAAGAGCGTGGCCTTTCCCTGGCCATTAGTGCAGAGGACCCATGGGAAATAGGAGTAAGAATACCCTTAGGTTTCTCAAACTACCAGACAACAGGAACATGAGTTTGATTATGAAGGAGTTGAAGAAGATGCTGGACTTTGGAGTTATAGAACATTCCTACAGTGAGTAGTCCTATCATGCTGGTGCCCAAACCTGGCAACAGCTGGAGATTTTGTATCAACTTTCGAAGATAGAATGATATCTCCAAGATCGACGCATATCCCAAGCACTGAATAGACAAACTGGCGGAGACCCTTGGAGGGGCAAAGCTCATCTCAACGTTGAATCTTACCAAGAGGCATTGGCAGGTGCTCCTGGGGGAAGATGTCAAGAGAAAGACAGTCTTTTCTACATCTGAGGGTCTCTCGATTCCCAGTCCTCCTATTTGATCTTCATGTGGCACCTGCTAAATTTCAACAGTTGATGGACTGCATCCTGACCTCATGTTGAAGTTTGGCTAGGGCCATCTCAATGGCATTGCCGTATATAGCAGGACATGGGATGATCAGCTGAAAAATCTGACAGCAGTCTATGATCAACTCAGAAAGTCCATACTTACAGCCAATCCAGAGAAATGTCCAATCAGTCATGTCCGTGGGTTTTCAAGTGGGGAATGGACTGATGTTGCACCAAACTAGTAAGGGAGAGGTTGTTCAAAATTTCATGTGGCCCGTTACTAAGAAAGATAGTCAACTATCCTGAGGCTGGTGGACTACTACTGAAGATTTGGCCCCAACTTTTCAAACTGGCTGTCCCCTTAAACACACTAAGGTCCATCCCAAACCTGTACAGGGGAATCACGGAACTCAATTAGCCTCTGAAACACCCTCTGTATTACCCCAGTCTTGGCCATGAGGTTGGACTTCCTAAAGGAATTTTTGTTACAGATTTCAGTGGGTTTGGCAGTAGTTCTATCACAGATCCAGAATGGGTAAGAGAACGCCATCTTGTTCATCACCCGGAAACTCTTTCGCAGGGAGAAGAAATATTCTGTGAAGCTAGAATTTCTGGCCATAATGTGGGCCATACACAGGCCACAGATGTACATTAATACCAGACCATGAACTGTTGACGTGGATGGCCAAGAACAGAGACACCAATGCTAGCATCCTAGGGTGGTTTCTGGCCCTCCAACCATGTTTTATTTTTACAATATGACATTAAGCCCGGATATAAACAAGACAAATTAGATTTCCTCTCCCGTTAAACCTAGATAGCAAGAGGTCCAAAGGAGGAAGAGGACTCGGGAGAAAGAATGGTGGTGTGACCCTGTCAAGAGGGAATGGGGATCCCTATTAACCACAGTTTGGAGGCTTACCAGGGTTTTCACCAGATCCAGTCCTGCCTCAAGGGCAGGGCGTGGGAGTTGGGAGAGCCACAGTCGCTGTCCCTCCTACCTGTGCATGACTGAACCGAGTACCACATTTTCTTGCTGCATATCTGTACAGCACAATGCTGGACAGTTTCTTTTTATTTGTCCCATAAGGCTAAATCATCCAGAAAGACTGGCGGTGGAGCAGAGCACAAGCAACCCAACCAAGAAAGAGACATGGGAGTACTGAGGGACTGCAAAGCCACCCACTCAGCAAACCGGAAATCCAAGCACTCTACGCAACAAACAGTGAAAGTTCTGTTACCCGCAGCAGAACCACCAAGTAGTCCGCACATCAAGGTGGCAAATCAGAAGCTCAACGCATTACTAACTGCGGCACTCTTCATACCTTCTACAGGGCCATGGAGCAGTTCCAATTTCAAACCTGCATTTCAGATGCCCCGGTCGACTCTAATATGAATGGGGTCATTGATGATAGTTTAAGAACCTGCTATTTAAAGAACCAACTCCAAGCGATCCTGGCAGAAATGAGAGTAATCGGCCAGAGAACACAAGAGATAAATAGCACAGTCCAAGAGATTAAAAGAGATCTTCAAGATGTTCAAACACGCCTAAATGCCCAAGCGGACCGCACTTCGGACAATGAACAACACATCAGTGCGCTCGGGACAACAGTGAGGTGACCTCTACAGACTGGATGGACTGATAAGAGAGGTGCAAAGCCTTGGCTCCAAAGTCGAGGACCAGGAAAATTGATCTTGCAGCAACAACCTGCGCCTTGTTGGCCAGCCGGAACGGGTGGAAGGACCAGACCTTGAGGCATACACGTATCGCTTTCTCCATGAGCAGCTGCACATCCAAGACCCAAAATCCTATGTGATCAAGAGAGTACACAGAGCTTTCATTCCAAGGAGAATGCCCACGTCCCATTGCTATAGGCCTCCTCAATTTCCAACATAAAGTGGCCATTTTACAGACCTACCGTGCCTCGGGTACAATTCACGCAGAAGGTGGCGACATCTGCATATTTGACTACTGAACATTTATGCGCCCACGACAGATGCACCCTCCTTCACGTATACATTTGCAAAATGTGGACACCTTTTGGGGAGTCTTACTATCATTGGGGGCGACTGGGACATGGTCCTGGACCCGAAGCTGGACCAACAGGGTGCGCCTCTGATGCAACAATCGGCCCTGCGCAAACGAGCCTCTCTACAAAACCTTGTCTGATCTCAGACTCACGGACGCATGGCATGCTTTACACCCGCAACACCTAGATTACACCTTTTATTCAAACCGCCATTGAATCTACTCCAGACTAGACTTTTGGCTACTCCCTACAACCGCCCTGCCATTGGTACGACAATGCACAATACTACCCACGATAGTGTTCGATGACGCGCCGGTACTTCTCCACACTGAAGAACAGGGAACGTCACGAATAAGACCAACGTGGCAACTAAATCTAAGCGCACTGGGTTACCCAGACTTCCTCAAACACCTTGGAACTAACACAGACATATTCTGGCAGACTAACCTGACCCCAAGATATTTTGCTAGTACCTGCTGGGACGCTTTTAAGGGCTTTCTTAGGTGGCAATGCATTTCTAGGTGGGTGCACAAACTGAAGTCCTGGCGGGAACAGTAAACATAGATTTGCACTGCCATTGCGCCAGTATCAATTCAGAGCCTGGAATGTCTTTGACCTTGATCTCCCAGATCTTTATCAGTGCTACCCCCCCCCACCCCTACCTTCCCGTCTATCCTGCCGCAGGATGCTATAACCTTCCGGAATGGCCAACCCTAAGGCCAGCTGCATCATAGCTCCAAGTTTCCGTGAGAGCACAAATGTCTGTATTACGTTCATGAATATGTGTGGTTACTTCGAAGGCATGCTTCATAAGCAACCTAGTGTTTAACAGCATGATTTTTAGTGTGCAGGTAGATTGATTGGATTTCCCACCGGTGTTGTTTCCAGGGGTGACCAGACTGCAACTCCTCACCTACAGCAACGCTTGTGGTACCATCACTGTTAACCCCAGCTGATTGCTATGTAACAATGTGGCTCTGCTCTCCCACTGGGGCTTGCATATCCCGTGACTCGCCTTCCCTAACTCTCAACTCGCACTCATTATGGGGTTTAGAAGCAACCTCATATGGTGGATAAGAGATTGGCAGCATAAGTGGTGACAGGGTGCCAACACAGTTAGTTACAACGCTAACCATATTCAATCCCAATGTGAGTGTATCAGCTGTTCACAGGCACAATGTCGTAGACCTGCATCGCAACGCAAATAGGTAGCTATTGGTTTTCAGCCTGGCTCTAGCAGCATTAATGGCTTTCAGGACCTCCAGGATGCCCATGTTTGTTTGCTTAAAATCAAGGGAGCGGGAAGGAAAATAGCATATCTCCGTCACTGCCCTTCACGGCCCGCCACAGACCGGATGGAGTTCTCGCGCATTGTTTGTAAATATAAACGGCACGGGAACTACCAAGGTTTATGGGAACTGTGGTTTAGAAACCTGCATTATATTGCATCACGTTAGCTTCAAAGCACACGTTAAAACAGAGTACGAAGTAAAACCTAGCTAAAACTGTAAGATCAAACGTAGAAACTAAATATTATTACTTGAAAATCAAGATTGGCGGCGAATTGCTAAAATGAAGTTCACCTCTATTCAAAAACTAAAAATCAATAGTGCAACAAATAAAATCTGCAAAGTTACAACAGTCCTAAAATAAGGCTACAAAGTAATCAGAGCCAGGATGAAAGCCTGCTCATATAATGCTACTAATAGATTTACTAATTAAACCCATTGCCAATCCTTCCTTCTAAATACAAATAGTGTTGGAAACAATGTTATGCAAAAGAAAAGTGTTCATGAAATGATATGTCAGGATAGTCAAGCTTTTGGCTTCCCTTCCCATGTTTTCAGCACGGTAGAAGGTGGCACACTGGAGCTTAGCACAGTCTCTGGCTACTCTAGCACGGGGATGCAGTTCAAATCTCAGTATTTGTACCAAAGTCTCTTTGCCAGTCAAAGTCTCTTACTTCAGAGGGCCCAATACAACAAACATACAAAGGTTCCTTTCTCCTCAGGATTCTCATGTGCCAACTTCTTGGGTTATTTTTGGTTCACCCCGGGCCCCCCTCCGCCAGGCTCAGACCCACTTTAATACAAAACTTTCTTGGGTACTTCCCTGTTCACCCTGGTTCCCTCTCTTGTGGGCTCTAACCCACTTTAACACAAAATCTTCAATTGGTTTGCCTCTGCCGTGCTCTGACCAGATGCATGTATTTTTCCAAACGTTCTCTATGTCACAGCTCGGAAGGTGGCTCTGGCTCCCCATGCCCATATCAAGGACTCAAGAAAGCACGACCATCAGGGCTGATAAATGCAGGATTTATCCCGCCATTCGGCAAGGAATCCTGTGCTTTACTGCCCCATTCCGCCGGCGTTGGAGGTTGCTCGGAAATGGGCTGCGGCAGCCAGCTGTTGCCAAGGAGCCTTTTCCATGACTTCCCCGTTCGACGTGCGTCATGTGTTCCAAGCCACCAATGGACGCCGAGCACCTCGTTCTCGGCAAGGACTCATAAGCGTCATCGACTCACCGAACGCTGCTTCTGTTTGAAGTTAGCTCCCGGCTATCCTTGAAGTTCAGTCTGAATATCCTGTGTATGTCTGACCTCTGCTGTCACTTCCACGGATTACTTCTGCCTTACGTCCTGTTTACTTGGAACTGCTGTGTACCGACCCCTGCCTTCGCTTACATTTATTGCCTCTGTCGTACGTCTTGTTTTCATAGAACTATTGGCATCGACCTATGTGTACCTCCGGACGCTTTGCAGCCAATGCACCCTCCTGACTATAGTGCGCCCCTCGTGCCACCCGGGTCAAGTTATCATATACTAACCTTCCTTTTTATAATTTTTTCCAATCGTTGCTTTCTTCATCACGCTTTGTCACCATGCACTGTTCAGAAACATTATTGTCCCCGACCTTGCTAAAGAACGGTAAGAAATTCTCTGTTTTCTAAAGTTTTGCTGGCCAATAGAGTCATCCTTACATATAGCAATATTCCTTTGTCTTGTTCTTGTAGGAATAGGAGTAAATCAATTGTATCACTTGTATACTGTCTTCTCTGGGAGGGGAGGGAAACAGGTGGCTATACCTCACCTCATACTAGTTTGTAATTGGTTCTTAGCAGCTATTGACCTGTGGAGTGTTTTCCTTTCAGCTGGGTATCGTGGCGGCGTGTTCCCCACGCTCTTTTAGGTGATCAGTCAAGTTGTCTGCCTTTGTTAATTCAGCAAAGGGGCATATCACACAAAAGAGGTTCCCTCAAGAGAGGAGGACCGGGTTCTGACAAACCCAGGCTTTTCAATAAAGTCGGAGGATTAGGATTTTGAACCTTGCCTTATCTCTTCAATCCGGATCGGTGATCAACACTCTATTTCATCAAATACTTTCAACTGTGCGCAGTATTTTGCTTGTCCCATCGCAGGACCACTTCAATTCACATTTATTCGTTCACTTTCAAATGATCTCCCTCCGACTCGGATTAAATTTATCTACTTTTGTTACTCATCAGCTGGATACTTTACAGAGACCTTAGACTGAGCACTGACGTGGTGCCGGACCACTCCGTCAAAGGTATTGTTGCTTTCTTTAAAGTGCAATCATACATCAGCAGTTTAACTTCACTTGCGTCTCTTATCACACACTTTATAACAATGTTTGTTCCAGCGCTCGCCATACAATGTTGCTGCTTGCAACCTTGGCTTCAACACAGACCAGTCTCGTATCGGTCTTCCCAACTCACCGGCTGTGCTGTTTTCACTGAGGATGCTTTGTTGTTGGAGCCAAAGACAGTAACACAGTGGCTGGTAATTCTCCCTGCCGTGATTCTTGATGCAGAGAGGGCCCCGGGTATCTCTGACACACAATGCAGGATTCTTCAGCCCGTTTTCCTGCTCTTAAGCTTTCCAATCTCGAGGGCTCATGAAAGTAATGGTTCCTTGTCAAAAAGGTCAAAGGAACTTCCCTCCTTGCAATCCTTTTCTGTTTCGCCGTCTTTCTCCTCTTGTTTAACTGCCATCCTGGAACTGCAGTTTCCGCGTGTGCTTTGTCCTTGCTTAGAGTGTGCATTCATGCTCCGACTTTTATCTGTGTGGGGAAGTGTAATGGAAGTCAGGTGTGAGTGATTGTCGATAATTGCCTGAAATCTTCTGACCATAGTATTGGGACATGTCAGGTACACGGCGGGCTGCTAGTGAGAAAGTGTTTGTGTTGTTGAAAAATAGGGGTGGGGGGTAAAGTTCCTATATATCCTACCATGTACGATAGGGTAAAGGTGTTACAAGGAAGGGGAATACCGCCTCTCACCATCCGGTGTCCCACTCCCACAGACCCCTCACCCAGGTGATCTTTCCACACTAGTCCACCCCCAGGAACTGGATCCAAAAGCGATGGCCGTGTCATGGGCGCCTGGATGACAGATCCCCGGGGATTAGTGGGTGAGACACCTTCTGGTTTTCTGGTTTCTCACAGCGCCCAGTACTCAGAGACTTTCGAAAACGTGCCTTTATGTACACGCGACTACTCTGCTACAAAGTATTCTCAATTATTCAATACTTAATGAGGATTCAGATCGGAGACCTTCGAAGACATGTTTTATCACACACGCAACCACTCCGATACAATGTAATCCTCTGAGTAAGTTCAAACATTTGCATAGGAACAGCCTCCCTGAAACTTGAGGAGAACCATCTCCGGTTCCAGAAGCACCTCAAAACCCTTCTCTTTGCTTCTGCTTTTTCTCCTCCTCTCCCCCGCTGACCTCCTGGCTGAACTGAAACGGCACAGGTTACCTGGTCACCCTCTGATCTCTGGCCCAGGTCCCCCTCGCCAGTCTCACACACCTGCACTGGCTGCCTGGCAACCCCCGCACTTGGGCACTGGTTCTGTATCTCAACTGTCCCACTACCTGCACTTGACACCTGATTTCTGCACTTACCTTTGCACTTGCCGGTCGTTACTTTACGTATTGTTATTATTCTATTTCCATGTACTGCACTCTTTCTTCCCCCTACCCCCGCACTTAAGCGAGCTGAATGACACTTGGCCTAGTAGGATAGTTGTCTGTCCGCCCTTCGTTCCCCCTTCCTTGCCTTGTCGCGCTTGAAACACTTGTGTATAGGTGCATTACAAATGCCATATCATATCATACTGTGTTTCCTCTCTCATAGACACTCACTGGTTGCTTCTTTCGGAGTTCCCACAGTGCAGATCTCTCTGCCTTCTGTTCTCAGCCCAGGGTTCTACCTCCTGCTCCTTGGGCACTCCTGGGTCGGCTTATGACCCGAGAAGAGCAAGCACTGCAAAAACCATAAAAAGGGGCAGCCTCTCAGCACGGCTCCCCTTTTAGCATTTGTTTGGTTCCGCAGAGCCCCATCTCTTGGGCTGCAATCCTTTGAACCGTCAGCATGCTGCACCCATACAGCTCCCCGCTGCTTCACTTGGCCTCTCAGCCACTGCTCCAGCATCACTGACACTGCTTCTCCCTCTGACATCATTTGATTGGGCTTTTTATACACCTGTAGCCCTTTAACAGGCTGCAGGTGTGAATGTGCAAATAGCCCGTCTGACCAATATTAAGGGAACACGCCGGACCTCTACAACTCTCAGCAGGCCTCTTCCTCCTTCCAGTACCAGAGTGGTAATAGCACCTAGTCTTCATTATTGCTGGTTGCCTCTTCTTCGTCCCAGTACTGTTAGTGGTTATATATGAGGAAGTCAGGGGAGTTGAGTCATAATAACCCATGAAGGTGGGGGAGGTTGTGTTGGTCGTCTCTCCCAAGGGCATCCCACTTCCAGTCCCCAAAGACCCTCCACCCAGGTGATCCTCCTTCGCTTGTACACCCCCAGGACCAGGATCCAAGAGCGTGGCCTTTCCCTGGCCATTAGTGCAGAGGACCCATGGGAAATAGGAGTAAGAATACCCTTAGGTTTCTCAAACTACCAGACAACAGGAACATGAGTTTGATTATGAAGGAGTTGAAGAAGATGCTGGACTTTGGAGTTATAGAACATTCCTACAGTGAGTAGTCCTATCATGCTGGTGCCCAAACCTGGCAACAGCTGGAGATTTTGTATCAACTTTCGAAGATAGAATGATATCTCCAAGATCGACGCATATCCCAAGCACTGAATAGACAAACTGGCGGAGACCCTTGGAGGGGCAAAGCTCATCTCAACGTTGAATCTTACCAAGAGGCATTGGCAGGTGCTCCTGGGGGAAGATGTCAAGAGAAAGACAGTCTTTTCTACATCTGAGGGTCTCTCGATTCCCAGTCCTCCTATTTGATCTTCATGTGGCACCTGCTAAATTTCAACAGTTGATGGACTGCATCCTGACCTCATGTTGAAGTTTGGCTAGGGCCATCTCAATGGCATTGCCGTATATAGCAGGACATGGGATGATCAGCTGAAAAATCTGACAGCAGTCTATGATCAACTCAGAAAGTCCATACTTACAGCCAATCCAGAGAAATGTCCAATCAGTCATGTCCGTGGGTTTTCAAGTGGGGAATGGACTGATGTTGCACCAAACTAGTAAGGGAGAGGTTGTTCAAAATTTCATGTGGCCCGTTACTAAGAAAGATAGTCAACTATCCTGAGGCTGGTGGACTACTACTGAAGATTTGGCCCCAACTTTTCAAACTGGCTGTCCCCTTAACAAACACACTAAGGTCCATCCCAAACCTGTACAGGGGAATCACGGAACTCAATTAGCCTCTGAAACACCCTCTGTATTACCCCAGTCTTGGCCATGAGGTTGGACTTCCTAAAGGAATTTTTGTTACAGATTTCAGTGGGTTTGGGAGTAGTTCTATCACAGATCCAGAATGGGTAAGAGAACGCCATCTTGTTCATCACCCGGAAACTCTTTCGCAGGGAGAAGAAATATTCTGTGAAGCTAGAATTTCTGGCCATAATGTGGGCCATACACAGGCCACAGATGTACATTAATACCAGACCATGAACTGTTGACGTGGATGGCCAAGAACAGAGACACCAATGCTAGCATCCTAAGGTGGTTTCTGGCCCTCCAACCATGTTTTATTTTTACAATATGACATTAAGCCCGGATATAAACAAGACAAATTAGATTTCCTCTCCCGTTAAACCTAGATAGCAAGAGGTCCAAAGGAGGAAGAGGACTCAGGAGAAAGAATGGTGGTGTGACCCTGTCAAGAGGGAATGGGGATCCCTATTAACCACAGTTTGGAGGCTTACCAGGGTTTTCACCAGATCCAGTCCTGCCTCAAGGGCAGGGTGTGGGAGTTGGGAGAGCCACAGTCGCTGTCCCTCCTACCTGTGCATGACTGAACCGAGTACCACATTTTCTTGCTGCATATCTGTACAGCACAATGCTGGACAGTTTCTTTTTATTTGTCCCATAAGGCTAAATCATCCAGAAAGACTGGCGGTGGAGCAGAGCACAAGCAACCCAACCAAGAAAGAGACATGGGAGAACTGAGGGACTGCAAAGCCACCCACTCAGCAAACCGGAAATCCAAGCACTCTACGCAACAAACAGTGACAGTTCTGTTACCCGCAGCAGAACCACCAAGTAGTCCGCACATCAAGGTGGCAAATCAGAAGCTCAACGCATTACTAACTGCGGCACTCTTCATACCTTCTACAGGGCCATGGAGCAGTTCCAATTTCAAACCTGCATTTCAGATGCCCCGGTCGACTCTAATATGAATGGGGTCATTGATGATAGTTTAAGAACCTGCTATTTTTTAATGCAGGCAGACTAGTCCATGCACTAGAAAAGGGTGGGGCTTAAACTCACCCCTTTATGTGTTTGCTTACCTATAACATCTCCCCTGGGGAAACGAAGGCCAGTGGTTGGCCAGGGAACCAGTTGAGGAAGAGAATCAACGCAAGGGAATAGGGAGGATAGAAAGAGGCATAGGAAACAGGAAGGCGCAGGTTGTTCGGGTGAGGTCAAGGGAGGAGTAGGAGGACCAAAAGCCCATGCAGGGGATCGATAGTGCAGAATGTGGAGAGGGACTGCTGAAGCAGTGTGTAAGGTGAGGTATTGGTTGGTGGGAGAAAGTGGTACGCGGGTGCGAGTGTGACTAATAGATGGAGAGCGGTGGGTAAGTGAAAGTCTCTGGAAGGAGAGCGAGACAGTGAAAGGAGAGTGACTGAGGGTGTGGGTGTAGTGTAGTAGTGTGAGAGAGTAGAGTAGTGATAGAGAGGGAATAAGAGTAAGTAATTTTGCAGTGTATTTGGGAATGTTGGTAACTGTACCTGTGAGGAGGTTGTTGGTTCTGCTTGGTTGTGATATATTTATAACGCGCCTATACACAAGTGTTTCAAGGCACGACGCGGCAAAGGGGGCGTAAGAGGGAAGACAGAGACAACTATCCTACTAGGCCAAGTGTCATTCAGAATGCGCAAGTGCAGGGGAAGGGGATAAGTGCGGGAGGGGACAGTGCAGTACATGGGAGGAATAGAATAAATAAAACAATAGAGAAGTACAGCCAGCTGTTGGCAAGTGCAAGGGTAAGTCCAGACATCAGGTGCAGGCGGCAGACTGTAGGGATACAGAAAACAGTCCCCAGGTGCGGGGGTTGCCTGGGAGGCAGTGCAGGTGTGCAACTGTCAGGGGAGGGGAACGGGCCCGAGATCAAAGAGCTCGAGAAGGAAGATATTTGGAAGAGAGTTGAAGGTACTGAGGCCCCAGAAGGCCATGTGGACAATGCAGAGGGTTTTAAACTTAATCCTCACAGCCACTGGGAGTCAGTGCAGAGATTTCAGTCCTGGAGAGATACGATCCCTGGGCTTGAGGCCAAGGAAAAGTCTTGCAGTCCTGTTCTGGATGAGTGTCAGGGGGATTAGAGTAGAAGCAGGACGATTTAGAAAGAGGCTGTTGCAATAGTCCAGCCTAGAGAGAATCAGAGCTCTGGAGACAGCGAGCTTCTGGAGGAAGGAGAGGAAAGGAAGAATACCTCTGAGGATGTGCAGTTGACAGTGTGACTTCTTAGAGACGTCAGAGATGTGAGGAGAGAAGGAGAGTGTGGAGTCGAAGATGACCCCAGGGTTTTTAGCCTCACAGGTGGGAGCAGGAAGAGGGCCAAGAGAGGCCGGACAGAGTGACAGAAAAGGAGGGAGCGGGTGTGCCGATGAGGAGAAAACTGGCATTGAGGCAGAGATCATTGGCGGCACACCACTCCTGGATAGCAGACAGTCAGAGATGAGAGACGAAGAAGAGGTGGCCGAAGGTAGCCTGAAAATGAGCTGAGTGTCATTCGCATAGCACTGAAAGTTGGGGCAGAGAGCGGCAATGCAGTGGGCAAGAAGTACCAGGTATTGGTAGAACAGCCAGGGCGAGAGGTTAGACCCCTGGGGGACACCACAGGTAGAGGAGTGGAAGGACCCAAGTTGGACCTGGGAGGGTCGATCAGAGAGGAAAGAAGTCAGCCACGCCAGGGCCTGACCAGTGGTACCCAGGTTATCACGGAAATGGTTGAGCAGGATGCCATGGTTGACCGTGTCAAAGGCAGAAGATAGTCCAAATAAGATGAGGACACAGGGGGTTTTGGAATAAAGGTTGGAGAGCAGGTCTTCATGGATGTTCAGGAGAGCAGTTTCCGTGCTTCTGGCAGCTCTGAAGCCAGACTGATGATCATGAAGACAACCAACAGATTCAGTGTGAAGATTAAGCTGGGAGATGGCCAGCTTTTCCAGGAGTTTGCCCAGGAAGGGAGTGGTGGAGATTAGGCGATAGTTAGCCGGGCAGAACGGGTCAGCAGACAGTTTCTTAAGAAGAGGACGCACAAGGGAGTGCTTCAGGAGGGATGGGAAGACTCCAGTGGAGGAGTGGTCGCATTAGTCAGACAGAGCAGGAGCCAGGGAGTCAATGTGGTCCTTGATGGTTTTGGAGGAACATGGATGAACCTGTTTTGATGAGACTTTCATAGACCAGACTTGTCTATAAACCTTGTCTGGGGAGAACAGGGAAAAGGCAGAGAAGGAGGGAGGAGAGCTGGCCGAAGAAGGGCCAGAGGAAGAGCAGGGAGTAGAGGGGGGAAGAGGAAGAGAGAGAGAGGACAAAATGTCCTGAGTTTTAGAGATGAAATAAGAAGCCAGGGCCGTGCAAAGGGCCTGGGAAGGGATAGCAGAGGTAGAGACGGCAGCAGGATTTGCCAGTTCCTTGCAGATTTTAAAGAGTTCGGCCAAGTTGTTAGATGCCGAAGAGAAGCAGGCTTGGATGTGAGCTGTTCTTGGTGCGGACAGAGAGACGGTATTGCCTTTGGAGCAGGCGGCAGGCCAATTTGTCAGAGGATGTACCAAGAGCACGCCATTTCCGCTCAGCCACCCTGCACTTGCTTTTGAGGGTAACGAGGTCTGAGTCGTACCAGGAATTGCACTTGGCTTTGGGCTTCAATCGGATCCTCATGACAGGGGCAAGAACATCGAGAGCATCAGATATAGCAGAGTGGAGCATGGAAAGAGCTGTGTCAGGGTGTGAGTCAGCGGCGGCGAAAGCCTCCACCGACGCACGCTTCATGGGTCGGATAACAGAGAAGGTGGGTGGCAGTGCTGGAGTTGGCTTAGCCTGGGGGTAGAGAGGGTGAGTTGGGAGGAAAGGAGAAAGTGAATCACTCCAGGAGAGAGGAGTGGTGAGAGGGGCAGAAAGGAAAAGGTCTGAGGAGATCAGAACATCCAGAGTGTGCCCTGCAGAGTGAGTCAGGCCAAAGGGGAGAAGAGAGAGTCGCAGATGTCACGAAAGAGTCCAGAGGAAGGACAGGAAGCATCCAGGTGGATGTTCAAGTCTCCAAGAAGGAGGATTTGAATGTTCGAGACCAGGAGGAAAGAGGAAAGGTCCACCCATTCGGAGAGGAAGGAGGAGATCTGACCAGGTGGTCAATAGATGGTATCCACAGTAAGGGAATGGCTACGAGAGAGAGAGCCTGCAGACGAGGCATTCGAAAGAGGAGTAGGCCTGCGTGGGAATGACAGAGGCAGGAATCCATTCGGGAAGATCTGGGCTACACCCACTCGGAAAAGTTGGACCTGGGCGCAGAGAGGATCTTGTAACCATCAGGGAGGAGAGTGTCAAAGCTTGTGACAGAGCTGGCCGTGAAGCATGTCTTGGTGAGACTGAGGACATCGAGGTCAAGTACCTCCAGGAGGTGGCAGATGTCAGAGGATTGTTTGACAGCTGAGCGAGAGTTAAGAGTGGCAATATGGAGGAGGTTGCCGTCCTTGAGAGACTTCCGGGGAGGGGTACAAATCAGAGGTATGCCCTGCAGAGGTGTAGAAGAGGGCAAGGTAGCCAAGAAGGAGACAGCAGGGGAAGGCGAGGAAGCCGTGGAGGGAAGAGAAGGGACAGCAGGATTAGGAAGGAAATTGATAAGGCACGGGAAGCGTCTATCAAAGAGGAGAAGATTGGCCTGAGGGCCTTTTTAAACTTCCTCCTACCAGATTTAGTGAAGAGAGAAGGATAGTCAATAGAGAATCAGTTAGAAAAGATAGGGGAGACAGAGCACCAAAGAGTAGGTGGGGATAGGAGAGAAGTGGGAGCAGGGAGAATACTAGGGAAGGACGCAGGGAGGGGCGCAGGCAGAAGAGACAGGGAGAGATGAGACAATAGCAGGCAATTGGACAAGATGACAGGCGCTCAGACAGTGGTAGACAGTTGCTAGATGAATGCTTAGCTAAGAAGTCGAACCACAGAATGGCACTACTATCACAGTGTTATTTAGATACAGAAGAAAAAACACACCTTTAGTCTGCGAGTCCTGTAAAACGGGAAAAAGGCCTAGGTTTCACAATGCAATTTTAAATACTTTCACAATGCAATTTTGTTTGAACGCACCTAGAAAATCACACCTAAGTCTGGGAGTTCTGTAAAGGGGGTGGGGGGGCTAGGTTTCACAATGCAATTTTAAATACTTTCACAGTGGAATTTTCACTTGTGGGTGGACTGTCTTGCTATACGCCCAGTTGCGCTCAATAGCTTTCTTACAAGTGACATTTGCTTGCGCAGGATGAAAAGCCATTACGCACTGAAGCATTTTCGAGACAGTTCTTTGCCTCTGGTGTTCAGAAGAAATTGGGGGTAGGGATACTAATTGGCAGGCAGGCCCCAGTATTAAAGATAAAGGTCCTGCGTGAACCTCTGAGTAGATTTGTGTGTGTGAACTGCTTGCTCTTAGAGCACCCGTTCACCCTAGTTTCTCTATATGCCCCTAATACTGGACAAGACAGGTTCCTAGACGTCTTTCTCCTTCAGGTTCTTCCTTTTGCAGAGGGGCAGTTATTAATAGGTGATTTCAACTTGGTGCTGAATCCCCTGGTGGACAGAACCCATCCTAATACCAGGCTAGATTACAAGCATGCTCTAGACTTTGGGACTCTGCTCTGTGAATTAGGGGTGGTGGATGTCTGGAGACTATTCCATAACGAGGCGAAGGACTACTCTTTTCACTCTCATTTCCATGGAGGCTTATCTAGATTGATCTCTGGCTGTTGCCTAGTGCATTATACCCCTGCATTCGTGGGGTGGATATTGGGGCTCGGACACTATCTCATCATGCCCCGATGTGGCTTTCAGAGCCCATTATGAGGAGGCCTGAGAGACTACGAGGCCCATGGCGGTTATAGAATCTGGTGCTGAGGGACCCAGTGGTGTGCCACGAGGTGGAAGAAGTATTGGCTCCTTATTTTCATTAATACAATTTGGGTCCTGACCCAGGGATTGTATTGGACGCTATAAAGGGAGTGGGTTTGGGGGCAAATGATCAGTAAAGTTGCAGCATACGCCAGGGAGCGACAACTAATTCAGATGCGTTTTGAGAGGGCGGTTGAAAAGGCTGAATGGGAACATAAAAAAGGGGGGGTTGCGAAGGGAGTGGCGTAGACTGAGGGCGGTGCATAAGAAACGTGAGGAGCACATTGCTGATAGGACGGCCCAACAAAACAGTTTTACTATGCAAATAGGAGTCGGGCCAATCATCTGCTAGTAGCCAAATTAAAGAAATGTCAGTTTCGATATGCAGTGTGTGCCCTGCGGGACAAGCAGGGGGAGGCTGAGAAGCTGGGGATATTTGGAGTTCACTTTTGGGAGGTGTTTTAAGGGGAGAATGTTCAGACAGTTGCTCAGGCCCAATACTGGAGGGATATGGCTTTATCGTAGCTAATAGTGGAGGTTGAATGGGCTCTGGAAGTTCCGATTGAGCCTGCGGAGGTTGAATGGGCTATTATGACGTTGAAGAATAAGGCCCTGGGTCCGGATGGGTTTACGGCTCCCTTTTATAGGAAATTTCATCCTCTCCTGGTTCCCTCAACTGGTGGATCTTTTCAATTCATTTTTGGTGTCTGGAATGGTGGCCCCCCCTTTATGAGTGTTTCCACGACAGTACCGATTCCCAAACCAGGGAGACACTGTTGCTATGTGATTCCTATCGCCCCATCACGCTTACTTATATAGACTCAAAGATTTTCTCTAAAATCCTGGCCAGTCGCATAATGGAGTCTCCCCGGGATTATTAATGGTGATCAGACAGGATTTATTACAGGTCGCAGCACGCACAACAACATGAGGCAGGCTTTAGATCTCCTGGAGGTGGCACAGAGCGTGGGGGCTGGGATAGGAGTCATTGCACTGGACGCGTCTAACGCATTTGAGCGATTGGGTGGCAGGTATCTTCGATTTTTTTTTAAAAAATGCTTTGGATTTGACCCGAGGTTTCTCAAATGGGCTATGGCCATCTCCCGGGACCAGATGACCTCCCTCTGTGTTAATGGGCAGATGTCCGCCTGCTTGCCCATCACCAAAGGCACAAGGCTATCCCCCCTGATGTTTGCGCCGAGTATGGAACCACTTGCCTGCCGCATCAGAGCGAACGCGAACATTGAAGGGAAATGAAGTGGGGTCGGGGGGGGGTAAATTACAAGATTTCACTCTATGCAGATGATATCCTGCTCACTCTTCAAATCCCCCACACTTCCTTGGCTCACCTATCACAGGAATTGGAGGATTTTGACCGGATATCTGCCTTTAAAATTAATTTTGACAAATTGCATGGGCTGGATGTGTCCCCAGGACAGGGCCTCGATTGGAGCTCTGGCCCCGATACGGTGGTCACGGGATCATATCCCTTATCCAGGTGTGTGGATCCCCAGCAGGATGTCAGTGGTCTTCCGATATAATTTCCCACCCGTTTCAAGAATTCGATGATCTCATTAGATGAGGTCGACAGGAAATATCCTGGTTTGGCAGGATTGCAGCAGACAAAATAAAAGTTATCCCTCGCCCGTTTTACCTCGGTAATGCTTTGCCCATTTGCATTCCTGATGCTGAGCTGCCTACACTGCAGGGGAGGATTCTCAAATGTATTTGGGGGAACAAGCGGGGCAGAATCTCTAAGAGGGTACTATTGCGGCCCAAGGGCCGGGTGGACTGGGGTCCCTGACGTGTTCCGCTAAAACTTAGCGGCACAAATCTCACTCATGGCCGCCTGGGATGACAACACAAGTCAGCCAAAGTCTAAAACAATCTAATTCGGGGGTAAAGCTGATTCCCCTCTCGCATGTAGAGAAGAGTCCCCCGATTCCAAACAGCAGTTTCCTGCTCTTGGCAACCACTAGGAATATACTGGACTATATGGGGAGGGCAGTTCGCAGGTGGGGAATGACTCTGGGTGTGGGTCTATTTACACCTATTTGGAATAATCCTGGCTTTCAACCAAGGTGTGACCGCAAGAGCTTTGCGGAGTGGAGGTCTGGTGTTTTTATGACTCTGCAGCAATTATACAGGGATGGACACCCACTGACATTCAGGAATGCAAGGAAGCCTTTACCCTGCCCGAAAATGACTGATTTGGGTGTGCTTGGCTGCGACAATGGGCCTCTCATCCACCCACAAAGCGTGGGGGTACTTGGCCACTAAATGCCCTTGGGTTGAAGATCCACAGTGGGGTTTCTCAGGGTCAGATCTCACAGCTATATAGGTTACTGGACACAGGGGACCCGGTGGAGCACTTTCCATATATGAGGAAGTGGGAGGAGGGATGGGCAATAGATAGAAGATGTAGCATGGCTGCGAATATAGGCGAGAATGCTTCCTATGAATCCAGGAGTGGTGCTCCTAGGCGACACAGGTGATGGGATGTTCCCCTTGTTGTGCCCAATAGCCACCTTGGTTGGATATCTTCTCTTGGCGGGCAAGTTATTTATCGTCCGTAACTGGAAATCTGTGGAGGGGCCGGTGGTCCGGATGTGGTGGGTTAAAACATGGGACACCCGGGTGGCAGACAAAATTACTGCGTTGTGTGAAGAGAGGTATAGCAAATATGTGTGTCTGGAAGCCCTTTATTGACTTTTAAGGAGAACCGCTCAGTGGCAGTGGGCAAACCCCCACTGGTGCAACATTTTTCATTGCTATAAAGAGAGAGAGAGAGAGAAAGAGACTGTTCTGCGGGGCAGGTTCTTGGGTTAAAGGACTATTGATGGATGGGATGCCGAGGGGCTGGAGGTTACCTGATGCACAGACATATGTCTTTCTGTACACTCTTGTCATGTTGTCTTTTTTAAATGTGATCTTGGTATTTGTACCTGCACCTCCGTCATTCCCCACAGTATGTTAAATAAAAGGTTTTTAGGGGAGAAAAAGTAGGCTTAAGGAGGAGAACATCGAAGGGACAGAGGGGAGGAGTGGGAGTTACGAAGGAGAGGGAGAACAGAGAAGAAGAGAGGTAGAGGAAGGCTAGTAAATCAGAGCAAGGAGTACAAGAGCGTACCAGAGACAGACTGAGTGAGGTCTGAGCATCTGAAAGGCTCTCCCCTTGTACTAATTGCACTGTGGGACCTACGTTATGATTCACCTATATTATTCCCAGAGAGAGAAAGGGTGTTTGACTTTAGGCCATCATTCTCAGTGAGTAGACAGTAGAGGTTACCAATCTCCAATTACCACCCTGGGGTTGAGGGACACCGGGGCTAGGAAGTGGACCACCTGGGGGAGACAAGGGAGGGACAGCTCTAAGTGAGCCCATTCTCAAATCCCTCAATTAAAAACCCATGAACTGTTTTGAGAGTTGTTTGTTCTTGAGGCCATCTTTGACACATCGTATTTCCAGGTAATAACATTAAGGCTGTGCCATGAAAATGCCCAACGCAAGCCAATACCAAAGCCAGAACTGTTTGCTTTGTCAAAGCTCATTTCAAAATGCAATATCATTTTCAGGGGTATTGAATTACCTCATTGGGCCTCATTATAGGTTTGGTGGTATCTTTGTTCTGTTGTGATAACACCAAACTGTATTACCATTACCATCATTTGATCTGGCCAGATTACACGTGGCAGTAGGTAGTGTCAGTCCCCATTCATTGGAGTCCATAAGACTCCATGGGGGATTTTTGGCAAAATTACAGCAGCAGTAATTACGCAGATATTTGTCAGTAAATTAACCGATTTACCTCCAGCTCATAGCTGGAGGCGATTCCTCCAAAGTTACACTTGGGTGGTGCAGTAATGCAGCAGTATACAGTAATTCCCGCTGCATTTTACCTACACAGCCCACCTTGTAACGAGGCCCATTCCCTTTAAAGCCAATTAAAAGCTTGCATTCTGCAGTATTGCATCAAAGTTAGGCTGTACTCGTGGTTGGATCCACATATTGTTTAGAATGCCACATCAGACCCAAATGGCTCAAAAGCAAAAGAAATATGCTTATTTCATTTTAAGGCAAAAATGGATAGGAAGTGGATACTGAAAATAAGATTATTAGCATGTAGCAGAGAACCTTTGATATTTTTCATATATTCACGGCAAGACCATTTGCTGCATCTTTAGAAGTCTTATTACGGAAAAATGCAAAGATTAATAAGCTCTCTGAATGGAGTAAAGTATGCAAAGGATATGCAATGCTGAGATTTTTTTGTTTTGCTAAGCACAGTTTGCTCAAAGCAAGAGTTAAGTTTTAACTAAAAATGTACTGAAACTTTTAACTAACCATTTACTGAGGAGTGAATGCGTGGTTTTTACAGCTCAATACTGCAAATAAATGTCCCTTTAACAAAGGTCTACCACCAACCCTTTCTTCCGAAATAGTAATCTGTCCTTTCGTGATTGAAGGCCGTGTGATCTCAAGGGTCTAAAAACCTGTGAACTCTAGTAAAAGGTTTGATTCACTGAAACACATCAAGTAATAAAATAATAGAATAGGTACCGGACTTCCAGAACAGAATGTTGGAACTCCAACATTAATGTCGTTTGTTCTACTTCTTAAAAAAGGTTATTTTTTTCTGTAGTCACTGTATGTTTTAGACCCTGCAAAGGGTTATTTGGTAGTAAACTCAGAACAAGGAACCTTGGCCTATATAATTTCTAATGTACACTTAACATTTCATTTCTGAGAAAATATCCATCCGATACAGATTAAAACCTTATTTTCAAATGACATGGTTAGAAGAATGCCCACAGTATGTCTGGGGAGACAATCTAGAACATAAGAGGGAACATTAGGTAGGATAGTGTCAAGATGTGAGGTGAACATAAATAGGTTAAGAGGGACTATTCTACAAGACTCCGTTTTCAAAGCTCATACCATAGTCTAGCTTCGAAATCCATGGTGTACGCCCTGGATAATGCACAGGATCAGATTGGAGGATGGACTATAGGTGGGGACTGTAAACCAGGGAGATATTTCTACCAAAAAGCAGTGCAGTGTATCAGAAGAAACACAACGTGAATGAGAAGAGCCTACTCTAAAGGCTACAGGTACAGAGTTCATTTCTAGTTAAACAGAAGCTCCCAGGTGTTCACCCAGGACAATAGTCAACCAGCCACTCCCAGTTCCAAGGTTTTTCGTGCAGAAACATACTTGAAGATGGAGCTTTCATTTTGGCTGGGTTTTGATCTTGGCTGTGGTCTGTGGCTTGGCGGGGTCAATTTGCTCGGCGTAGTTCAGGTGATATTTTGGTCCTGGAATGATAAAGCAATGGACTACAAGCATTTGCCCTCTGCAACACCCAGTGGCAAAATCTCTTGCCCTAGGAGTGTTTCAATGACCAACAGTTGGTAGGTATACATCCCCTATCAGGTGCTTACTGTTAGGATTAATGTCTTCCTACCAAGGCCTCAAGTGATCATAAGATCTTATTTGATCTGGTTCCCTCACTACATTCAAGTGATTGGGCTAGAAAGATGTTAGCAAGATGCATTTATTTGGGCAGGTGGCCATGCCACTCCCAAGGAACAAGTGAGATTACTTAATGTGGGGGCAGGAATGTTATATTGTTTTTCTATAGTGCTCAAAACCCAGTGGAATTGCTATATTTTGTCCTTTTTCTTCCCTGCCTATAGTGGATTCTTTTACATTGAGCAAATTATTTCATAGCTCATCCCACCTTTCTGAAGAGTACATCTGCCCACGTTGAACAGTTTCCCTTTGTCAAAGGGAGTCCCATGTGCTGCCACGCCAAATGGTTTGTGTCAGTGAATTATGGTCACAAGGAGGGACATGCCAAAATAAGGAGGCTTTTTTGATGGGTTTTTTGCACTGTGGCAAGCCAGAAGGGCTCGACTGGAATGTATCTGTATTCTAATAAAAAGGAAAAAATGCCTAACTGAGCCTACTACTACAAAGGGAGTTCCCTTCCTAACAAAACTAGTCTACAGTCCAATATAAAAAAAATAGTCCGCAGTCCAAACCCATCTACTAAAGTGGCCATTCCACTTCGTAAAAACGTAAAGGAAATATAAAGTGTGCTCTGCACTCTTGGATCTTCCAAAAAGTTTCTCAGCCTTTTCCAAGAGTCCCTCCTGCACCTTGGTCCAATGTTAGGATTAGCAAAAGTGACACTCAAAATAAAACAGTTCTTGTCACTATCAAGAGGTTCCTTAAATATTCTTTTTTTTCCCTCAAAGTTCCAAAGCACCAAATCTCCAATCTTCTTTATGTGGAGGGATATTTCCCTTGTTCCCTTTCCACCACCTTGGTTGATGCCTCCCCACTTCCACCACGGGTCTGGGATGCTCCTGTGGAATATCTGTCACTCTGCTTGTTTAACATGTCTGTGTCTCGTTTGGGTTCCCCTGACCCAATGCATCACTTTGCTTGCTAGGGTCCCAGTGACCTGTTTCTGCTTCTCTTAGTGTTCTTGCGTCCCTGTGTCCCTTCTGGGGTTTTATGTTGCTTGGGTTTTTCAGATTCCTGCAACCCCTTGACTTATCACGCTCCTTCAGGCTTCTCTGGTCCCTGGGTATCTTGTATTGGGTTAGGACTATCATTCCCTCTTCCCCACTTGTCCTCTCTTCTTTCCTGCTCTCTCTGACCTGGGCAACTGGTGTCCCTGTGGTGTGTGCTCCAGGGAAGCTGCGTCTTGCAAGCAGCAGCAGAGTTGTTCTCAGTTTGTTGCTCCTCGCCACGGGATGGTGGCGGGTTCTGATCTTGTTGGCTCTCTCTTGCTCTTCGCTGGTTCTCCAGTTGAGAGCAGAGGACCCAGTCCGCCATACACAGCTGGATTTGGCAATGCTTTGCAGGCTCTGGTCCCACCATGTCCTGATGTGGCCCCGCCTCCAGGTCTGATTCGCACCGCACGTCCTGTTTGGCTTTGGGCATCTGACGAGGAAACGCCACACCTCATTTTGAAGCTAACTTCCTTCTGCAATGCTGCCGGCTCCACTGCTCTGGACGGCTCTGCCCCTTGCCAGCACTTTCACGTCTCCGACTCATATCAGTGTTGGGATTCTCCTCCTCAATTCAAGGGTTGTGGGCTCTTTGTTTTTGTTCCTGTAATGAGAATAGGTGTGGTGTTCCTGGCAGGTTGTCACGCAGGTATAAACTCCAGCATTACTGTGCACCAGACACAGAGGCGTGTTGTCCTCTTCTCTTACTCCCATAAAGGCAGAGAGTAGATGTGACATAGTGAGTCCTTAGCCCCTAAAAGGGAGTCACTCCCAGTGAGGACCTGCTTGCTCAAATCCATAGGGAGAGTTTAGCAGAGCGGGCTCGCCTACCTAGCCTTAAAGGGGGCGTTTCCACCTAGAGAACAAGGAACAAAGTCTCCACATTCGTCACAGCACCGTAGCAGTGTTTGGCGTTCTACTAGAGCACCAAGAACATTACCAATTCAAGACAACCCCTAAAAAACGTGACCAACAAATACTTTACCAGGCAATCTCACATGGGATGAAGCAGGTAGGGGTGTCTTTGGTACAGCAGCAGCAAAGCCTTTCTGTGACCAGGAAGAGGAAGTCAGCAATATACTGCTTATGATGTGTAGCGTTTGAAAATGTTTCACAACATTGTTTGGACAAGTCACTAAACAGTGCAGCATAGACAATGATTGTGCATAGGTTCAATAATGCAAGCATTGGTGCAGAACAGTGCCACTAATACACATATGCTCAGGCACGATTGTGCACTAAAGCTCAAGCAACCCCATATATAATAAAAACACAACTTCTTAAAAAGAAAATATATGCCCCTGTACCAACCGCCAATGGCCCCCCAACCGCTCCTCAGAAAGGAACTCTACGCCTTGCCATTGGATGAACCCCACACATTGGCAAGAAGAGGCACTGTGTGCACTGGCATTTTCCCACTGTCTAGAGGCCATTAGTATGCAGATCCGCACCGGAATATTCATTTGGCTCTTCAGTCTAAGTCTATATATTTATTGAGCGCCGTAAACCTGTAGGCATCCGGGCGCTGCACAGAGAGACACGAGACAGACAAACCTAGGATGAAAGAACAGAAGAGAAACCAAGGAATGAAACAGCAGCAGGTCTAAATGAATAGTCTGGTTTTCAGATTTGTCAGTACCCCACCCAGCATGCCCAATGGCCTTGAAAGGGTGGGGAGGCAGAATGCTTGCTTGCTCATTTTTTATGTGGATAAATGGTTAACATTCAAACAAAACAAAGTAAAAAGGGAGCTTCTCTACTGAGAACAAACACAGCCAAATAACCTATGCTCTAAGAAGGAGCCTACTCGGTGGGTCTACAACCACGTTTTAGCTCACTATACATTTCACAGAGGAGAAATACCCATTTGCATATCAGTCGGGTCCCACTAGGCAATATTCGTCTGAACATGAGTACCAACAGCAACCCCAGACACGTGTTTCGTGTTTCTGCCTAGTCTGGCCTCATCAGTGAGGTGAAGCCATCTCTCTCTCTAAGCGCTGTGACCATTGGGTCAACGTCTGAATCACCCAGAAAGCCCATCAACTGCTTGCCTGTATAACTTATAATTTACCAAGTGTCTATGTAAATAGCAACGGAACTGCACTGTTGTCCAGGTTAAAAAAACTCTACCTGAAAATTAAGGTAGCCTTATTTATCCAAGATTCCAATCTTTTGTTCTCTGTTATAACTATTACAACAAATGTTATGTTTGGAAGCTTTTACACTGCATCCATCTACTCTGTAGAGGGAGAGGTAGTAGATAGAAACACAGACTGACAATTGAAATGTAAGGAGGGTACTGAGGGAGAGGGTGTGTGATTTTGGAGGTAGGGTTTCACGGGTAGTTATGGACCGTGGATTATATGGAAGTTCAATTAGAAAGAAAACCAAGATGTTAAGCATTTTTCCAGGGATGACAATGTCTAGTACAGTGGAGAGCAATATTAAAATCAGAGCATGATTTGTGCAGAGTAGAGGTGCGCAAGTCTGTCGTTGATTGTCCGGTAATTCCAGGGACTTCAGCTGGTATTGCCAAGCTAACTAGCAGAAGTACCAGAGCGAAGAATTGTCAGTGTAAAGATGGACTACAAAGGGAGAGGGGAATAGTGAAGGGGTGAACCAGCCTACATGTATGGCCTCTTAATGAGAAAAAGTTGTCTATCTAGAAGCAAAACCGACCAGGGCACCAATGACCCAGATAATAGAGCACTTAATATACAGACCTTTAAGTTATGTTTTTATCACTTTAATGAATTATGTCTTTGTTTAGTCATCTGAAAACTCTTCATCAAGATTAATATCTGTGGTATCCATATCCTCCAAGTCCAGGTTATCTAAATCTTCCTCCAGTTCTAAGAAAGTCTTCTCATCTTTTGTATTCGGTAGTGGTTCAACGAGAACCGGATCTGAAAATACAGCTGCATACGCTGGTGTTGGTGATGCCACTACTTCGCCATCATTGTTATCATCAACTTCAAGTGGTGCCACTGCTCCTGATGGTTCGTACCCTTTAGCTTCATCCAGAACATTTCGCTCTTCGTTTGGAGTGACAAGGGGGTAGTCTCTAGCTAGCCTTGTTTTATTGCCTGTTTCTTTAAGGTATTGTTCTGCAACAAAAGCTTCTCTTAAGCCAGGAAACAGATTGTCATATTCAGTGGGGTCTGCGAGGGAGGCTGCAGCCTTCTGATTGACGGTAGCGAGGGATTCTCGCCACAGTTTCACCACTCTTGAAACCTCATGGGGCAAATAGGTACGTGCCAGGAATGCAGCTTCTGGCAAACGACCAGTCGCAATTAACAGTTCAAGACAGCGGTCAAGCTTTCCCTGCAGAAAGTAGCTCAGAAAAGCTACATTATTTTTGCCATCTTTCTCTGCTCCTTCTGCAAGTTTATTTACCATGGTTGCATTTCCAGAAGCTGTGGCTAGCAATAAGAGACCTCCATAATCCTGTGCATGGTGAAGACACTCCTGGGCCAGGCCAAACTGACATTTACTGATGGCTAGTTCAGCCAGTTGCTTCCACTTCTGCTCAACCTCTGCTTCCTCAGCTAGCTGGTAAGCAACCTTCAGCTCACCAAGCTGCAATGCCAGCTCAAAACGATGTTCTGGGTCACTCGAGACTGCAAGAGCTTGTTGCTTGAAACCTTGCTTTTCCAGAAAGTGGGCCACTCTTGTCCTCTGTTCCTTTGGAATGGTAGGGAGAACTTTGTCAGCCATGCTGAAATCTCTTCTCATCACAGCTGTTTGGTACTCGAGCACTGACACCAGCAAAGAATAACTCACTATGTTCAGCTCCTTGTCGCCCAGGTAGAGACGGTTGTCTTTGGGGATGTATCCTAGCAGGTACATTGTCCTGTCCAAGTGAGCAATAGTGACAATCTCACCTCCAACGTAGTAGTTCAATCTGTTGACCGAACTAGTGTAGATGAAGCAATCACCAACCCATAATCCAGTTTTGACAATCTCTTGAATTTCACCAAGTACCTCAAAAGCATCCTCAATTCCATCCTCTGTCACGCCTTCATGTGTTTCTTGAGCGGTTGCCACTTTTTCAGACATGTACTTAAGGATGAAGATGGACTCCTCTGTGGCAATGCACACCAATTCTCCTGAATCGGACCAGAATATGTGCTTGGGCTGTATTTCAATTCTACGGACCAGTTCGGTATTTTCCCAATCATAAAAGGCCAATCCATTCACAGATCGGACCCCTAAAAGGAATCCTCCATAAATTCCCTCAGCACCAAAATCAGGTTTGAATGACTTCTTTTCTTTGAAGTTTTTAAAAATCTTTACAAGGTTGTTGCTCTCTCGGATTGCATACTCGGAGGAGTCATGAGCCCAGGCAAACTCTTGTGCAGATCCAAAACTCTTATTCCTCAAAGCCATGGCAGTGTAAATGATGTACTCGCCATCGCCACAGACCACCACGAAACGTCCATTAGGGTTGTGCTGAATGGTCTGTGGGTAAATCTCGCAGCTGCCCATATCTTTCACGGCTAGGGGCAGTCTTTCACCATCCTTAATCTCCGTATCCCCCATGGCCTTCAGATTGGCCTGCTGAACTTCAGAGTGCCTGGCCCAAATTATCTTTCCATTTGCATCCATGGACATTGCAGGCTCTTCCCGGCCGAGCTTCACAATGATGCTCCCTTCATCATATCCTAGAGCCACGTTATTTGAGCCCCTCATACTTGACACACACCATACTCTCTCCATGCCGTAATTTAAGGTACTCTCCAGGCGGTAGGTACTGGAATGCCAAATACGCACAGTCCCATCCTCAGAGCCAGTGATGATAATCGGCAGCTCAGGGTGGAAGCTGACACAAGACACGTTCTGAGCATGGCCTTCGAGTGTTTGCACACAGGTTTTGTTTTGATAGTCCCATATCTTCACCAGCCTGTCATCTGCCCCAGAGATGAGGTAGGGCTTGTCCCCTCCGCTATAGTAATCGATACAGTTGACCCCCTTCTCGTGGCCTTCCAGAGTAAAATTAGGGGAGGATGACCCGAGCTGCCATACCTTAATGGTTCTGTCTAGAGAGGCACTGGCAAACTGGTTGTTGTCCTTTGGGTTTATGACAATCTGCATAACATAATGGGTGTGTCCTTCAAATACCTGTGAGCAGGACCACTTCTTATCCCAGTCCCACAGCTTGATAAGCATGTCATCACTGCTGGTTAGGATGTACGGCTGTGTGGGGTGTACAGCAATACACCGGATGTAATCGGAGTGCGCTTCAAACAAGTGAACCCTCTCCAGCGTATTGTAATTGAAAACTCTGATCTGCATATCATCCGCTCCGGTGACGACCCAATTCTTCCTTGCCACGAACTTGGATGCTCGGACGGGCAAGTCGCAGACTTCGAAGGTTTTCACCAGTGTCTGCGATTCGTGGTTCCAGACGCAGACGCTGCCGTTGTACAGGCTGGCCAGCATCCATGGCTCCGTGGGGTGCAAGTCCACGCTCTTCACGCGGTCAGAGCGCGCCGTCAGCCTACGCTTGATGTCCAGCCGCAGAGGCATCTTGCTCTCCTGATAGTTCTCTCAGTGACACCAGCATCAGGTATTGACGTGGAGCTTTTTTTCTTCTTCCTGTCGGAGTTTAACTGAACTTCCGGGTGAACAGTCGAGGAACCGTCACTCCGTGCGGCAGGACCAACAATAAACACAGACGAAAGACTAGTTCAAACCAACTCCGCATCGAGACGTAAAGTAAGCATGATGACAGCAACGCAGTCAGCGGGTTAGGTGATGAGGTCACGCCGCAACGTTCTTTCAATCGATTGGATGAAGTCGCTTCCGGAAGATGAATTCCAGGCTTTTCGTACAGAGCGACTGTTTCCAGGTGCTCAAGTGAGTTTGCGTGACGTCATAGCAATATGATGTCTTTTACTTAAGCATGCAATTGTTCTAACTGTAGCTTTTTGCATTCTCATAGAAAAGCGGAGGGCGAGGCCTGGCTGTCTTGCAAGATCCCAGGTAAAATTGTACAGGCATTCTTATTCACGTGGCTTTACAGGTCAAAGGGCATTTGAAAAT
Source organism: Ambystoma mexicanum (assembly GCF_040938575.1). Lineage (NCBI taxonomy): Eukaryota > Metazoa > Chordata > Amphibia > Caudata > Ambystomatidae > Ambystoma > Ambystoma mexicanum. The sequence continues at coordinate 990,509,071 of NC_090941.1, forward strand.
TGGAGCAATGTGATTGCTTGAATTGGATTTGCAAAATGTTCGTAGTCCTAGCAGGTGGAACGTGGGGATTGCCGTTTATATCAACTGTTCCTATATGATAACAAGGTGCACCACAAATAATGCAGCCAGTGTGTGTATATACATTCAGTTCTTTAAAAGGATGCACAGAGGGGGCAGGGGCGTATCTAGCATTGAGTGGCGGGGCGAGCCACGAAAAATGTTCTGCCCCCCCATTGCCCTTCTAATGTACCATGGAAAATTAATGCTCATCTGACATACTGTTGTCCTGGACAGGATTCCCTGAAAAAATGTCACACCACAGTATAAAGGTTAAACTGGCTGCCCCAAAATGCCAGTCTAGGCAAGTAATAATGCATGCCATACTTGGCTTTAAACCTCTAGATGCCCGTAAAAAACGCCATAAGGCTCCAATAAGAAAAGGATAGACTGGCTGCCTCAGATGCTAGTCTAGCCAAGTAATAACACACATCTTACTTGGTTTAACAAAACGGCCATAGCGTATTTACCTGGGAGGTCTTGAGGCAGGGCTGTAAGCACTTTTCAGGTGTAGAAATGTTAACAAAACTATGGCAGGGCTCCAGTTCTTTTAAAAAAAATGTGGCGGTATGGGGAGCTCCATAATATATGCATAGGCACTGAGTTCAATGGTGGCAGAGGTCGTAGTTGTACCCATTCTCCTTGCCATGCTCATATAAATCACTGGTTGTGGTAGAGTTTCTGTCTCCTCTCCTGCTGGGTGATGTGTTAGCATGCATCTTGCAAAATTAATAAGTGCTGCAGACTTCAAAGTGGGATGGGAGCCTGATTCATGGACCACCTGACCTTTGATTGGAGGGGATGGGTAGGCCAAATCTGCTTTGTGCAGGAGTAGCAGGGGATCCTGTAGCAGAATGCTGCAAAGATAACTAAGCAGGTTAGCTGACTGTTGCTGAGATGTCTGCCGGAGCAGGTGCTTCCTGCCCTGCCTCGTGTTGCAGGTGCCCTCCAGCAGGATCCATAGCAGAAAGGTCTGGGAGGTAGAGGTAAGGCCAGGCACTACACGTGCAGCCACGCAGCCCCTCTATACCCACTGCCTACCCCCACCACCACCAGCCTGCGGTTCTACAAGGGCTGCTTTGTCCCTCTCAACTCCTCACTGATTGTGGGCCGTTCCGCTCAGCGTACGATTCCCGAACGAAAATCCAAGATGGCCGGCGCCGTGATGCCCGGATCTGCCTGACCTTGTCCCCAAGGCTCCAGGCATCCAGGAATACCCCCATTGGTTGAGGCCATCCACATTACTCACGCCCAATCACCGTCAGGCGGGAGCAAGGCCTAGGAAGAAGGCCAACAGCTGACTGAGCTGACAGAGTGTTACAGGCGCTCAGGGGCCGTCATGCTGCCCAGGCACGCTCCTCCACTCGCAAAGGAACGTAGGTGAGTCCTCCACACGCCACTACAAAACTTCTTTCCGCATGCAGCCTCCAGCTAGCCAATGTCCCCCCTGGCCCTCTCACATCTCAGGCGTAGCGTCTCACGCCACCTCTCCCGCGCTGCCCGCATGCTCAAGTCTAACTTTCAACAGCCTGACTACCATAATTGACTACCTTGCTACTTGGCCCTGCTCATTTGTGTTATTGCCTACCCCTAGTGGCCCTGATCTACTGTGTTAACTGCCCACCCTTACCAACAGTGTTATTGCCCACCTACCTGTACATCTCTTGTCTACAAATGCAGCCCCTTGGAACACACCCCAAAGCGCCTACACACCTCCCTTCCTCTTTATTCGTCTTCTTCACATCCCTCTCCTTTCTGGCCATCTGCAGCATGCTGCATGCGCACCCAGACCAGCATGCCCACCCATGCCTCACCCCACCATCTGACCTCATACACACCACACCGTCGTCTGCACTCCATTCCACACTCAACTACCATACCAATCCGATCGGACATCACCCACTCCATCTCAGGCTCTGTAGACTAAGAACACGCACCAAACACCTCCTAACTCTCCGCAGCACCCCACACTCCTTAGGAACAACAGACTCAGCTCTCACACCCATACATCAGCCGCCCAGACTTACCTCTCTGACCACGCTCACTACCCTAGCACCCATCAAGCTGCATCTATCACGCCCCAGCCTCACACACCCAAATACGCACCGCCCACCCCCAACACCACCAGCGCCAACACACACACTCTACGACCAGACTTAAGATGCACTCTCATGCGCACTGTTGACTGGTGCAGGGTGCTGTCGGGTGCTGCCGAATTGTTGTGTGGAAGCCGTGCGAGCCCGCGGTGGCTGGAACTGACAGGAAGTCTTTACTGGTTGCACACACTCTGCCTGACCAAAGGAAGGAAAAAAAAAAAAGGTGTGTCCTTGTGGCGTTCCCCGCCCCCTGTTGTGGGCACACCCCCTGGCCTGCATAAAGAACACGCATCCAGCGCACCCGCGCGCGCACCGTGGAAGTACTTTTGAAGTACTGTTGACTGGTGCAGGGTGCTGTCGGGTGCTGCCGAATTGTTGTGTGGAAGCCGTGCGAGCCCGCGGTGGCTGGAACTGACAAGAAGTCTTTACTGGTTGCACACACTCTGCCTGACCAAAGGAAGGGGAAAAAAAAAAAAAAGGTGACTTTCAGTTGGCTTATTTGAATGAGGCGTGAGGCACGCAGTATAGTGCTCGCAGTGACTCTCTACGTGGCGAGCACAGACTTTGCATTGCGTTGCATTTACGTTTGAACGTTTTGAATGCTTGAACTACGTTGTAATTACGCTGTACTGGTGGGAGGGGGGACAGCTTGAGGGTGGCCAGCCTCTTGGTTAAGACACGCCTCTACATCTGACAGACGCGATTGAGTTATAATGCAACGCAACGATTGTTAACTGTTAACTGAAAACACTCATTTCTTTTCCCTTTTCTGTTTCTTGAAGGTGTGTCCTTGTGGCGTTCCCCGCCCCCTGTTGTGGGCACACCCCCTGGCCTGCATAAAGAACGCGCATCCAGCGCGCGCACCGTGGAAGTACTTTTGAAGTACTGTTGACTGTTACCGTTTCACGGGTTGCGGTGCGCGGGGCGTTATATGCGCAACAAGTTCTGAGCGCTGACAATTGCTGAAGTTTATCTTTATAATATAAAACCAAGGTTGCTTCTCTGGGCTTCTTGGACGTTGATAAAATTGGCCCTTTTCACCTAAGTCACAGCGGCTCTGCATTCAACACGTAAGTTCTTTTAAAGTTTAAACTTACCTAAAGGGCAGTGGTATATTCGCAGTATAGTCCCTATGGTTTATTCTTTACGCAGTGGATGCCCCCCCTGTAAAACTGCGGACAATAAAAAACACTTAAAAAAAAATAATAGCCCTAACCAACTTGGCTCCAATTGTTGAGACGGCTATTATGGACCAAAACCAGATCGCATCAAGTAATCCATCCGGCCGGTCACTTGAAGTGGTAAATGATACAATTTGCCACGAAGTGGCATTTGCATATGCACAATCACAGTGCATGGGGGACGCAGAAGCGCCAGTTATGCCGAAATTGTCAAATGACACTGAGGAGGGTGGTCCGGGTCGTTTGTACTCTTCTAGGAAGAGTTTTATGAGTATGCGAATGGACGAACCATCAAGCATGGGGGATGAACCGAATGACGTAGGGAACAACTCACCATCTGATAATTCCATTCTTGCCCCGGCAGTTCTTGCGGCCCTCGAAAAACGGGTCCGCCTGTCCGATGGTCCTTCCACGCCGGTTACTTTACAGAGTTACAAGAGAGCTTATGTTCACCTGCATTGTAGAGAAAAGGCGTCTCTGGATACTTCTAATATCATCCCCTGCACTGTGAGGTCTAGTAATCCCGCAATCAAAATGGAACCGCCCACGGAGTTACCCCTGTTGTTTTCAGATTCAGCTCAAACGGCTGCTGCAGCATCCTCTTCTCCTACCTTGAAGCCTCATATGCCTCCACTTGGTTTTGATCTCTTGGATCCCTCAGATGACTTGCAATCCTTAGAGGCCTCTTATCCAGTTTTACCACGCATACTGAACTTACTGGATAAAGGTCATGATTACACTCATTATGAGCTTAGGGATTGCAAGTCATCGTTGAACCAAATACTATTTAAACTTAACAAATTAGAGGGCTACATCTTTGCTGAATCTCTCCGAAATGAGGGTACATATCCTAGTAATGTTGCACAACCACCTGTAAAAACTGACCCCTTAACAAAGGTAGAAACTGAAAACATAGCTACGCAAACCGAAATGAATTAACAAGGGGAAGTTGTAGCCACCATGCCCCCAACTCGGTTGCACACATACTCATTTCCGCAATCTTTTGCCCAAACTGTTGCCACTTCTCCGGCTCCGATGCATTGCCACATCTTCACTCATGCCCAGTTATGTCAAATGGTCAGCAAGAATTCTGAAAAAATCGAACAATTACTTTTCTTTGTTCAAAACAACCCGGTTGAAAGTGTAATGGGAGAAAAAGAGACGCAAAAGGAAGTAGAGGTAGATCCAATTTTTCATCCGGATAGCCCTTCAGCCTTGACCAACCTCTTTATGGAGTCTGGCACCGATTTAATGGCCCCAAATGGAAAAAAGCAAGGCTAAGATTGGTGATTCAGCCAGCGCTGGACAATTCTGTACCTCACGTAAAGAAAAGCGCCTATTTCTTAGAGCCCTAAAGAGAAAGGAAGGAAGGCAGTCTCTGTTGTCCGAGGAAAAACTCCTCATCCCAAAAATAAACAAAAAAAAGAAAAATGATAATAATCAAAATAAAAATATTGGATCAGTACAAAGTGTTCCTCCCACACAGGAAGCCAAACAACCTTCTGTAAACGATTTAGGTACTCCCAAATATGCCTCCACAGACACACTAAAGGAAGCATCACAGTCCCCCTCCAAAAGCAGAGAGACGGGCACGCCATCTATAAGCAATAAAGGAAGAAAAGATGTGTGCAATCGCAAAGAACCAAAAGGGAGCATTCTCTGTGGACCTCCTGTGCCCCAACATAAGCCAATAAATACTGCTCAAACGCAACTATCAGCTTTTTTTAAGCCTATTCCGACCAAAGCATCACTGGTAGGTAATAAATCACACCATCTTCCCTCCACTCACGGTGTATCAGAAATACAAATTACAGAGTTTGAGGAAAAAAATGCTCATTCTCACTCTATTCATCCCATGGGAAGGGAGTTGAATTCTGAGGAGCACGAGCAGATAAACATATATAATGTTTCGCACAAGGAAGGTCCTATCGCGGGAGAGTTACCTTCTGATGGCACAGACGCCCTAAAGTATAGGACTGATATCAACACATTGGTACCCACCATTCTTGGATGGGAAACTGATCCAAACACATACGGAAATAAGCGTCTAAATCGTACTGCCTTGCTGAAAATATTTAAACAAATTCCAGCTCTTAGGACGCTGCATTCTGATGATATAGAATGGATCACCCTGCCCCAAATCCAAAATTTTAGGATGGTATGTAAGGTACAATCCACCATCATCTCGAACCTGATATGGCAACACAGGACTGAACTCATCACGATCGGACTTCAACTTACACCATTTGAAATCCTTGATGAGGCAATAGTGTTTAATGAAACACCTTTGAGAGGACCCTCTCCACCTCCTAGGAACGAAATAGCCCACAAAGATCAGGGCGGTATTCATCCGGAAGTAATTAGCCAACTGGTTGCCTTATCAAATGCTAGCAAGGATTGGTCATGGCTAACCTCATTGGCTACCTCACTAAATCCTGCAATGGATAATATTCCCAATCACTAAGCCTTATAGACTTACCATAATTTCATGGAACCCATGTGGTTTTACTAATCTCTTTTCTTGGTTTAATAATAAATCCAATGACATAAACTGTGATATATTGCTCTGTCAAGAAACTATGGCAACACATAATATCCCACTGTCTGGTTTTTTAGTATTGCAAAAAAAGGCTGTACGAGGTCCTAGTGGTCGTCCATATGGTGGTACTGCAATTTGTATTAACACTCAAGTACACTTTCATATTCAGGAAGCGTATGAATCACCATTGTATATAGCTGTTGTTATATCTTTTCAATCCTCTCCAGAGGATTTCTTTTTATGTGTTTCCCTATATCATAACCCAAACAGTGTTAATATTAATAATGCTCTTGACCAGTTAGACATGCTCTTAGACAAAGTACTTACCAAATATACGGCATGCAGGATAATTATTGGCGGCGACTTTAACGCTGAATGTCAGAAGAAACTGGTTCACAGCATAGCCAACGAACCACCCCAAACACCATATGGAAGGGGAGAAAAGTGGAATTTGCATTTAGAATCATGGGATATAACATTTCTTCCTTTCCAAAACACACGGCTTGACTATACCTGGAAGAGAGGCATACTTAGATCCAGTATAGACTATTTTGCTATTTCTGCAAATCTTCTAGAATGTTGTTCTGATACTCTTATAACTGACCCTGGATTTGGAGATCATATGCTTATCTCACTCACCCTATTTATAAATGTGACCGAATTGGCTCAGGATCCGAAACAGGGACTATTGGAAAGCGATAGACCACAACTCTCAATAAGATGGAATAATCGCTTATGCGATAGGGACAACGCTTATATGGACAAATGGCTTGAGGGCTCGCTGGACAGTTATGGAATGTTGCAATTAAACTATAAAGATCCAGTAAACTATTTGCAGACGTTAATGCAACTACTGGCTAGAACACATAGCGCAAACAGTAATGCGAATAGAACAATCCCACTTAACAGATGTTCAGATATCATAGTAGCAAAACGGAAAAAAATGCAGAATTACGTATCTTAAAAAAATATATATATATTTGCACGGCAGACGAATACATCCAGATGAAAACTTCAATCTGTACCACTTATCGTAACAAATGTAAAAATATCAAATGTCACAAACATAAGTTGGCTAATCAACAGATAATTAGTGCACTATGTCGAAATGATCGGAGATCAACGTGGGCAATTTTGCGATCGGATGCTTGCAAACTTGACAAGAGCCAAGCCTCTACGATATCTGCTGCAACTTGGGAGAAATACTATGAGAAAAAATATGCAGTACCCACATGTTTTTCAATTATAAACGCTATTACTCCTCCGACTCCAAAACTGCCACTAATTCCCTGGTCACTCCAAGATATTGAATGTGCCATCAACGCGCTGACCTATTCTAAGGCAGCTGGCCCGGATGGGATCCCTCCCTGTGTTCTGAAGCGACAACCATTACTCTGGGCTCATATATTGAAACACCAATTTGACAAAATATTAGTGTCCTTAGTAATTCCGTCCTCATGGCTGGGTTCTATTATTGTTCCCATTCACAAAAAGGGGGATAGGAGTAATCCCGTGAATTACAGGCCAATTGCATTGATAGATGCGTCTGCCAAAGTATTTGCTATTTTACTATTATGGGAACTCCAAGTATTCTTGAAAACTAATAAAATCTTATCCCGATTTCAGATCGGCTTCAGAGCACAGATGGGAACTTCCCTTAACGCAACATTGATGGTGCACATACTTGCGAAATCGAAGATTCTGAACACAGGGCCAATATATATAGCTTCAGTGGATCTAACTGCAGCCTTTGACAACGTACTACGTGGTTTGCTATGGCAAAAAATGCGGTTAATGGGTATTCCTGATCATCTTGTCTACTTAATCGCCAAACTGCACACCAACACTGTATACTTTATCAGAGTCAATATGGCTGGAGCTACCACGGGACCTATTCCGACCACATTAGGGGTCAAACAGGGCTGCAATTTGGCTGCCACCCTGTTTAATCTATATCTCTGCAGTATCAATGAAATATGGACACAAAAAATTAGCTATCCAGCACGACTTGGCGAACTAAAAATCCAGTGGCTAGCCTTCGCGGATGATATAGTAATCTTTGATCGAACTCCGTCGGGCCTCCAAACGAAGCTTTCATTGTTTGCCGATTATTGTTTATCTCATAATCTGCAATTTAATGCAGACAAATCAAATATCTTCTTGTTCAATAATCTAAAGAAAAAGACATGCCCCAGAAATTGGACTATTGGACTGACTCCTATTCCACGGACGGCCAATATTCGATACTTGGGCTATTCGATTTCTGACTCAATTGCGTTAGCAATGTGGAAAAATACTTTGAATCAAAAAGCAAAAATATTAACGACTCAAATGCGCATGATTCTAGCGAAATACTGTAAGTTTTCACTGGCTCCATTATTTGAGTTTTATACTCTTAAAGTCGAGGCAATCCTATTATATGCCCTTGATATGTGTTTGGCTAAAATAAATCCATTTCTAGACCAATTACAGGGTCGCATTTGGAAAGACGTGTTGCGTCTTGCTAATTCACTCCCAAATGCAGTTCTAAGACAAGAACTAGGATTGATATCATTATCTGCCCGATACAACTGGCGACAACTCACAAATTATGCAAAAATGCTTTTTCCCCCCAATAATTCTTTATATGAACATTTGGGGATGATGATCAAAAATCGCAATCCACCGTCCATTGTAAATTATCACAAAAAAATGGAAGCTCTTCTGAACGAAATGGCACTCACTTCAGCTGATTTAGAATATCGCCAAGCACACATCAAAAACCGACTATATGCCCACTATTGGTGTAAAACCATTAACGCTATGGAAAAATATCAGTCATATAAAGAAGCCGGTAAATTTGCAACGGCGCGCTGTCCGCGCAAGACTTATCTTCAACAATTTCCTTGTCCCATAGCTAGAGGCATCTACTTAAGATTTAAATTAAATTAACTGCCGACATTACAAAGAACAAAAAATTGGATAAACTCAGAGGAAACTGGGTCTAGTGGTACATGCAGACTATGTAAAGGGTTAGACTCTTATGAAACACTTAAACACTTGACCATTCACTGTACTTATTTTGAACTACAACGAAATGAAATATTTGAAACCAACTATGAGCATGATAAAACCGAAAGCAGAGAATGGCTGTGGATGGCATGTATGTGGGGATTTACAACGAAAGCTATATTGAGAACTACGCGTTTTGTTACCCTAGTGAATGATCAACTAGAAAAATTACACCTAATTCAATCAAACAGTGTAGTTTCAAAATAAAAATTGGTAAATGATAAAGAATTTGCAAAATAGGAATCCTGACAATAGATTCATATGATTGGTAGTACAGACTTTATGTTGCATTGTCTAAGCAAGCTTAAAACTAAGGGTTATGAGCGGGGAATTGATACTTCCTTATACTGTGGAAAATTAGAGTGTTTCCTTTTTAAGATTGGTTGTCTAATGGGAATAACTCGAACCTTTTTAATGGAAAGATTGTACAAGTAAAAATGCATATGATGATGGTATGAAAACTGTATGAAAATTGTGGAATGTAAGAATAATTATGTTGTAAAAGTTTGGTAATCAAACTATAAACAACGGTTTGAATAAAAAAAAAAAAAAAAAGATGCACTCATCAATGCGCGCTCTGTCCATGCCCATGCCATTGAAATCAATGACCTTATCACCACCCACAATCTTGACCTACTTTCCATATCCGAAACCAGGCTCAATGAAGCTTCCAGTCCATCCATCCACCTCACTCTCCCTCAAAACTATACCGTTCTCAGACAGGACCGGAAAAACTCCAAAGGTGGTGGCGGCGTCGCCCTCCTCTTTAAAGACACCCTCTCCATAAGAATGTGTAATCAACAATGGGACAACAACACTGATCTCCTCACTGCTAAACTATCCCTTTCACCTAACTGTACCATAAACTTCTTTATCACCTACAGACCACCAGGATCACCCTTTGACTACCAAAAGCAACTCCTCTAAAACATGGGCAACAACCTCAAAAGCACCACCAAAAGCATCCTTCCAGGGGACATTAACCTTGGTTTAGCTGACCCGAAGGACAAAGCAGCCGCAAATTTAGCCAAAGAACTATAAAACATGGGGTTCGAACACAAAATTACTGCCCCCACTCATAACAAAGGCAGATCCATTGACTGGCTAGCTGATCACAACTGCTCATCTGCAATTACCTCCATCTCGGCCCTCCCATGGACGGGCCATTACCTCATTCAATTCTCCATTCCTACCACGCCCACTCATAAAACCTTAACCCATGCCCCACCCGCTAAAGTAAGAAGCTCCAAAAAACCCACTGCTTCCAACCTCACCCCTCTCCTTGATATCCCTAAACTCAAGCCTCCATTCATCCATGACCCTACCTCGCTAGCCAACATCTACTCCACCACACTTACTCAAGCCATCGATCTCATTGCCCCTCTAGAAGAAAACAAAGGGAAAAAATCAATGCACTGCAACTCTTGGTTCACTGAAGAACTATCTGACCTTCGCATCAAGAAACGCAAAGCCCTATCCAGATGGCAAGCAGCGCCTAACCAATCCTCCCTTAAAGATTTTAAAGAGATCTCTTTGACCTACAAAAAAGCCATATTCCACGCTAAATCCGAATCCTACAACCAGGGAATTACTAATGCCAGCTCCAAATCAAGAGAAATATTCTCCATATTCAAAGAACTCACCACACCTACCTCCGGCCCAGATGAAATCATCAAGGATGAAGCATGGTGCACAGGCATCCAGGCTGCCCTCCTCAATAAAGTTAAAACACTCCAAGACAAAATAGCCTCCCAACGCAAAGCTCTCAACACCCCCACCTGTTCGCCCACACCTTCCACCAACAACTCTCTCTCACAAACACCCCTTTTTGCTTTTAGAGAAGTCTCAGAGACGGAAGTCAAGGACCTCCTCAAAAAAATCAAACCTTCCACCTGCAAAGGGGATATCTGCCCACCCTCCTTAATCAAAGAGTGCTCAGAATCCCCCACCCCCATCATTACGGCTTTCATCAATGCCTCCTTTGCATCTGGAACTGTACCACAATGCCTAAAAGAAGCCTGGGTCCGCCCGCTCCTGAAAAAACCCTCTCTCGATCCTTCCTCCCCTAACAACTATCGCCCCATCACCACCGTCCCCTTTCTCCTCAAAATCCTAGACAAATCCAACACTACCTGGAAACCAACACCATCCTAGGCAAAAGACAATCAAGTTTCCGCAAAGGCCATGGGACTGAAACTGCCCCTCTAGATTTAAAAAAATCAAATTACCAAAATAATGGACACAGGCAAACCTGCTCTCCTCCTTCTGATCGACCTCTCTGCAGCATTTGACCTGGTCGAACACAGCATTCTCACATCTCACCTCTTCAATGCTGCACACTTCTCTCACAAGGCTACCACTTGGATCACATCCTTCCTTGAAGGTAGGGCCATGAAAGTGTACTCTGACCAGGACAGTGCCCCCCACCACTATAAATTATGGAGTCCCACAAGGGTCCTGCACTGCACCGACCCTTTACAACCTATTCACCAAACCCCTCTTTGACTTACTGGACTCCCTCAACATAGCGTACACAAACTACGCAGATGACACGCAAGTTCTCCTCCCCCCTCTCCGGAGACTACGACCTAGACTCAGAAGCCCTCCTCAAAATCTACTCGACTATCCAAACCTGGATGGCTATCAATGGTCTCTGCCTAAACTGAGACAAAACCGAAATCATCATCCTAGCCCCCAACGAAACACTAACCAAACTCGGCCCCGATTATTCTCACATGATCATCGACAGTATTAGCATACCTGTCTCCTCTGCCGTCAAGACCTTAGGAGTCTACATTGACGCCACACTCTCAATGACTAGACAAACCAGCGCCATCGCATCGCCTCAGCTTCTGCTCTGACCACCAAACTCATTTACGCCATAAAACCCTACCTCTCCATAGCCAGAGCTACTATAGGAGCCAGATTGGACTACTGCAACGCTCTCCTGGCAGGCACATCGTCAAAAAACCTAAGCAGGCTCCAAATAGTGCAAAACAATGCCCTCCGCGCTGCACTACACATCCCCAAAACTGACCATATTTCACAGGCCAGAAGACTTGTCCACTGGCTCCCAGTCAAGGAAAGAATCAGCTTTAAAATCATCAGCTTTAAAATCCTCACTCTCACTCACAAGTGCATCAATCACACAGCACCCCCCTACCTATCTGAAACTATAACAAAGAACTCTTCCATCCGTCCCAGAAGAAGCCATCACGCCAACCAACTCTGAGTACCCACTGTAAAAAGAGCCAAAGCCAACTTGTGCCCTGAAAATCAACACAAGGCCGGAACAAGCGAAAATAACCCCTCCCGTCTGCAGGATTGCAACCTCCCTTGACACATCCTGGGCAAATAGTCACTACTCACTTGCCCTCTCGTCCTTTACCCTCTCACCCCCGTGTTTGGCTTTTATCAATACTCAATTATATAAAGCTATCTTGAAAAGTACACACACCATAGTAAAGAATTCAGGCAAATAAATAAATCCTTATAGAAATATGGTAGGCAAAAGGTTTTCATTTGTGGCATTATCCCCTCCCCCGACCTTGAATGAAAGACTACACATACAGAATGCGAATCAGTAGAAGGCAAAAAATGGCCTGTTGATTTTGAAAATGTACTTTAAAGACTGACTCATAGCAACATGTCATGTGTGAAAAGGTTACCTGTCTGTGTTTCAATGTTTGCAAAAGCATGCATCATATATAATGTGAGGCAAATGTCACATTGTACCTAAAATAAACACTTTTTGGTGTGTTAAATATGAACATGTGAAAATAAGGCAGGTAGTTTAAAACGGTTTTGTGTGATATGTTTAATTGTCCTGGAGGAGGGCACATATTTTAGGCAGCTAACTGGTGCTTTTTGCATGTGCTTTCAAAATGGAAATGTCCCTTTGCAACAACGTCTTGCACAAAACAAGGGTCTCTTAAATGGGCCAGCACTTGTAAATTTCCCCCACTTTAAATGCTCTGTTTGAAGAAAGAAAGTGATGCACAGTACTAACCACGCAGCATCTAGTGAGCCCCTTGAAGGGGGTTATTTGTCTCAAGTGTGTCGCAGCAGGAGGTTGAGAGGTGACCATTTGCCTCACTAGGACAAACAAAAAGGGAGTCGAGCATCCTACATGGAGGTAGGATAGCCCCTTTTGAAAAAAATATTACTTTATATGCTGGAAGCAGGCAGATAGTGCCTGCGGGGCCCAGGCTGCCAGGACAACTAGATTGCTGAGGAGGAGCACTGTTTTCCTGCTCAGCTATCCTCATTGTCCTGCCAGCGGGACATCTTTCCCGTTCATCACCCTGTCAATGAGGGTGCTGAATGGGAGAGGTGTCCCCCTTCGAAATGTTCTGCTCTGACTCTGATAAGAGCCACTGGAGGGGCAAGTTGCCCCCCCTCATCCCCCACTCAGTATGCAACTAAGTGGTGCTCTGACAAGGGTCATGACCCAAAGATTGCTGGGCGTAGCATAATGGGCATCATGCCACTTGGGCAAGGGTCACCATAGATAACCCTCTTTTTGGAGGGTGGGGGCAGGTGACCCACTAATCTGGAAATATGTTGTCTTTGTATACTGAATACATTGCAGCAAAATAAACTGTTTCAACGTCCACAAGCCATTACTATTGGCTTTGTTAATGCTTGGCATCCCAGGGCTAACATAATTTTGTACTTTATAGAGCTATCTTGAAACGTGAACAAATTGTATAAAATTAGCCGGGAAATATATAACTTGTTCCCCCCCCCCCCAACATTGTTAAACGGTGTCTGTTTTCCCCCTCCCCCCTTTCTTTGCCTCCCTGCCACAACCCAAGCTTCATTCATTTTAGCTGTGACAAATGATATGGCAATGTGTGACACATCAGGATACCCTGCTGTCCAAGTCATCTGGTTGAAAAAGTTCACTCTGGCACTTTGCTAGTCTTTGTGGTTGTGTTTTTATTGCCCAGAGAGACTGCTGGGCCTTCAGCTAAAGAGGTAGGCACATTTGCGATCAATCCTTTTTAAAATCCACCTAATCTTTTGTTCCTTTATTGCGGAGCCGCTTCCTTGCCACCAAGCTCCCACCCTACTCAACCGTTCACACCATTAAAGGGATGGTCTAGTAAACATTTTTATTTAAAAAATAGATAGGCAACATTAAAAAAAAATACTAGCATTCTCTTTTTTAAAACTTCCTATGTAAAATTTTGAGCTATTCAAGCTCAAAATTTGCAAAAGCAAGCACATGGGCGCATCCATTTTGTGAAATGGAGGCCCTCCTGTGCTGGATTTTGCGGCACTAATAAAGGAAAAGCCAGCCAGCTGTAGTAAACAAAAGCTACCGCTGGGTGGCTTTCCCTTCATTAGTGCTGTAGGCGGAGGACGGGGACCAGAGACCAGAGCAGGAATGCTGCAGCTGAATCTCGGTAAGTGCTATTTATTTATTTTTTAAAATAAGCACTAGCTGCGTTTTTTTTTCTAAGTTTTCCGGGCTGGAGGAGCCCGGAAAACTTAGAAATAAAACTGCAGCTTTAAAAACGTTGTATTTATGTTTGCGGTCGCTTTTGAAGCGACCGCAAACATAAATACAACGTTATTGTGTTGGAAAACGCTGTGGTTTTTCTTTCCGAGTTTCTCAGGCTCCTCCGGCTCGGAGGAGCCTGAGAAACTCGGAAAGAAAAAACGCAGCGTTTTCCAACACAACCGCGTTGTTTCTGCCTGAATCTGCTTTCCCATTTGGGGTTCTCGGGCTCCCCAAATGGGAAAGCAGATTCAGGCAGAAACAACGCAGCATTGCGGAAAACAACCGCGTTGTTTCTGCCTGAATCTGCTTTCCCATTTGGGGCTCTCGGGCTCCCCACGCTTCAAAAGCGACCGCAAACATAAATACAACATTTTTAAAGCTGCAGTTTTATTTCTAAGTTTTCCGGGCTCCTCCAGCCCGGAAAACGTAGAAAAAAAAACGCAGCTAGTGCTTATTTTAAAAAAATAAATAAATAGCACTTACCGAGATTCAGCTGCAGCATTCCTGCTCCGGTCCCCGTCCTCCGCCTACAGCACTAATGAAGGGAAAGCCACCCAGCGGTAGCTTTTGTATACTACAGCTGGCTGGCTTTTCCTTTATTAGTGCCGCAAAATCCAGCACAGGAGGGCCTCCATTTCACAAAATGAATTTTGAATAGCTCAAAATTTTACATAGGAAGTTTTAAAAAAGAGAATGCTAGTATTTTTTTTTTTATGTTGCCTATCTATTTTTTAAATACATTTTTTTACTAGACCATCCCTTTAAGAGCAAATCCATTTTTTCCTACTACATGACTCTCACACAGAGAAATCAGCGTATTGTGTGATAGTTACCTGGCTTCGCGGAGTAAGAGGCACATGCATTCAGTGATACAAACCACCACTAGACGCTGTAAAGTCTGCAGCATAAGGGTGCACTGATGCATACCATTACTAGATGTCCCTGCCGAGCAACCAGCAAAAGGATGCAGTACTGCAGTCCATTAATAGATGTCCTCACAGAGTCAACAGTATGGGATGCAGTTATGTTATTGTGATTTGTACCACACACCACTGCCATTTTCATGGTCTCCTGGCGCTCAGCAGTCCTACTGATCGCAACTAGATGTCACTGTGTACTATGAACCCATTCTCCACTGCTGCTGAAAAGGAGAAAAGACTACACAACATTGATAGCAATACCATCTCTCATCCCCACTTTATTTTAGCAGAAAAAGATAAAGTACATATAGCAGATGAATTGGGAATATGCAGGTTCAGCTTTGGGTGTGAGGGCTGTTTTTAGCAGAGAACAATGCCCCATTTCTCTAAATGCGTTCAGAGCTTCTCCGGAACTACTGGATGCTGGTCCCTGCATGTACAACACAAACAAAAGCAGCCTCGTGTGCTGGGTGCATGTTATGCGGCCCACAGAGGGAGCCTGGACAGCGCCTTGGCTCAGAAGCTGATTATGGAGTCGGCTCACTTAAAGCCCTCTATATATTTTCTGTGAAAGAGTAACAGAGTGCATAATATTTATATTGCTGCAAAGGTTACCAAAGTTAGGAATGCTCACATGGGAACATGCTACCATTATTGTCCTCCATAAACCCGGGAAGGGCCCATTTATCACCAGCGAGCTACAGACCTATTATCAGTGCTTAACTTAATTGCAAACAGGATAGCGCCAACCCTTAAGAGTCTCGTAGCCCCTGCACAAATGTGGTTCTTGAGACTCTTTGGAAACCTGATAGAAGTTGCGAGCCATATCAATATCTCAGCTCCAGAAATTGCACTTCATGCAGAGAAAGCATTCAATAAAGTATATAGGCCCTTTCTATTAAATTGGTTTAAATTTGGACTAAGGTTTCCCATAATAATAGCAAGCCTATACAATCCTATTGCATCGATCCGCATAAATAAAGTCAACACTTACCCTTTCGAAAGTGGAACCCATCAGGGTTGCCCCTTTTTGTCCTTGCTTTCTCTCCTCTCCACTGAGCCTCTGTTGTATTCCAGAAGTCAAAAGGACAACTTCACAGGTATTTGAAACAAAATCTGATTTCTCTGACAATATCCTAATTTTCTGAACATGAACCGCCGTTTCTCTCCCAGAACGTCTAAATACTATTAATCGTACCCTTGTGTCAGGTTATACAATAAACATCAACACATTTCTATCCCACTTAACTATTGTTTTAAAAGCAACAGTGTAGTTTGAAATGGCAAAAAGAAACAACTAAATACTGGGGCATTGTGAGGGGTTAGAAATGAGAGTCGGACGCAAGATATTCATATTCACAAGTAATGACATTTATTGAAGCAAAAGCGGGTTGGGAAACTGCCTAACTGGCCCAATTCTAAGATGAATTTCCCTACCTAAAAATAAGGATCAGTCTATGTCAGAAAGTCAGTAACTGAAAACCGTCCTTGTGTCCAAAACGTCCTACCTTGACCCTCACACTAAAATCTAAATATCAAAGGGTGCAAGGAAATGTCTTTTTCTTTATGTTAGCAAAAAGTGTTCAAAAACAAAATGTAATAATGACTCCAAAACAATTGTTGTCGTCCAAGGTAAAATACCCTTGGATCCAGGGGGTGGTTTCCCTTCACCTGGTTTCTTGAATATGATGACAAAAGTTCCACTTCAATTAACCGTTGCTTTATTCCTTCACTTGACTCACAAAGTTCTTGTTTAAATCACAAGTTTTGCAACAGTCTTTCTGTAAGATTTCTTCCTTTACTCTGAAGAATGCCTGGTGTACTCCCTTGCCAGGAATCTTCATTTAATCTCACCCACCTGGTATACCCGCCTGCCAGGTTTTCTTTTATAGTTACTTTCTGATCTCCTGGTATACTGTCCTGCCAGGAATCTTTACATAGCTTCAACTGCCTGGTGTACATCCCTTTCCTAATTGATTCATAGTTCCTTAGTTATACAAAATGGCTTATATTGTGAGGTACTCAGGGTATTTGGCTAAGGTAGCTCTTGCTCGAACCTCTCCCCCATACTGGAATCTCATGCCCCTGTATTGGGTTGGGGCTTCTCTTGGCAATGTGTCTTGTTGACATACAAACATTCTTCTTATTGTCTATTGCGATAATACTTTGTTTTGACTGCCTTCAAATATTTTTCCTGCGTCTCCGACTCTGCCCGCGCCTTTGTGGAACTTCGTTTGCTTTCTTCACTGGAGTCAGCAGAGGTCTCCCAGCATTTTGTATGGCTCTACGGTCACACGCTGGCTTACTCTCTCGCTCCGGACGGATGAACTCTGCTTTCATGAGCGGTCTGACACCCAGGAGCTTCTGGGGACTCCACAGCCTTTCTTCCTTGTCTGCGGCAGCCCTCCTTCTCTCCCGGTAACCTTTTCTGTGTGTCTCGCGTACACGAGCCTCTGCCTGGATTGTACCGTCTTATCCTGCACTGCTCGATCTTTGAGTGTAGACACCATCTTTAAATGTCCTGTGCAATGTAGGCTTTGAAAAGTAGCCTGCGCGTTGTACTTTGGGCACTTGTTTCTTGACACAAACTCATCCTCCTCCTCGTCTCAGTACCTGAGTGATTATGGGAGTTGGTGTCAATGAATGTCCTTGGGCTTCTGCTTCTCAAATGTTTTTTTTTGGATGTATACAATAAGGCATATTAGAAATGGAAGGTGGTATGTGTAAGTTATGAGTGTTTGGCTCAAAGGTAGAGGCCTGACTAGAATGACAATGGGCCATTAGGAACTTGGGTATCAAAGGGTCTACCTCATGGGAAAGGAAAGGGTGATAATGCGTCTTGAACAATGGAGCCAAAACCTCTTCCCGGTAGTTGTCCCTTCCCAAGTGATCCTCCCTCATAAAACAGCCCGCAGGGTCAGGATCAGGTAGCAGCTGCCGTCCCCTGGCTACATGAAAGACGGTCCCCACCGGGGAATCGGTGATGACTCCATTGGATTCATCACAGCATATGGTTCAATCATGACCTATTCCATTCAAGGGACCTCAACTGTGAACAATTAGTCAAACTCACTAAAACTAATTAGATCCTTGGTCATGAAAGCATTTGACTTGGGGCAGTGTATGAACATGTTAATATGATGGTCACTTAAATGCTACACAATCACTGTGTTCCCTCTACTTCGTAAAACCTTTAAAAAAAATCTAGACAAAGCATTAAACCACTTTCTATGAAACAAAAAAGGGCAAGAATAAGCCTCAATAAAATACCCCCAAAACACCTTGGGGGCTCAACCTTGCAGACTTTATATGTTAGAAATTCTTATTCCAGTGCAAACACATCTTGCACTAGTTTAACTGCACCAACTAAAAATATACTCCACGATGGCTTCACCTTAAGAAAGCAACAAACCCCCCTTTGCATCTAGATGCATTACCAACAATGTCAACAAAGGATAAAAAGCCCCTTCAATCAAACAATACCCACCTGACGTAAACTTGAAATCCGTTTTCATCTGAGACTCTGCGACTCCCACCACAGCTCCATATGGAATAACCCCTCATCAAACTAAAAGGCAAATCAAAATGTCGAACATAAACAATATATCTTAAACAATATATCCATCTAATATTGGATATTTGTAGGGACAATAAACCCCTTAGTATCACAGACCTTTCCATATTCTATGGTTTGAAGACTTGTGAGATAACCAACCATAAAACGCTGTTGGATGTATCCCAACTATAATCATTTAAGCTCTCTCCCCCGGGTGTTTTGACATTCCTGAATAGTATTTGTAGCTCCCTGCACACTCCTTCACAAATATATAAATGGTATAAGAAATTCCACGGGAGTGGTAACTGTGGTAAACCAGACATAGGAGACAGACACAGAGGCATAGTTGATATCAGGCTCTGTTGGAAAACTCAAAGAAAAACCTCTTCTAAGCCCTATTATTAAGATGTGTTCCCTACACTAAACAATAAAAGGCTGCCTGTCAGGATGTCTCGCAAGAACAAGTCCAGTACTCTGTCTAAATTTAGCCTATCACCTAACACAATGGAAATTAAGAAGATAGAAAAGAATCCTAAACTTGTGCTTAGTTAAGGGTTGCTTCACCCAAGGCGTTGCAGTGAATGGGTTTTCCCATAAGCAAACAGAAAATGTCTCTCAAAGTTCAAAGCAACACCTGTGATTTCTCCAAAAAGCAACTAAACTAAAAGTCTTTAAAGGTTCTCTCAAAACAATCTTATTCAGGTTTTTATCCAATCTCCACGGATAAGGCAACTTGACCTGGGTTGCTCAGTATTCCCAAGTCCAATTATACATGCTCCTGAACCTTCCAGGATTTTAGCGTGGGCTGGACTCGGATCAGCGGCAAGCTTCTTTAGCCCAGTTCAGTTTCTCTTCTTCACAGGGCAGACCCCCTTTCAGCCCGGGGTGGGCTACAGGCGTCTTTCTCCGTGTATGGTTCTTGGGTTTGTTCACCTCTGTGGGTTACTCCTTAGACTAGCCCCTTTGTCTTCAGGCTCCTCAAATTCTGTTGATGCTTCTGTTAGCCCCTCACCGGCCAAGGCCTTCTCTGGCACACTCAGTCTCCTGGTGTGCCCCTCGCAGGCTATGGGCTTCTCTAGCCCTGTTGGTGCTTTGGTTTCATTGGCCCCCTTCCCCGGGGGTTCTTGAGTTCAGCTCTTCTAGGCTACAGGCTTCTCTAGCCCTGTTGGTACTTTGGTTTCGTGTTTGGCTCGCCCCTTATTGGCTATGGGTTTCTCTGGCCTTGTTGGTACTTCAATTTGGTTGGCCCCTCCCTGGGGTGATTCTGCGGTTCAGCCCTTCTGGGCTAAGGGCTTCTGGCGCCCTGTTGGTATTTCGGTTTCATGTTTGGTTCACCTCTTCTGGGCTACGGGCTTCTCTCGCCCTGTCGGTACTTCGGGTTTGTCTTTGGGTTGCTCCGTCTGGGCTTTGGGTTTCTTTAGCCCTGGCGGCTCTGCGTCTTTCTCTCTCCGACTTGACGCGAGCTGCAGTGTCTGTTGGCTTTCTCCTGCTGTAAGCCATGTGGTCGGCAATTCCGGACACGAGTGTCTCTTGCCCTCAGTGGTGGTGCTTCCTGCCTCAGCTGATCACAGCACTTGGGGACTTGGAAGCTACAGCATCCTGCAAGCTTTCTGCTGCCATAGGCATGTGGTCCTCGCTTCCATCAAAAGGCTGCAACAGGTGCAGGTCAGAAACCAAGCCTCCCAACTTAAAGGAGCCCCTGTCCATCATTTCCCTGGTTAGTTCCCATGTATCCAACAAATTGGTCAGACTGTGAAGTGAATGGAGGGGGATGTTGTTTCTGTTCAGGCATCCCTTGTCCTCAAAGGGGGGAGACACCCGTAGTCTTATCCAACTTGCCCTGTCCCCTAGGGATGGTTTTGCGTAGTGTGCCCACCTCTCTAGTTCCAAAAGGGGTGGCTCCCCTTTGGGGAGAAGCGAAGAACTACTTGGATTCGTCACATAACCATAAGGAATTTATGGGGATCAGACACTGATACAAAACTCTGACATTCAGTAGCATAAAATGTGGACAGATGCAAGCAAGTCATTCGTATCAGCTGCTCTCGCAAACAAGATTTCACACCCTACGCAGATTATTTTGGGCCCCTTCAAAACTGTACAAAATAAACCCCTCGGTTTTAGAGGCTTGCTGGCAAAGCAATGCTCCATAAAGGCTCATTTTCACATCTAATTTATGATTGTTGTTTTATTATCCCGTTGTGGTAAAAGATTGGCTCTAACATACCCAAAATTGTATCTCAAACTGCCTTACTAGTGCCAGTTTAATCTTTGGCCCTATAGGCATCCCTGACATCAAGGATAAAAATACTGAGAAACTTCTAAATGCATTGCTATCCTCATTGGAAAACGCTGCTCAACTTCACTATTCTGAATGTTGGACGGACAACTGTTACAACATGAGGTGCCCAATGATCGCTGGCAAGATGACTTTGCAACCCAGAACAATCAAGAAAGCTCATGGTTTCCCCCGGAATCATTCAACAAATAAAACGGACCTACCATACATCCATGATATGTAAACACTCACAATGCCTATGTAGCCAGCATGTCCCAAATAATTGACCACTTTGGTGCCCTCCTAGGAATTTACCATGCTTTTCCTGGTCACATCGTTCCCTTGTCTGTAACTCCAACACATCTCAAAAGCTCTCCCTCGGCCTATACCGCCTGTTAAGCCTGCCAACCCATATTTAGTGAGCTCACACTGTGGACAAACCATAGTTTATCTTTGTCACCTGCAAATTGCTCCCAAAACAGGAATTTATTTTCAAACCCAGGTGATAGATTGAGCTTGATAATTCTGCCTTTCCCTTGATTCCACACAAGTCCATTTTAATGGTCATGCACACTGTAAATAGTTGCATATAGAGCCCATGCCTTAACTGCTGTGTGTAATTTATGTCTCCCTAGCATGTTATGTCTAAAACTTGTCATTGTCTGTTCATAACCGGCTCCTTGTTGATGTTAATTTAGGGTCAACCTGTATTTATTTTTCTCCACCATCAGCCTTGTTAATAGTGAATAAGAGGCCGTTTTGTATCCACACTACCGCCAATGCTCAGTGTTGTTAGTGTAGCCACCGACAAGGCTGTATTACATCCCCAGTTTTTCTGTGGTCTTTTAGTTCTTCCAGAACCAGTAAAAGTATTGAATACAATACCATCGCTATAATTAATCATTCAGGAGATACATGTCTACAAAGTCTTGTATTATATAGAAACCCCTTCACCATTATTATTATTTAATTTATACCTACTTTATTCCCGATTCCTTTGTTCTTTTAGTTACCTTAGGTATACTGGCTTTTTGGATTGTATTTCAGTAAAACATTAATCTACATTTACTTGGTTGTATTATACGTATTTTTTTATAATTAGTAATGTTTTATGTTCATTTGGATATTGCACATACAAGTTATATTGCAATACTGTATCATTGTAAATTGTTTACTCTAAAACTACATCTATATTGCACGAAAATCAATGGTGTCCAGTGATAAAGTCGCCTGGAAAATGGTCACCAGCGGGCGACATTTCCCAAAACATGCACCCTCTGTAAAATCAAACCCATTCTCCAAATATTCTAGGATTGGAGTTAATAATAAAAAATTATACCCCTCGTAGAATGTTTGGGGAAAGCATTGTAGGGGTCAGGAAAAAAGTCACCTACCGGGTGACTTTTTCCAGGTAACCTATCACATGGAACCAAATCAATAAAACAGTTTGAACAAAAAAGACATGCAAAAGGTTTTCATACGTGACAATATTTTGTAACCAAAATCATAGATGCAAACTTTTTCTGTGTGTTCTAGGGTCAGTTGTGTGTATAGCCCCCCATTACAAACCCTCCAAATGTTTGCTGCTAGCCCCGCGTAACTCCTTAACAGTACATATTAAGGAGACCCCAGCACAAACGGTGGCAGAATTATGTCTAGATAAGCTTTACGCTTGACAGTAAACGCCAGTAAAAATCTCCTCCTTCTCTCCTACCTCACCGGACAAGGTCACTAGGGTTGTCCCAGCTGACCCTCCTGCACCCTCCATCATCCCTGACTGCCTTTCTGCCATCCAGGCCTGGTGCACTTCCAATGATCTTTGCCTCAATGCCAGCAAAACTGAGATCCATCCCATTGGGACCCCTCTTCTCTTCACTCTGGCCTTCTTCCATGGGCTCACCCCCTGTTCTCTCTTCTGAAGCCAGAAACCTCAGTCATCTTCGACTCCACTCTCTCCTTCCTCCCTCACACTCGGGACATTGCTAGGTAGTCCCACTTTCAGCTGTTCTACCTTTTCTCGTCTTCCCCAAAAAGCTCAATGGTACTCGAGCCCTGGTTCTCTCTAGGCTTGACTATTGCAATAGCCACCTCCTCAATCTACGTTCGTCCACTTTGCGACCAGTCCAGCTAATCCAGAATAGGGCAGCAAGACTTATCATTGGCCTCAAGCTCAGGGACTGCATCTCTCCTGCCCTAAAAAGTCTTCACTGGCTCCCGGTTGCATCACGTGTTAAATTCAAATCTCTCTGGATCATCCACAAAGCTGTCTGGGGCCGGGGACCACACTATCTGCAACGCTCTCTTACTAAATATTCCCCCTCTAGACCTCTGCGCTCCTCTGGCACCAACTCTTTGTGTGAAATGCGTTTAGCTAAACGGAGGGCAGGAGGTCGATCGCTGTCTTCAGCTGGCTCCCTTCTTAGGAACAGCCTCCTCCTCCCTGTGTGTCTTGAGCAGGACTTTCTCACAATCACCCTTGAGCACCCCAGCACCTATCCCATTCCCTCTCCCTTCTGCACTTGCACATTCTGAATAGTCATAAGGCATAGTAGGTTTGTCCTTCCCCCTCCCCCACTATGTTTAATTTTGTATGTATTTTAATTGTTTCTCATCCCTTGTCCCCTCCCTACTGCCCTGTGGGTGCCTCGAAACAGTATTTCTGTATAAGTGCCTATCAAGCAAACAATAAAGTAAAATAAATTGGAAAAATAGTTTTGAAATACAAAAATTGGGTTAAAAGACAGAGAGCAAAATTACAAAATAGTGACTCGATGAGTATGTTGGATTCTCTCAGAGGGAAACATTCCGGCAAATTTTGGTTTATTGTTAATTCAGGTAAATACCAGAAGATGGCAGTGCAAATTAATACAATGGCGGAAGCTGCATGGATCTTCCATTTTGAGAACCTATACACTACGGATAGAGGTAGGCTCCAGGAGAAACCTAGCGGAATTGGATTTGATCTGAATAGCTATAATATAGATTTTTCCCCTGAGACGATCTTGGAATCTAAAAAAGGGGCGAGTGATTCTAAGGCCCCTGGGCCAAATAAACTTTCAAACAAGCTATTCAAATCTAATCCTAAAGCATGAGCATTCACTCTATCAGTTCTGTTTAGGGATATCATGAAAAAAAGTTAAATTTCCCCCTCCTGGAGAATTGCCCTTATAATTCCAATATACAAACAATGGGGGTCATTACGAGGGTGGCGATAGCCGTGTCGGTAAATACCGACACGGCTGCCGCCGGAGTCATGAATTTACCGGCACCCGGCAATGGGGACTTACCGGGGCATAACAGCCCCAGCGATGCCGGTAAATCCCCATTGCTGGGTGCCGGAAATTATTACTCCCTATTCCCATTTAGTCCCATTGGACTCAATGGGAATGGGGAGGACGGGTGCACCGGCACCATTTAGGAATGGTGCCGGTGCATCCGTTGAGTTCTGATAGCGGGTGCCGTTCCGCCCGCCAGGTCAGACCTGACGTGGCTGAAAGGCACCCGCTTGCAGAACTCGTAGTTTGCCGGTCCGGAAACAACAGTACCAGCAAGCTTACCGGTACTGTTGTTTCCGGACCGGCAAACTCGTAATGAGGCCCAATGTCTCTGTTCAGATCCTAGAAACTACCGACCAATCTCCATTATTGACGCAGATAGTAAAATCTTTGCGTACATTTTACTTAAACATCTGGAGGAGTGGGCAGTGGAATCTGGGCGACTTTGCCGGTGGCAAACCAGGTTTAGAAAAAGCCAGGGAACAGAAATCAACAGGGCTATTATGAAGCTATGTGAACAGCTCACAGTTGAAGGCATGTATAAGAGAATTTTTGTGACATCTATATACCTAAATCAGGCCTTTGATATGGTGAGCCGAAACATACTGTGGGCAAAATTGTTGGGCTGGTGGATACCCCCCGGTTTGTTGAAATTTATCAGGAGACTACATGGATCATCTGTAATTCAGGTGAGGGTGAATCTAGAGGGTGATCTTGTGAGGGATATCTGAGTATGTAGTGGTTTGAGACAGGGGGTGTATGCTGGCCCCCTGTCTGTTGAACCTTTATGTCTCCAATGTTTGGGAAAAGATAGATTCAGGGTCATTTGTACCCCTGAAGATGGGCCATCTGCATACGTTCTGCGTGGATGGATGACATTTTGTTAATTGATTGCACCCCTTTGGGTCTTCAAAGGGTGCTTTCACTGTTCGAAAAGTATGTAAATGAAAATTGCTTAAAAATTAACAATAATAAAACAAAGATCCTGACTTTCTCTAAAGGTGGGGGAAAACCAAAGGCAAACTGGTTTCTGGGTGGACAGAGTCTGGAAAAGGTAACAGAAATAAAATATCTGGGTTTCCTTATTACCAGCAGGCCAAATGAGGCCTTGGTCTTCCGGTACTATAATAAGAAAACAGATTTACTCTTCTCGCAGATTATTTATCTAAAACAAAGCTATTGCAAATTTTTCAATGGTTGCCCTAATTAAATTCTACTTTGGGATGGTAATCCCTAAACTTACCCACGGAATGGAAATGTATCCCATTTGTCTGGAAGCCTATTAGTAAGAATGGAGAGTTGGTTATAGCGCAGTGTTTTGGGGATCCAAATTATGTGCCAACATCGACAATCCCGTTTGACTTCGGGCCTGGAGGAATTATTGGTGTGGTAAAATGGAAAAAGTTTACAACTCCCGACTCAGCTCAAACTCTCTTTTTATTATGAATTTGGCCAGATGATGAAGGAGGGTCAAGTTAAATCTTTAAGAGAATTTGAGGGGGATTGTGTATTAATGCTGTCAGCCTTGGGTCTATCGGCTAGGGATTTAATAAATAATCCCGTTTTGGTCAAAAGTTCTCTAAAGTTGTCTGAGTGGGCCAAGTTGACAGAAAAATTCCACCTACAAAGAAGTTTACCTGATCTTGCTCATGAACATAAAAGAGTAGGTGACCTGGCCCAACATTTGAAACTCTTCCATTGCCAAAAAGTGAGGCAGGCCTTTATCTGCTTCCGCTGGAATCTTTAAGACACGCAACATTTTTGTATGCTATGGTAAATTGACAAGGGAAAGGATTTTTTGTTGTTTTTGCAAGGATAGTGAATCCATCGAAACTTTGAAATGTCTGGTAATGGGGTGTCCTGCTGTGAACAGAAATCGAAATGTTCACTTCTCCAGGTATGTTGGTAAAAGAGAATTGCTGGATGCTGAGACGTTCAGGAAAAATTGCTGTGGGTTTTTTAAACACATTGGGTATTCAAGATGGGTCTTGATAAAATGTTGTATGCAAATTGATTCAGTGGTATGATGGCTGAAAATCTAGGTGTATTTTGTAAATAATTGTATTTGAACTGATAATAATGTAGTTTGGTATGAAGGCGTACTAAGCTGCTAGTGTGTAAGTAATGTGTTTTTATATTTCAATGTATGTAGTTTTTTCCACAATATGAATTTGATGAATGAAAATGCAAACCTGTTAGAGGGTGAATTTTGAATTATGTGTGCTCTATATACTTATCTATGTAGTCTTTCTATTTTTTCTCTTTTATTTTGTTAAGGTTGAGTATTCTTTACTTAGCCAATAAGCTAAAAATGAATACAAATAAATAAATGAAGGTCTCTTCCAAACAGGTATCCCACTGTTCTTCCAGAACTATTAAGGACAACATTGGCTCCCTTGCTCCTGCACTTGCTGATTTCTGCAATCACTCTCTTGCTACTGGGTCTTTCCCCTCTTCCCTCACGCACCCTCTTGTGCGCCCCCATCTGAAAAAACCTTCCGTCGACCCATTGTGTCTGGCTAACTACCGCCACATCTCTATCACTCCCTTCCTTGTGAAACTCCTTGAAAAACTGGTCTACCCTCAACTGGCCCAGCATACTGAGCTTGTTGGTTGCCTACACGACCATCAATCTGGATTCCGAGCATCCAGAAGTACGGAAACTGCTCTTCTGAACACCTGTGAAGAACTGCTTGCATCTCTTGACACAAACTACCCCGCTGTCCTCATTCTGCTTGATCTTTCCTCTGCGTTTGATTTGGTCAACCATTCCATCCTCATAAAGCGGCTCCATGATACCCTCAGTATCTCAGAGCGGGCACTGGACTGGCTGAACTCCTTCCTCACGGACCGTCTCTCCCAGGGCATCTTGGGCTCTTTTTCTCTCCTACCTCTATCTCCACTTGTGGCGTTCCCCAGGGCTCGAATCTCTCACCCTATATGCAAAACATCATATGGTCAATATCCTAATACTTCAGGAGACTCATCTGGGCAAAGATGATTGTCTTCCCGAAGCTAGGGGCTGGGGATACATCACTATGGCTCTTCACACTCCACCAACTCTAAGGGTGTAGCTACATATAAACACATCTTGCTACAATTTAGACTACACAACAAGAAAACTGATGACGGTGGTAGGTTCCTACTCCTATCGGGGGAAATAGCCCATACCAACTTGGTACTAATTAACACCTATGCACCGAACATGGATTCTCCCGACCTCTTCTCCCGCACTTCGCACCACTTCCACAGGTACACGAATCACGAGGTAATATGGGCAGGAGATTGTAACTGTCCCATGTCTTTATATTGGGATAGAATAAACACAGCAAAACTAGTCCCACTAAAAACAACCAAGACATGGGAAGCAATTGCTTCCTATCACAGTCTACACAACGTATGGAGGTCACACAACCCTTCCAACAGGGAATATACACGCTATTCACACGTTCACAAACATAGCTTCCGGATCAACTAAGTCATGGTTTTGACAAACATCCTTAAATATACCGCCACAACGTCCTTCTTCTCTAGAACCTCTTGGATCATTCTCCTGTCCTGATGGTGACAATTCTTCATGCGGCTCGACACCACTGCTCTATGTGGAGATTCAAAAGGACTTCCATTAGGGAACCCGCTTTTTTTTTTCTTCAACACTTTATTGATTTTGTTGGAATAACCACAAAACAACAATACATCATAATCATCACAGCAGTGGAAACATCTTAAGTATATATTTCTTATAACCTCAAACAAACTAATCAATACTATAACTGTATCTATTTTACCTAAAATTATCCACTATAACTCATCTACTATATCACTATAATGATCTAACACATATATTACAAACAAATGAATACTATAGCCGTATTTATATTACCTTATATCATCCATTATAATTCATCTACTATATTACTATAGTAATCTGACACACATTAAACAACACGCATTAAACAAATGATGACAAACAACAAATAAACACTACACCTTGACAAATATTAACCGACAACAAACAAGCAATTTGCAGTAGTGTCATCTCATTACATGTCCTACTTTCCACCTAAAAGTCCTACAATGCTAGCATCAACCACAGTTCGCTAAATGGGCCCCATACATCCGAATAAAAGTCCTCTCGCATTTGGTTTTTTAGCATGACTTTCTCATAACTTTACAGCGTTCACATGTCCAACATCCATCCCTCCACTTCAGGCTTTTTCCTTGACTTCCATACCCTCAGAATTTGCTTTGCCGCCACGACAAGTTCTCTGTTGATCCAACCACAGTACCCTTGAGCCACTCCACACCTTGTTATTGGACAACAGAATTGTTGTTTGTTTTATTTGCTTATATAGCGCACCGAACCCGAGGGTATCTGGGCGCTTTTCTTAGGGTACATGGTTTCAATAGTTATACAAGATACATTACAAGATACTGTGAAATGTACAATGATGGATAAAAAAACTATACAAATATATACAATGTAAGGAGATATACAAAATGTACATGTTCATAACATAACTTAGAGCAAGATTGCAGCGGGCCTAGGCGACCAGTGGGCGTGTCATACCTAAGCTAGGGGCATGGTCGAGAGGGTAGCTGGGTCTAGAAGTCACGATAGTACATGGTGGTCCTTCGCTAGGTTGCCAGAACAGCCAAGATTTTACTTTATTCCGGAATGAGAGGAACACAGGGTCAGTCCTCAGTGCAAGTGGAAGCTTGTTCCAAGTCTTAGCCACGAGCACCGGAAAACTGGAACCTCCCGCTTTGTTGAGTTTGAATTTCGGAATGTTGAGGCAATGGGCATAGTTAGTTCTAGTAGGTTTAGTAGACTCTTTTCTAGAGAATTTGTTCATCAGATACTTAGGGGCTGAGTTGTTAAGGCCCTTGTGAGTAATCATGAGCGTTCTAAAGGTGATACTCCTATCTTGAATTGGGAGCTAGTTGGTGTTACGTCGGATTTGTGAAATGTGGTTGGAACGAGGAATATTTAGGGCAGTTCTGAGAGAATTGTTTTGCAATACCTGTAACTTGTGAAAGTTCCTCTGGCTGGTGCCCAAGTAGAGAGTATTACAAAAGTCCAGTTTGGACAGTATAAGGGCTCTTGCCAGGGCGATACAGCTGTTAGTGTTCAGGAATGGTCTGCAGGCATTTATCTGTTTTGATGTATAGGCCGTTGAGGATGAGGTGGCGTTAGTTTGTCTTTGCAGAGTTAAGGCAGAATCTAGATAGAAGCCTAGGGCTTTTGCTTCCTTGTCAACTTTGATGAGGTTACCATCAATATTGAAGGAGGAGTATTTGGGGCCTAGGTTGTTCAGTCTTAACATGGAACCAATGATTAGGAGCTCAGTTTTATCATTGTTAAGACAAAGGCTGTGTTTGGCCATCCAAGCCTGTATTTTACGGTACGTTTTGTTTAGACGTATGGAATCTCATTGCTAGTCGCCTGATAAGAGTGATGAGTATTTGCATATGATAAGCCTAGGCCATCTAGATGGTCAAACAGGAGCTTAGTGAATATATTGTAGAGGGTAGGGGAGACACAAGAGTCTTGTGGGACTCCACATATGATGGGGTAGGGATTGGCTGAAGTGGTGGGGGGGACATCCTCATGGATCTGTCCGCCAGGAAGGAATTGACCCAGGCTGCAGCTTTGCTGGAAAAGGAAGCAGCTGTGGTGAGATGGTTAGTTAAGAAGTTGTGGTCGACTAAATCGAATGCTGCCGACAAGTGCAGTAGGAGGAGTAGAGCAGGCTCTCCATTGTCCCTTGCCTCGTCCATTTGGATTTTCAGATGCAAGAGGGCTGTTTCTGTCCCTGTCTTGGTCTGAAACCCGATTGTCTGAGGCCTAAGGGATTATTAGTCTCAAGGTGATTTTGAATCTGGACATAAGAAGCCTTATCTAAGATTTTTAAGAGGAAAGGCACGGTAGTTATGGGCCTGAAGTTGGTAGGAATATTAGGATCAAGGTTTGCTTTTTTGATGAGGGGCATGCCCCAAGCATCTTTGAGATTTTTGGGAACGGTACAGGAGGCGAAAGAAGTGTTTATAAAAGAAGTGATAAAAGGGGCAAATTCTTTAGCTCCTTCTTTTATGATGGAGGCTGGGCATATGTCTCCTTGGGCGGTTTAAGGCTTCTGATGATGGATTCAACCTCTAATGTAGCGATGGGTGAATTCGAAGGCATTGTTTTAAATGGTGGGTGTAGCGGATTGAGAGCTCCGATTGGTCTGTTTAGTGTTTGAGTTTGCAGTTTTGTCAAAGGTCAACAGGCTAGCTTTTTTGCTTTTATTTTTGATTGAACTAATGTAATTCTGTTGAGTAAGGCCTTTTCGATGTTGGTACACCAGAGGGCATCTTTCTTGCAGGAGTCAGGAGGGGTGATAGGAGATTCCAATTCTTTGAGGTTGGTAAAGAGCTCCTCAGTGCTTGATTTGGCATTAGAGATTGTGTTGTTGTAATTTTCCCTTTTTGTTTCTAGGATAGCAGTTTTATATGTAGTAGAGGCAATTATAAATGTATCCTTATTCTGCGTTGATGTTTTTTTTTACAGGACGCCTCTGCATCTCTTAACTTTACGTAGTGTTTTCAGCTTGGTAGTGAACCATTTATTAAGGTGTGCTAGGGGTTTGGCTTTAAGTGGGGCTAGTTGGTCAAGGGCCTTCAATAGATTCTGATTGTATAGTTCTACCATTATAGAAGGGTCTGAGTCCGGGGGCAACAGTTAATGGGCTTAGAGATCCCTAGGTGATGATTGTTTGAAGTCATGGATTTCAAAGGAAATGACATTGTGGTCAGACCATGCACATGGCGTATTAGCGAGGATTTTAGTATTGCAGTTAAAGTCTGCTACCCAGTCTAGAATTCTGCCTTTACAGTGTGTGGGGTCAGATATCCGCAATGAGAAGCCTATTTCTGAAATACTATTTTGAATGGCTAAGGGATTGGTGTCTAGGTTGTCATAAAGGCCAAGATACAGGTTGCCTAGATGTAGCATTTGCGAGCTAGGTTTGGTGTTTTGTGTGACGAGGCAAATTATGTCTTTCTCGAAGTAGGATAGTTTTCCCGGTTGTCTGTATAAGATGTGGATAAGGAGTGTCTGCTCTGATGAGAGAGGGAGTTTCACAGAGAGGAGTTCTCCAGAGGGGAACGAGGTGCTGTCACTTTCTTGGACAGCCAGAGTGCTTTCGGCAATGATAGCTACCCCACCTCCTCTCTTAGTAGTTCTATCAGATCTGATAATATTCTACTCGTCTGGGACTGCTTAAATAAGAGCAGCGCCTGCAGCTGGGTGGAGCCATGTTTCTGTGATCATCAGGAAATCTTATTTAATGTTGTTGAATATGCTGTTCTTGGTAGCATCACTCCCAGTGATAAGTCCTATCTGCTCATTACATCATTCCAAAATCCAACCACCCTTGGACATTCCCATAGCATATGTAATAAAGTACCCCCACTACATTCACAGCCCCAACACAAATATCATCAGTCATACCCAAACCAGCCATCCGTGCACGGGTCCAGTATAGGCGACACAGGATCCTCTGACGCGCATATCCAAGTTCAAATCCATCTTAGAGTGTGTCCCAACTCTCACCAGAATGTCCCACTCTTTTATTTAGAAACACGTTTTTACACACTGCGCATCCCTCACGCCCTCCCTGTGTTCACCAACCATCACCTGCTCTTCGCTTGACCGCTCATCGTAGCCCCGCGTATTGTAGCCAATGAGGAGAAAGCTCACCAGGGCGGCTGCGCAGATCGGCCCACAGCACAAAGGAGCCCGTTCCGTACATGTCGCCCAGAGTAAAGTAGCCGTCCACGTTTCCCTTGGTACTTCGCCCTGGTACTCAGTCTGAAACTCCTTGTGCTTTGACCCGGATGACGTTTATTGGATTTCTACTGCTCTGCGTTGTTGAACAGCTGTGACAAGGTATGGTATCCGGTAACACCCTGGCTGGTGGGGAGGGTATCGGAAATGCTGTGTCTGACCTGTCCATATGTGGGTTCATGATACAATTAAAGTCCCCACTCCATATGATGTTGTCTTTCCTGTATGGACCGAGTCTTGGGTATAGCGTCTGAAAGAAAGCCACTGTGAGCATATGTATTAATTAGGCAAGTGTCCAAATTTTCTAGGAGCCCTTTTATAAGTACTATTTTGCCTTCATTATCCGTTTTAAATGGGTCACCTTAAAGGGCACTGTGGGTGCAATCCAAGTTAGTACCCTGCAAGCGTACACAGAGTACTGGGAGCCTATAACACGTCCACCCCGTTTCCAGTGAATTAGCGCTTGTTTATCCGCCCTGAGGTGGGTCTTCTGTAGTAGGGCGATGTTGATTTTATGTCTACGGTGATACGTGTGACTCTATTCCTTTTCACTTAAGTGTTCAAGCCCCGGACGTTCTAGGTAAGCAATTTTATGTCACTAGCCATTATTATCTATTTGCTGTAATTGGGACTCGTATCCAGGACCAACTGACAACCCCCATCACTACTCCTTAAATATTGTCCAACTTTATTGGACTAGTTTGCGAAAACAAATTTCCCTTTAACTTCCACAACTAACCACAGTCGCCCAGCATTACCCATGCTCGGGTGCGTCCGCCTCCAGGATCTGGTACTGAGGCATGTGTGCAGCGGATGGACGCAGAAACAAGTTCTTAAAGTGGGTCCTGCAACATAAAGCAAACTAGATGATGACTGCGATCTTGAGAGACGGCCTGCTCAGTCAGTGACCCACTTGTCCTGTGGTCTCCAGCAGGCGCCCAGCTAGCTTGTTCAAACTGTCGAAGTCTAGTAAGCAATATGCCAGTCTCTAGATCGTACCTGTCATAGCTTCAGAGGTGTGTCTTTGTTTAGGCATAGTGGCATTGCTATCTGTGAAAGGACTAATCCTCTCTCTGTCCATCCACGCTTGTGCCTCTTACAGGAGGTCGAAGAATAGGGTGCTTGTTTTGTAAGGGACCTTTAGTTGAGCTGGATACATCAACATGTATTTCAGGTCAGCATTCCTAAGCCTGGCTTTAGCAGATGAGACGTGTGCTCTGCTTTTTTGAACTTGGAAGGTATAGTCTGAGTACACCGCCAGGTTTGCTGCTGCTCTTCGTATCGTGCCACCTTGTTTTGAGTAGGATAGGATTGTCTCCCTGTCCTTGTAATTTAGGGCTTTTGCTATTATAGGTCGTGGAGGGTCCCCTGGCGGTGGTTTTCTGGGGAGGGCCCTATGTGCCCTTTCTATCGTGAATCCTTGTGAGAGGTAACTTGGTCCGATGTCTTGCAAGACCATATTCTCCACATAAGATGTGTGGCCTATTTCTTCTTCTCCTTCTGCTAGGGGGACAATGCAGACGTTATTTCTACTCACTCTCCCTTCAGTGTCCTCTGCTCTGTTTTCCAGTAGCCCGACCTTCTGCTGCAAAATGTGGACCTCGGTGTGATTTTCCTGAATCTTTGCAGTGTTGTCCATCAGCTGCTTTTCCAAGTTTGTGGTCCTTTCGGATAATTTCCTAACATCTTGACGTAGCAGACCCACATCAACTATGACGGCATCTATCTTTGAGCCCAATGAAGCTTTCAATTCTGCAATAGCCAGCAGGATTTGGTTGTTCGTCTCCCCAGCCTCCATTGCCTTATCTTACGTTGCAGCCATATTGTCAGTAGGCACCTGCAACTGGGTTTTGGCATAACTGTCTATTGTTGTTTGGTTGCCCTTTGGTTTGGCTACCCTAGGAGGCATACGGCTCGCTTAGCTATGTCACGTCACCTAGCTTCTGTCCTGGCTGCTCTTGTATTCCTTTTATATTGGTTGGGGCGATGTAGGGAGGGGATTCCTGGTGCGTGGGCTTTCCGGTGGGCTACCTTCCTATTCTGTCCCCCAGGCTCTAGTGGCGGTTCCAAGTGCCCTCCAAATGGAATGGTGAGCAGGGAATGCGTTTCCGTAGGTGTGTTCCCAGGGCTTACCTCTCCTTGATGTTAGTACAGGGTGCCTAGGTGCTTCTTAGGTAGTTTGCTTTTCTTCGACTGCGGGGGGGAACCTGGATAAGTCGGTGGATTGAGCCTTGACCAGTTTGGAGGAGTTATTGACTTTCTGCTATGAGTTTCCCCTGTGGGTTTGCAAACTATGCATTATTGAACAATTCTGTGTTTGGGCGGTGCATGTATAGGTGGACCGCTGGGATCCCCTGTGCCTCCTTGTGCGCTGTTTTGTGGGAGCCGGGGGAGTCTTAGTATAGCCCTGCGTGAGTGCCCTTAGGCACGACTATGCCCTGAAAGCTCTTTGTGGTGCGCTGTTGTTTGGGCTCTATTGGCTCACCTCTGCTTTCTTGGCTTGTGACTGGGCTTGCGTCCGCTGGGCTACCACTTCCTAGAGTGAGCACTGTCGCCGCGGGTGGTACACTTCGCTCTCTGCTCTTCCCGTCTCAGAGCTAACTGTGTCGCATTTGCGGCTGCCGTTTTGGCCTTGCTCCGGCGGGGCGCATTCAAAACCTGCAAGGCGTCACACTGCCGATCTGCTGGGGCAGGCCATCCTACAAGTGAGGAGCTTATTCCGCCAGTGCTTAGATAGGTTTCCTTTTAATTACAAGTTTGACTGATGTGGCAAATCTATCTTTTACGACGGATAGTGTCGGATCAGGCAGGAGCTCACCGAGAAGCCGTCTCACACCATGGCCACACCCTGACCCGGATTCATGTCTGAAATAGCCCAAGAAATAGAACAGTTCTATACACATAACCTAGACACTGTGGACGTTTTAAAGACAATCTCTGAGTCATGTAAGGCCTATATTTATTAGGGGTATGTGCATTGCTATGGATGGTGGCATACTGTGTGGCATCAAGGCACACTTGGAGACCTAGAGAACGATATCAAAGACCTGGACAACACGCTAACGAGGTCCATTGACCATGACGTGGTTCGATGAATACGGGCACCCAAATTAAAGTTCGCTGAGCTTGCTGACCGAAATTATATTTCCTAGAATGCCCTCGGTGGGCGAGATGATATGGGATGGGTGACCGATCTGGTAGAACAGTAGCATGCACTATACACCAAGAAAACGGCGCTATTCTGATATTCTAGATATTGAGGACGAGGGCGGATCACGAGTAAGGGAGAATACTAGCATAAATACAGAGTACACTTCTTTTTACACCGAACTATATTGGTCTAGGCTGGCGGAGACCATGTCAATGTCAGAAGATGCCAGCTGCCGGTCCTGAGAGTGTCATTTTCCCCATAAATCTGAAGTGCAGAAGTTTTGCAGCGGGAAGCGTGAAGTTAGAAGGCTTTCCCCCCATGTGAACCGAATTGCACAGAATGTGAGGCAGGAAACGTGCTGGAGACCGTGGCTGAGGACTGGCATGCACTAAAGGTTCTGGGAGCAAGCCGAACTCTGTACTTAATTGGTGGGAACAAAGGCAACTTCAACGAGGGAGTGTGTCCGTTCGAAAGAAGCCAAAGCAGTGGAAGTCCTGCATTATCCGAAGGGATCCAAGACGGAAGCTGGTGAGTGTTACTGAGAATTCTAATCCCTTGCATGTAACAAAGGCAGGCAACAGTAGCAGAGAAAATTCACTTGCGTGCAGGTGAAATTGCTGTAAACCCGACGGTTGGTTGTCGCAACAAAAGTAGCACTCCCATATGAGTGAAATTGCTTGAATAGCACTAACTGAATACCAAACTGAAGAAAAACAGCATACTTACCAATTGCGTATAATTAAAAATGATTCCAAAGTGAAAGTTAACTGATAATTTGTAAAGCAGCAGAAACCATTGTAGTATTGAACCCAAGTGACCGAACTGTAAAGATCAAACCAGATGTATTATTTAAGGAAGCATGCACGATAATATCAGAAGTGCCATTAATGTAGTGGAGAGTGATGGAAGGCGGGAACTCCCGTTTACTTTGTTGGTGCTGAATGCCAATAAGGCCTTTGATATGGTGGACTGGAGGTTTGTTCTTTTGACTGTGGGCGTTCAGATGTTGGCCTTCCTTTTCTAGTATGTATAATGGTTTGTTACCAATCCCTCAAAACTAGGATTCATATTAACGGGCATAAGTTAACTCTGTCATTCTCAGAGCTATATTGAGCCAATTCCCCAGCCCTCTTAAAATCCCTCACTGATTTCTTTCTGCGATGGGAGAATCAGGAGATTTCCGCGATTGGTAGAGTTTCGGTTTGTGAAAAGGAATGTCATCCCTAAGCTTCTCTATGACGCATTAGCTCTCCCGTTCTTACTACCTTGTTCTTCCCTCCAGGTCTTGCACCAAAGAATTATGCCGCTCATTTGGTCCAATTGCAGGCCTCGCGTTAGCAAGCGGGTCCTGCATTCGAATAAACATAACAGAGGTTTGGGGACTATCTGTTCTTCAGATTTATGTTATGGCAGCCAATATCTCGCATATCCTGACCTGGCGGGCTAATGCCGACAGGGTCCTCTGGATAAATGTCGAACAATCTGTCACTAAGTATTCCTTGTTGACACTTTTGCACCTCTATGAAAAGTTCAACATGTTTCTCTGTCTCCGATTTTTGGAAACCCGCCCTTCTCCCCTTGCGTTTGCCAAGCTAGCCTTTAGGCCATGGCGCAGGGGTGGTTTGCAACACTTGAATCCGCTGTACCGTGGGACTGCAGATAATTATTTGGCGTCCCCATGGC
Source organism: Ambystoma mexicanum (assembly GCF_040938575.1). Classification (NCBI taxonomy): domain Eukaryota; kingdom Metazoa; phylum Chordata; class Amphibia; order Caudata; family Ambystomatidae; genus Ambystoma; species Ambystoma mexicanum. The sequence continues at coordinate 990,546,198 of NC_090941.1, forward strand.
TGATGGCTTCAGATTTTGTCAAATTAGGCATTGGATCACTAATACCGGGACCATTGAAGCCGGGTTGCTCACCGGATTAGAGCTCATTGTGCAAGCAGGGCTCCCTAAAAATAAAATCACTAGATTATGCAAACCTTTCGCCAGATCGTATCCGACTTCCCGGCTCTCTTATATGCTGCAATGACGGCGGGATCTGGGATGCTCGATCCCGAACGAGTCCTGGGGAAAGATGTGAGTGCGAGCCGCCACTGCGGCCCATTGTGTGACAAAGAAAGAGAACTCTATATAAGATTTATTGCAGTGGTACATGTTCCCAACCCATCTTCATACAATTTAATCACTCTATCTCCCTCTATTGTTGGTTGAACTGTGGCCAGAGGGGTGATTTATTTTACACCTGATTTTGATTTGTTTGATTTATAGTGCGGATATTCTGAAGGAACCAAGCTGCATTTAGGCGCAGATGTTACTATATCGTGCAGAAAACACAAAGTGACAGCCTCTGTTGGCATTATGAAAAGGCCCACCGATTTTGGCCAGGGGATTTAATCGTCTCCCTAACATGGGTCCCAACCCTGTATCGGGTTGTCCGAAATCCCACTTCTGATACCACTTATGGTAAGTCAGACATAGGAGACAGACCAGAGGATATTGTTGAACGAGTTACTTTATTAACCAACTTAAAGAAAACCTACTGTAGGCCTTATTCCTACGATCAATTCCCTAAACTAGAAAGCAAACGGGTGCTCGTCAGGACATCGTACAAAAATAAACTCTGTTTGTTTGTTTATTATTTATAGGGCGGCCTAAACCCTTGGGTAGCTGGGTGCACATCATAACAAGACTACTTATAGCTTGGTTACATTTGCATAGATAGGTATATACAGGTGCATATAAAGTTACAGTTTACATAGTTACAGGTATATAAATGTGCATGGGTAATAATCGTTAGTACATGATTACTGACTGAGAGGAAAAGAGGAGAGAGCGAGCATATGTGGCAATGGTTTTTGGTCTTTGTGACGTAGCCAGTTGCGGGTGTTGCGCCTGAAGCTGTTATAGGATTGGTCTCTTCTTAACTCAAATGGTAAAGCATTCCATTGCTGAGCTGCTTTTACTGGGAAGCTATTTCCACCTGTTTTTTGTAAGCGGAATCTGGGAATTTGGAGACAGTAGGAGTTGACTGTTCTAGTTGGGCGTGTAGAGGGTTTTCTGGTTATTCTTTCCTTCAGGTATGGGGGTGCTGCATTATTTAGGCATTTGAAGGTTAAAGTGACCATTTTGAGGAGGATCTGATCAGTAATTTTTAGCCAATTGTGATTTCTTCTGGCGTTGGAGATATGCTCTCTAGCAGGGAGGTTCAGGGATGTTCTGAGCACATTGTTTTCAATGTTTGTAGTTTGTTTGTGATATATTTATTAGCTCCTGCATAAAGTGCATTCCAGTAGCCCAATTTGGAGAGGATGAGGGCATTGGCTAGAATGATACAGCTAGCTGGTGAGAGGAAAGGTCTACATGCTTTGATGAGTTTGCCGGTGTAGGCAGTGGATGAGGCTAAGGAGTTTACTTTATTTTAGGGAGAGTGTGGAATCCAGGTAAAAGCCTAAAGTCTTCACTTCTTTGGCAACTGTAATTATATTGCCGTCGATATTGAAGGCTTTGTAGTTGTCATTAAGTTTTTTTAAATTGTTGGCTGAGACAAGGATTATTATCTTCGTTTTATCATCATTCAGGCAAAGGCCGTGAGTTGCCATCCATGCCTGAATGAGGATGTAGATTTCATTCACTAAGGCTGTATCTGATGTGAAATTGCTGTAAGGGGGATAAGGATCTGGGTATCATCTGCATAATTTGGGTAGGTGATACCCAGCCTCTCCAATTTATCAAATAAAGGCTTAGTTAAGATATTATACATGGTGGGCGAGACACATGAGCCTTGGGGGACTCCACATGTTGTTATGACTGGGACTGCAGAGTCTGCCTAGGAGAAGACTCTCATGCTTCTGTTATCAAGAAATGATTGGACCCAGGCTATAGCTTCACTTGAAAAGTGGGCTGCCGATGTTAGGTGTTTGCATAAAACTACATGGTCCACCAAGTCAAATGCTGCTGACAGATCAAGGAGGAGTAGCATAGCTGTGTTTCCTTCATCGTTAAGTTCATCAATTTGGGCTTTAAGATCTATTAGGGCTGTCTCCGTGCCATATTGGGGTCTGAACCCCGATTGGCGAGAGCCTAATAGTTGGTTCGTTTCCAGGTATTTTTGAATTTGTAAGTAGGCCACTCTGTCAATTATCTTCAGGAGGAAAGGGACAGTGGTGATAGGTCTGTAATTTGTTGGAATGGATGGATCTAAGGTTTGTTTTTTAAGAAGGGGTAAGACCCAGGATTCTTTTAAGCTCCTTAGGACGGTACTTGACATAAAGGAAGTGTTCATGAGTTTGGTGATAAAGGGAGCTAAATCTCTGGCTCCATCCTTGATTATTTGGGCGGGGCAACACAACTGTCGCCTTTGCAATTTGAAGGTTTTAATGAGGCAAACATTTTGTCTGTTTCCTGAATAGATATTTTGGAGAATTTGAATGGTGCTAAATCAGGTTTGTTACTGGGAGTTGGGACAGTAGGGGTTTCTGTGAGTGGGAGTGAGGCTCGTTTTAACACAATTTTGGTTTGCAGTGTTTTTATTATATTTGCTAAGGCATTTTGAATGTTGGTACACCATTGTTTATCTTTAGGTAGATTATCCGGTGGAGGTACAAGGGATTCTAGTTCGCGTAGAATCGTGAAAAGTTCCTTGGTATTGGAAGATGCTTTGGAAATCCTTTCGTTATAGACTTTTTTTTTTAGTTTGGATGATTTCATTTTTGTATTTAGTGGCAAAGAGTTTGAGAATTTATTTTTATCCGTGGGGGTATGTTGCCATAGAGTTTCTAACTTCCTTTTTTCCAATCTGAGTTCTTTTAAGTGAGGGGTGAACCAGGTGTTCAGGTGAGCTTGTTGTTTACTCTTACCGTTCTTGAGTGGGGCGATGGAGTCTAAGATCTTAGTCATAGCTTCATTATAGTGGTCAACCAGCGTGTCTGGGTTAGAGTTGCTTGGTAGGGCATTAATCACTGGAAGGAGACGGGGTAGGATGTTATTAGTTGTGTTGTTTTTTCTTGATCTGGTAGGGAGAGGGAGTGCCATTATTTTTTCTTTGTTTACTTCTTAATTGAGTGTTAGGCTAAATTCAATCAAGAAGTGGTCGGTCCAGGTTTGGTGTGTAATTTTTGTAATTCTGGTTGGGCAGTTTGAGGTAGCTATCCAGTCAAGGGTTCTGCCTTTGTCATGGGTAGGGGTGAGGACTTTTTGGGAGAGCCTGTGTTCATTGAGCATGGTGCCTGTAGCTTGTGCTTGTTTGTCGTCTGGGTCTTTAAGTCCTAGGTTGAGGTCACCAAGGATCATTACCTGAGATGATTATTTAGTATTGCTAGCTATCAGGCTGGAGATATCCTCTTCAAACAAACCTAAGGGCCCTGGCGACCTGTAAATGAGGTAGATAGTCAAGGTGTGGCATGGGGATATGTGCATTTTAGCAGATAGTAATTCACATGATTTTAGTGGTGGTAAAATTGAGAGTCTTAGTTCCATGTTGGCTTTAGCAATGATGGTTAAACCACCTCCTCTAGCGTTAGGTCTGTCCATTCTTAGGAGTTGGTACTCATTTTGAATAGCCAGTGACAATGCTGGGCCTGCTGCAACATGTAACCAGGATTCTTTGACCGCTAGGAGGTCAAGATTGTCTGATGTTAGGATATCAGCTATTTCGGTGGCATGGGCCACGATCGATCTGGCGTTAATTAGGGCTCCTACTGTTGTCGTGGTTTTTGGCGGGCATTTGGTGTTCAAAGTTGTTGGGTTGGGTTCATTCAATATAACAGTAGCAGAGTTTTGTGGAGATGCTTGCGGCAGATTCCTAGAAGTATTTTTGGGGTTGGTACGGCAGTTTAGTTGCGCATTGGGCAGTTTGGGTTCATGGATGGGGGAGAATCTGGCACAAAGCCTAATGTTTCTAGACATGGTAGGGCAGGGTCCGTATTTAATTTGGTCCATGATTACCGATGTTAAGTGTAAGGGGAGCAGGAAGGCAGGTAGCAGCAGAGAGGTGCTAACGTACATAATGCGGCAGTTAAGGTTGGTTGCCGAGAGTGAGGGCGATAGGTCTGTGGCTGAGTGCAGGGTGTTCACAGGAGGCTAAGCTTAGCACTGATGCTGTGTGCTGAGTAAAGGTGCGGATTAGGATCAACTTTCGTGAGTAGGCTAAAACAACTTACATGGGTGGGTTAAGATCAATTTGCATAGAATAGCTCAAGTCAACTTGCATGGAAGGCCTAGGATCAACTTTGCGAGGGTAGGCTAAAATCAACTTTGCATAGATTAGCTGAAATCAACTTGCATGGAGGGCCTATAATCAACTTTCCATTAGGACATAGGTGGGCTAAAATCAATTTTGCATAGAATAGCTGAAATCAATTTTGCAGGGGTAGGATAAAATCAACTTTGTATAGATTAGCTGAGATCGACTTGCATGGAGGTCTCAGAAGGCAGTTGCCCACAAACATACAGGTGGGGACAATGCCATATAAACACAGTATAGGTATCAAGACACAGTGTAGGCATCAATAGGCAAAGGGGAGTTAAAGTGTCACACACCAGCAAGGTCAGTTGGAACGATACAGTGTAGTCACAGGTGCACAGAATCAAGCAGGCAGTGAGGCAATGCTAGTGGGAGCTGAAGGCAGTAAGGTGGCAGGTAGTGCAGAGGCGATGAGTGCACAATCAATGGAAAGTAGAACCATGTAGTTGTGAGCTAAATATGGAGGGGATACAGTATGCATAGCACTAGGCTGCAATATCTCGTTGAGGCATAAGCACACAGAACATGTTTAGGATAGCAGTAATAGGTGGTGCACACAGGCATAAGTATACAATGGCAGTGTGTACATAATCAATATTAAGCGGGAACAGTATAGTTAGCATAGATGCCTATGGGCAGTATTGTAGCAGTCGCAAAGGCTCACGGGGATAATACACATATTGGATAGCTGGTGGGGGAGTGTTAGCAGCAATCCCGTGCGAGACTGCAGGAGGTGCAATATGGGTTTACCTGTGGTGCTAAGCTCGCCTCGTCAAGCTTGGTGTGTGTTTAATTAGCACAATGTTTAGATAAGGTTAAGCTTGGCGGGTGAGGCTAGAGTTGTGTGGACATTGGGTTGCACAGTCAAGTCATAAATGATGCATATATAGTTTATAGTAGAGGCCAGTAGTGGCAATCAATGCAGGGATGTTCAGCAGTTGACAACGTATCCATGGGTGGTTGTTAGATTTTACTTAGAGTTTAGAGGGCGTGCAAGCTGTGATGTATTAAGATTTACTTGATCGCGGGCGGATCAATCTACACTTCCGCCGTCCGTTAGTACGTACGTGTTATGGCAATGTTGTAAGATTAAAGTTACCTTTGGAGCGCATGTAGAGGTAGACCCACCGCGTTGACCAGGGGGTCTGGCAGACGGCATGTATGGCTGATGACAGGCTGGGGACAGGTGAAGGCCTTGTTACCCTGGGCCTTGGTGGGAGTGGGTTGACTTACGCCTGCCGGCACACGTTAGGTGGATGAAGTTGGCAAGGCAGCCAGTCGGTGCTCAGCAGTGTCTGTTGGGCCTGGTTAGGCAATGGAGGCCACAGCCAAACAACGGGCGGCCATCTTGAAATATGCTGAATACCTCGCGGTGCGTAATGGTGGTAGTGAGCACGGATTTGCTACTACCAGCCAGATGATGGCAAAAATGCTATTTTCGTTTTCAGGCCTCAAGGACGGCTCACATATAATAAAGCGGAGGATCGAGCAGAGAGATTTTTGTTTCTAGCGCAGTGGCATATGCACTTACCGCAATTGTGCTCCTGCAGGGTCAGGTAGAGCTCCTGATCCACGGGGGGGTTAGGTGAACTGTCCAAAGCTGTGCTAACCTATCTCTGCCAAGAAAGAAAGAAACAAAGATAGAAAGAAATAAAGACTCAGTTTAGTCTAAGGGTCGCTACCCTTGGAAGATTAGTGGTGGCTGCTTTTGTATCCACAGCCCACACACACTGTTCTCACAGTTTCTTCAAGCTCCTGGTCTCGTTGATTGATCCCTGCCAAAATCTAACTAAAAAAAGAAAGATGTGGCTCTTGGTTTTAGATAACGCGATGTCTTCTGGTATTACAGAGTCCCAATTATGACTTCCTTTGGGGTTGTGTTCTCCTGACTCAGTAAAAAGAGAGTTACTACAAAATAAACGTAGTTCAGTCTCTTTCTTTTTTCTAAGATCTTTCCAATTTGTTTGGTTAGATAGGCTGTTGACCTGTACAGCCAAGCCTGCTTGTCTCGTCATTCATCCCTTCGTAGGGTCCCTAATATCTCTGCCCCAGGTTGTCTACAGACTCGTTCTGCACTATGCAGTATGATTCCTTCCCCCCTGTGTGGAGAGTTCTGTTTCTCAGCTCTAGAACGCTTTGGTCTCGTTTAGCCCGGCTCAGTAGCTCCTTTCACACCCTCACAGGGTCTTTGCTTTCTCATCTGTGTGTCTCTGTGCCGGCCGGCGCATAACGTTCTGCGTTGGAGTCACTCTCTGTTACCTGCTCTTTCTTCAGCTGACTTCCTCCTGACTTTTACATCCTCCCTGGAGAAAAGAGAAGTCCATTGGCCATCGGTCTCTTCAGCAGGTGATAGGGAGTTCAGGTCCGTAACCAAGCCATCCATCTTAAAGGGGCCGTGGACATTGGTAACATCCTCAGTTCCCATATAACCAGTAAACATTGAGTTCATGGAAGTAAAAGGAGGTGGGATGAAACCCTGTCTTTGCCATTCCTTGTCTGAAGAGGTGGGTCACCCCCAGTGGGATCACGCTTGCCCTGACCCTTGGAGAAGATATTGCGTTGCAGGGTCACCTCTCTAGTCACAAAGGGGGTGGCTCCCCCTTGGGTAGAAGGGATGAATTCCCTGGATTCGTCACACAAGCTATTTAAGAAAAACAGCATTATGAACCAAAAGAGGGTTCAGTGAGCGAATAAATAAATAAAAAAAACAAAAAGGTGAAAAAGTCCCTTCAAACCGAAATATGCAATTCGGTTACAAGATTGAAATTGGAAAGGGAGAATTATAAAGGGAAAACGTGTGGAACAGGGTTAAATGTAGATGCAGTGATGGAGGAAGTGGAAATCCAAGATGGGCCAGTAGGAAGGAACACCAATATTACACAAATAAAATTGAAGGTGTCCATCAAAAACATGACTTCATGCTAACATTTCTAGCAATGATATATTTGGGAGTGAAACACATGGATCCTAGCAGACCAACATTGCATAACCTCTCACAGCAGCCTAACATGGCGTGGCATGAAATAAGATAGGATAGCAAGCCCAAGAAAGCATAGCCTTTGAAAGTCAGTCAGTGGATAGCACAGATGGTGTTGGGCAGCATGGTGCAACCACATAGCCATAGCATGGGATAGCGTAGCATACTAGAGACATGATAACGTAACCCAGGCATAATAGCACCACAAACATATTAGCATGCCTCCTCTCCTCTCACATGGGTTCTCTCTGCCGTCTGACTGCACCTCCCCCAGCTCTGCCAACCTCGTTCACAGACATCCTTCTGATGAAACGAGTGTCAGCTGCTGCCTTCACATCCACCTTCGTCCCACTGCAGACTCTACCTCTGACCCCGCTCTCAGCAAGCTCCATCTTGCCATCACTAACACTCTCGACATTCTTGCCCCAGTCATGAGGATCCACCTGAAACATGCCACCAAACGTAACAACCTAGTACGATTCTGAACTTGCAGCCCTGAAATGTAAGTGCAGAGTTGCGGAATGGAAGTGGCAGACCTCAAGCTCGCCCTCCGATAAACTGTCCGGTCGCCTTCTCCAAAGGCAATATCGACTCTCCATTTGTACAAAGAAAAGGTTCCACATCCAGGCTTGTGTCTCTGGTGCATCCAACAACATGATTGAACTCTTCAAAATCTGCAAGGAACTAGCCAAACCTTCAGCAGTCTCCACCTCACCTCTTCCCTCTCAGGACCCCTGCAATGCATTGGCCACACATTTCACTGCAAACACTCAGGACATACTGAGCACTTTTGTCCTTTTCCCCCTCCCCCTGCCACCTATGGCCTCCCATCCTAGCTCTGCCTTTCTTTCCTCCATCTCTCCTATCACATCCGATGAGGTCACTAGAGTTGTCCACTTATGAAGGTCTCCTCCAAACAGGTCCTCCTCCCCCTGTTCTTCCAGAACTATTAATGACATTATCTGCTCTCTTGCTACTGGGTCTTTCCCCTCTTCCCTCAAGCACTCTCTTGTGTGCCCCCTTCGGAAAAGACCTTCCGCTGACCACTTGTGTCCAGCTAACTACCGCCCCTTCTCTATCACCCCCTTCCTTGGGAAACTCATGGAGAAGCTGGTCTTTCCCCAATTGACCCAGCATAGTCTGCTTGTCGGTTGCCTACACAACCATCAATCTGGATTCCGAGCACCCAGAGGCACGGAAACCGCTCTCCTGAAAACCTATGAAGAACTGCTTGCATCTCTTGACTCTAACCCTCCAGCTATTCTCATTCTATTTGATCTCTCCTCTGCATTTGATAGGTCAACCACTCCATCCTCATAAAACGGCTCCACGTTAACCTTGGTATCTCGGAGCAGGCACTGGACCGGCTGACCTCCTTCCTCACTGACCCGTCCCTCCAAGGTTATCCTGGGCTCGTTCTCCTCTCCCACCTCTATGTCCACCTGTGGCGTTCCCCAGGGCTCCAACCTTTCTCCCTGGCTCGTAAACATCTGTCTTGCACCGCTTGCACACCTAATTTCCATCTTCTCCCTTCACTTCCAGTGTTATCCAGATGACACACAATTCTTCTTCAAACTTCCCTCTGATCCTCTCCTTAATTCCTCCTTCATTCCTGACTGCCTATCTGCCATCCAGCCTGGTGTGCCTCCAATGATCTCTGCCTCAACACCAGCAAGACGAAGATCCTTCCCATTAGAACTCCTGCTCCCTCTTTCTTCCCTTCACTGTGGCCACCCTCTACGGGCTCTCCCCATTTTCCTTCATCTGCCCCAGAAGCTCAATGTCTCTAGAGCTCTGGTACGCTCTAGGCTGGACTACTGCAACAGCCTCTTCCTTGATCTACCCTCTTCCTCTCTACATCCCCTCTAGCAAATGCAGAATAAGGCTGCAAGACTAATCCTTCGCCTCAAGCCCAGGGGCCGCATCTCTCCACTGGCTCCCGGTTGCTGCAAGGATCAAATTCAAATTCCTCTGCATCATCTATAAGACTGTCTGGGGCCGGGGACCACACTTTCTACAACTGGCTCCCACCAAATTTTTACGCTCCTCCAGTGCCAACTCTCTTCATGTCAAGCACTTCTATAAACAGCAGTGTGGACAAATTGAGCCAAAACCACTAAATATCTCAAGCATCTTCTTCCTCCACCCCATCTGAATCAACAAAATGAAGTGGAGGATTCCCAGAAATATGAAGCAGTTCTGCTTTTTGATCATCAAAGTTGGTTAGAACACAAATCGGGTATCAAACTGGTAACTTGTCCGGACACCTTAAATTGCTAATTAAGGTGTTTGTGAATTGATGAGGGGTAGTGACTGGAGGAAGTCCCCTGGTTCAATGTATCCCATCCTGATGAAGGCCTGTTAGATGGCCCTATCCTCGTGAAGGGCCAAAACACACTGTGTCGACCTGTAATGACCTACTGTGTCTGGTCTACATCCTTTTTCTTAAAAACATGAGAGTTATGAGATTAAATAATCTGGCAGCCCAATGTTCTATAAATGTGGCTGATTTGTAACCATGTCGCAATTAGAAAAATCTGGAAATTCATCATTTAGTATTGTACACTTGGTTTGAGATGAAATTAAAGGCCTGCCGTATCTCCTCAAGTGTAAACTAAGTTGTAGTTAGACTTATGGAACAGTAGATTTTCTGCTGTTTTCCGGCATGTTATACTAACCCCAGTTTACACAATTTGCACATTATGCAATGTTTTGAACTTTTGCGATGTTTGCCCATTCTTGGTGATTTATATGTGTTGATTTTATCCATTGGTAACATTTGTAATAAAAGTGTTTTTAGATAGTCAGGCTTAGGCGTGATGCAGTTTTAATTTGGGATGCATCAGACTACATGTCTCTAAATCTACGGTGCAACAAAGGAGGGGTAGCTTGCTTCACATGTGCCTGTCTTTTGGGATGTTTTGGAATACATCATAACCGCTGGCATTGCTGTTGGTAACCCTCCAGATCATCGATTTTTCAGTCTGCCATACCATTACAAAAGTGGAACGCCTATAAGCAATTCAGGATTCGTAGGGCAACATAAGCAAAACTGAAGGTTGATGGTTGACAAGTTATTGACTGGGTTGGAGCATTTCCGATTTACATTGGTATTTCCCCTTTTGTAATGGCACGACAGCCTGATAAACAATGGTCTGGAAAGCTGCACAGAGCAGAGCCAGATCTTATTATGAATTCAAAAACATTCAGTCATCAACTTTGTTTTACTACATTGGCTAATCAAAATCATCAGCAGTTCACTTTTTTTTTTTACTTTGTTTTTATTAAGCATTTTTAACAGGCAGTGAACCCCAGGTACCCCCAATAACAGCAGTAACAAAAGAAAAACAACAGTACAACAGTACAAGAGTACCAGAAAAAATTCTGCTCCCCAAACCCATCCCTCCCACCCACACATAACAAAGCCAGGACTAACCATACAATGGGTATGTACCACAACAGTATTGAACAGGACACGGAGAAGGAGCAGATCCCAGTGACTGACATAGTGGGGTCAAAGTAATCAACAAAGCGCCAGGGAAACAGATGCATAGACAGTAAAGGACCCAAAGGGGCCCAGAGACCCAATAACACTCCGGCATTAAAGTCTCATAGCCGCACAGTCATCATTTAGGAGAACTGCTGACCATTCCTGACTAAATGAGGGGATTGCATCATTGACCATAGCCGACAACCTTTCGTAAGTAAAAATGGTCCACAGTTTAGCAAGCCACTCAGACTTGGTGAGGATAGAGGAGCCCTTCCACTTTTGGGCGAGAGCTAGCCTTCCCGCCCTCAAAATTGCCGCAACCACCCTAGGAAAAGCACATTGCCCAGAGTCCGCCAGGGGAGTACTCAAGAGAATCTCCATAGGATGAAGAGAAGGGGCCAAACCCACTATGTCCCTAATCCAACTAAGCACTTCGGCCCAATACACCTGAATGACCGGACATTTCCACCACAGGTGGAACCAGGTGCCGCGCTGAGAGCACCTTCTGGGACATAATGGGGATACCCCCTCAAACGTCTTAGCCAGGGTGGCCGGGGATGGTGCCAAGAGTGAAGCACTTTGAAGCCATGCTCCATGGCTGAAGTTTACAAGGACCCCGAGAAAATAGATCTAAAAAACGCTCTCCAATCAGACTCCTCAAGAACTAAGCCCATCTTTTCCTCCCATACCTGTTTAAATGTATGTCTACCCTCCAGGTAAGCTGTGATGAGGGCACTATAGAACCTAGAAAGGGAACCCTTCCTCGACGTGGACTCTGTAATGACTCTCTCGAAGGGAGTGAGGGGCTAAGACAGGCTGGGCAGCCACCTAGGGTGGGTAAGGATCCCTTTAAGGCGCAAGTACTCAAAAACAGAAAGCAGATTACCCCCCATTGCTTCCGCCAGGTGGACGTGTTCAATGAAGAGACCCTGACTGAAGAGCTGACTGGCCCGCTCCAAACCCTTGTCCGACCAGACTTGGGCGTTGCGAAACCCCCTAGAGCTGAGATCGAAAGGAGGCCCCCAGATGGAAGTCAGGGGTGAAGGACAGGAGGAGAGCCATTCATTGTCTTTGTCAGGCTTCCAAGACGCCCACAAGGCGGCAAGGGTTGGATGGTTTTTTAAAATACGGGGGGGGAGGTGGCAAATCCACTCACCCCCTTCTGAAGTGTTAAGGTTGAGAGCTTCACTCTGGCCCTTTTGCCATTCCATATGAAACAAAGAACCTGGGTTTGCAACTCCCTAAAGAAAGCTTCCGGTATCACAATCGGAAGGATAGAGAAGAGGTATAAAAGCCAGGGCAAAAAGGGGGGACCAGCGTACCAAATCCCTACTGAAATTCGCCAGGAGGGGGGGGGGAATTGAGCTCAAACAACTTGCCCGGGTCCCTGGAGATGGAAGCACCCAAGTATGTGGTGGACACTCGTTCTACTCTCAGACCCTGCACCTCAGACTTCTCCCCACCCCCCGATCGCCGTATCTCCCGCGCTTATTGGCATGATGCTGGATTTAGATATGTTGATCTTGAGCCCTGAAAAAGAGCTGTAAGCTCTGATGAGCGCAAAGCGATGGGGAGAGAATCACAGAGATTTGTCAAGTAGACCAAAATGTCATCTGCGAAAGAGACAACTTGAACTCCAGCTTGCCGCAGTGTACCCCTGAGCTCCCCCGATCCGACCGAATCGCAATGGTCAAATGCTATATTGCCAGAGCATACGAAAGAGGGGACAGGACAGGCGAGTGCCCCTGGAGTACCCCTGGAGAGGGGCAAGTACAACGAGATTGAACTGTTGACCAATACCCTTGCTACCGGACCATTATAAAGGGCTGATATCCACCCATAGAACCTACTCCCTAAACCAAACTTCAGCAGCACCTTACCCATATAAGGCCATTCGACACAGTCGAAGGCCTTTTCTGAGTCTAATGAGAGGAGATAGGCCTCCATGTCCCGCCTCGAAACCTTGTGCATAAGGTCCAGTGTCTTCCTCACATTATCTGTCTCTTGCCTACCAGAGACAAACCCGACCTGGTCCCCATGTACCAGTGTTGGGAGATGTTTAGCCAGCCTATTGGCAAGAAGTTTGGCCAGGATTTTAAAATCAGTGTTAAGAAGAGAGATAGGTCGGTAAGATTGGCAGCGGGAGAGATCTTTCCCTTCCTTTGGGAGGACCACTACGAGGGCCAGAACAGAGCAAAATGTTTTGAAAAAGCAGACCGTGAATCCCTCCTCACCAGGGGTAGTACCCACTTTAAGCGAGGAGATAGTGTCTATTATCTCCTGCGGCGTGATAGGGGCCTCCAGGGAGTCAGCCCTCTCAGGGAGGAGGTAGGGGATGGTAAGAGAATCCAAAAACCGATCAATGTCGGTGCCATCTCCCGTATAACCCGAGGAATAAAGACCTTCATAGTATTTCCGAAATTACTCCGCTATCGCGCCATCGCTTGTAACCTTAACTCCCTCGTGGGATAGCATCTACCCTCCTACTCTTTCTAACTTCCCTCAACCTCCAAGCCAGTAATCTGTCCGCCTTCTCCCTAGATCCTGTACTTCGCTCACGGCTAGATACACACCAAGTCACCGTCCCACACCTTGCCTCCCCCTTAATCATAACATATCGACCTTCCTGTTCGGAGCGCTGAGCTCTGAGAGTAAAATGGGCCTTGGTAGACACCAGGATCGCAGCGCCCCGTTTCTTTGCCACATAAGAAGAAGCAAACACGTGTTGTATGGAGCGTGCCCTAAGCTTCGGTTCCTTTCCCTTAATCCAGTGGGTCTCTTGTAAGAAAAAAACATGAAGCTGGAGCCTATCAAGCTCCCTAACCACCATGGACCTTGTGGTAGGAGAATTTAACCCCCTTGCATTTAAGGACCCCACAGTCACAGTGGGCGAGACGCCTCAACCATCATAAAAAGGAATCCCATCCCCTGTGCCCCCAGGGAGTCCCTCACTGCCCCGCGTCCTGTGCTGCGCTAATTCACCAGAGGTGACCCCTAAGGTACCCATTCAGCTGTAACAACCTCCAAAACCTGGCATAGGTGGCATCCAACCCTGAAAAACTATCCCCAGCAACAAGTCCCCCCCGACCCCCAACAACCCTGAGCGCCTGGAAACCGAATAACGAGAACATTGTCAACCAGACCGGGCAACCTGCACCCTCCCCCACCGGACTCATTAAAACAACAATCTACATAACAAGAGCGCCCCACCATCAAACTCCCCCAGATAATGCTCCTACAAGATTCGCCCATAACCCCGGGCCTCCTCCCCGCAGGAAGAAACGGCAACCAATACATTACCATAGTCTCTTCCATTGCCGTCTACCCCCACTCCATCCCCCAAAGCCTCCAATATGACCTCCAGGAGGCCAGGGACCACCCGCCAACCTGACTAACAAATGACACTCACCAACTCCCACATGTGGCCTCGGACAACCCCACCATTTAAGATCAGACTCCGGGGAAGGCAGAGCCACCCACCAGAACTTTCTATTCCCCCGTACCCGTCTCCTCTCCGATAAACCACTTGAGCGCCCATTTGAAGACTGCGAGGGCCCCGCCACGTCGCTCCACTCCTCAGGGTAGCCCCCAGGGGCTGCGTCTCCCAGGAGCTCCCGGGTCACTCTATGAATGTCATGAGAGTATTTATAGCCCTCCTGCTCAAAAGAGAGAGAAAAGGAGTGACCCCACCTATACCGAGCCCTCAAAGGCGTCTCCTCGCTAGAGTGAGAGCCGAGAGGTCCTGATAAATGGAGACTTTGGCACCATCCCACTCAACAGGCCCCCTTTTGCGTGCCAGCTCAAGGATTTTGCATTTCTCTGAGTAATGGTGGAAGCGCACAAGAATGGACCCGGGACCCCTGGCGGGGGCACCAGCCCTATGGCCCCTGTCAATGGTCGGCACTGTAGTGTTGGAGTCATTAAACAGCTTGCTGATGATCTCGTTGACTATTCTAAGAATGTAAGTCTGCGCTTCACCCTCCCAATCCAGAACCCCCCAAAACCTCAAGTTGCTACGTCTCTCCCTGTTTTCCAGATCGTCGAGCTTTAACATGAACTTCTCCTCTCTGCGTTCCAGTTCCGACAAGTGCGCGTCCATCTGTGTTTCCAAGGTATCAACAGACATCTGGTTTGTCTCAAGCGATAGGACGCGGTCATCTAGCGAGTCCACTTTCTTGTCAAGGGTATCCAGCCTCTTGCCAATATCTGCCCTGAAGCCGCAAATCTCTTCCAAAAGAGCTGTCATATTGTTGTTGACCATTTGGGTGTCTATCCTCTCCGGCTGTACCGGGCCTGGGGTTCCACCTGCCGCAATAGCTTTGTCCGAGGCATGGCGGAATTGTTGCAGAGACTGGGCCCAGCTCATGAGCCCCCAGAATAGGCAGGAGCTCCCCCAAAGAACAACAGGATCAGGCCCGGTCGGAGAGTTCAGTGGGACAAGGCAGGGGGCCGCCCAGGCCAAAGCCAGAATGGGAGGGGCTATCCAAAACAAATGTCACTGCCAAAAGAGATTAATGTCCCCGGGGCCCACCCGTTCAGTTGCTGGTTCAAGGGTGCTCCCATCCAGCCCCCCCCAAGCAGATTCCAGGGGACTGCAGGAACGGGGCTCGGGAACACAGACAGTAGGGCCAGAGAGGGCAGAGTTGTACACCCCCCAGGCAAAACTTCCTCTCCTTCTGACTTGGGGAGACCAAACGCACACCGCCACCCGAGCGCCAAGACTGAAATGCATGCAAGATGGGAGGACCGGGGGGCTGGCGCACTTCCCCCAACTAAGCACAGGAGACCAAGTGTGTTTGAAGAGTTCCAAGGGTCACCACTCCACCACACTAGTCACAGCCCCTGGCTCACCCCCAGATCCAAGTGGGGCACCTTCAAAAACCAGGCCGGGGCCCCAACCACTGCTCTCCAAAAAAGGCACCACCAAGGGGGGGGCTACAACAGCAGAGGGCCCAAAACCAGACGGGGACCCCCGCCTCGGACCCCCTCCAACAGCACCGCCGGGCGCCTCTAGTAAAACCAGCTCCAGTTCAAGAGAAATGCCCTCCCCTCCAATTCGCTCCAATGACAGCTCCGTGAGACACAAGGCTCCCTTGGGGAGAGGGAGGACAGTGATGACTCCACCAGCTGAAACTCCAGGGCCCTGGAGGGGGGGGCAGGGGCCCACACGGGGCACTCTGAATAGATCAGTCCAGCCCGGGTCCTCACTCCCCCCACTCGCAGGCCCCCACCAACCGCGTGACACCACCGCAGGAAGGCAGAGCCCCCCTGGCCCCTCACAGCTCCCCCCCCCGCCCAAGCCATCTGCTCACCAGTCTTCCACGGGTGGGAGGGGGGCCGTAGTACCACCACGCCACCAAGCTCTGCCAGTCTCCAGGTAGGCCCGCGATGGGAGGCCGCAAACAGAGCACCAAGGCCAGCAGGGCCGCCCGCTCCTCCTCCTCTCCACAGCGGGCGCACCCATCCACACGCCCCGGCTCACCTCGGCGCTCTCTGGATTCGGGGGGGGGGGAAGCCCACTCCTCACAACTCGCAGCCCCCCCCGGACCAACCACCCGACGAGACAGTTCGTGTCACGGCTCCTCCGAGACCCCGGCACAACAGCGCGACTCGCGGGCGGCAACACACCAGTCCGGGGCTGCAGAAGGCGGGAACTCCGCCCCACGACTCTCCTATCAGGATCTCTGGGATTACGTGACCCCGGGACCCTGCACTTGGCTCACGGTGTGCTCCGGGGGCTGAGCCAGCACACAAGGGGGTCCAGACGTCACCTCTGGGGGTTTTGGGCAGGCTCAAGTCCCGAAAACAGCGATCCTTGAGGGAGACTGACAGAGATGCTTTAGAACATCTCTGCGCCCCCTGCTGGCTCCCAGTTCACTTTTACATTATCTTTTTGTCTTTTCTGCCTGAAAATGGCTCTTAAATGTGTCTGGGTGTCCCCAGTGTGGCCACTTCTTAAGGTGCTGGGGTTGTCTTTGTCAGCACCTGCTTCTAGAATCCTCTTGTTTTAGTATCGTTTTAGCACACCAAGTTCGAAGGGATTGGGTCCTCCGACGTATTCCATATCTATGACAGTAATCACCACAGCTGTGCTGCTTCGGAAAATGTTTGGCGTCTGCGTCCTGCGTCGATGACGTCGATACGCCGCCCTCGAGGACTTCCTCCGACGGCCGACGTCACTGGATGTTATAAGTAGGACGCACGACGCCCGTAGCCTCAGTTCCGTTTTTTCCGCGAACGTGTTCGCTTCGGGAATCTCGGCGCGCCTCGACTCTTTGGAGTTTCTGTTGCTTTATCGGTTCTTCGAACCTGTTTGTGAAATATTTCTTCGTGAAGATGTCTACCTCGTCTTCCACACCGTGTCTGGGCTTTAAGAAGTGCGGGGACTGTGGGTCCAAGATGTCGGTCACGGACTCGCACAACGCCTGCCTCTGGTGCCTCGGGGGGGGGGGGGGGGGGGGAGGGCCCCATGACACGATGACTGTGTCGACTGCCAGTCGCTCACTTCGAAAGCCTTGCGGGAGCGCAAGAAGAAGTTATCTGTAGGTAAGGTGTCCAAGCCCTGGAAGTCGAGGTCTGCGGGGCTTTCGACGGACGACTCGAGGGGCGACTCTCCGCGTCGTCGACGGAAGTACATGTGGGTCTCGGTCCCGGAGTCGGTCTCGCCACTCCTCTGCCTCTTCGAGGCACTCCCGGAAGCGCCGTCATCGGTCGCCTTCCCCGTCCTCATCCGATGACTCCGCCCGTCGGCAGGTCACTTTCCCCAGCAAGCATGCGACACCGGAGGAATGGGCTTCCTTCGGGAAGAAAATGTTGGCGATTCTCGAATCGCAGGGCACTGGTCCGTCCGCCCCTCCGAGTCGGGTCGGTCGTGATCAGCCGAGAGACACCGCTCGCACGCCTTTGGGCTCGGGTGGTCATCGCGATTCGCGGGAAAGGTCCCGCTCGGACATGGGGAATCGTTCTCGGCATGCCCGGTCCAGTTCCCGGTCCTCGACGCGTGCGAGACCGTGTGAGCCTATGAAGTCTTCGAGGAAGACATCGACGGACTCTCTCGAGGCTTTGCCTCCGAGGAAGTCGTCGACGGCGTCGGCGCCCAGGATGTCGAGGGACACACTCGGGGCTCTGCCCTCGAGGCCTGTGTCGACGCTGTTGGCGCCGTGTCTGTCGTCGATGCTGATTCTCTCGATGCCGGCACCGATTCTCTCAACGCCTTTCAGGGCTGTATCGATGGGGGTACCCCGTGGCTCGGGGGAACCACCTAGAAAGGCTCTGGCCAAGGTCAAGCATGGCTTTGGTTCCAGTTCTATGCCTTCTTACCACCATCTGGAATTCATTTCAGTGGTGGATGAGGGTTCTGATGATGGCATGGTGCCAGACACGGTGCCTGACGAGATTCTCTCGGGCCATAGCCAGTTTGAGGACCTGAGGCAGTCCCTGCATGATGCTAGTGGGCTGGACACCTCTCCGGAGGTGGAGTTTTGTAGGCCTGAGCCTGGCTGTCATGCCGATTCTTCGTACCGACGCCTTATGTCACGGGTCACCGAGTACTTAGGATGGTCTGCTGCCCCAGGGGAGTTTGTTCAGGATGACCTTACGGATATCCTCGACATTGGTCCACCAACTGACCCGGTACTTCGTTTCATATGGCTCTACAGAGGAGGCTGGCGGCGGCTTGGACTGCTCCGGAGAGTCTCCCGGCAGTGAGTAAGTCTTTGCCGCGAAAATACCGCCCAGCCAGTAGTTACCCCTGCTACTTGTCCAAGCACCCTACTCAGGAGAGTTTGGTGGTGCAGGCGGCTACGGCCCCGGCAAAGCAGGCGTCGTACCCTACCATCCCTCCTGATAGGGACGACAAGCGTTTTGACGGCTGGGCGAAGAAAGTGTTTTCTGCAGGGGGTATGGCGCTTCAGGCAGCCAACTCCATTTGTGCCTTGTCTTGTTTCACACACACTCTGTGGAACTGTGTTTCCTTGGCAGATGAACATATTCCAGAAGGGGATGAACAGGATGGTTTCCTTGCCATGGTTCAGGATGGCAAGGATGCTATGTGGGAGGCCGTTCAGTCAGGTTTGGACATGGCAGATTGCGCCAGCCGGTCCATGGCGGCGAGCACCGTAATACGCAGGTTTGCGTGGTTGCGGAAGTCGGGGTTTGCTCCTGATGTGCAGGCCCGGCTCCTCAACATACTCTTTGACGGGGAACATCTTTTTGGCAGCAGGGCTGACGAGAGCTTTGAGAGGTTGCAGACCTCAAAAGCTGCAGCGAAGACATTGGGCGCTGCAGTTCGACAACCTCTGCCTTTTCGTCCTAGGGGACAGCAATGGAGGGGAGGTTCCTTTCGTTATTACTCATCCTTTGGTAAAGCGAGAGGAGCTGCCAGTCACCACCGTAGGAGTGCCAGCCGTGGAAAACAAGGTACTCGAGGTGCCAAGGCAGCTCGGACTGTTGCCTCTTTGCCCTCCGGCAACGCCGCAGCCGCTTCAGTTCAGTCATGAGGCCATGCCCCATGGTTCGCCGGTTGGGGGAAGGCTGGCGCAGCATCTTGCAGAGTGGCACGCCATTACTTCAGATGTGTGGGTTCTGGAGATCATAACCTACGGCTACTGTCTTCCTTTCCGGCAGAGGCCTCAAGACAATCCACCGGTAAATCTCTCTTTGAAGAGTCCGGATCCGCTCCTTGCGCAGGAAATTCAATCCCTGCTGGAGAAAGGCGCCATAGAACTGGTGCCTGTAGCGGAGAGGAACAAGGGATGGTATTCCCCTTATTTTTTGATTTCCAAGAAAGACGGGGGATTGAGACCCATCATGGACTTGCGCGGTTTGAACAAGCTCCTCAGGAAGGACAAGTTCAAGATGGTTACTCTTTCTCAAGTCCTCCAGGCCCTTCAACTTCAGGACTGGTTGGTGTCTCTCGACCTCAAGGACGCTTATTTTCATGTGCCGATCCATCCGAAGCACAAAAAGTACCTGAGGTTTGCGGTTAGCGACTCGCACTTTCATTTTCGGGTCCTGCCGTTCGGATTGACCTCCGCCCCAAGGGTCTTAACCATGCTCATTGTAGTGGTGGCAGCGCACCTCAGGAAAGGGGGGATTCACGTCTACCCCTACCTGGACGATTGGTTGATAAGGGCGCGCTCTCCCGAGCAAGTCCTGGATCATCTGTCAGTCACCTGCCACTCCCTCTACAAGCTGGTCTTCTCCCTCAACTTAAAGAAGTCCCATTTGACACCTACTCGGAGGCTCCAGTATATCAGAGCGGTGCTCGACACGTCCCTGGGGCAGTGTTTTCCTCCCCAGGTGAGGGCTCATCACATTCAGCAGATGGTGCACAAGTTTCAACTTGCCCAGACTCTCCCAGCGTTCGAGTTCTTGAGACTGCTCGGCCTCATGGCATCCTGCATTCTTCTGGTGCTAGAGGCCAGGTTGCGGATGAGATCTTTGCAATGGGCACTCAAGCTCCAGTGGTCTCAGTCCTCCGGCAGGATGTTGGACCCTGTTCAGGTGCCGTCTTCGGTCGCCCGGGACCTTCTGTGGTGGGCCGACGAAGGCAATCTGATGAGGGGGGCTCCATTTTGGCTGCCCTGGCTGGAGGTGACGATCGTGACGGACGTGTCCCTTACGGGATGGGGAGCTCATGCCAACGAGTTGACAGTCAGCGGTCGTTGGTCTCTGTCGGAGTCCAGACTCCATATCAATCTGTTGGAGCTGAGGGCCGTCGGGCTAGCCCTGAAAGCTTTTCTGCCGACTGTGCGAGGAAAGAATGTGCTGATCCTGACGGACAACACAGTGGCCATGCACTACCACAACAAAAAGGGGGGAGGCAGGGTCAATTCCTCTGTGCAGGGAGGCGAAACAGAACTGGTTCAGGGCAATCCAGCAGGAAGTTTCGATCTCGGCAGCTCATCTGGCAGGAGACGAAAACGAGACGGTGGACGCTTTGAGCAGGCAGAGCGCGATCGCTCACGAGTGGGAGTTGGCTCAGGAGATTCTCCTGGAGATCTTTGCCCTTTGGGGGACCCCTCAAGTGGATCTTTTCACCTCCAGTGTCAACTGGAAGTGTGAGAGGTTCTGCTTGCGGGAATTTCCTCCAATCAGAGCCTTAGGAGACGCGTTCATGGTGGAGTGGTCATGCCCACTGCTGTACGCGTTTCCTCCAGTCCCCGTCATCCCGCAAGTACTGCGGAGGTTACGGAGGTTCGGTTCCCAGATGATTCTCATTGCTCCGGCGTGGGCACGGAGGACGTGGTACCCGGACCTTCTCGACTTGTCAATCTGCCCTCCACGTCGTCTTCCCTACAGACGATCTGCTCTCACGGGAGGGGGGTCAGGTTCTCCATCCAGAGGTCAGGTCCCTCAACCTTCACGCTTGGTTTCTGAAAGGTTGAGGTATAAAGATTGGGACCTCCCTGAAGACGTGATGGAGGTGTTGCTTTCGGCCAGAAGGCTTGCAACTAAGTCCCTGTATCGTTGCCGTTGGAGGAAGTTCTGCGACTGGTGCAGGGTTAAGAATGTGGATCCTTTTGCATGTGAAATTCCCATGGTTCTGTCTTTTTTGCTTTCTTTGGCCCAGAGGGGCCTTCAAGTGGGTACCATTAAACGTTATCTGGCGGCGCTGTCCATCTTTAAGCACTCATCTGAAGAGTGTTCCTATTTTAAAATTCCTTTAATTTCTCAGTTTCTGAAAGGGCCCATTAATGCGTTCCCTCCGTCACCTTTCCAGGTGCCCAGTTGGGATTTGAACCTTGTTCTCAAGTTTCTAATGGGTGCTCTGTTTGAGCCTTTGCATTCCTGCCCTTTGAGACTGTTGACTCTGAAAACTGTATTTTTAGTTGCGGTCACTTCTGCTCGCAGAGTGAGTGAGTGAGTTACAGGCACTTTCAGTTAGGCCACCCTTCACTGTGTTTCATAAGGACAGGGTTGTCCTTAGAGTTCGTCCTTCTTTTCTTCCGAAGGTGGTGTCGGAATTTCATTTAGGCCAGAAGGTTGTTCTTCCGAAGAGGAGAGGCTCCATAGGCTTGATCCCAGGAGAGCGTTAAGCTTTTATATTTCACGCATGTCCCGGGTCAGAGTGGATGATCAGCTCTTAATTGGGTACGCTGGAAAGCGTTTGGGACAGGCTGTGAAGAAACAGACTTTGTCTCGCTGGATTATTTTGGCTATATCCGAGTGTTACCGCTTGGCGGGTAAGGACCCAGCGGTCGTTTTACGGGCCCATTCTACCAGGGGTATGGCTGCCTCTACTGCCCTGCAGAGGGGTGTTCCTATTCCGCAACATCTGTGATGCAGCCACCTGGGCTTCGGTACATACTTTTGTACGTCACTATTCCCCCGATTCCATCCGGGGGCAGGATCTGGCCTTTGGCAAGGTGGTCCTTTACTCGGCAATTTGATTGGACATGCTAAATTTCTGTTTTCTAAAATTCTTTTTCCCACCTCCTTGCATTGGTACTGCTTTGGGAGTCTGTCATAGATATGGAATACGTCGGAGGACCCAATCCCTTCGAAGAACAAGTTACTCTCTTACCTGGTAACGTTCTTTCGATGGGATGGTCCGACGACGCATTCCATATCGCTCCCTCCCTGCCTTCCCCTTTACAGAATTTCTTATGCGATTGCAGCTTACGTTTCCGCAAGGCTTTGTGTGTCAGACTGGCAGAAGACTGGTGGCACACGTTCTGGGTAAAAAACTACAACGAGGCTACGGGCGTCGTGCGTCCTACTTATAACATCCAGTGACGTCGGCCGTCAGAGGAGGTCATCGAGGGCGGCGTATCGACATCATCGACGCCGGACGCAGACGCCAAAGATTTTCCGAAGCAGCACAGCTGTGGTGATTACTGTCATAGATATGGAATACGTCGTCGGACCATCCCATCGAAAGAACGTTACCAGGTAAGAGAGTAACTTGTTCTTCTCAATAAACATGAGACCTGACCAAAATTGAAATTATAAAGTTATCATGTGGATGAGGAATACTGCCAGTGTGGTATAGCTATGTGCTGCATATATATTCATTCATGAATAGTGTGGTGAGTCGGAATCAGTAGACTGACAAGGTGGCATTTTGAGTGAAAAGGTTTTTCATTATAACACCCACAACCTATGTTTCTGGGCCCTACTTCTAAAGAAAAGAAAGAAGTCTATGAGTGCTCGTCAGGATGTCATACAAAGTAAATACAGTGCACCATCCAGAAAACCTATTCTAACCTCATTACTGTTCCTACCACTGTGAACACAAAAAGCCTAACTTTAAGAAAGGGGACTCTGTCTCAAAGAAATTAATGGTGACTGGTTTCTGACCCCAGCTTGATGTTTCTTTATCGAAACAAAGGGGCTTCATGCCCCGTTGCACAGTTCAAATCAGAAGAACAAAAGTCTCTTTCTCCTTGGTTTGGTCAAGCACCTTTCTCTCAATCTCTGGTTTTCTTCTACCATTGGGGTTTGCCTGGTTCCTTAGTCCACACCAGGTATTCTTCTTGGTTTTCCCATCTATGAACTTTCTGATCCTATTTCCATTGAATTATCTCCTGGGGTTTACCCCTCTTTGGGACTACTAGTCTCACAACCTGCCTTGGGATTTGGTGTCTCTCAGCCCAACTTGGGGTTTCTCTTATCTTACCCCGTCTTGTGGGTCTTGAGTGTCTGATCTCACTCTCTTATCCCACTTTAGTGTTTTGTTTCTTTTACCCCGTCTTGGGGTCTCTGGCCTATCGGCCCACCTTCTGGTTTCAGTGCTCTTCCCCACCCTGGGGCTTCTTGGTTCTTTTCCCACACTAGGGCTTCTCTCTATCTCTTTTCCCACTCTAGGGATTCTTGTTTATTTCCCCATACTGGGGTCATTTTGGCTTTCACCCCATCTAGGGTTATCGTGTCTCCTCCCTCCTCCCTCGAACAACTGTGTACTTTTTCTGTCGCAGCGGCATTCCTCTGGGCAGACGATCTCCGCGGCTCATGCAGATCCGCAAATCCACTTCTTTCCAAGTTATCTGCATCTGTTCGTCAGTTTGGCTTCATCTGGCATATGTTCGCTGGTTCATCTGTGTCATGGACTGCGGGCGACAGCCAACCACTTCTGGCGTGGTCTGGACTTCTCTGCTTGTTCGAGCTTTGCTGGCTTCAAACCGTCTCGGAAAGAGCAGCGTTCCTCAGGCTTCTTGGGTCTTCTGCCTAACGAGCCTTTTGTGTCGGGTTGCTTCCTGCCTCTGCTTTCCAGGAGGACGTCTTCTCTTGTGGCTCGCTCCACAGGATTTCCTCTTCACTTTTCTTCTCTCTTGGTGTCAATCGTATGGCCTGTTCAATGTTCAGGCTAAGATAAGAATGGACATTCTGCTGACTCTGTGCTTTACGTAAAGAGTGTCTTATCAGATTGCCCATTTCTAAAGGATCACACACACACAATTATCCTGATTCCCTAAATAGCCAACAAACAAATGAGACTCTTCACATGAGGGAGGATGGATAAAATCCCTTTCTGGGGATTCCTTATCCATTAAGGGGGTGTGAACACCAATGGGATCCTGCTTTCCTGCTTGCCTTGTGCTCTAGGGTGTGTTAGCTCACCTCCCTAATCCCAAAGGGGCAGGCTCCCCCGTTGGGGAGTAGGGACGAATTCCCTTTAATTTTTCACAATACACTGATCCCAGCAAGCACGCACTTGAGTTTACTGCAATGTAGACATTGCTGTGATAACATTAAACTTTTCAGGAGTACAGAAACCTTTTCAGGAGTACAAACTTCTTTTCCTTCTCCTGCTCATTTTATTTGTTTAAAACTACACATAAACTGGTTGAGTATTTGAAACTTGTCGCAGAAATGGGTGCGTTATTTTGCATTGTGTTGCATGTGCCAGCCCACACTTTTCTGCAGTCTCCTTTAATTATCCAAAGTATGAAAGAAAATCAAGTTTATGGTTCTCTACTATGGTAAAACAATAAATGGTTTTTCGTTCTTAAGTTGGTTTTTATTTCCAAATTGCTCTGCACCCCTAATCCCAAAGAATAGTAGTGGGGCAATGAAAAGGGCATGTACTTAAAAACAATAAATTGCTTGATGAAACTTATGCAAACATCAAAATATCTTGTAGGTGCAGTGATGAGAAATACTATAGATGCATTGCTCTAACTTAAATGTATTTCCATAAGCACACACTTACCTTAACACGTAATGAGGAAAATCTGTTAATGTGTATGACATCGCCCATTAACCAAATTAGCCTATATTGCTGATGTATGTTTGTAATACAAATGCCAGCAGATTTGCCTGGTTGTCAAACCTGGGAGGAGGGAAGGGTGGAGGGGGACGGGAGAGCATATTTATGCACACTACTTCACTAATATGAATAAAATCAGGTTAATGATGACTCTTGTCTGTAATTACTAGATGCACTGGCCAGACTAAACTATGGTCATGTAAAGTATCTGACATTCTTATTCAAGGGCAACATTGTCATTCTGTTTAATTGACCACACTCTTGGCATAAAATAAGGTACAGCTATTTCTTATGAGTTTCTTGGGCACCAAAGATTTCTTTTTGTGCTGCAGGGAAGCCCACCTTGTATGGCAGCCTGAAGTGTGTAGCAGTAGGATCCGACGGTGTTCCAGAGATCACAGCATCAGAAGGTTTCCTTGTAAAGGAAGTCACAAAGGTGCTTTTCTCACTTTTGTTTAATTATTCTGTGCATGTGCAGTGTGCATTGGATGGTGTAACCTGTGAAGCACTAGCTGTATTTTAATTTTGAAAGGTATTTGAGAGAATTCATTTTAAGCCATCCGTGAACATACATTTACAATACAGTTTCCAGAAATTGATTTATAGAATTTGGCAATTAAAATATTCTTGATGAGCAAGTTAACTTATTTGGTTAGCAATGTTGTACTAATATTTTGTAATGCAACCAGAAGTTATTTGTACCCAACACATACAATGAGCAACAATACAACATGTTTGGGCATCTCTGAAGTAAGACATTAGTGAGATGAGTGTCTGTGAAATATAAAAAAATAGATATGATAAAAAGGCTCTGAAAACAGTTTTCAGTGCAGTGTTATGTGCAGCTGGCCGCAGTAGGGGTTGCACAGGGCAGTGTCCCGTATACAGTATGCTTGCACCATTATTTGCTGTGTAAGGAGAAGTTTCATTAATTAAAACGTTCACAATGTTAAAGAAAGGTCTTAGCTGAAGACTAAGAACATGGTATGGTGTTGCAGCAGGCAGAGTAATATCAACTTCAAGTAAACAAGATAGTCCTTGGTCCCACGGATACCAATGGTTTTCGATCCAGTGTTAAACACCACTTTAGGGGGAGGGCAGGGCTGGTAACTGCTCTCAAGCCTTAGCCAAGTAGACCCAAGTGCACCAGTCCCACCCTGCTCGCTCACAAAAGTGGTATTTATGGTTTTTAGCACTCTCAGCCCCACATCTGGGTTGCTGGTATTTTTTTGTTTGTTTTTGGAGACCAGACTTTGTGCAATTCATGCTTACCTTTAAGAAGAACCTACACATGTCTACGATTGAACTATTTTCAGGACCTGGAAGTGGGCCAGGAGGTGCGTAGGCGAGTGAGCAGGGGGGCTGGCTAGGGGACTCACTCTGGTGGGGCAGAAGGGTAGAGGTGAGGCACTCCAGTGGCCTGGGGAACCACCTCCAAGGTGAAGGATGGGCAAGGTGGAGTGGGCCTGCATGAAATCACGATGGCTACTTGATGATTCAGCTTGCGTTTCCGGCCTCATGATTAGCTAGTTCTCTCCCCCAGGTGCTAATATATAATGCAATCGTAATGATAACACAAAGTAAGCTCTGGAGACTAACTGCAATGTATGGTATTGAAGTTGGTCTGTAGAGGATAGATGAAACTATTGATCACTTTTTGCATAAGCATCTAGTTAGCGTTGTGTATTCATTATGTAAGAGGAAAGAAAGTAAGAGACTAAGCAGAGTGGGTGGTGTAGCAGGCAGCGAACTGGAAAAACTAAATGGAATATTGTTTGTTAGTGGACAGCTCACTTTCTCATCATGTACATTTTCAAAAGCATTCAATCCTCTTCCCTTACAAAATAAACTATAGTTGACACTGAGATTTAGATACACTATACTTAACTTTAATGAAGAACATGGAGATGATGCCGTGTTTTAAGTATAACTATTGTAATTATGCATTATGTAACAACTTACATTTTTAGGAATGGAATTGCTGGAGTGTCTTTTAAAAGAAATTACACGTCAATAAAAGCATCATCCTGATTACTTCTGGTTTTCTTTTTTTATTAAAAATAAAAAAATGTTTTAGTTAATACTCCCACAGAGGCCTTTGGCACTTTTGAGCATGGAGCAAACTATTACTGCTGCTCTCTCTCTCTCCATTGACCCCTTTGAACTTACAGTGAACAGAGAAAATAATGTGTAAACAGCCCTGAGAGTAAGAGTGAAATGCAGGGTGATCTTTGTCTTCATTGAACCGGGTAATTTTCCAGCTTTTCTACAAATGTCAATTTAATTAGCAAATCTACAGAATTGCATAGCAAATTGCGTATGTTATGCCTTGCAGTATCCCGTTGTGCATGATTGCTAAGACACTTGAGAAATGTCAATGCATAAATAGTAGTGTTTTTGATTTTTGCAAGGAAAACCAAGGGGTCTGTCAAGTAGCCTAGTTATATAGAAGTTTCAGATTAATGTAGTTTTTTATAGCATTTGATGTAAGAATCTTTGGAGATGTTCACAAGAATGTAAACGGTACTGTGTTTTTTTTTAAAATGATTCCTGAATATTTAGTAGTGTGATGGATGCAATGCCCCTAATACATACTTGAAACATTGCCTTTCCACAATCAGTGGAATGTTTGGGGATTACGTGTTCAGAAGAACCGCAGTTTGAGGGTGCTTGTCATGGGACCAGTTGCCAGGTGTATCTTGGCTTCTCCATTAGCATGTCACTGCTTGAGTCTGATGCCCAATCAAATGTTGGTGTCTGAGAACCTGTATTAAGCCGCGGTTTATGGCATAAGCTCAACCGATCCCATCCGCTTTGTTGATAATTTCCAATAAACTAGCCTGTCGTGAAGCAGTGTTAAAATGCACAAAAAAAGGCAGTGCTGTGGAGCAGCCAACAATGGCTGCTTAGTCTTAGAGCTCTGCTGTCTGCCGATGGAACAACGGATAAATGCGGCGACTCTCTGAGGTTCCCAGCATCGAGTGGTGGATCCTGTAAATGTTATGGTATGAGGAGGCTGCGTCTTGACTTTTAAACCAAATCGCCTGTTCTGTGGTGGAGAGCGAGTGAGCTGTACAGGGAGAGAGAGGCCGCTGCTTCCGCCGTGTTGGTGCTTTGTCCTGAGTGCGGCGATCAACCTACCTGAAATCTTCGTCTCCTTGGCTCCGGCGGCTGGCACCCTGGTGTCGTGGGTCCTGGACCATGTTGAGCTGTCCCGCTGGTGCTCTGTGGAAGTTTGCTGCTGGCTGTGCTGGAGGCGGAGTGGACGGGACCGGACTGGACGGCGTGGGAGGCTGGCCCCAGGCCGGGTGGCCGCACTGCTCGGAGCCTGTGTTGCGGCTGGGGTGCCCTCCTGCTCCGCTGAGACCGATTGGCTGCACTGTAACCCTGCGGGGGACCAAGGCAGCTGCACGGCTAGGTTGTGTTGAGGGCCGCTGCTGTGCGTTCCGCCCGGTGGCGTTTCCCCACCCTGGGGAGAGGGTGTTCCCTGAGGTGCGGCTCGGAGGCGCCGTGGGCCGAGCGGGGCGAGCCTGGAGGCCTGCGGGTGAGTGCGTGTGCGAGGGCTCCCTATCTATCTGCTTAAATACCGATTGCCCCTAGAGCTGGGCTAGCACCACCATTACTGGCCGTCCTGCCGGAGCTGCGCACCAGTTTGGGGCAGCAATCCCTACTCTACAACCCCACTGATTGCGTGCCGGGGGGCCCTGGACACCAGTGCTGCGCGCCCAGGCTTATGATGTCATCGCCCCTACGGCCCCACCCGGCCTCAGGGGACTCCTGTTAGTGGCTCTCTTGCCGCTGGGCCAGCCACACTAACTGACCTGGCGGCCTGTCGCTGGCCCGTCTCAACACAAGTGCATCGACACCTAGGGCCCCTGTGATCACGCCTGGCCCTATAGACTGTCAAACTGGTATCACCACAGCTACATTACCGCCTCATGAGCAGCCTCACTGAGAGAACTTAAATCGAGACTTACTCGCCTGCTTCCTTCACTATGATCGCGTCGTGGGCGGTTGGTGGGACTGTGCACTGGCTGCAGAGGGGTTCATAGGTTGCCACCCGGCTTAGGCCTGCGCGACCTCTGGGCCCATCTACTGTCTGCTGGAATTCGCTGTGTAGGGGGCCCTCCTTTGGCTGTTTTTTTTTTTTTTTCTCTCTTTCGCCCTGTGACCCTCAACTTGGCATTCATCTGCAATTCGGGGTGGATATCCCACTGGCTGGAGGTTCACCGGAGGTCTCGGCTGTCTCGGCTGTGCCTTCAGCATACGGGGACTACTGTGACATATATCTCTGAAACTAAACATGTCGCCACATCTTGCAGTAAATATTTATCCAACTGGACAATGTCGAGCAGAGCGCGTGCAGCAAATAAAGTGGGAGCTATGGACAAATTTGCCAAAGCCACATCAAGAATTGAGCAGGGCCATACCTCATCTACTCAAGACGAGGAGACAGAGCACGAGGATCCTCATCCCTCAGCCGACCTAACTGCCATTATGGAATCCATTGCCAAAAACTTTGCATCTTTCCACGAAAAGCTGGATGATATAAATGCGAATGTGGCATCGCTTAGGTCCACGCTGGACCAACAGGGCAACAGAATTACTGAGGTGAAAACAAGGATCAGTACCACTGAGGATGAAGTGCACGTGCTGCAGGACACAGTTGCAACTTTGACCCGTGATATGAAGTTTGTGAAAGCGCAATGCGACGATCTGGAATCCAGATCGCGAAGATGCAATATACGCATCGTGGGGGTACCCGAGAACTCTCTGAAGGGACGATGGAATTGGCAACTGAAACTCTGCTCAAAGGATTACTTGGCAATCCAGAGCTCTCGCCCTCTTCTTCGCTGGCTCCGCGCCCTAAACCGGGCGATTTCCCAAGGGCCATAATAGCGAAACTGTTGAGTTACCGAGACAGAGACCATATACTCTGCTTGGCACGCGAGAAGGGGGGAACTTCGCCTGGACTCGTAGATCATCAGAATCTTCCCAGACTTCTCAATTGGAATGCAGCAGGAAAGGCGTCAATTCGTCGGAGTGAAGAAAATGCTGCGAGAGAGGAATGTTCCATATGCAATCCTGTTTCCTGCACGCCTCAAGTTCACCTTTTAAAAACAAGATTTATTTTTTTACTGTCCCTGATGAAGCGGTGCAATTTATTGAGCCGCAGATACCGCTAGACAATCCCTCTGACCACATGATGGAAAACGACTGAGCGGGGAGGAGCCCTGCTCTGCATGAGGTCCCATGTATAGGGTGCTATTATTTCTTCTCTGTTCATGTGTTACTTGAATTTTGGGCAATGGGACCTGCCCAAGAAAATGAAAGTTAAACGTGATGACCCAAGTATTGTTCTCATGGCAAAGCCCAATGTTAGCTGTTGAGGTTGTAATGGTGCTACCTGATATGTGGGGCATGCTATTGATTGCGTATCCGCTATATTCTGAAGTCTGATGTATTATTTATCTCTGATGAGAGCTTTGTTTAACATTTTCAGTTGCGGGGTCTGCCACTATGTGTGCGAAACTGTGTTGGGAGACGCGGAAATTGTAGTTTCCAGGATGTGTGATAAGTAGCGGTTTTGCTACGCTCAGTCGGAAGTTGGCAACGCAGCAGCGGTGCACCCCACTGCGACTGCAATGGTTGTTTGGGTGTCAATACGACGTACAGGCCCCTGTTGGGCCCTAGCCGTGGTTGGGCCGAGTCGGGGGAGGACCCACCAGCATATGGAGGGGGTGGGGGGTTAGACACACTGCAAGTTGGGGCAGGGCAGTGAGGGTGGCGGGGGCTAAAGTTGGGGAATGTTTTGCAGAAAATGGTGGAGGGAGTGTGGCATTGCACATAGCAAGCAGACGGCAAGTCTTTATAGCTAGTAGGTTCCCAGATGTACGCGGGGGCGGCAGCCAGGCCTCTGGCGTCGCAGCCCCGCTGATCAGCTGGGGTCATTGCAGATGCATGTTATAGATACTTACAGGAAGGCCGCGAGAACCACTGTGCAGGCTTATAGCATCAAGAGTGCATTGCTCTCACAACCCTTACCTTATGAAACCTGTGGGGGAAATCAAACGTCACACGTTGAAACTCGGTGAGGGGGGCACTTTGCTGGCACAGTTGAGGGCTCACAATGGCGGGCAACCGGGGATGTTTCCTAATATAATGATATGTCTGTACGAATAATGTCCTGGAATGTCTGCGGTATAGGGAACTATACAAAAGCCCGAAAGATCACAGCATATGTGCAAAAATACTTTTATTACAGGAGACCCACGACCAGGGCCATCTTGCAACATGTTTGGCACCCTCCTGGGGCCTTAGTAGGTTCTATACTACATACTCCACGCAATCTAGGGGTGTCTTAACACTAGTACATAAGTCGATTAAATTTACATTGAAGAAGAGTTATGTAGACACTGAAGGGCGGTACGTAATCTTATATTGTGTGATAATGGGAATGGAGTACCTACTAGTAAAAACATACGGCCCAAATGTGGATACTCCAGATTTTTTTGATACCGTGGCCATGCTGCTCATGGGGTATGTTGTGTCCCAATAATATGGGGGAGGACATGAATTTGATCTTGAACAATGACCTAGGTAGGACGGGCACAGCTCCCAGGGCTCTATCCCGCGCTGCCAGGATACTACACTCCCATATGACATCACTTGGTTTACACGGCGTGTGGAGAACTCTTCATCCTTTGGGCCGAGAGTATACATATTATTCCTCGGTGCATGATAGTTCATCGAGGATTGACCTCTTCTTGATGGCCGGGGGAGCGGTGGGACGGGTGGTTGATTGTCAAATACTAACTCGTACATTATCCGACCATGCTCCAGTGTATATGCAGATTGAGATTGGCCCCACTCCTTCGCGCCGCCCTGCCTGCCGCTTTGGAGGCTCTCCTAGATATTTGAGGCGGAAATCCTCTTGGACATAAAAACGTTCTTTGAATGTAATGTGGAGCAGAATACCGCCCTGGGGGTCCGTTGGGAGGCCTTTAAAGTATACATTAGGGGCATGTCCATTTCACAGGAGGCGGGAGTGTTAAAGACTATAAGGCGGGGATCTACACAGATCCGAGACTAGGCTCAAGGCTCTGGAGCGCGAGAGTGCGGCCGTGGCTGACCCCCTAAAATTAGCAGAAATCAGGAAGGAATTGGAGGTTTTTGAATCCCATGCTCTCAGGGAGATAAGGTACCTCTCCCGCCCTTCTGCGGCTAGAATGGTGAAGGTGATAGACCAGGGAGGACGCTTGCTAGGGTGGTCCGGGCAGAGCGTGGGGGGACTCAGATTGTATCAGGGATGCACGGGGCACACAACAATGGTCAGATAAACAGATACTGGATAGGTTCACAGAGTTTTATACTGAACTATATACACCACCACAAGAGCATAGCATACCTGATACCCTGGAACTCCTCGACCAAATTCCTATGACAGAAATATCTCAGGCAACCAGGGATCAACTCTATTTACCAATCACACTTGAGGAAATAGTTCAAGCGAAAACTGATCTCCCTAAGGGTAAGGCCCCAGGGTCAGACGGCCTTACCTCCGAGTTCTATCAGGAATATACAGCGTTGCTGTCACAGAGGTTGTTGGAGGTCTGGTCCAAGTCCCTCCGCAAAGCTATCCTTCCTCCATCATTGCGTGAGGCGATCATAACCATTTTACTCAAGCCCGGGAAGCCCAGAGATGAGTGCGGGTCGTATAGGCCATTGTCAATTATGAATATTGACACCAAGATATTTGCCAAGACCATTGCGAATAGGTTTCTTCCTATTATGCCATACCTCGTTCACGAAGATCAGGGCGGATTTGTCCCCGGACGGTCTACCGCCCTTAATATAAGGAGACTATTTAATGTTATGTCCAGGATAGATCAAGGGGCCTCTGCTGTTGCAGTCACGCTCGACACCCAGAAGGCATTTGATATGGTGTCATGGCAATACATGTGACAGGTACTGGAGAGAATGGGAATTGGCCCCCTTATGATACAATATATTAAATTGCTATATAGCTGTCCCACGGCCAGAGTACTTGTTAACTCCATGGTGTCCACTCCCATTGCATTGCTCAGGGGTACTCGTCAGGGTTGCCCATTTTCACCCATCCTGTTCGCATTGGTAATTGAACCGATGGCGGACTATATCAGGGCAAAACATTCACGGAGGGGTGTACGTTTGTCGGGGGGCACTGAAATAATATCTTTATATGCGGATGACATTTTGTTGTTCGTTATGGACCCGGCCGGACAACTGAACAGGGTTTGCTGTGACCTATCCTTAATTGGCACTTTCACAGGCTTTACTATTGATTATACAAAATCTGAGATATTCCCTCTTACTGCATCAACCCAGCAGCCAACCTGTGAATACCCCCTTCGCTGGTCCCCCCACGGTATCGGGTATTTGGGAGTCCAGATATCGTTGTCCAGGCTGTCTCTCCTTGCAGACAATTACACGGCAACTGCACAACATATTGAATCAAAGCTACTGCGATGGCAATCTCTGCCCCTGTCGCTAGCTGGGAAACTCTCTCTGATCAAGATGATCCTAGTCCCTAAGCTGCTATACATATTCACCAATGTCCCGATATGGCCTGCAAAAGAATACTTTGGGCACCTCCACAGTAAATTTGCACAGCTCCTATGGCACGCGGGAGCGGTCTGGAAAAAGAGGGGCCATATGACGCCCTATGTTAGGGAAGGCTTCACAGTATTGGTACAGAAATCCAATGGTCGCTCCACATGTCAAACTCGAAAAGCTTGCAGTGCCAGAAGTACACACCATGGGCCTCATTACACGTTGTGCGGTAAAAATTGTCAATTACCGGCATGGCGCAATTAGCGTGTCCGCCCTCGCAAGAGGCTGCCAATTGCGTGTCATTACGAGTTCGCGGGCACGAGCATAGCGCCATGCCGGTAATTACCTTACCGCCATGCCGCAAAAGTCCCCAAAAAGTCCCTTAACGGCATCGTCGAAAGCACTGATAGCACTTCCGACCTGCCGCCACATGCAAATAGCGGTCATCGCCATTAGCGGTCACCGCTAATAGCGGTGACCGTTATTTTGCGGAACCGGAAATAGCGTCATCGCACAGGAACGGGAAAGAGCATGGCGGCCATCTTTAAAAACACAATCCATTGCCATCCTCCTTATCCAGGATACCTTACCCGGAAACCCGAACAAAACTCCTTCCAGGACAGCCTAAAGATGCCCAAGGCCGTGAAAAAATCTACAGAGAGGCAACGCAAGGAGAAATTCTGCAAGAAGGAGCGTGTAATGCTGACTAAGACACTGGCGGCAAATGCACAGGTGGTCTTCTGCAACGACATGCGGCGGGAGGCCGTCCTGAAGAAGAAGGCCATCTGGGCAGAGGTAGCCACCAAGGTCAGCGCGGTAGGCACCACCAACCGCACAGTTAAAGACTGCCGCAAGAGGTGGGACGACCTCCGGCTACGTGTGAGGAACATCCTGGCCGTAAACCGCAACCTGGCTACAGGCACAGGAGGAGGCTGCGAATCGCCTATTAAGCTCTGTGAGTGGGAGGAGACCTGTGCATCCACAATCGGAGTGGAATGCATAGAGGGAGTAAGAGAAATGGAGCATGGCGTGCCCACTTCGTCCGATGGAGGTGAGTGTATGCATCCAACAATGCACAGTGAAGTGTGATGGGGCCCCCCAATCAAGTGTCCATATGAATGTCGTGGATCCAGCCACCAACAGACATGCATGCATCACCACATATCCGTTCAACCCAGATCCATTTATGCATGACCCACCCAACATCCCCATTACCTGCATCCACACTAAAGAGCCCCAAATGCATAGAACGTCATGACGTAATCATTCAGCATACGGCAGGTCGACCCATGAATGATGAATATCCCCATTTCTCACCCCTTCAGGATCACACACAGAAACTGATGAGCCACGCACTGCGACACCTGCTCCCACATCCAGCAAAAAAGCCAGGAGGGATGCCACAGGGGACACCGCCACATCCTCAAGGGGAACCAGGAGGAGTGACCATGACCAGAGGGACAAAGGCAGCAGGGGCACCAGTTCAACACAGCCAGAGGCCATGTCTGCTGCCGTCGCGGCACCCACGGGAGTGTGTCTCCCAGCAAGTGAAGGCAGCATTGAGGGAATGCACTCTGCTGCCACAAGTTCAACGGGTGAGGCAGCAGCCACTGCCCCACTTTCGGATGAGGATGAGGCACCTGGCATTGTGGATCTAAGCCAGAGCCCCAGACCAACACGCTCCATACTGGCAAGCCCGAGGTTGTCTACAGGTCCGGGTAGCCAAGGAGGGTTACCCACCCCCACCCTTGAAGGGTCATGGAGCCCCCAGGTATTCTCACCTGAGGCCAGTGCCATGGAACAAGGAGCATCAGCCATCCCACCAGCACCCACCATGCAACATGACCTCACAGCCATCATTCAGAGGCAGACCGAGATCACTGGCCTAGTAGGGCAGCATGTGGCTGAGGTAGGCCGTCTGAGGGAGGACCTTGGTATTTTTGCACAGCAGACAAGGGAGGGCATGGAGGCATGCACCGACAGGATCTGCAACGAAATGGGCCAACTCAGGTAGGCCATGCACCGTATAGCAGACGCAATTGAGCGCCGATGCCCACTCACAACCCAGGATGAACCGGCCCCCACCTCCTCTGGGAGTTCCCGGCAAACTATCCCCCTACGCCGGTCTCTGCGCAACATGAGGCGCACCACATCACAACCACCAAATGGCGGGGCAGGAACTGACAATTAGGGCAAGGACTAGGTGCAACATGTTGAGAAGGACACGCTCGCACCATGAGGGTCACATGGGAGTGTTGTGGGGGAGGGCGATAGGGGTGTTTTTGGGAGTGTTGTGGGGGCAGGGGGTATGGGTGTTTTCACAGTTGGGGCCATGCACTTATTGTTGTCTTTTGTTCACAATACACTGTTTAAAACTTTACACTGGCTTGGTATTCATCATTGTGTGTGTGTACTGTATTGGGGAGATGATTCTTTGTGGGACTGACCACATGTATCAGGGCAGTAATACCCATCTTTATGCATAATGGTCATACCTTGGATGTCATGGAATCTGATACATCAGATGCTGACGCACATCGTGTCCCTCCTGGACATTGCCACTTGCATGTCCCTGCGGGCCTTTTCGGCCATCCTCATCACCATCCACATCATCCTCATCTTGCGCTTGCATGTCAGGTGGCATAGGCACATTCCGTCTGATGTAAATTTAGTCCCGCATCACACATGCCATGGTTGTCCTCGGCACTTTGTCATGGCCGTACAGGAGGGCTTCGCCCGGCACGCTTGGGGACCGGTGCTGTGTGTTGTAGAGGCCAGATGCCTGGTCCATCACAGCGCTGGTACGGCTGTGTGCAATTTTCTTGTCCTCATCCTGCTGGTTCTGTGGTATTTCTGGGTGCCCTGCTGGTGCTTGCTGCGCCTGTCTTGCCCTACTCCTACTCGTACTCCTCCTGCGTCTCCTCTGTGCTGCCTGTTGTTGATGCTGCCGCACTGCAATCATATCCTCCAGCCCATGTAATGCAGGCAGTATTGGAAGCATTTTTCTGTGGGAAGGGGTGTGGGAAGGGGTGTGGTGTGCCCTTTTTGTGCTGCCACAGTCTCCATCGCCTACACCTGTGCTGGATGTGTCCACCTGTGGCAGGTGGACACACTGCTCAGGTCTCTTAACGGGTGGTTCGCGATGCCGGTATTAGCGCCATGCCGGTAGGGGGTTTTGGGGTCTTTTCCATGCCGCTATTGCCATGTCCGCCTACCTTGTGATGGGATGCTATTATCGCCATGCCGCTATTTCCGGCCTGGGGGTCGTGCGCCCACGGACTTGCCGCTATTAGTGCCACTGTACTTAACGATGGCGCTAATAGCGGCAAGTCCGGGTTGTAATTGGATAGGAAATTTAGTGTTACCAGTATTCAATTACCGGTAACGTTATTTCCTTACCGCCGTCCGTGTAATGAGGCCCCATGTCTTTGGTCCTTAAACGTGGATATGTGGCAGAGGGAGCAGCCGATGCCGTAGCTACTACGCTGAAGGCGTGCCACTGCCTTATAGATCTGTCGACAGAACCGCGCCCTTAGTACAGATAGCTTCCCATCTGGGAGTTCCCCAGTCTAGAACCCACTCACGACAGGCATCTTTCCCAACGTTGGCCAGGGTTCGGGTATCCTGTTTTATCTGACCTATTTCCTGAAGGCAAATTTATCACTCCACAATCGTGGCACCCTGGCCATTCGAGATGCTGCAGTGCTATAGATTACGGGCGGTGGTTCGGGCTATGTGGTCCTCCTACCCTGACGAACCCCCTGAGACGCCCGAACTACAATATATAGCTAACGCTGGCAGCAGTCGTGGGATAGTCTTGTCTATATACAAAATTCTCCTGGGAAAGGCCCCGGACCAGCCCGCTCGAGCTTGCAGTGAGTGGGCTGATGAGTTGGGCATTACTATTCCAGATGGGCTGTGGAAAAGTATGTGTCTACACACTTGTAAGGTCTCCCTCAATTTCAGATTCCGATGCATGCAATATAAACTGTTGAACAGGGTGTACTACACCCCGCATAAATCAAATGGGTTCGCCAGAACCCAGACGCATGCTTGCCCTAGGTGCCATCAGGAACAGGCAGATCATATGCACATGTTTTGGTCACGCCCCGCCTTGACTATGTACTGGTCTGAGATTTTGGTGGCTCTCTCTGAGATTGTAGAAGTCGAGGTGGATCCTGATCCGCTGGGGATACTGTTTGGGGTCTGGGACAAGGAGACGTCAGGAGAGCGTCCAAGTTTCTGAATGTAAGTATTATTGTGGCTAAGAGGTGTATATTACAGCTCTGGAAACGTGCATCTCCCCCAACTTTCACAATGTGGTTAAATGCGCTTACCTGGACGCAATCCTGTGATGAGGACTATATGGCTTTGCAGCCGGCGCACTCGCGGCCAAAAAATGTATGGACTGCATTTAATAGCTATCTCCTGTTGCGTGCTGAGAGGAAATCGGTAACCCCCACGTCTTTGGACAAGTGAAACAGAATTGGGCTGTGAACTTATGATATATCCAATGATGGATGATTATGGGACCTGTTTATTGAACGGCTGTGTAAAGTACTGTGCAATTTTACTCTGTCTGAATCTAAATGTTTAACATGTGCAACTGTTGCTCTCTTCTGCCTACAAAAAATAAAAGGTAAACAAAAAAAAATTCTCAAAAAAAGGTTTATTGGTTAATTGGTAGACAATTAAAAAGCGGTTTTATAATTAAATCTTCTTTCAAGCACTGTCTTTTTTTTTTGCTAGACAGTATGGCCATAACAACCTAGACTTTTATCTAGCTCTCCTTTTTCTATATAACATCTAACATGGTTTTATATACAGTAACATTATCTTCATTTTACGTGAGCTTGACATTTGTCAGGTTACAAAATCTGTCTGGGAACTGAGCACTATATATTTTCATTGACTAGAAAATCAGTTTGTCTGCTTTGTCAAGGGTGTTTCTCCACAGTGTTCAAGAAGTGGGCCAGCTAAGTGAAGGACATCAGAGCGTGGTTCCATAACTGGATGGACTACCAGTATTTGGGGATCCTTACTCTTAAAAACTGGTGTAGGACATGGTTCTATGTCTAAATTCCACCCATTGGAGGCCGCATACAAAAAGACTGCATTGATTAGGTCGATTTGGTCTGGCCTTCAACGGGTGTGACAATGGCAATTTGGGGCGTTTACTCCCCCAGACATCTGCCCCATCCCCTGCCCACTTCACATTTTCCAGCATTGGTGGGATTTACTTCCAATTAGGGGCTCCACACTCCAAATCGCCCTTTTGCTCCCTTTCCGTTCCTCCACTTCACCTCCACACTCACACACTCAAACACACACTCACTCACTCTCACACACACACACACACACACACACACACACACACACACACACACACACACACACACACACACACACACACACACACACACACACACACACACACACACACACACACACACACACACACACACACACACACACACACACACACACACACACACACACACACACACACACACACACACACACACACACACACACACACTCTCTCACACACACACACTCTCTAACACACACTCTCTCACACTCACAGTGCTCTCCCCTCCCCCACACACACAGACATACTTACCTGCTGTCTGCGCCCATGTCTTCCCTCCTCCGGTTGCTGGAGCCTGTCAACCTCTGTGCACACTCATGAGCGGTGAGGGGCAGGGCTTGGTTGCTCAGCAGTCTGCCGCCTTGAGGATATGGCCTCATTTTCTGCAATATGTAGACCTTTAAGAAGTGTTAGGGAGAATTCTCATTTATGGCTAATTTCCCTTACCTAGTCCCTCAGCAGCTTTGCTGGATTTCTGGGGTTTATTTTTTCCACCTGGTAAGAGTATCAACCTTTTTCCCACTCTTACCTGTGTTTTTCCATGTGTATTTCTACTTTTTTTGTGATCTTGGGCTCTGGAGCCACACTACTCCATGAGCCCAGCTTCTTATGTGCGTTGCACAGCACCTTCAGTGCAGTGACACAGGCTTGTCTCTAAGACTTCCCACTGACTCAGTTTTTCTGGTGCTGACTACTGTGCCCCAGAACCAGGTAACGTTGCCATTTACTTTATGTAGTCATTTAACTACAGACCCCATATCACATGGATTATTGGAAAGGATTAACTCTGATCCCTTTTTGTCCGTACCTCCTGGAGCCTTGTTTCGCTCCCTTAACACTAAGACTTGGGCTGGTGGCAGTGGTATCTACCCTATCTTTTCTACCGCGATTATATTATATAAACGTGGTACTGTTTTAGGCTATTGTATTAGCCTCAAACATAAACCCGCTTGACCAAATACATTTTCTTTTGGCTCCGGTCGCGTTTAGTCGCCATTTCTTGTTGTTAATACCCTTCTTGTGTTTTACTTTGCGCGGCAAACCAGGTTTGCCTTCTTTGTTTGCCGACCTTTGGCGGGCTTCTATGAAGAAACCCTCCTTTGGCATCTGGGTGTCTAGGTGGGCTGAATGTGAGGAGGGGTTTAGTTACCCCCTGCACAGGGTCTCCTTGGAGACCCAAGTCGCACTTTGTAGCCATTGGCTGGGGTGGTTGTCTGGGCTGGACAACCCCCCTGCTGTGTGATTGACAGCCAGGCTGTGTGAATGGGGGATTTTTGCATAAAAGGCAGGACTCTTGGGCTGGAAGTCAGAGTCGCCACTGGAACTACACAACCGAAGAGAAGTGGAGAAGAAGACTGCTGCTGCAACTCCTGGATCCCGGTGAAGCCCTGCTGCAGTCCTGAGTTATCTATCCTTCAACGACAGGAGAAGATCTAGTCCGGAGTTTTCTTCCCTTGAGCCTGGTGGGATCAACCAGCTCACCTTTCTATAGCCAGAGAATCCTCTCCTGGGTCGAAATCGCTGCAAGAAACTGTAGTGGTCCGGATAGCCATCAGAAGAGCCCGCTCCTGTTTTAAAGGAGTGCACCTTTTATTCACCGTTGCTTTGCTGCTGCTGGCCTCATCCCTGGGTAGTGCAGATCGCACAAGACATCCTCCTTGTCCCCAAAACTGAAGCTTCAGGAACCGTGAGTCTGCAGGAACTACCAGGAATAACTGCCATAGCACCAGCTTTTCTTCATTTGAATAAGGTACTGTGCCCATTTGGTCGTTCTCTCCGTCCCACCTTGAGGAATCGGGGTGAACCCTTTTCCTTGCCGAAGACTTGTCCTTTCTTCCTTCCCTCTTATAACTTTTGCCTCCCATTGACAATAACCAAGTACTCCTGGCAACGTTAATCTCAAACCTTTCTGATTGTGTGATCCTCGACAACAGAGCCCTGCTCCATTTGACATGGTGCAGGCCTATTGAATTTATCTGTATTTTAGAACACGTCCCTTGATTGTAGTGCCTTGACAAAAGTATTGCCTATGATTTTTATCCCCTTTGCATTGGTTTTAATTTAATGTGCTAAGTGTGTTTGACTACGGTTGCATTTCTTCCCGCGGGTACGCTTTTCTTTCATAAGACCGAACTGTCATTACTGTCAGGAAGTGAGCGCTTCTTAACCCTCGGTAACGTCTTTTGTTTCCCAACACAGGTCTG
The DNA here is from genome assembly GCF_040938575.1 of Ambystoma mexicanum. Taxonomy (NCBI): domain Eukaryota; kingdom Metazoa; phylum Chordata; class Amphibia; order Caudata; family Ambystomatidae; genus Ambystoma; species Ambystoma mexicanum. Next base: position 990,587,440 of record NC_090941.1, read on the forward strand.
TGAAATCCTAATGTACTTACCTTGAATTGACCGAAACCATAGGAATTGGTTGTGTGTAGTATATTTAGAGTGTGGTTTTATTTAATAGAAGTGAAGTGTTTTGTGAACATATAATTTAAAAATAAATGTACTTATTTTAACCAGAAACCTTGAGTCAGTGTTTGCTTGAGTCACAGTAATTGTAGTCCTTTGTGTAATTCCTATTACTGCTCATTTGCGCTTGCGATAAGTCTGGCTGCTCCACTACTGCTACCACTATAACTTTGTAGTACGGGCTTGTACCAAAGGTGAAATTGTACTGCCACTTGTGGACTTAATAACCTATAGTGTTCCCTAAGGGTACTGCAGAGGATTCTGCCTAACAAGAAAATGTTTCATTTACCTATGCACATTCAAATCTCATTGTAGATGCAGCCCCAGACACAACACATCCCCTTTCCTTAAAATACTCAATAAATTATCACGTAATTTACTATTTACAATTTTGTGTACCAGCACGTTGGTTTGCAGCATTAGATTACATATTTAAATGAAGTTTATCAATTGTACTGGTTCCTTCTTTTCCTCTCAATCTAACATTTCCTCCACCACTCATTTCCTCTTCTTTACCAACCACACAATTATCTTCATATACCTCTTCAGAATTGACACACCTCAGTTCCTCTCCATTCCTCTTATGACTCTTCATTCTGGGAAGGGCACCAAGCGCATCTGGTTATAGCTCTATTAAGAAATCATTCACAGCTGCTCCAGGTCTTACCATTTTACACCCAGAGGGCATTTTGGCTTGTATGTCCTTTTTTGGATTTACACATGTTTATGTTTCCACTAACTCAATTCTTCATCCTTTCCTACCCATTCTTCATCCTTTCCTACCCTTTCCTTAAGTACTGTGAAGTGTCAGGAATGAAACTCGAACACTGGTGATTTATGGTTTTAGCCATAGACATTTATTGAATGAAAATGGGTGTGAAAAATGACTGTCTGTCTATTTTCCCTACCTAAAACCCTCACATTCTATAAATTAACTATAACGTGAAAAGGGACATGCTTTTGGGCTTGGAAGGTGTACAAATGTTCCAAAAGGAAAATGCTTTAACTCTAACACAAAGGTTCCATGAGGATAAAGTTCATAATTCTAGAGGGTGGTTCTCTTCCCTTGGATTGCTTTTCACTCAGCTTTATACTAGTCCCTTAAATTCCTTTTAGATCAAATATAATGAGTATACAAAGTAGCTTAGCTTACAGTCTTATTCTTGGTAGACTACCTGATGTACTCTCCCACCATGTTATTTCTTACCCATTGATATGCTCAATCATATTCTTTGGTTACTTTCTGATGTATCCTTATCAGGATTTTTTCATGCAGTGTATTTTACCCAGTATACTCTCCTGCCAGGATTCTTTCATATGCAAACACTTCTTTTCATCATATACAAACACTTATGACTGGGAAATTTAAAGAGCAGAGGCAGAGAGTAGAGGACAGCTGCTAGCGGGAGAGAGCTGCGCCTCTCTGTGTGGATCGAGAGACCGGATGGCTGAGCCCGGTGTGGAGGAGCCAAGCGGCTCGAGAGCGAAGAAGGATGAAGCTGCCATGCGAAGAGGACACACTGCAGGAGGGAATGCCAGGAGCTGATGATCGACTCTGGGGCGTTTTGAGATGTCAGAGAGCAGCGTCTAACTCACTGGAGCCTGGAATAAAGCAGACCAGCCCAACGGCAGCCACGAGAAACTGGGAAGCCAAGAGGAAGCTGTTTGTGATAAGGAAGCAACCGAAAGACTGTCACCGGCTGACCACATCAGAAACCAGGAACACCAACAAGAACCGGCGAGTCCACCCAGAGACGGTGGGGACACTGGGGCAAATCGGCGAGCACGCACAATGCATGCAATAGTAAAGGAAGAAACCAAGAGAGAAAGATCAAGAGAGTTTATTGTTTAAAGGGGAAATTAACTGCGAGGGACAACCCTATAAGTATGTGAATTTCTTCCGTGTATATTTCTGAGAATCCCAGACAGGATATTATATCAAGAATATACATTCTCCAACAAAGTAAAGTTGCAGGTCTGGGAGGGGGCTGAGAACCTGTGTGAATACAAGAAGCCCTGACAAGAGAGTGTACCAGCAATTACAAGTGTGTGAATACAAGAAGCCCTGGCAGGAGAGTATACGAGGCAGGTATAAGAAATGTACAAAGGTTTAAAAGGCCCTGAGAACATATATCAGCACTAGTAAAAGGACTGTGTTAGCCAGGAGTAAAAGGGTCCTGAGAAGGAATATCAGGACTAGAAAAGAGATTGTATTAACCAGGAGAGAAGGAGCAAAGCCCTGGCTGGAGAGTATACCAGGTATCCTGAAAGAGAAACAAGTACAAGAGCAGACACTCTTGCATGTCAGTGTTGTTGCTGTTCAAGAAAGACACAAGGGACTGTTACTCGTGAAAATATCAGAAAGGAAAGAAGAATCTGGGGGAGGAGAGCCACAGTCTGGTGCAAGGATCATTATCCTTGAAGAACCTTTGTGTTGAAAGAAGAATCCACGTGAATGGAACCACCCTAAGGAGCAAGGATCTTCTATTCTTGAAGAACATTTGTGTTGGAGCTATTTATTCTTCCTTTTTTAACACTTTTCTAAACCACCCAGAGCTAAAGATATTACTATCACCTTACAATTTAGTTCATAGAGTGAGGGTCAGAATAGAATTCTGGACACAGGATAGTTTTGTTTTGGACATTCTGACACAGACCGATCATTCGTTTTCGTTTTAAGTAGGGAAATTCCTCTTGGAGCAGGGTCAGAGAAGCATTTTCCCAACCCCTTTTATTTTCAATAAAAGTCTTTAACCAAAATGATAGTGTCAGAGTTTCACTTCTGACTCCTCTCAATACCCTTTTCCTGTTTTTTCATGGTCCTTTGGTAATATTGTGTTCACATGTCATACCTTAGGTTCAGCTACCTTATTTCCGTTTGCCGCCTTGACACTCACATTGTGGTGTGCTCCTCTTTATTTGCTGTATTGGTTGCTTTTTTTAACCTTGGTTCGCCACATAGACACAATCCGTTCTTGGAAAACAGTACAATTTGTATTGTGGCTAACCATAAGTCGTCAGATTCAAGGACATCACTTCAGGGTGCAAAATGCCTATCTGTCCCTATTATAAGAGGGATTTCCCTTCCTATCTACTAAAACAAGGGTGCTCATCTTTAGTCAAAATAAAAATTGTCCTCAGTCCAAAACCTGTTTTACAAAGGTAGCGGGCGCCCCTCTCTCGCAAGAACAGACATGATAACCTGTTCAGTGGTTATTAACCACTTGAGAGTTCGCAGCCACTGCTTTTACTCACTGTGCCTTTCACAGATGGGAAATATCCATTTGCATATCAGTCTTTGTCCTGCCCAGGGGCAGTCCAGCACCGAAATACAATGGCAACTCCAATCTGAACGAGAGTACCACCAGCAACCCCATACACATGTTTCACCCTTGTTGGGGATCATCAGTGAGGTGAAGCTGATGCCTCTCTAAGCACAGTGAGAGGGAGACCACGTCTGGTTGCCCCCAGGAGACCTAGGGTTACCAATCCCAGGTTCAGTCCAAAACCTACCTGGCCCTACAACTTTAAGGAAAACAATTTAAATGTAAGCCAGAGTACTAAGCCCTCTGCACAGGCTTCTTTACAGCAGTCTTAATCGGAATGTCTCAGGATTTCTTCCTGAGTCAGTGTCACAATCCCAATGGCTGTTTTCACAGTTCATCAAAGAAACGTTCTCCAGTCTTTCTTTGGGGTCCTCAAGGAAAATGTTTGGCTTTTAAGAAATCAAATCCATCTCCACCATTTGGGTAGCTCACTTTCTTGTTCTGATAGGGTACAAAGGGAGTCTCCCAATTCCTCTCGTTTCTCATCTTGGCTGACTGAGCCCTCCAGGTTGCCTTTCACTTATAGCTTGCAATGTTCCACTTATATCAATAGGGCTCTGTAGGCCCTTGTGGTTCTCAGAGTTTCTGAGCTCTTGGGGCTGTCACTTGAGCCTCTACCACTGTCCTATACTCTCGTTTCTAGGGCTCCCATAACCCTCAAGGATATTCCGTCTCTGGGGGTTGGACGGACCTGTCTGCGGTTTGACTCCACTGGCCTTTCTTTCCCCTCTCAGGTTTTGTTCAGCTCGCCTCCCTCCTCCCTGGGCAAACCCGGTTCCTTCCCTTCCTTCGGGTGTGCTCCAGCGGGATGGCATATCTGACAGGACATTGCTGTTCCTTGCTCTCCTCAGCGGCTCAGTCAGCGTTCGATTTCCCTATTCCACCCACTCTGGCGCTTTCTTCTGTACTTGCACAGGCATCAGAGGATTTGTTCCTCCATCGCTCTCTAGTCTTGATACTGGTTCGCGGGCCCCAGGCACACCATGACTGAAGAATGGCCACGTCACCAGGTATGTTGTTGTAGACATTTCAGGTCTCAACACGGGAAAGTGGTTCACACTACGAAAATCGTACTAGGCCATGGTGCATCTGGGTTAGATGCGATGTTGTGACTAAATATTTGTAGAATGTAGTTAGAAGAATTGAAATGAGTGTTGCTTTGTATTAGAGTCACAGTAGGCACTAACTTGAGTAGCGGTAGCATGGATACAATGTATTTTGCAATTTACAATTTATAACGCTGAGAAGTATGTAGTAGGGAGCTTTATGCATACGATAGAGGAGTTCATTGAAAGGGGAAACTAACGTAGGATTTCAACAATGGTTTAGATTGCAGACACATTTGGGGCACTGGGAAATATGGGTTCATTGTGGGCACATGGAGACATCCCAGAATGCAGGTTTCACCTACTTGGAGTTTTAGTAGGCCGCAGAGTCCCTGGATTCACAGGAATGGGTTGTTGTCTGGTTTGGAGAGCTGGATGACTGAGGTCATTGAAGGGGGTAGGAAGCAAACCGCATACGGGCAGTTGAGATAGATCGCAAATGGCTCAAGGCGAGAACGGAATGGAAAGCCATTTTTTAGATTTGAATGGCTGGATTGGGTCCCTAGATGCAAAGTGTAATTTCTATGGGAGCACAAAGGCTAATTTTTTGATGACCAGAAAGGTCTGGTTATATGAAGGGTTAAATTGAGAGCTGATGGTTTATGGGCATTCAGGGAAAGAAGTAGAATGTATGCCGAAGGCTATATTACTTGAGATGGCAGTCGCAAATAGGATCACATGAAGGAATGCAGGGAACATAGTATGGGACGCCTGAGCATCTGGGAGGATGAGAATTTACTGCTGCTTCAAAGGAGTGCTTATTTATTTGTCTCCTTCCTCTTGCCTTGAAAACCTTACACAATCACCATATGGGTTAATGGGTTTCTGTCGCATGTTTGGAATAATAATGTTATTCATGAATTATAAATGTATTATGGGGAGTACGTCATAACAGAAGATCACATGTCAAAGGGGTTGTACTTTGTGAATGTATCTGTAAAGCACCGCAGGGGGGCGTCTGTACTCCTGCTTTCTATATGGCATAGGAGAGGCGCAGAGGACCCAGCCAAGATTCTCTATTTGGTAAACGTGGACAAGCAATCGAGGCCTAGCTTCTCTGGAGGTGATGCGGGCTGGTTCTTAAGTACAGTGTAGTCCCCAAGCACCCACAAAGTAATGTCCACACACTGTATTAGTTAAAACGCAGTCTTTATAAATAAGTTTCAAGGTTATATACACAATCACAATAACACACTTTGTGCTCCGACAATTCTAAAATGGTAAATATATACAGTTCTAAGTGGTACCATTATTACTCTGATTCCATTAAAATGCATCAACTGTACTCAGTTCAAATACCATACGAATCAACACAGCAAAACGATATCAACCATAGACTTAGGAGGAAAACAAGTTGGTTAGACAATTGGCAGAATACTGGGCCCCTACCACTAGGCACAGTTCTGTATGAGGACCCCCCCCACCTGGGCAACCTGTAAATGAAGATGCACTACAAGCCCAGTCCATGTATTGTCTATTAAAGTCTTATCTCCTTCTACAAAAGTTCAACTGCCACAAAGTACCTGGTTTTGTAGAGTTCTTCGGTGAATGGTTGACGGCCCTTCTTGACCCCTTTCAGGCAGGAGCCGTGGGTTGTCGAGATTTGGTGAAGAAAGAGGTGAACGTTGTCGTGGAGGGAGCAGCTTCTATCTTCGCGGTGCTCGTTGACGAAAGCTAGTGAATGTCCTGTGAAGAAGAGTCATGCGGTGCACCGCGACGACGAGTGTTCGTTGCCGCAAAGAGTAAATGAAGAACTTTGGCCCAGCAAGGGCGTCGGCGTCTGGCGTCGGCCAATGGGACGTGACCACGGCTGGCTTCAGTAGCTTCGTCGGCGTCTCTGAGGTCTTCGGGTTGCGGGAAATCCACTGGCGTATTCTCCTCAGTTGTTGGCGGACTTGACTTTCTCCGGCAGAACGAAAGCGGTCGACTAGGATGAGCAAGTCCTTGGATCAAATGTTCTTGGGCAAAGTAGCACTGCGGCTCCGGTCGGCAATGGCGGTTGTCGACGGTGAACGGATGTCTGGTGCTTCTCTTTGTTTTCCTCAGCGGTCCTCTCCTCCGGCCGGCAGCCTTTCGTAAGTCTACCAGGGAGCTTTGGCAAAGATCAGCTGGTGCACGATTGTCCCTCGTAGCTCGGGAAGAGGTCTCCTAGCCAGATCCTCTCTTGGATCAGTTTCTTGAAGGCACAGCAGCTTTCAGATTAGCGAAAGACAGCAGCAGCAGTTCTTCTTCTTCCAGTGGGCTTCATAGTTGAGCATCAGTTTCTACTTCAGCTTCTGAACGATTTCTAGCAGTGAGAGGCCCCTAGATATACTGTTGATCTCCCATTCGCTCTGCTGGGTCACACTCAGGCAACCAATCATTCAGAAGGGCATTCAGGCAGTCAGTCAGCCAATCAGGCACACAGTGCATTCAGGCCATTCTTCTCCATCCAGACACTGAAAACACAGAATGTGGATTCAGACAAGCACTCTGCCATTCAGCACTACACACTGCATTCATACCAGTTTCGGGCAGGGCTGTCTCAGTCATTGTGTCAAACACCAGATGCTAGACACCCATAATACAGAATGCGTATTCGTCACACACTCCATTCACACAGTTCCCACCCCACAGGCGTACCCACAACATACAGTCATTGGGAAGGCTCCAGCCAGCCTGGCCTGGACTTCCCCGCAACACCATATATGAAACTTCCACCCAACAGCCAGTCGGGGGGGAAGAGACAGAGTCAGGGCTTCCCGGGACTTTGGGAAAAGTAAGGTAACAGGTAACAGGTGATAGAAAGCAAGAGGCCACAGGGGCCATCTTGTTTCCATCAGGAATCACGGATTCCAATGACCGGGCCTGGGCATCCCAAAATGGAGGATACGTAGGGCACCTGTCAATTCAGCATGGAGCTGCCACCAGCCTGTACCCTGCTCTTTGGGCCACATGCAGGTGCCCAAAAACATGCACTAGGAGTACAGAGTCATACTCCCACCCATTGGTGCCATAAGGGTATCCCAAAGGTCTGTTCACCAAACCAAATACAGGAAGAGCCGTACCGCCAGGAGTCCCACGTGAACTCCTGCGTGGAATACAAGACAGAACACAAGATAAAAAGCACTAAAGGACAAGGATTCGGAGCCCCTGTCCCTCCGATGCATTTCCAGCATCACAGTATCCAATGGGGTTTTCAGAACAAAGGGGATTAAATTACTTTGTATTAGAGTTAGCCAATGGGGAATTACTTTGTAACACCATTTTTGTGATTATGTAAATCGTTTGTGTATATAAGCTGAAACCTTGTTGTCATTCGGAGAGAATCGGGTTAATTTTCAGCTCCAAGCAACTGCCTAGCCCCTCCCGACCGGTAGCATGCAATAAACTTACCTCATTGATAGTGCATAAAGTGCATTCATTTTTCCGTGGAACTCGTTCTTTCGCATTGGAATCTTTGAGTCACTTCCTTATATGTATTACATGGTTTCTCTGGGCTTCGCCTATGCGATTTTGCCCTTCTTGATGACGGCCACCCGGCGTGTTTCTTTCGCGCCTTTGTTGCTTCCCGGCACCGCTAGCTCTGCGGTATATTGCGGCTCTGCCCAGGATGTTGTATCCTATTTGTCCCCACAAAGACGATCTTAATTATTTGGAAGCACGGGTTTGCGCGCAGCTTCCATTAACTGTCAAGACTTCTGTGCAGAAACAGCAGGTAAGCGTCCATATAACACGCCCAGGGCGTGTCTGTTACAATCACAGAGTAAGCACGGACATAACCGTCACATTTGCTTAACTGCACAGCTTGGATTCCTATTGAAATTAAAGCACTCGGCTAACGTATGAGGTAACTTCATGTATATTTTCAGCACACACTACGATTTCACTAATGATTTCACATTGGATAGTGCTTTAGACCTTTATTTTAGACTTTACAGAGTTTGTAGAGATCGGTCAACCAACAAAGGTATTTTCATCATTTTTGCCTTTCATGACTCTTCCAATGAGTATTGTGTTGGTGAATTGCACTATTCATAATATGTATCATTATTCTTTTTTCGTATATATTTTTTTACATGTACTTCTCAGCGCACCCAATTGAGCACGTATGACATTGATTTGATGACGGCATGCAATGTTGTATGATATTGGTTCATTTATGTTATGTTCTTATTGAACTGATTCAAACTGTTGGATAACTTTGAACATGATTATAATGTTGAATATACTTATTTACAATGGTACCTGGTGTAGGGCTCAGCCCTGATGAAGGAGAACCTCTCCAAAATGGAGCTTATGAGCTCTTTCCATTGAATCAACAGCTGGCCTCCCCCACTTTTGTTATTAAAATTTCATTTTTATCGCAAGAAATTCCTACGACTGGTTTTGTAAGCCTTACATTACTGGAAGATACTATTTGCATTATTTGTTCAGAAGAGACATCCCTTCTCCAGCATGGGGTCTGGCATGGATTCACATGCTCATGAATATTCCCCGTCGTCAGGCTGGGAATCCTCGGTAAAGAAAAAATCAGTATCAGTTTTGTTTCTGATCTGTCTTTCTTAGTAGTAACCAATCACTGGTCTCTGGGTCATACTGCCCCAGCCAATGACTGCCCTCCCCCTAAGCCCCTCCCCTGGCATCCATCCTCAGTTTCTTACCGCACGTTCAAGTGTTGGGAGTCCTCGTGCTATAGCTCTCAAGCTTTTACTACGTTTTGCGAATTTTCAAAGAGATTTTATCTCATTTTTCGGTCAATCGAGCCTCAAGCTCCACCGGTTCTACCTTCCGATTAACGGGGACCCGTTTTGGATTCCTCTACACCCCTCAAGGGTGATTTTTCGTCGAGTTTCTCTTCTCGGAGGCTTCCGGAAGATCTTTGTGGCCTACCCGCGTGGACATGGCCCAGGAAAAACGAAACACAACGCCCGGACCCAAGCTCTTCAGAAGCTGCCCTGGATGTGGACTACAGAATGTCTTCAAGGAGGATGAACATTCTCGATGTCTCTACTGCCTTCATGAAGATAAAATTCACGTGGAGAAGGACTGTGCGTTTTGCAGGAACATGTCCGAGCGGACGATGAGGGATCGTCGTACCTGCCTCACCAACTGGCTGGAGGGGAAGAGCCCAGCAGCGGGTGAGAAAAAGAAGTTCGAGTGGTCTTCTAAGTCCTTTGAGGGCGTTCTGGTGACTGGGGCCCAACAAAAGTCTAAGCACCGCGAGTCTGCGGGCACCGGGAGCGCCGAATGGTTGGTTTCCTTGGCTGCCAGGCAGGGCGCTATTTCACTGACGCCATCGACCACGAGCCAATGCTCTGGCTCGGGGAAAAAGGAAGTCAGAGAACCCGGGTAAGCCCCAAGGTGAAGGCCTCCAAGGTCGTGAAGGCCTTGATTCACCCGGCTAAGGCCTCTATCGAGGGAGTCGTGGAGGCCCTGGCAAAGCCTGTGCAGGCTACCCCAGCGGAGGCAACCTCAGGGCCTAGAGCTTCCCTGCCACCGCAGAGGGAATCTTCCTTTCAGGCCATCGATAAGACCTCCGTGAAAACCCTGGTGAGAGAAAAGGGGGGAGCCCGGTGGCCATCATGGACACGGATACAGCCTCTGAAGAGGAACTGGCCGGAAAAGAGTTCGAGGAGGTCCGGTCCCACGGGAAGGGTCCCGAAGAGGCGGACGAGGAAAGCGACGGCGGTGGCGACGAGGACCACGTGGATGCGGAGGATTCCAATCCCCAACCGTCGTGCCCGTCGCAACCGGTCCCTGGGCCTCAACACAACTCGGGGGCAATCTTGATGGCAATCCAGGCTTTGTGTATAGAGATAAGGACAAGGTTGCCCTTAACACCTTCTGACGACCCAGCGGAGCCTGGACCGTCGGGGAGCCCTCCAAGTAAGCAGAGAAGAATTCATCAACCACCTCCTTTCTAGCCCTCTCGGCCTGCACAGCCTTCTTCCCCGTCTCCCGAGCCGAGGGATGATACGGGAACAGAGACATCCACGACGGGGACGGATGATGCCGGTGGTGACGACGGGATGGACCTTTCATCACCACCCCCACCCAGGCCTCTCCGCCCGAATAGATTGGCTCGTTCCATGCTATGATCGCCAGGGCATCCAAGCTCTTCCAGCTCTGCCCCGTGGAAGAGACAAAGGAAGGGTTCCTCCACCAACGACGGGAGGCCAAAAGGAAGACGGTCCTCTCGGTCCCGTTGCTCGACGACATCTGGGACGAAGGGCTGTTGCTCCTGAAAAATCCCTCCACAGCCCCTGCCAAGAGAGACTGGTACAAGAAGAAGTACCGGTTTTCCGGATTCCGCCCCCATGTGCCTTAGGGCACAGCCTACCCCGGATTCGGTTATCTCCGCGGTAGCTAAGAAGAAGGCGGCGGGGGCGGAGGCGTCGACTTCAACATCTCCGCCGGGCGGCGAAGGGAAAAAACTGGACGCCATGGTACAACGAGTCATCTCGTCGGCGGTGACTACTATTAAAGCGGCCAACGCCCTGGCGATTGTGGCCCGCTACGACAGGGAGCTATGGTTTAAGATCGCTCCCCTGCTGGATTTCCTACCGACGACAAGAGGGCTGAGGCCCTAGAGATTCTACAGGAGGGAGAGGTGGCGTCGGACCACGCCATAACGGTGGCCACAGACATTGCAGACACCGGCTTCCGCCAGATGGGCAACAGCATTTGCCTTTGCTGGCGCGGTTTGCTCAAGGCAACTGATTTCCGTCAAGACGTACAGACCAGGGTCCTGGACATGCCCTTCGACGAGAACAACCTGTTTGGCAAGGCAGTGGACGAGTCGCTGCAAGCCATCAAGGCAGACACGGAGACGGCTCATGCCTTAGGCGTTCTCCAGCAAGGACGGCCGCCCTTTCAGGGTTCCGGAGGCAAGCAAGGTGCCTCCAAGGGATTTGGTGGCAGCTCCTCGACGTACCGCCAGGCGGCTTGTTCCTCGTCGCAGGAGGCCTACAGAGGACGCAGCAAGCAAGGAGGATCTCGTCGTCGTCACAAAGGAGGCCAGGGATTGAACCGGCCGTGGTGTCGGGGCCCCACCTGCGTACCCCCATGGGAGGCCGGCTGGTGAACTTCGTCGACGTGTGGGAGTCCATCTCCACCGACCGTTGGGTGCTGGATGCGCTGGCCCACGGGCACACACTGGAATTCCTAAGAAAGTGTCCCCGCATCCCACCTGTGGCCAGAAAGGAAAATCGCGTCCCGCAACTGCTACTGGAGGTATGAGCGATGCTAAAGAAAGGCGCCATCGAACTCGTCCCAAAGAGGCTCCGGGGCTCCGGAGTGTACTCTCGGTACTTCCTCGTAAGGAAAAAGACAGGCCGTTGTCTAAACAAGTACATCAGGTCCCAGAAGTTCCAGATAGTTACCCTCCAGCACGTCCTGGGACAAATGGAGGAGGGCGACTTCCTATTGTCGTTGGACTTGGAGGACGACTACTTTCACATCCCCATCTTGAAAAAACATCAGAAGTTTCTGCGATTCGTAGTCCAAGGCCGGCACTACCAGTTCAAGGCCCTTCACTTCGGACTGAAGTCTGCGCCCAGGGTGTTCACCAAGTGCCTGGCACCAGTGGCGGCGTGGCTGCACCTACAGGGGATCCACGTCTACCCTTACCTGGACGACTGGCTCATCCGGGCAGAGTCAAGGGAGGTCGCCGTCGAACACACAAGGAAGACCGTCCAACTGCTCACGGATCTAGAATTTTCTATCAACTTCAAGAAATCACACCTAGCACCGTCTCAAGTCGCCCTGTTTCTGGGAGCCAAGCTCGACACAGTGGCGCGACTGGCTGGATGTTTCTGGTACCCTTCCACCTGGCAGGAATAAAAAACGCCATCGCCGACACACTCAGCAGGGAGCTGCGCTCATGCCACGAGTGGGAGCTGTGGCAGGATCAAGGGGACCTCCTATTCCGACAATGGGGCAATGCCAAGATCGACCTGTTTGCGACAGCGGCGAACACCAAGTGCCAGATGTTCAGCAGCAGGTTTCCCCAGTCAGGGAGCATGGGCAATGCCTTCTCGTTCCCCTGGGATGGCCTGTTCCTTCCTGTATGCGTGACTGTTAGGGAGAATTCTCTGTTAAGGCTAATTTCCCAAACCTAGTGAGTCCCCCAGCAGCTTTGCTGTATTTTTGGGGTTTATTTTTGGGGTTTATTTTTTTTCTCCTGCTAAGAGTGAGACTCTTTTTCTCCCACTCTTAGACATGATTTGAGATATCCTTTGACTTTGTAATGTGTTTTATGGGCTATGGGGTCTTTTACTCCATAGGGTTTCATGTGGTTTTTGGTAAGTGTGTTACACAGCACCCTCAGTGCAGTAACACAGGGGTGTCATAGTGACCCCCAAACATAGACTCCATACCCTGGGACTGACTACTGTCTCCCAGGGCATGTAAAGTCACCATTGACTTTACTAGTCTTAAATTGGGAACAGAACCAGTACAAACCATCACACTGTGGAAGTACTGGTAGGGGTAATTAGATTGCCCCTGGGTCTGTTTTTCGAGGGGGCACTGTGCAGTCCCTCCTCGTCGAGTTTCTGGCTGGTGGCAGTGGTTACCACGCAAAAGATTCCACCGGAATATTTCCTATGGGATTTTCCCATTCATTTTAAACACACCACTTTTTGGTGCAATGTTAAAGATACCGCCGGGTTATTTATTTAATATTTATTCCCCGGTTGGGTCTTTTTGCCAGGACTCGGTTTTAAAATGGCGTTTGTGTTCGCCTCTGTAACTCCAACCCAAGTCAAGCCCTTTGTTCCACTTTTGGCGGGCTTCTCCACAGAAGCCTCCAAAAGTGGTGCCACTCTGTCTGGGTCTACAGGATGTGTGGGAGGAGGGGGGGTTTAGGCACCCTGGACTGAGTTGCCTCGGCAACTCAAGTCGTACTCTTGTGTGATTGGCCCAGTGGTGAGCCGCCCGGCTCACCACTTAGCATGTTTGAGTGACAGCTAGGACTGATGAATGGGGGTTTTCTGCATAAAAGCAGGGCTTTGGGGTCTGGAACTTCAGAAGTCGCCACAGGATCTAAAGAATCCGAGGAGGGAGAAGCTGAGCCGACCTGCAACGACGACACCACCGGTGGAGCCCTACTGAACCGTCTCACCACTTTTCCCAACGACAGAGAAGATCTTCATTCCGAAGAGTCTTCTTCCTTTGACTGGTGTGGATAACCAGTTTGCCCGTCTTTTCGCCTTCCCGGATCATCTCGTGGCCGCCTTGCCTGTGCCAAGCACCCCGGCAACCGGGATACCACGATTTACCACTACCGCAAATAAAAGGGTAGTATCTTTTAACCGGAGAACTCCGCGGCTGGTTTCTTCCCTGGCAGTGCAACGACCTTCAGCTTTCCTCCACGTCGAGATCTTCTCTTCCTCTGGACGACGCCGCGACTTGCACCCGCTGCCAGGAACAACTGCCCCCGCTGGAGGATCCTCTCCATTTCAAAGGTACTGTGTCCGCCTAGCCTCCCTTGCAACAATCTGTACGGGGTGTCTATTAAATCCTCGACTTACCACCTGGGCTGACCCTAGGCTGGCTAACTGAACTTTTCTGAGCTGAACTAATTCCTTTTTGAACTCTCTGCAAGACTTTTTCAAGCCTCTTAAAACTGTGATCTTGGGCGCATTGGTGCTCTGCTCTCTCTAAGAGGGAGCCTGGCCTCTGAACTTTTTGCTCACCAGTAGACTTTGACTTTCCTGCCTTGCTGGGTACTTCTAAAGTGTTAGTGTTGTGTGCTTTTCTAATTTCTGCCCTTTTCCCTCCCTTTTTTGATAACTTATTGGAGTGCCATCTTCAGTTAAGCACTCACCTCTGTCTGGAAATAAGTGGTGTTAACTAAGACTTGTATAATAAGGAATAAGGGATGTATATATATTAATAGTGACTGTGTTTTGAACTTGCTTACAATAATAGTGCTGGAGTGTTTCTATAAGTGTGTCTTTAAATAAATAATTATATACTTTGATACCAAAGCTCTGGTCAGTGTTTGCTTGTGCTACTGTATTTTGGTACCTATCTTGTATACTCTATATACTGTCTAACTCTTCTTGAGAGAAGTCTGGCTGCTCAGCCACAGCTACCAGGTAAATCTGGGTGGTACAGACTGCTACCAATTGGGTTTACTGCCAACACCTGTAGTCCTAAGCCTTTTGTAGTGGTCCCTAAGGGAACTGTACAGGTTTCTGCCTAACAGTTACCTCTGTTGCCGTTACTGCTGCGACTCATCAACCAACTCAAACGGTCCCGGTGCAGGATGATCCTTGTCGCACCGGCGTGGCCGAGGCAGATCTGGTTCCCAGACCTTCTGGACATGTCAATGTCCCCCCCCAGTCAAACAGCCATCGGACGCGGATCTCCTAATCGGAGAAGGAGGCGCCATTCTCCACCACGACCCAGCATCGCTGAACTTGCAGGCCTGGCTCCTGCAGCGCTAGAGTTTTCCCGGCGGACTGCAAGGAGGTACTTGCAAAGGCCAGGGCGCCCTCGACTCTCAAATGTTATGGACACAAATGGAAGAGGTTCTCTGTCTGGTGCCGTGCACAGAAGATTAACCCTCTGCGGCTTACGGGCCTTCAGGTGCTGCCGTACCTACTGCCGCTGGCCAAGGCGGGGCTGGCGCACACCTCCATCAAGATCCATCTAGCAGCGATCTCCCGCTACTCCAGGACCCCGGGGCGATCTTCCCTCTGGTCTCATCGCCTGGTGAAAGAGTTTATGAAGGGACTGTTCCGGTCATTCCCGGCGGTGAAGGCTCCGGCCCCGGCGTGGGAGCTCAACGTGGTGCTGTCCAGGCTCATGGGGCCACCATTCGAGCCTCTGCATTCGGCACCGTTGAAGTTGTCGTGGAAAACGGTGTTTATTGTGGCTATCACCTCCACACGACGAGTGGGAGAGATCCAGGCCCTTTCCTGTAAACCTCCATACTTGACTTTTCACGATACGAGGGTGGTGCTGAGGACACACCCCTCCTTCATGCCCAAGGTGCCGTCAGACTTCCATCTCAACGAGCCCTTTTTGTTGCCAGTTTTCTTCCTGTCGCCTTCGTCGCCGGCCGAGAGGACTTTGCACTCACTGGATGTTGCTAGAGCGCTGAAGTTCTACGTGGACCGCACAAAGAGTTTTCGGAAGACATCACAGCTTTTTGTGAACTTTGGACCTGTGAACCAAGGGAAGGCCCTCTCGAAGGTTTCCATTTCCAGATGGTTCTCGAGCTGCATCATGCACTGTCACCGGTTGGCAAACCGACAGTTGCCTGGCCGTCCGAGAGCCCATTCAACCAGAGCGATCGCTGCTACTATGGCTTTCCTCTCTGGTGTGCCCCTGCTGGACATCTGCAGGGCTGCTACGTGGAGGTCGACGCACACCTTCATGAGATTTTACTGCGTCGACCGGGATTCCAGGGAGGAGTCCAGGGTCGGCCAAGCAGTGCTGCGCAACCTGTTCGCCTGAAGGTGGGCCTCGTGAGGAGGTAAGAGTTGCTTAATGTTGAGTTTATGTAGTGCTTAATGTTGAGCCTTGCCACCTCCCGTGGTTGTGCATGTGTTACTGCTGTATATTCTTTATTCATGAGCATGTGAATCCATGCCAGACCCCATGCTGGAGAAGGAACAAGTTACTTACATGTAACTGTTGTTCTCCAGCATGGGACTGGCATGGATTCACATGCGAACCCTCCCTCCTACCCCTCTGCGGCTCTTCACTTTGGTCATACTGCCACTTTACGTGCTACTCAATCTGAGGATGGCTGCCACGGGAGGGTTTTAGGGAGTGGGCAGTCATTGGCTGGTGGCAGTATGACCCAGAGACCAGTGAAACAAAACTGATACTGATTTTTTCTTTACCGAGGATTCCCAGCCTGACGACGGGGAATATTCATGAGCATGTGAATCCATGCCAGACCCATGCTGGAGAACAACAGTTACAGGTAAGTAACTTGTTCCTTATATCTACCTACCTTCAACTGACTGGTAACCCCGTATGGGGAACAGAGTGAGAGCGACTGGCTAACTGTGTGGTTCCCACCCACTTTTTCTGTGTTACTGATTTTTGATCCTTGTCTCTTTGGATCTCTTCAACCGGTCTGCTCCTCTAATTCTTTGCTACTTGATTAGTGAAGACAGCATAATTCTGAATATTTGAGTTACTTAGTTGTGCCCACCTATTCCTACCATCAGGTCTGGCGAGATAACCCCTTGTTTACAGTGGGTTATCTACTCCGGCCCCATTTTACTGTGACGCCCATATTGGACACTTTCACGATTTTCTTTCTCTCAGGAAGTACACTCGTGCTTTGCACCTGCCATCAACACCTCCTGTCGTTGGTAAGGTATTCCGTGAACGGGGATGGATGGGGTGGTCCAGGCGGTGTGTGCACAACACAAGAGGCAAAGCAGAATAATCAATACCACAAACCAGGCACCATACATCCTTCCCACTACAATATCATATTGAGTGGTTGTTTTTGGCTGCAATTATCTTTGTCTCACGTGACTGTGTTCGGATAAAATACTTCAGGCCCCAGTTGGTGAGCATTTCGCTTGGAAAAATTGCCTGAAACACACTTTAGACGTGTGCTCCACTAACATGGCCACAGAACCCATACAGCTGTTTCATTGCTTTGGAGTGACCATGGCAATAAAGGCCACTTACACACTGTTTCACTTCCGTTATTAAATACGCTGACGCCACCTTTCCGAGCTTCACACTGGACAGAAGGGCGTTGTGTTGCGCATGCCCAAGCCAATACAATGCCAGCCTTCCAGAGACCCTCTGCAGTCCCTCGCTGTGGTCCTGCACCACCTAATAAAGAGGGAGGCAATTTACAAACATATTATGCAAACTAGTACTAGGTCAACTGCGAAAACGACCTTTCAGCATGGGACGATCATTGCAAAAAAAGTTATAAAAATAATAATGACACTAATAAATGCTACTGAATAGCACCGACCAGCTGATTACTAGTAATGGGAACAATATTATTAATAATATCAATACTACGAACAATGATTCAGAATTGCTAAAATGATGGCGCACCCTGCCCTGCCCACTTACTTTGCTGCTAGGTAACATTCTGTGTCTGATACCCCGTTTAACGCTTCGGTTTCGGCGCTTTGCTTTCTCGAGTAAGCTTTGTGGGTCGTGCTAACTGTATTTTGCGCCTGATAGTGGGCATAAGAGGGCCCTCCCTCTGCCTAACAGGTTTGGCCGGTCTCTGTTCCTTGTGTCTTTGCATTTTGGGACCTATGAAGTGTTGGCTTCTGTGGTTACCATAAACCTATGCTTTTGGGGCTCAGGTAGGCTCTGGGGGATGGCAGGATACATTCCTGCCTTTCCTCTGATAGATGGAATCTATGGAGCCATTACAACTGGGTTGGAATGGTGGCCAGATTGATGATAATGGGGACAGTGAGGCACTTATCTGCTTGTGTGCAGCCATTCCTGCACAGGAAGGGGGACTGGCCTCTGCACAGATTTGAAAGTGGGGTTGCATCTTCATGGCAGAACAGGTGGGCCAAAATTCTGGGGCAATCTTTTTTACTTTATCTGTGCATTAACAACATATCACGTTTTGCATATATTTTAGAACGCACTTCCCTGGAATGCTGCTGCACGCACCTGTACGCTTCAATGCCCGTTTTAGGCTGCAGAGAACCGTAAAGTAGCTTGCTTCTTGCCAGGCCTTGGGAGGAAGGGGATCAATGAAGTGAGCGCTGGTTAATTCTTTTGTTTGATGCTCATTGTTATTTTAATCAAATTGCATGTTTGTTCTAACTGTATACCTACAAAAATAGTATAGAATAGAATACTCTGCAGGCATGGCTGGAAAATAGCTAAGGGCAACACATGCGCCTTGGTTACAGGACAATGCCATGCCATGCAACATTGGTTTGATTTCCATATTGAGCGCTTAGAAGCTGGCGCTGTCCATCAAGAAGCCCTATATAAATCACAGTAATGATAAGCCGTATGATTCCCAAAAGTCCTTTTCCATTTATAAGATTTTCTTTACGTGTCTCACTGGTATGTCATGTTCTCTGCTCCTGTTGCATCTGGGGATGTTTTCTGTTCTGATCACAGATGTGATATGTTCCCCACTAGCATCTACACCGTTTGTGACACGTTGTCTGCTCCTGCTCCACTTGTGAAATGCTCTTTACTCCTATTCGAGGCTTGGGGTGTTCGTTCCCCTTGTTCCAGGTGTGGGATGACCATGCTGTCTACTTTTGCCCAAACGTGAGATGCTCTCTACTCCTGCCCCTGTCTGATGCAAAAAACGCTCCTGTCCCAGCTTTGAGAAGTGAGACCCTCTCTGCATATGTTCTAGTTTTGAGATTCTCACAGCTCCCAATCCAGACTTCTCTACTCCTGTTCCAGGCATGAGACACTGTCTGCTCCCGCCCCAGTTGCGAGGTGCTCGATGCTTCTGTTTTGTTGATTTTGTATTAAACCTTTTTTACTGTGATGTGGTATATTCTTACTCTCAGACTTACAAAATGAATAGGTATTTTAAAAACACATTACAACACTTTTCCTATAAACTATGTCCACAATGATCAGCGAGATGTGTAAGATTTAATGCATGTATCTCAGTCAAAAGAGCATCTCTCTTTTTAAAGCCATTTTGCGTCTGTTACTCCTCTACCCTCCAGTTACCCCTTCACCAACGTGAATGACCTCCTCACCCCTAAACTATTCTGTTTCTTTGGTGCCCCAGCCACGTGCTCCACTTTGGTTACACATCACTGCCAGCCAGCGATGGCTGGAAGGTGTCTTTCTGTAACATTGTGTGCCCCATTGGCCTGGCTCTCCTGCTCAACTTCATGACTATTACTATGATAAAGACTAGGGCCTTCAAAAGATTGCAGTAAAGTAACAAAGCAAACTCCTATGTTATGTGAAAAGAGTCATACTGTGCATTCAAAGACCATACAGGAAGGACAAACAGAGTAGCCTTAAAAAAAACAGCAGGATTCCAAGATGGCCGCTGACATCTAAAGTCGCGGTGCAGAGAGCTCCGAGCTCTCGGAAGCTCAGCTCGGCGGCCAGGTAGAAGCACACTGCAGCCCAGCACCTGGGGAAAACCATGCAGGGGTGCGGACAACAGCCCCCGTACACGCTGATAATAGCAGAACTGCCAGGGGAATCCTGGGTACTCCTTCCGGAGCGAACACGATGCGCGGCTGCACGCACGGCTGTCTTGGCTCTAGGCGGGCCTTAAAGCGGCTACTAATGCACCAGTGCACAGAACCTCGCCGGCTCTGAGACCCTCCTCTCCATACTGTAGGCTCATACATAATGGGGGAAGAACCAACAAGCGATTAGCCCGCTGGATCCGACCCATCTCCACTCCCTCGCGGCTTGTCAACTCACAGGGCTCCTTGGAAGGACATCTCTCTGATCTTACCAGCATAAGGTGAGCAGGAATGAGGCCCACATTGCAGGGGAGGACACTAGGGCAGACTGACTCGGGTCAGCAGGCCCCAGTTCGACAAGGCTCCTGGGGGAAAACAACGCACCACATCCCGCCCTTCCTACAAGGACCCCCGGTGATACCGCAGCACGCATTTTGAAAGGCAGAGATGACCCCGCAATGCAGAACACCCAATGCCAGGAGTAAAGGGGAGGAAAACACAGTGGAAACCTCTGCAACTGCCAGCACCTAAGGCAAATCCACTACTAGAGTGCTGGTCCAAGTCAGAAGGAGCCCACCTCAGCCCGGATCCCACATTGGACACTGAGGCTGCACCCCATGGCACGTCATTTCAGGATATGGCTGCCTCCAAAGAAGATATGGAGCGCTGTTTTTTTTTCAAGGCTTTCAGGAAAAGCTCTGTTCCTCTCTACAAACACAATTTAACTCATTTACCAGCGAATTCAGGTCAGAACTGGCAGTGATGCAGAAATATGTATCCTCCCTCAGGGAAAGTGTTGACATAAACGAAAAAGCACTTCAAGATCTGTCTCTCGAACTCTTCTAAACCGGAGGAACTCATGGAGCACTTGGCCAGGACAACGCACAATATGGAACTGCATTGTGAAGACTTCGAAAATCGATTGCGGAGGTCCAATATCCTTTCCGAATTAGTACACAATGCAGACTTGAAAGCCAAAGTGACAAGTATCTTTAGGGACCTTCTGAACGTGGCAGTCGAGGTGGAGATTCTGATAGACAAAATCCATAGGGTTGCAAGGACCCAGTCGCATGCCTGAGAGACACCCTGGCTGACCTGGCATGCTATCCACAAAAAGAACGGAACCTGAGGCCTGCAGGAAAGGCCACACCGATCTCGTACAATGGCAGTGAAATTCAGCTCTTCCAGGAACCGTCTCAATTGACACTACAGAAACGCTGGGACATGCGTGGACTACTGGAGCAGCTCACAGCAAATAAGATCTCCTTCCCATTTGGCCTTCTTTTTGCCTGGGAGGGTAAACCATACAGTGTAACAACAAAAGAGGAGGGAGCCCGGATCCTGTAGATCAACCTTGATGACCGCCCTGTCACATCTATGCCTCGCTCCACTGTCCCCAGAGGGCCTTGCTCCTGGGAATGGACGGCTAAAGAACGCACGTGTAGGAGAAACAGGAGGGGTTGCCTTGGAACATATACCCTGCACACACCACATGTCAAGGACACTTTTCTAACGACATGACCCAGTAGGCACTGCCAAATGAAACCAAGCTGTATATCATCCGTATAACGAAACCGGGGTACCAGTGGAGTTTGCCTTGGACTCTGTTTATGGTTAACATAGGGTTTTTTAGGATACCCCGCATTTTTCCCTGGTCGACTTGGTAGGCTATCTCAGAGGACTAGGTCTGAGGTTCTTTTAGCAAGGGTGGCTTACACCAGGGTGGGAGGGGGGAGTTGGAACGTTAAAGAAGTTAGGTGCCTGACACTTAATATTCAGGGCTTAAATACCCCCATCAAAAGTCGAAAATTAGACAGCCTTTTGTCCATACACCCACCCGATCTAATCGCACTTCAGGAGACCCACATCAGGACACAAGATAGACATAGATTAAAAGACAATACCCTAAGATTATACAAGCTAATGCCAAGGTGTAAAAAGCAGCGGCACTTCTTGCGTTTAGAGCTGGCACGCAGGTGACAATTTTGAAAATGGACGCGGACAAAGAGGGCCGGTATATTTTTTTCTTCAGCTGGGCCCATCTACTCTTGCAGTGGCATCCGTCTATGCCCCGAACTCGGGCCAAGAGGGGTTCTTCAAATCGGTCAGCTTGAAACTGGAACATTTTAGTGTAGGCGACACAATATTGTTGGGTGACTTAAATATTGCATGGGACCCCTCCAGGGATAGAGGTTCTAAGACAAAATACACTCAACCACCAGCATCGCGCTCCCTCAATGAAACATTTACACAACTTACACTTAGGGATTCCAGGACATCCCTACAGGGCGATGAAGCTGCATACACTCATTATTCGCATGTCCAAAAGTCCTTTTCTAGGATAGATCTTATCTGGGCCTCGGCCACGCTGGTTGGAAAATCGCACAGATAGATACTCCCACCATGACGATTTCTGACCACGCCCCAATTACTGATGTCCTCAACCTTCCCAGATCACACTCCACCTTATGGAATTGGTCATTACCGAGGGCACTATTACTAGACCAGGTCCTTTTTGACGACTTGGAGCACAAAATGGTGGAGATTCTTTACGGTTAACACCAGTGCGGACACTAAGGTAGACGTGATCTGGGATGCATTCAAAGCATCGCTTAGGGGGAAATTATTGCGGCAGAAGCGCATATGAGGCATCTCAGGAGGAAAACAGAATTAGATCTCGAGGCCGATGTGAAAGATATCATGCACCGGATGTAGACGGAATCAAGCCCAGATCTCCAACGACAATTCAGATGCATAAAAGGGCAAATTGGACCTCTTTCATACTAAGCAAGCTGAAAAGAGCCTGCTCTATTTAAGGCAGAAGTACTATATCAAGGCCAATAAGGCTAACAAGTTATTAGCCAGGCAATTAAAACAGAAAACCGCAGCCCAAATGATTCTGGGGACTGAGGGTCATGACATCCGAACAAATTACTGAAAAGTTCCATGCATTTTACTCAACCCTCTGTGCATCGCATCACACTGACCAAACACTACAATGACACACGACAACACTACAAAACCTCCCTTTCCCAAACAGGGAAACACTGGAGAACGACATTACCCGAGAAGAGGTGTTACACGTAATATCGAACCTTCCGCTGGGCCTGGATGGGTACCCTGCCTCCTTATACAAGCGGTTTAGTTTGTTCCTTGCCCCTAAACTCTCGGACCTATTTAATTTGTTTGAGATATCTGGCAAAATAACCTACACCATGGAAGAAGCCAAGATAGTTCTCTTCCCCAAATCAGGGAAGGACCCAGGCAAGTGTGGATCTTATCGCCCTATCGTGCTTATAAATATAGACACAAAGATCTATACTTAAGTCCTTGCAAATTGGCTGCAAAATTTGATACCAACACTGATCCACCCCGATCAGACCGGGTTCATGAAAGGCTGTCGTACTCACGACAACCTCAGGAGGGTGTGCCACTTGTTAGAAAACGTGTTGAAGAAAAGGGATGCCGCAGTATTGGTATTACTCGTTGCGGAGAAGGCCTTCAACATGGTTGAATGGTTCTTTCTCTTTAATACCCTGCAGGTAATGGGATTCGGCCCAACCTTCATCTCTAAGATACGAGCCAACTATGTCAATCCAATAGCTAGACTTAGAATAAATGGTCATTTATCCATTCCGGTCTCTCTCTCTCCAAAGGGGTGTGAAACAGGGTTGTTCCCTGTCTCCCCTTCTCTACGCTTTACACTTAGAACCACTACTGTCGCGCATACGTCAGTTGGAGTCAGTCAAAGGCAAAAACCTCGGAGGGGTGGCTCATAAATTCATGGCATAAGCGGATGACGTGCTCCTTAAAATCACAGATCCAACCACCTTCCTGCGGCACTACAAGAACTAGAACAGTTCCGCGTGGTGGCTGGTTTAAAAATTAACATCACTAAATCAGAGTTATTGAATTTATAATTCTATTGGGAGTTATTAAGTGCCAAAGAAGCAACACATCTTAAATGGGTTCCCAAAAAAATCCAAATCCTAGGGGTGGCTATTACACATACTTTGCGGGAATTATATATGGCAAACTTTATAACACTTATAGAAAATATTGTGAGAAACCTGAAGGTGTTTCACCCGCTAGTCTCTGGGGATCTCTCATCTAGGTGGCCAGGACACGGCCATCACTTTTGGATCCAGTTCCTGGGGGCAAACCAGTGCGGGAGAATCACCTGGATGAGGTGTCTTCGGGAAGTGGAAGTGTGATAACGAAGGGTGAGATGCGGTATCCCCTTCCTTATTACTCTTTTTCACCATCCTGCCAGGTAGGATACCTAGGATATCCACCCTCGCCCCTTTTCCCGACACATACACTTTCTCACGGACAACCCACTGTGAGCGACAACGGATTAACACCAGAACCGTATACGTGACCTGTCCCAACACTAGGGTCAGGCAAGATCAGGCAATTGCAGATCATTACACACACCTGACTTCCATTACACTTCCCCCACAGATGAAAGGCAGAGCACGCAAGCACACTCGGAGCGAGGCAAAACACAAGAGGAGACATCAGTTCCAAAATGGCAGTTTAATACAGGGAGAATGACGGCGAAACCAGAAAGGGTCGCAAGAAGGGAAGTACCCTTGAATTCTAAAGACCGTTACTTTCGTGAACATTGGAATGTAAGAAACCGAAGACCAGGAACGAAGTCTGATCAAACCTGTCCATTGTGTCGGAGGTACCCGGGGCTCTTCTGCATCGATAACTCAGGTGGGAGGAGCATTTGCAGCTGTGGTACTTTCCTTGGCACCTACAACAAAGCAGCTTCAGAAAAGACCGTGCAGCCAGTGAGACGGAGAGACTGATATTAAACCAGCTTGTGTTTCAAACCAAGATTGCAAGAAGAAACTTTGTATAAAGAGAACCGTTTGAGGGGCATTGGTGATGAGTGATGCAAATATAATTGAAAGCTATCAAAACTGATTGAACTTTTGGAGGGCCAAGCAAAGATACCATATACAGAGTGGTCCGGCGCCACATTGGTGCTCATTCGAAAGTCTCTGTAAGGTATACAACTAAAGCTTTGTGTTAAAAAGGAAGATTGGGATCGAAGTGGTCACACAATGGGTCAAGATAAACTTTGTGTACATTCGAAAATCTTTGCTTGTGTAAAGTGCATCGCTATTGGTCCGAGCTTGGTTGAGGGAGACTAATTGCTGTGAAAAGGATCTGAGCCCGGCTGAGGGGGATCCAGGGTGAACCGTGAGTCACCTGAGAAAGAATTCTATGATATTGCCGTGAAAGGGATCTGAGCCCAGAAGAGGGAGATCCAGGGTGAACCCCCTACCGGTGGATACTAGTGCAAGGGAAAGACCATTTGTTTTGTACATCTGGCCCTTTGAGTGAAGAGACTTGCAAGAGGTAAAGAGGCCTGGGTACTGAAGGCCCGGACTTGGGAAAATTGAACGGTATTCTCGTGCCGCAGAAGCCAGAGTGTGTGATTTGCTCCAGTACCCCACCTTGCCCCCTGCTGAAAACGTGGGGAAGGGTGGCCAATGGCCCGAGCATCCTGACACATCATGTGTGAATACTTCTTTCTTTTTCATGAAAATTAACCCACATTATTTGTAAATTAGTGGTAAGGATTGGCATTCGTTTATTCTAGTATATGCCCTTTTTATTTGACAAGACTCCACTAGGACTGCATTATGATTTGATGGTCATAGCTTGCTCCCATCTTTAGATTTAGGTTTACATAGGCATTAATCACACCCTTGCAAAAGTTCAATAAACACCCTTGAACTGTGGCCACTTGTGTCTGTCTTACTATTGCCACCATGTGTTCCTTACATGTGGTGTCAGGAGTGGGATCTGACTCAATTGAAACAAAATGGGGAACCCTACAATTTCAGAAGCTTAGTTATAGAGCCTCCAACCCTTCCGTTACCACAAAAGAATCATTAGGCTTTGATGTCTGTAGGAGTAGAGCTGCTACTATCCCTCCTGGGAAAAGAGGAATGATTCCCACAGACTTAGTTTTGATACCCCCTCCTGGGTGTTATATAAGATTGACGCCAAAATCTGGCCTGGCTTGGAAGTTCATCATGGACGTTCTAGTAGGCGTCATCGATCCCAACTTCCGGGGACACGTGCAGGTTCTCTTACAGAACCATGGTGAGATCCCATTTGAAGTACATCGTGGGAACAAAATTGCCCAAGGGATTCTTAAAAAAGCTCTTATATCCTCATTTTAGAGAAAGGGAACCAGAAGAAACAGAGAGAGGCAGCTTAGGCTTTTGGGGAAGCTGATGAACCACAGACCTCGGAAGAGAAAAGGGGAGAATAGCCCACTATCTATCCCGACCTAGTCTTTGCCCAGCGAAATGATCCAGGTCTCACTGAAGCTTTCTTACAGGCAATTCCTGGAGGAGAGGGTGTAGAAAAGCAAAGCCCTTTCTTCTTCTTAAAGCAAGGATTGCTATATAGAAAAGAAACCTCCCCATAAAGCTTAAGCAAAACCCAGTTGGGAATCCCCAAAATCCACCGAAAAATCATGCTAGAGATTGCACATTCCCATCTGACCGGGGGACCCTTGGGACAATCTTGAACACAAGCACACATCAGCATGAAGTTTTACTAGCCAGGCTTATATAAAGACCCTTATTCAGACATGTGAAATATGTCAGAAAACCAGCTCTCACATCCCCTGGCCTTCCCCTCTGAATCCTTTGCCAATCATATAAATACCCTTTTCAAGAATTGAGATGGACATCATTGGACCTTTTAGAAACATGTAGTCTGGGTAACAAAATGTCCTTGGGATTGTCGACTATACGACCAGATACCCAGAGGCATTCCCTATGAGGAATAACACCACTCAACAAATTCTAAAGCACCTCCTACCATATTTTTCCAGGGTTGGCTTTCCAAGGACAATCCTGACGGATCAAGGTTCAAACTTTATGAGCAAGCTCATGGGGGAGGTGAGGGAACTACTTCATATTACCACCTTCTGAACTTCAGTGTACCATCCCCAAACAGATGGTATGGTAGAGAGATTTAATAAAACGCTTAAAATGATCCTAAGAAAGTTTGTAGATCAGGACAGGAAAGATTGGGACCGTATGATCCCCTGGGCAATGTTTGCAATGAGGAAAAAACCATTGTCATCAATGGGTATTCTGTCTTTTCAAACTTCTCTAAGGTAGATAACCTAGAGATGCCCTGCACATGCTTCGGGAGACCTGGGAAAAACGAGAAGAGGCACCCATTTGCCTTTCGCTGACGGCTACCAGACTGCAAGCGCATATGAGACTTGTTCGAAATCTAGTCTATACTCATATGGAAAAGGCCCAAATCCAACAAAAATCCATTTATGACAAAGTGAGCTTAAGATCATTTTCCTTAGGCCACAAAGTATTGGTCCTCTTGACTACCTTGGAAAACAAGCTTGTTTCTAAGTGGCATGGGCCATATGAAATACTGGAACGTACAGGAAATTGTACTTATAAGGTAGCCCAACCTGACCGAAAACAGAAGATACACCTATATCATGTAAATCTCTTAAAAGAGTGGAAAGAGAACCCGTCTGCTACCATTGCCACAGTACTATTCTGTTTGGTGCCAGAAGAAGTAGACAACTTTGAATTAATTCCTTTAGAGCTATCTAATCAACAAGAAGAAGATTTAAAAGATTTAATCGTCTCCTTCCCCGATGTATTCTCGGAGAAACCAGGAAGAGTGAAAGGCACATATCACTACATTAGAACACCTAAGGGAAAAGTAGTTAATCTGAAACCATATAGGCTTCCGGAAGCCCGCAAACAGAGTGTGATTGAGGAAATGAATTAACTGTTAAGGGCGAACATTATCAAACCCTCTTCAAGCACATGGTCCACTCCTATGGTGTTGGTCACCAACCCAGACCATTCCTGGAGATTTTGTATAGATTTCCACCAAGTAAATCCCATTTCCGACTTCGATGAATATTCCATGCCACGCATCAATGACTTAATTGATCAACTCGGAAATGCCACCTTTCTATCAACCCTAGACTTAACAAAAGGGTATTGGCAGGTCCAATTGTATGGACCTGATTAGGAAAAACACCCCTATGGCTATTTCAGTTCAAAATCCTCCCTTTTGGCTTACATGGGGCTCTGGACACTTTCCAAAGGCTCATATATACAGCGCTACTCTGATTTCCATGGAGCATATATTGACAATATCGTAATTTATAGTAAAACGTGAGAACACCATCTTTTCCATCTTTATACCATTGTGAAAGCTCTTAGAGAATCTGGCCTAACTGCCAATCCATCCAAGTGCAGACTGGCTCAATCCGCCGTAAAATACCTCGGCTTCTTTGAAGGGAATGGTAGTGTACAACCCCAACACGAGAAAGTAAGTTGCACTAGATACCCCTACACCTAAAACTAAAAGACATCTCAGAGAATATTTAGGGTTAATCAGTTATTACTGTAGGACCCCTAGGTTGTCAGACAAACTAAAGAACGGTGAACCCCAGAAAATTCATTGGACTGATGAAGATGATATATGTTACAACAACCTTAAACAAGACCTATGCCAGAACCCAATCCTAAAAGTGGTAGACTTCTCAAAAGAATTTGTGTTGCAGACAGACGCCTCCCTTACAGGGCTAGGAGCAGTGTTATCGCAAATTTGCGACGGACTGGATCATCCCATCCTGTACGCAAGTCGTAAACTCTTCCCATGTGAAATCAATTACTCTGTGCCGGAATTACAGGCCCTTGCGATCATTTTGGCAATTATCCTTCTCCGTTACTACCACTTAGGAAGAAAGTTAACGCTCATCAGCCGATTCTCCACTAGTTTTGATTAGCCAACGAAAAGACTCTAACCCTCGAGTCATGCGATGGTTCTTAGACCTGCAACCCTACTGTTTCACTGTGGAGCACCGAAAAGGTAAAGACCAAGGGAACGTAGATTTCCTTTCTTGGTTCCCCTGTGAAACAGATGCGGCTACATCGCATAGGGGAAGGGTGTGTGAGAAACCTGACAGTGTCTCACCCACTAGTCCCCAGGGATCTGTCATCCAGGTGGCCAAGACATGGCCATTGCTTTTGGATCCAGTTCCTGTGGGCGGACCAGTGCGTAAGGATCACTTGGATGAGGGGTCTTCTGGGAGTCGAAGTGGGACACCGAAGGGTGAGACTCTGTACCACTTTCCTTATTACTCCTTTGCCACATCCTGCCAGGTAGGATACCTAGGAAACCAACCCTCGCCCCCTTTCCCGACACAAACACTTTCTCACGGACAGCCCACTGTGAGCGACAACGGACTAACACCAGAGCCGTATACATGACCTGTCCCAACACCAGGGTCAGGCAAGATCAGGCAATTACGGATCATTACACACACACACACCTGACTTCCATTACACTTCCCCACATGGATGAAAGGCGGAGCATGCAAGCACACTCGGAGCGAGGCAAAACGCACACGGAGACCGCAGTTCCAAGATGGCAGTTTATTATAAAGAGCAAAACGGCGAGACCAGAGAGGGCCCCAAGAAGGGAAGTGCCCTTGAATTCTAAATACTGTTACTTTCGTGAACCTTGGCAAGTAAGAAACCAAAGACCAGGAACGAAGGCTGATCAAACCTGTACAGTGTGTCAGAGGTACCCGGGGCTTTCCTGCGTTGATATCCCAGGCGGGGAGGAGAGATTGCCGCCGTGGTACTGTCCTTGGCTCCTACAACAAAGCATCAGAAAAGACAGCACAGCCGTGAGTCAGAAAGACTGATATCAAACCAGCTTGTGTTCCGAACCAAGGTTGCAAGTGGCTACTTTGTATAAAGACAACTGTGTGAGAGGCATTTGTGATGAGCGACGCAAATATAATTGAAAGCTATCAAGACTGATTGAACTTTTGGAGGGTCAAGCAAAGATATCATATACAGAGTGGTCCGGCCTGTTAGGTATACAACTGATGCTTTATGTTAAAAACGGAAGTTGGGATCAAAGTGGTCATACAATGGGTCAAGATAAACCTTGTGTGCATTTGAAAGTCTTCAATCGTGTAAAGTGCATCGACATTGGTCGGAGCCCAGCTGAGGGAGACTAATTGATGTGAAAAGGATCTGAGCCCGGCTGAGGGGGATCCAGGGTGAACCGCGAGTCCCACGAGAAAGAATTCTGTGATATTGCTGTGAAAGGGATCTGAGCACGGAAGATGGAGATTCAGGGTGAACACCCTACCGGTGGATACCAGTGCAAGGAAAAGAACATTTGTTTTATACATCGGGCCCTTTCAGTCAAGAGACTTGCAAGAGGCAAAGAGGCCTGGGTATTGAAGGCTTGGACTTGGGAAAATTGAACTTCATCCTTGTGCCGCAGAAGCCAGAGTGGTTGTTTTGCTCGAGTACCCCACCTTGCCCGTGCTGAAAACATGGGCAAGGGAGGCCAACGGCCAGAGCATCCTGACATATCATTTGTGCACACTTCTTTCTTTTTCATGAACATGACCTCACATTATTTGTAAATTAGTGGTAAGGATTGCCAATAGGACTGCATTATTATGATTTGATGATTGTAGCTTGCTCCCATCTGTAGATTTACATTTATATAGGCGTTTATCACACCCATTGGAAAGTTCAATGAACACCCTTGAACTGGGGTTACTTGTGCCTATCTTACTATTGCCACCAGGCATTCCTTACAATATCCAAGAACAACTGCACTGCTGGACCCCTCTTTCTGTATCTCGGCTAGGGACGGTCAACCCTATGAAAATGGTTATCTTACCTCGGGTCCTGTACCTATTTTAGGCTTTCCCAATCCCGATTCTGGTAGCTTTTTCCCTCACACTGAGCAAAATGGTGTCCAAACACATATGGAAGAACCAACTCGCCGCCCCCGCCAGATAGCACTGAAAACCCTGATGCTCCCACCAAATAGAGGGGAACTGGGCCTCCCAAATTTTCACAAATATTATAGGGCCTTACAGTTAGGAGTCATTAAAGACTGGTTTGGGGAGAATGTAGACAAGAGATGGGTGCAGATGGAAAAGGCACTAGTGGGCCCACGAATGGGAGAAAAAATGTGGCTTCCCAGAACAGACCGACCTTGCAACGTACATTACAGTGATATTACGAGAGAAGTTGAGGAACTGTGAGATCAAGCATCTAGGCAATCTCATTACAGCATTCCCCTCTCACTTCACCCCACTTTTCGAGAATCCACAGTTCTCTTCGGGAATACAGGCTCACTTGTTCTCACAATGCAAGGCTGAATAGACTAGCTGCACACAGACCCCTTAAGTGATTCGAGAAATTTCTAATATCAAACCCTGGGGACAAACATCTGATTTCGAAAATATACACATTTCTCACAGATATACCCCATTTGACGAAACCCTCATATCAATCTAGATGAGAAAACACACTGGGGAGCATACTTCCAGAGATCAGTTGGACAGGTCTCTCTAGCTTAGGCAATTCTGGTTAAAAATTAGGTTTTAGTGGTACTATACCCCTGAGAAGCTACATAAAATGAGCCCGGCCATTCCGGACTCCTGTTGTTGGGGTTGTGCGAGGGTCGGAGGCAGGATCCACGTGTGGTGGTCGTGTCC
This sequence comes from Ambystoma mexicanum, assembly GCF_040938575.1. NCBI lineage: Eukaryota > Metazoa > Chordata > Amphibia > Caudata > Ambystomatidae > Ambystoma > Ambystoma mexicanum. The sequence goes on from NC_090941.1 coordinate 990,618,665, forward strand.
TAAAATACAGGGGTTCTGGGAGGAAGTAAATGAGAACATGAGGGTGATGTTTGGGACAAATGCATAGGGACATCCTCCTGGGCATAGCAGAACCGGATAATGGACTGTGGCGAAATTATAGAAGAAAGGCATTCTACATCCTCCACATGGTGGCCCTACTCGTTATGGCCCATAAGTGGAAATCCACAGACCCGACTCTCCCACCCCCCACCCCTGCTTATCACGGATTGGTTTAACAAGCTATGGAACTTTGTATCCTAGGAATCAGTTGCTTACAAAATATAGGGTGAGCAATCCAGGTTTTCAACTGAATGGGCCTCAATCTTGGACTTCCTTCATGGAGACTTTGAAGAACAATTTTGTCCTTACAGGTTGCGCCTTTTGGGAATATCCTTATCTACTTGTGTTGGGGTACAAAGTCCCTTATGTGTACAGTGGGAGGGGGGTGCCTTTGGTTTAGGGAAAGGTATTATGTTTGTTTTGCTTTCGTATGTTGTCACTTTAAAACCCAATAAAAAATAAGAGAAGAACCAGCAAAGCGATAAAAGCCTGGTTGCACTATGGTTAATTTTAAAAGCATGTCTCATTTTTTATTGAAGCAAGGGGCTGTATTATGCGATACCGTGGCACAAGAAATTGTAATTGAGCTCGAAAGAAGAGAGGAAGGATTGGGGCTAAGAAGTACGTAGACACTGAGCCTCTGTGGGGACTGACAGAAAAATACTGTCTGACCAGTTAGTATAACTACAGCTTCCGAGTCCTAGCTCGTGAGCATTGGAATGCCCTCCCTAAGACCATAAGGAACGAGACCTCCCACTTATCCTTCTGTAATACACTCACAACAAAGCTCTTCAACTAGCCCACCCTACCCTATACGCCCACTCAGACATTTGATCTAGGAAGGTATTGAGTTATTTCTGGCTCCCCTGTAACCATTGAACCTTGGAGACCTCCTTTTTCACTGTAACAATGCCAAGACTAACTACCAACTGTCTGGTATTAGGTTCACTGTAACCACAAACCACAGACAGGTGCTCTTGCTGTTTTCATGTAACTAAGTAAGCCTAGTTGTTTTTCATGTAACTAAGTAAGCTTCGTTGTAATAGCACCATGATGCCCCAGGTCCGCTTTGTGCTCTTTATAAATATAAAAAATAAATAAATAACACCATTCTGTACTCTGGAAGATTAGAGTTGGGTACACATGATGAGACAAAATAGATCTGTGAGGAATGGAGAAGGTGGCATGATGAGGACAAACTCAAACTATGGAGGGAGCAGGGAATGCAAATTAGTTAATGACTTAATTTGAGTTGTAAACGCACTACTGGTGTAATAAAAATGTCTTTCCAGGCCTGCCTTCAGCCACTCAATGATTTAGAAGCACTGCGAGTGTCCTTTTAAGCTTTTGCCAGGCACTGCTATTAGATGCCCAGGTACTTGCACCATTTTGCACCTGCTACCAACAATGGTTAGTTAATGTAACTATGGCTGTGCCTGGCAAGTGCCTCTCCCATGCCTACACAAAGAGCCAAACTGTTGGCTTTGCCAATGCTTGTTTTGAGTGGCTTGTACACCCATCATGGTCCCGCCACCTATGCCCCGATGTGTGGCTGACTGCTGGCACAACAGCACTGCTGTTGGCCTGGTGCATGATTAATTGTGAGCATAATGTACATCATTAGTACCCAAAACCTAATGTCGTCCAAATAGGCTCCTTCTACTCATTTAACAGATTAACGCGATAGGCCTGACTTTTCTGATGTCTATCTGGCTGGGCAACTACATAGGTTAGAGAGCCCTTCTTTTCTATAATTTTGTAAGGACCATACCACTTGGAAATCATCTTGTTTTCTGAGGTGGGCAGGAGGCCCAAAACTGATTTACCTATAGAAAAGGATTGGACCACGGCTTGTCTTTCACTTAGAGCCTTCTGGTGTTCTTGGGCTGGGCCTAAATGATGTTTCCCAATGTCCCTAACAGCGGCCATAAGGGTTTTTAAGTTTCTGGACTGTTTGGAAGGATAGCCTCTTCTCTTTCTTCCCATGTCTTTTTAAGGATATATGGGACATCTCATGGTTCCCTGAGGGTGGTACACTGAGGTCCGTAGGGTCTTAATGTGTACGATTTCCTTGATACATGGTCCCTAGATCCGTGAGGATCGCTTTTGGAAATCCCACTTGGGAAAGAAATGGTAATGGATGTTTTAAAATCTGTTGACTGGTGTTATTACTGAGGGGAAACGCTTCACGATACCAAGTAGTGTAGTCAACGATCACAAGTATAAACATGTTCCCTAACTTGGATGTTTCTAAAGACCCTACTGTATCCCTGGCTATCTGTTACTAACTGCTCCGATAGTAGGTCAGGAATGCTGGATTCTAGGACCTTGGAGACGATAGTACAACAGGAATCAATGTTCAGCCTCCAATATTCCTGCTCCCCTGAATACGAAGATTCAGGCTTCCTCAAAGAGGGGCTCTTTTCTACAATGTACCTGTCTGCTGTTTCGACCTGAACAGGTAGAGGTGTCAATTGGATAAAAGAGCGGGGAGAACACACACCGCCAAAACCCAATGCTGCAAAGAAATAAGAGAGGATTAGCAGTGTTGAAAAGGACCAGTGATAAAACTCAAACAGCAGCAGAGAAAATATCTAGATATGAGTAGGAGCGGAATTTCCCCAGGGATGGAACTTGTCTACAAAGAAAAGTAAACCCAATTCTCCAGCATGGGGTCTGGCATGGATTCACATGCTCATGAATATTCCCCGTCGTCAGGCTGGGAATCCTCGGTAAAGAAAAAACCAGTATCAGTTTCGTTTCTGATCTGTCTTTCGTAGTAGTAACCAATCACCGATCTCTGCGTCATACTGACCACAGCCAATGACTGCCCTCTACCTAAGCCCCGTCTGTAGCAGCCATCTTCAGATTTTTACCGCACGTTCAAGTGTTGGGATCCTCGTGCTATTGCTCTCGAGCGTTAGTGCTATTTCTTCACGTTTTTTCTCAAAAACTTCGATTTTTTTCGGTCAAAAGAGCCTCAAGCTCCACCGATTCTTCATCCGATCAACGGGGACCCGTGTCAGATTCGTCTACGCCCCTCAAGGGTGAAGATTTCGTCGAGCTACGCTTTTGGAGGACTCCAGAAGTTTCTCAGGCCCATCTCGGACATGGCCCAGGAGAAGGGAAGCTCGACGCCCGGAAAGCTGTTCAGGGTCTGCCCAGGATGCCAGCTTCAGAATGTCTTTAAGGAGGACGAACACTCCTTTTGTCTTTACTGCATGCATGAGGACAAGCCGCACGTGGAGAAGGACTGTGCGTTTTGCGGCAATATGTCGGAGCGGACCATGAAGGACCGCCATCAACGTCTCGCCAACTGGCTGGAAGGGAAGAGCCCGTCGGGCGAGAAGAAGAGGAAGAAATCCGAGCGGTCTTCTAAGACCTTTGAGGACGCCCCGGCGACGGGGGTCCAACACAAGGCCAAGCACCGCGAGTCCGCTGGCACCGGGAGCGCCGAACGGTCGGGCTCTACGGGTGCCAGGCAGGGCGCATCCTCCAACGCTCTGGTTCGGGTAAGAGGAAGGCCGAGCACCCGGCGAAGCTCCTGGAGAGGCCCCGGTCGAGCTCGAAGGCCCCATCGGAGGGAGAGCGAGGCAGTGCCCCCCCCCCCAAGGAGAAGGCGGTGAGCGCACCTTAGGTGGTGAAAGCCTTAATCCATCCGGCCAAGGCCTCTATCGAGACAGTCGCGGCGGCCCTGGCTCAGCCTGTGGAGGCTACACCAGTGGTGGCGACCTCGGGGCTCAGAGACTCCCTGCCACCGCGGAGGGAGTCCTCTTTTATGCCCATCGACAGGACCCCCGTGAAACCTCCGACGGAGAAGAAAAAGGGGGGGCAGGAGGTCGTGGATTCGGCCTCAACCTCGGAGGAAGAGCTGATCGAGGTCTTAAGCCACGGCGTTGGCGTGGAAGAAGACCAGCCCGTCGGGAGGGATCCCGACGCAGGAGACGACGATATCGTCGAGGGTACCGGCGGGGCCCCTGACCGCCCGTCAGACTCCCCTCAACCAGCGCCGCAAGACAACTCGGCGGCCATTTTGTTGGCTATACAGTCCTTACGCTCGGAGATAAGGACGAGACTGCCGTTACCACCAGCGGAGGAAACGCTCCCGACGGGGGACCCGGAGCCAGGCCCTTCTGGGAGCCCTCCCCCTAAGAGAAGAAGGATTCACCCTCCACCTCCTTTTCAGCCATCGCGCCCTGTTCAGCCCTCCTCCCCGTCCACGACTCGTGGGGATGATACGGGGACTGACACGGCTGCGACGGGTACGGACGACGAGGTTTACGACGAGGATCTGCCGTCGTCACCTCCCACCCGGGCTTCCCCGCCCGACGAGATTGGATCGTTTCACTCCATGATCGCCAGGGCATCCGAGCTCTTCCAGCTCTGCCCGGAGGAGAAGAAGAAGGAAGGTTTCCTTTATCAACGGCGCGACCATCATGCCATTGATTGTGTAGTGCCACTATTTGCTTTTAGCCCCAGTGTGTCCCAAAAGTAGGTTTTGCTGCCTTATCACACCGCAGGCACACCCACAAGATATGGTCCACAGGGAGGCTTCCGCCTCTGGGGAACCCCGAAATGCTGCACATCTCGGCACCTAATTAAGCAAAACTAACCAAAAAATACAACTGCAAGACAAGACCACTGAGAGAGGCAAACCACCACAATCTTACAACCACAGCGAGGCAGAGGTCATTGTGTGTAACAGCACATAGACCTACCAGTGGGACCAGGAAAGCAACCAACCCAGGAGGGCACCCACCCCTGGAATATACCACAAACCTGAACCCAGGAACGGGGTGAAAAGCAAGACACCACAATCCTACAATCAAAGCGAGGCAGACGCCACTGTGTGTTGCAGCACATCGACTTAACGGTGAGACCAGGAAAGCAATCACCCAGGAGGGCACCCACCCCTGGAATACATCACAAACCGGAAACCAAGACCAAGGTGAAAAAAGCAACACACCACAATCCAGCAACTACAGCAAGGTACACGCCACAGTGGATTATAGCACATCAATTTAACTGTGAGTCCAGGCAAGTAATCAACCCAGGAGGGCACCCACTCCACAAACCTGGATCCAAGACCGAGGTGATAAAGCAAGATACCACAATGCAACAGCCAAAGCAAGGCATATGCCACTGTGTGCCACAGCACATTGACTTACCCGGGAGACCAAGACCAAGGTGATAAAGCAAGACGCCACAATACTACAACCGCAGCAAGGCGGATGCCACTGTGTTTAACAGCACATTGACTTACCCGGGAGACCAAGACCAAGGTGATGAAGCAAGACACCACAATCCTACAACCGCAGTGAGGCAGACACCACAGTGTGTCACAGCACATCAACTTTTCCATCAGACCGCTATACAAGCAGAAAGCCCAAAACCAAACTGCATAACCAAACTCCCCTTACAACAAGACCACAAAAATGTCACGATACAAGAAGGACAAAGAAACAAGAATGGAAAACCGAATTAGAAAGAGGAATGAAATTGAACCACCTATCAGAATTCACAACAACTCAAAATCCACAGCAACTACCTCTAAGCGGATTAAAGATACAGACCAAGGCAAGAACAAAAACAGCATACATCTCCTGCTACCTTTGCTATCCATTGTGGTAGGATTGTAGGTGCAAACAACCCACAACTAAGGACTCAACGATCCCCAAACTACCAAACCACACACAACAACACACAAAACCCAGCAACTCCAAAGACATTTTTGGAAAAACCCCAACAAGAATCAGAGTTAAGCTAGAATCCCTAACCATCTACACCCCTTGCGTAACCAGAGACTAGAAAAAGACAACATAGACAACCAAACCGACTACTACTAACCAGAACAAAGAAAGGCATCACTCAACGTAATTGAACTCCTCAATGAAGGGATAGTGGCCCCAACCACACAGCCAGTAAATAGCAGCCTCACCCAAGAGAGGACCGAAAACCCGACCGGCACCACCCCAACCGAGACATGAGAAACGATACGCAACAAAGAACAAGGAAAAACGCACATTCTACACTGCAGTCTACTCAACGTAAGATCCATGGCTAACCTCAAAACAGAGATTTGCAACCTCCTAATTGAAGTCGGCACGGACACGCTTTTTCTCACAGAAACCAGACTATCAGACAATTACAAAACATTTGCCCACGATACCGTACCTGACTGCTTCAAACTAAAACATTCTAACAGACAAAACTGATGAGGCGGTGGAATTGTAATAGTGCACACAAACATCTGCTCCTCACCTGACCACTCAACCGACATAGCAGATTGTGAATCACTCCTAATCAACATCAAGCTCAATGACCAGTGCAGCCTACCGTTCCTCCTGATCTACAGACCTCCATCCTACAACCTCAACTTTGCCACAAACCTCAATGACACCATTGTCGACCTCTCCACTTATCATGACAACACAATAGTTGTAGGGTACTTCAACATTTGGTTTGAAAGAGAAAACAAAACGGCAAACTCCCTCGGCACACAACTGGAAACCCTCCACTTCCAACAAATAGTAATTGGTCCCACCCACAGTGCAGGACAAACCTTAGACATAGTCCTCTGCAGAGATGGACTCTCAACCACCGCGCCACCGGTACCAATCATGTGGAGCGACCACCTTATGATCCCTTTCACCATCAAAACCCCAAACTGAATGATGCCCACAAACGTTAAACTCCCTGCAACAAATCAAAGAAACTGGAAGAGTCTTAACCTGGAAACGCTAATGGAGCTACTGAAATCATCCAAACCAATCTCCGCCCAGCTAAATAGAAGGAGAAGAGAAACTTGACACCTGGATCACAGACGCGCGAGACCTATGAGCAAAACTCATCAAACCAACCCCAAAGAAAATTTCAGCAAGATGGTTCACCGAAGAACTGAGAGAACTCAAAAAACAAACTGTAAACTGGAAAATCAATGGAGAAAACACTACAACCAACCGGACAATAACAAATAACAGGCTTTTTTCACAGGTCACATCATAAAAGTGGGGTACCCACACCACTCAACAACCCAAGATGAAAGAAAATAAAGTCTTGTAGTTATTAAAAGGTTTTCTTGTTTGAAAAGAGGTATAAACCCCAGAAAAATGGCATTGGTCATGAATGGGCCAGAACAGACACTGTACCTCTAAACCGACAACTAGTACAATTCCCAAAATCACAGACAAGAACCCGCCTTTCCCCCTTTACCCTGCCCGCTACCAAGCGATGAGAGATATAAGTTCATAAGCAGATTGGCTATCTCGTCTATCTCTTCTTTTTTATGTATGAAATATGAAAACATGCAAAACCAACACAAGAACAACTTCCCTCAGTCTAAATCCGTCCACCCCTGAGATGGTATGGGGCCTTGTGCCCAAAAGTCACAAGTTCCAATGTTTAGCTTCTTCGGGTGCGTTTATTCAGAAATTATGCAGTGGGCTATGATGGTGCTTTTAGAAAGTCTTTAAAGTTCAGGGAAGTACTCAACTCAATCCTAGGTTAGGTCTGGTAAAGGATCCTAAACCCAGGTTCCACCAAAAGAGGTCAGGTCACAGTGAGTTAGAATCAGGACTTTACACCCCGGACACCCAATGGGATACCAGGGGAGAAAGCAACAGGTTTGACACTTAACCTGTCTGGCCCGGGATGTTCCGGATTCCACTTGTTTAGGTTTCAGACTTCATTCTATATTCCTTGTTCTGTTCTTGTTCCCACCGCGATGGTCGTCTCGATGTCTAGACAGAAGGATACTTTGTTTCTTGGGATTTAGTTATGTTCGGTCGCTGTGCACAGAACTCTGCTCCAGTTGAAGACCCAAACGAAGACCAGGGTCAACTTCAGCGTCCTCTGGACCTCCATTCTGCACTATTTTCCCAAGCTTTTCCTCATGAGTTTGGTTGAAACCTATAAACAAAAGCATTTCCTGACCTGAGAAGGCAGGAAGAAGGGCAAAGAACAAAATGGCCAAAGAACAAGTGAAAAATCTCCTGCATGGCCATGTTGGGATGCTCGTTACCTTTAGTAGTTTTTCACAGTAAAGGCAAAAGTGCATGTAAAATCACATATAAATGTTTAAAATGACCTGCCTGCAATTAGTTTGTCTTAAACATGTTGTCAAAGTACCCAAAAAGCCATTATGTACAACATTAGAAGGATTCAAAGTATCCTAACTGCACTTCATTGTAAGTTGATGTGTGCAACTGTAAAAATGCAATCATTCTTAAAGAGAGACATTGTGCCTCAATGCGAGTCCCCTGGTATCCCGCCGGTAATTCCGGCGAGATCCCGGGGGGTCCTATAACGTCTCCGCCTTCCATATTACGTGTGGCAGAGATGGAGATGCTGCAATCACTGGCACCAGTGATTCCGGTGCCTGTGATTGCAGGAATTGTCTGCCGGTAAGGGTCTGATCATGCCTGCCAGTAGATCACAGTAGATGACAGCCACTACCAGCAGACTTGTAGTTTACCGGTCTGGAAAGGTGCCGGTACATGTTGTTACCAGCACCTTATTTCCAGACTGGAAAACTTCTAATGAAGCTAATAGTCTCTCAGTACTGATATTTAGTCATTTTAACTTTAGATTATTTTCTGCCCCAATGTTGTTTTTATTTCTGGTTGCTGGCTTAGCCGGTGTACATAGAACAAGGGCTTAGGCCTTAAGAAGACCAAACAGCAATTGCCCTTTTCTTCACCTGCACTTCTCTTTGGATGGCCAGGTGAGAAATGCCCCGTCATCTAAGAGTTAAGAAAGGAAAGAAATTATCAGTGCTGTGACTGCTAAAAAGGGCACCGCTGGATTAGCAGTGATTAGCAGGTGAGTGGGGCAGATGTTACAAATGTCAATGACAAGGATTGAATGTGCTTGGGCTAAATCAGAAACACAAATTAATTTCTTTTTATCCAGCTTTTTTTAAATCATTTATTCAGTAAATAGTATTTGAGCACAGGTGTATGGAAAGTGGAGTTTAGATAACGTAGAATGTTTTTTTTAATGATGCTGATTAATCCTTACTCACCAAGTCACAATTATCGCTCGCCAGTGGCTAGTGAACCTTTTGAGGCCTGCTTTAAAAAAATATGTAATGGAAACCTTTATTACACGTGCATAGTACATTCAACCTCCCAAGTCCTTACAGCCTAGACCTATATAATGTGGGATAACCGAACACTTGAGACTGAGACCCAGAAGGGGCAGGATGAAGGGCTATTGGGTTGGGTGCATGTTAAAGCATAGCCTGCCAGTACAGTTACACACAGTATACAGGAAATTGCTGAAACAACAGAAAGTGCAGGGGTTAGGCATTATCTATTTTCTTGCACCCTGCCCTCTTCTGCCCCTCTGCCCCCATCTCTCCCATCCTCTAGTTAAATACTCTTGCTAGTATAACTTCCAAGTCTGTTCCTTGGGGCTAGCTTCTAAAAATGGAACTGGGTCAGCCAAACTCATGAGAGATAGCTTGGGATAATAGTGGAGGATGGAGGTGAATAGGGTTGGCTCTAAACCGGACCTAATGTCCAAGTTTAAATTCCAGTTTCAAATATGGCTTAATGTCCACGTCAGAATTAATTGGTCTCCAACAGTTCCTGGAATAGTGCAGAGCGCTCATTTGTGGTTCCGACTAGGCTTCTTGGTTCAGATATTGTAACCCCCTGACTGCAAGTAGCCTCCATAAGCTAATGTAGGTTGTTGTTACAAATAGCTACCAGCTGGAAATGCTTATTCCTTCTTGACTTAGGGGAATACCTTAACTCCAGGAATCCCTCCCCCATCTCCTACCAGAGTGCTTTTCAGAAAGTAGTTATTTTTACCCACCAGGCAAGGGCTACTCTTTCGCGTCTGGAAGTGTACCACAATGCCTAAAAGAAGCCTGGGTCCGCCCACTCCTAAAAAAACCCTCTCTCGATCCTTCCTCCCCTAACAACTATCGCCCCATCACCACCGTCCCCTTTCTCCTTAAAATCCTAGACAAAGCCGCACACAATCAAATCCAACACTACCTGGAAACCAACACCATCCTAGGAAAAAGACAGTCAGGTTTCCGCAAAGGCCATGGGACTGAATCTGCTCTTCTAGATTTAAAAAATCAAATTACTAAAATAATGGACACAGGCAAACCTGCCCTCCTCCTCCTACTCGACCTTTCAGCAGCATTCGATCTGGTCGACCACAGCATTCTCACATCGCACCTCTCCAATGCTGCACACTTCTCTCACAAGGCTACCACGTGGATCACATCCTTCCTTGAAGGCAGGGCCATGAAAGTGTACTCTGACCAGGATAGCGCCCCCCCCACCACTATCAATTGTGGAGTCCCACAAGGGTCCTGCACCGCACCGACCCTCTACAACCTATTCACCAAACCCCTCTTTGACTTACTGGACTCCCTCAACATAGCGTATACCAACTACGCTGATGACACGCAGGTCCTCCTCCCCCTCTCTGGAGACTACGACCTTGACTCAGAAGCCCTCCTCAAAATCTACTCGACTATCCAAACATGGATGGCTATCCATGGTCTCTGCCTAAACGGAGACAAAACCGAAATCATCATCCTAGCCCCTAACGAAACTCTAACCAAACTCAGCCCCGATTATTCGCACATGAACATCGACAGTATTAGCATACCTGTCTCCTCTGCCGTCAAGACCTTAGGAGTCTACATTGACGCGACACTCTCAATGACAAGACAAACCAGCGCCATTGCCTCAGCTTCTGCTCTGACTACCAAACTCATCTACGCCATAAAACCCTACCTCACCACGCCCAACTGCCTCTCCATAGCCAGAGCTACGATAGGAGCCAGATTAGACTACTGTAACGCCCTCCTGGCAGGCACTTCGTCAAAAAACCTAAACAGGCTCCAAATAGTGCAAAACAATGCCCTCCGTGCTGCACTACACATTCCCAAAACCGACCATATCTCACAGGCCAGAAGACGCGTCCACTGGCTCCCAGTCAAGGAAAGGATCAACTTTAAAATCCTCACCCTCACACACAAATGCATCAACCACACAGCACCCCCCTACCTATCTGAAACTATAACCAAGAACTCCTCCATCCGCCCCAGAAGAAGTCATCACGCCAACCAACTCCAAGTACCCACTGTAAAAAGAGCCAAAGCCGGCGGCATTGGCTTCCCTCACATAGCACCTAAGCTCTGGAATGCCCTCCCCAACTCACTCAGAGCAGAACCATCGCTGTATCTCTTTCGCAAATCCCTCAAAACCACGCTATTCAACTAACTCCTCCTTCCCTACACCCATTTCAGCTCGCACGCATCTGATACGAAAAGTGTTCGACACGAAATGCTTGCTGTAATGAAAATTGCTTTGTAACCATCTTCCTTCCATTGTAACCAGACTATGTATGTATTCATGTAACAGCGCCACGATGCCCCCGGGCTGACGTGCGCTTTAAATAAATCCGAATAAATAAATAAATAAATAAATACCTTGCTGGGCTTGAGCTCACAACAGGCTGACATTCTTGCTCTCTGGGTTAGCTTGATAAGTGCTGTAAAAGACTTTCTTTTGAAGGTCTACACTTTTAATTGTGCATTTTTGATAAAAACTAAGCAATTATATATACATGTATGTGGTGGTAGAAGGGAGTGGAGGTGTGGGTTAGAGGGGTGGGGTGTGTGAAGGGTCATAAATGAAAGTCGGACACACAATTGTCATCTTTTAGGTTAAAGAAAATGCCTCTCTTAGCCTATTCTAAAGAGTAACTTCCTAACCTAAAACCAAAAACGAAGGATCTGTCAGGATGTCAATAACTGAAAAACATCCTTGTGTCCAAAACGTCCAATCCTGACACTCCCACTGCAAACAAAACATAACGTGTGAAAGGGAATGCCTTCAACTTGATTTTGTCAAAAAGTGTTCACAACTGCAACTGAAAAAACAAGAATAGCTCCAACAAAAATGTTCTCCAAGGTGGAAACCCTTGGATCCAGAGGGTGGTCCCCTTCACCTGAATTCTTAAGTAGGATGGCTATTGCCTCTTTTACTAACCGTTCTTTGTGTCCCTCCTTGAATCACAAGGTTCCAACCATTTCTGTGACAGTCTTTCTTTAACACACATTTCTCCTCTGTTTAGAAAATACTTTTCTTTAGTATTTCTGGAAGCTTTTCAAATTGCCTGGTATAATCCCCTGCCAGGACTCTTCGCAATGCCAACTGCATGGTATGCTCCCCTGCCAGGACGTCTTATGTGATTCAATTGCCTAGTGTCTTTCCCTTGCCAAGATTTCTGATGTATTTCACAGTTCTTTTTGTATCACAAGTATTGTATATATTAAGCTTGGTATATATGTCTGCGGTAAGATTTGTTCAAGCTTTGCCCCACACTTGCATCTCATGCACTCGTAGCCCATAGGGCTTTTTACTTAGCCTTTTCTGCATTCAAACAATATTCTTGTAGTTTTAACAATGGTGTCACATTCACAATGTCATTGCGCATTCGTCGCAACGCCACGGGGTCCCCACTGGCTTCAGGTAGACTCACTAGTTCTCTCAAGCGTCTCCAGTCCAGTTCGCGCTTTTGTGGCGTGACTCTTTCACCCACTTTCCACACTGGAGTGTGCAGACATCCTTCCGGCTTCTTTTGCGGATCTGCGGTCACACGCCTGCTTCAGTTCGCAGAATGGAGAACGCTGCCTCTTCGAGCTGCCGAGTGCCCAGGAATTCTTTTGCGGCTCCCAGCGTCTCCACAGCACTTCTGATCTCCCACAGCATTTCTCCTTCTGTCTCGGCGGCCTTCTCTGCTCCGGCACACCGGTACGTGTTTCTCGATTCGTGAGCCCTCTGCATAGGTACCGAAGTCTTCTCCTACACTGCCACACTCAGTAGTGCGGTTGCCATCTTTAAAAGTCCAGCGGACAGGTGATTTGGAAAAACAACTAGACTGCATGTTGTGCTATGTTCTCTTGTTACCTTGCACAAACTCCTTCATCCTCCTTGTCTCAGTACTTGGGTGATTCTGGGAGTTGTAGTTCATGGGTGTCATTGGACACATGGTTTTTAAATAGTTTTCCCTCAGTGCCTTTGCATAAAGGTACCTCAGAAGTAAAAAGTGTTGCATTGGAGCTTTGTGTGTTGAGGTCGTAGGTGGGGGTTTGACCAGGGAAATATGAAGAAGAGGTTTCTTTACTACCTCTACAAGGGCAACACGCAGCTGACAAAAGGCCATTAAGGTCTTGGGCTTTCGAGGTTCTTCCTCATGGGAAAGGGGGAAATGCTGAGTCTCATCCGGTGAAGTCATGAAATCTCCCCGGTAGTAGTCTCCTCCCATCTGATCCTCCCTTATAAAGCCTCCCACATAGTTAGGATCAGGTAGCGGCAGCTGTCCCCTGGCCACATGGGGGGAGGTCACCGCTGGGGAATCCGTGATGACTCCATTGGATTCATCACAGAGGGTGAAACCCTGTTAAAGAAAACTGGTCGAATTTAGATCGACCAAATGTGCAAGTCTGTAAAAAACCACAGAGCCCTGTGTTATATCCCCCAGCAACCAAGCAAGAAGATCTGGGTTCTAGTCCCAGTAGGCTGTTTGCAGCATGCTTTTCCTGCTGTCGATGTGTCAGGGATCGGCTCAAAGCACTCAGTAAGCTGTGGCTCCTTGCTCTCTCTCTCTCTCTCTCTGCTACTGCACAATCTTTCTATATTTCTGCCCCAACACCCTCAAACTCTAGTTCCCTCTGCCTCCTTCTGTACTGCTCAGTCTTATCTTGAATACTCCAATCAGGACATAAAGCTGTAAACCACTATCCAGGCACAAAAAGTCACTCGTCCCTCAGGTCATCACATGCGCAGAGAACACCATTTGTTACTCACCAATAGTCAAACATTACTCACCCATGGCAAGTAGACATTTGCAAGCCGACCCTAATAATGCACTGGACCGGCTGGGCCATTTCCCATTACTTGTGTGTCCCAGGAGCCATTTCCCATTACTTGTGTGTCCCAGGATTGGTCTTGGCTTCCTTGTTCCACCTCCTTTCATCATTATCTTCCTTAAGGGGCTCTCTCTCTTCATGCTCAGTTTTGACTTAATTATCAATGAGGAAGGGTGGCGCTGTTGAGCAGCCCAAGATGGCTGCCTAGCTCGAGAGCTCTGTGTGGTCCTGGCAGCTATCCGCTTACATCTGCGGCACATTAAGCCCTTGACACCCACAAACTGTGGAGGCTGCGGCTCATCGTCTCTACCCTACATCCTGAAACTTTGGACCCGATCCGTGCGTCTGAGCCCTGTTGCTGTCGCCTGCTGCATCAGCTGTGCTGGCCCTGGTGCGCCCCGAGCTCCGGTCCTCCCGCGCTGGATTCCCCGTGGCCGTGACTGGCGGTATGACTGTGTGCGGGGCGCCTGGGTGTTCCGGTGGTCGGCCCCTGCGGACGAGTGGGGCCCCGCCGCGGCTCCGTGATCCATCCTCGGGCCGCCCTCCCATACATCAACGGGCGGCCTCCTGCTGGCGGTGTGACCGCGGGGGGTAACCGCGACCCGGGCCTGCGCTGGAGCGCGCCCCAATCTCGCCCCCTCCCGCTTTCGCCTCTGGGCCTGAGCTCTTGATCCCACGGTGCTGATCACCTCCTACGCTTGCCGTGCCGAGTGCGACTGATCCCCCCCCCGGAGGACCAGGTGAGGAGGTGGGGGTTGCGCTCTCTGCTCCCTATCGCGGCGGCCTACATCTGCGAACACAGGCTGAGGGCCTGCCGGAACTGTGACACCTTCCCCCGAGGCAGAACTGTCTAAGGCCATCCTGCCTCAGGGCCGCCCGTCCGCCTATCTTGCCTCTCCCAGGCGGTCCACGGATCCTGTCACTGGGCCCACCGGCGGGTGGCTTCCTCGGGGAGTAGGCGCGGGACCTTTCCCCCCTACCCCCATCTTCTACTCCAACACACCATCGGAGGCAGCGAACAGTAACGGGCCACATCCCATCCCATATGCGGGCTTAGAACACTGCATCATAGCCGCTGCAGCCTCGTCAACTCATCGCCTCCACCCGACAAATTGCTTCCATTTGGCACTCTGGGCTCACACCACAGCAATCCCTGGTCTTATCCCCCCGACCGCTGCCACTGCCTGGCCTCCTGCGACATATCCGCCTCGGCCTCACCAACTCAGCGCTCCTACCCGACAGGTGACAATTGCCTCCGGCTGTACACCGGGCCCTAGCTCCTAAGCCGCTGCTGCCACCCGGCTCCTTGGCCTACACTACACTGTTGATCAGGGACTGACTCATTGCTCGAACTCCTCACCGCCTACCTACCCCCGCTAACTCTACCCACAGGTAACTTCCACATTCAAACCTACTCCAGAAATGTCAAACAGATCCAGAGGTACAGCCAAGGGGGGAGCTATGGATAGGTTTGCCAAGGCTGTCCTGAGGGCCGAGGTGGACCAAACGCTATCCTTACAGGAGGAACCTGAGACCGATCCCCATCCTGGCGCGCTGATGCCGGACCTCACCACACTAATGGAATCAATGGCTAAAAACTTTGCCGCTTTCCATGAGAAATTAGATGACATCAACGCCAACGTTGCCTCGCTCAGAATGCAGATGGACCAGACGGGTCAAGGATCACAGAGGCTGAGGGCAGAATCTCCACAAACGCAGACGAAATACACACGCTACAAGATACGGTTGCATCTCTATCACGCGATATGAAAACTGTGAAGGCAAAATGTGAAGATATGGAGTCGCGCTCCCGCAGGAATAACCTGCGCATTATTGGTGGAAGACGCTGTCGAAGGCCTACTCAAAGACCTCCTGGGAAATCCGGCTCTGTCACCGTACTTTACGGTTGAATGTGCTCACCGTGCTCTGTCACCGCGCCCCAAGCCGGGCGACATCCCGAGGCCTATCATTGCCAGAATACTCAACTACCGTGACAGGGACCTCATCCTCCGCCTGGCACGCGAGAAAGGTGACTTACGCCTAGAGGCCCACACCATTAGGATCTTCCCCGATTTCTCAGTAGGGGTACAACAAGAGAGGCGTCAATTCCTTGGCGTCAAGAAACTGCTCAGGGAGCGCAACGTCCCCTATGCCATCTTGTTTCGGGCGAGGCTCAAGGTCACTCACAATGGCAAATTGTACTTTTTCACTGTCCCCGACGAGGCGGTGAGGTTTATTGAGTCACAAATTCCACCTCGTAATCCGGAAAGGGACCGAGCCAACAACGAATAACCACATATGGCCGCACCCGATATTCCCCAACCCATCAAACAATCCGCGACATCCAGTGTGATGATAGCAATGTCGTTTTGTTGATTCAGCGAACATGGCTCCACGCCACAAGGGGTCTATCTGGTGGCCCTGCTTCCGAACTAGCAACTCTTATCATCCTTCCTCTCCAGCACCTGGAGCCGATCGAGATCTCCTTCACCACTCCTTCATCCTCATCCGACTACCACGCTGGCCTTGGAACCAGTCATCGGATCCGTTCACCGCAGAAACATGTGCTGGACAGCATTTACTGTCCTACTCTATGTTTAAGATGTCGACCACACGGCAACAGCGCACCTCACTACAGTTGCAATGTTTTTTCTTACTTGGTTGCTGCTGCTGTTGGGCCCCTGTTGGGCCATGAAAGAGGCGTATCCACGTTGGGTACTGTCCGCCGACCCCTGCTCTTGCAGGAGCATCGGCTCAGTCAGCTGCGCCTGGGTGTGGGGTGGGGGAATCTACACTGCAAGTTGGGGGTGGGCAGTGAGGGCAGGGGGAGGTACTGTTGTGGGTTGGTTTAATGAAAAAGGCATGGGAACTGGGGACACGGTCACAACTCAATGCGGCTCTGCTGCAGCTGCGCACATGGTTCTGAATGACATCAAATATTGCTGTAGGGATTTTCCTTAACACGGCTAATGTCGCTTGACTTTATGACATGGAATGTCCGGGGGTTGAGTAACTTCACGAAGGCCCGCAGGATAACTGCCTATGCCCAGAGACACGGAGTTAAGGTACTTCTCCTCCAAGAGACGCATGCCCTCGGGCGCCTGGCAACACTCTTAGCCCCGGCCTGGGGCGCAAATAGATACTACACGAAATATTCAACCCAATCCAGGGGAGTGCTTACCCTAGTTCACAAGTCAGTCCAGTTCTCACTGCGCACCAGCCACATCGACCCCGAGGGCAGATATGTAATCCTCCATTGCCTGCTACTTAATGTGGAATGCCTCCTTGTGAACACATACGCCCCGAATTTTGACGCCCCAGATTTCTTTGACGAAATCACCTCCATACTCACGAAGTATGTCGACGTCCCTATCATTTGGGGGAGGGGGGGTGGGCATGAATCTCATTTTGGACGACAACCTTGATAGGTCAGGCACCGCCCGCAGAGCCACATCTCGTGGGGCCAGCAGATTACAGGCACACACTGCCACATTAGGCCTTAGCGATGTGTGGAGAATCCTACACCCGCACGCAAGAGAGTACACCTTTTACTCGTCTGTACATGATAGCCTGTCAAGAATAGATCTATTTCTCTTATCGAGCGGAATGGTGGGGAGGGTCATGGACACACAGATATTGCCACGCACACTTTCAGACCACTCCCAGGTAACATTACAACTTCAGCTGGGGCGAGACCCATCTCGCTCCGCCTGGCGCTTCAAGTCGGAGGCACTGAAAGATATAGTTTTCAAAGCTGAAATCTTGGCTGACATCAACACCTTCTTTGAATGCAACAAAAGGCACGACACGCCCGATGTGACCCGGTGGGAGGCGTTTAAGGTCTACATAAGAGGGATGTGCATCTCCAGGGAGGCCGGGGTCCTTAAGGACATAAAAAACAGCTTGCAGCGATCCGAATCAAACCTTAAAAAACTCGAGGTTGACTATGCCACTGCCCCGTCCCCGACTATACTGGCACAGATAAGGTCCGAGCTGGAGACCTTTGAGACTCTTGCTCAAAGGGAGATACAATATTATGCCCGCCCGCGGCGGCGCGGAAATACGGCGAGGGTGACAAACCGGGGAGAACGCTGTCCAGACTAGTGCGGGCGGAGGGGGGTAGAACTCGCATAGACTGCATCGTTGACACAAACGGTGTCCGGCACTGGTCTGACCAGCACATCCTCGAGACATTCACCGCATTTTACACGACCTTGTATGCTTCCCAGCAAGAACGCAGCTTACAAGACACTGACCTCCTCCTAGACCAAATCCCCATGACCCTTTTCTCCTGCGCCACCAGGGATCAATTAGACACCCCATTTACTTTAGATGAGATCACTGAGGCCATCTCGAACCTCCCAAAGGGTAAGGCACCAGGCCCGTATGGACTCACCTCCGAATTTTACCAGGAACATGTCGCCATCCTCACACCCAGACTTCTAGAGGTTTGGAATGAGTCGCTCAACCTGTCCATTTTACCGCTCTCCCTGCGAGAGGCTATCATAACCGTACTCCCCAAGCCGGGCAAGCCTCCGGAAGAATGCGGGTCCTACCGGCCCCTATCCCTGATCAACACTGACACCAAAATCTTCGCCAAGATCATTGCAAATAGGTTTCTTCCTATAATGACCCATTTAGTCCATCCAGATCAGAGCGGTTTCGTCCCTGGACGCTCCACAGCCCTCAACATTCACCGGCTATTCAACGTCATGGCCAGAATTGATCCCAGTGCCAATGCCGTAGCGGTTACACTCGATGCCCAAAAGGCATTCGACATGGTATCATGGCAATACATGTGGGCCGTACTACATAAAATGGGGATCGGTCCCCGCATGTTGTCATATATTAAATTATTGTATACAAACCCAATGGCCAAAGTCCTTATTAACTCCCAGGTCTCGTCCTCCTTCCTGCTCCACAGTGGAACTCGTCAGGGCTGCCCGTTCTCCCCAATATTGTTCGCGCTCTTCATCGAACCCATGGCTGACAACATCAGAGACAGGCATACCTGTAAGGGCATCCGCTTGCGCGACACTCCGGAGATAATCTCACTGTATGCCGACGACGTCCTTCTCTATGTCGGAGACCCCACAGCCCATCTTGACTCTATCATTCGCGATATCACAAAAATTGGCACATTCTCGGGCTTTACCATAAACTATACCAAATCTGAAATATTCCCACTCACTAGGGCAACCCCCCAACCAGCATGTGAATTCCCTCTCGCTGGTCCCCTGATGGAATTCGATATCTTGGGGTCCATGTATCCCTCTCTAAACCCTCGCTATTGGCTGGCAACTATACGGCCGCGGCGCAGGTGGTCGAGGCCCGCGTGTCAAAATGGCGCAATCTCCCACTCTCCCTATCGGGCAGGCTGCCCCTGATTAAAATGATCATTGTCCCTAAGCTGCTCTTCGCAAATGTCCCGATCTGGCCTGGGAAACTATACTTTAAGGACCTACATGCTACGTGTGCCCAATTTCTCTGGCACTCCGGTGTGGTTCGCAAAAAGTGGCAACATATGGTCCTTCCATACGAGAAAGGGGGCTTCACGGCCCCTGACCTCGCTCGATACTGGATAGCCGCACAGGCTCAACATGCCACGCACTGGTATACATACACGACCCACCACCGCACGTTAAGCTCGAGAAACTGGCTACCGAAGGAATCTCTGGTTCTTCACCACACGTTCCGCGCCGACGCCCCAGCAGATCCTGTCGCAGCAACAACCATGGCATGGAAATGGCTCTTGCAGCCTCGCCCAGGCCACCACCCTTACTACAAATGGCTGCCTATATGGCAGTTCCCAGGCCTCAGCCCCACCCACAACAAACTCCTCATGCAACACTGGCACAACCTGGGCTACCGGATGCTAACCGACCTATACCCTGACGAGAAATGTATCACCCCACAGACATGGCGTCCCGAGCACTCAGGTACGGCTCTAGAACTACTACAATACTTCAGACTTAGGGCGGCGTTCCGCGCCATGTGGCCTACCTATCTCGATGAACCCCCGGATTCACCCGAGATCCACTTCATAACTAACTCGACCGGGGTCAGGGGCACAACATCCTCTCTATATAGGCAGCAGATGGAGAAATTGGAGGAAGCACCGCGCCACATGTGGGGGGACGAACTGGGCATGACCCTTACTGATGCAACGTGGAGTAAGATGTACACACACACACACACACACACACACACACACACACACGCGCGCACACGCACACGCACGCAGGGTCTCCCTGAACGCTAGACTTAGGTGCATGCAATACAAGCTTTTGAATCGTCTGTACTACACACCGCACAGGGTGGGGAAGTTTACACGCAGCGCTGCTCATACCTGCCCAAGATGAAGATCCACTGAGGCAGATCACATCCATATGTTCTGGTCTTGTGAAGCACTGGCCCCGTTCTGGGTAAGCGTCATGGGAGCCCTGGCGGATATTACCTTGACCCATATCTCACCCGACCCACTGGCCGCCCTGTTCGGACTGTGGGATAGCCTCGAGTTGAGGAAGGTGTCCACATTTTTGAATGTTGCAACTATGGTGGCCACAAAACGCATACTGCAATGCGTGTGAGGAGGACTATATCAACTCCCTCCCCGTGGCCTCCCGCCCCAGGAATGTATGGTCCGATTTCTGTAGCTACCTGAACGGCAAAGATGATTTAGAATTGCTCTCCCCCTCAATCCCCCCCAAGAAGTATAAACATCGCTATTCCCGAAAAAACCTGAAATGTGAGGCCTAGGGCCCATTCCCTCCCGTCCATCCTCCTGTATGCAATGCCATTCATGCACCTGCAATGTTATCTGTTTTACGCACTGTGTTGTCTGCCTGTTCTTGTCTCATGCCAACAAATAAAGGTTTAAAAAAAAATATATATCAATGAAGAAATGGGCCGAGGACTTCAATATTCCAATACTGATTGTGGGGCATGTGGAATCATCATGGTGCCTGCCCAGTTCCTCACCTCAGCTCACTTCACCATCAGCAAACAGTTCACCTCTGATGTCATGCATGAATGCGTTTCATGTGGCCCCTGGCGTCCCAGATGTCTGTGACAACACCAGCTTTCTGGGCTTGTCTAGAGTGGTGAGGGAGCGTCCAACTCGGCTCTAATCCCAATGCTAGGTCCCAAAACGAAGGATCTGCGTTGTTTTATCGCAAACGATTTGTTTGCGGTTGAACTGCCGGCAGTGTTATTGCTCTGGTCCCCGTTTTGAGTGTTCATTGAAAACGGGGGCCAGTGCAATTTTTGACCCCTGCTGCCAATGTTAAGGATGTGGGGGACACCCCAAAACCCCAAAATACTGAACTTGTGGAACGGGGGACACCCCCGCAGTCCCTGCTCCTCATGATCAGTATTTTCAGCCGCAAACAAAACGGTAACACCCAATGCGATCCATATGGCCAGTTTCATTTGATCAAATTGGGTGTTACCAAAATTAAGGTCCCATTCCCTGATCCTTATGTGCGCCAGCATGCTTGTAGCAATACCTCCTTTGATCCAGCGGTGCTCATAAGGACACCAGGTCAAGCGGGTGAGCTGATACCACAACAGGACACAGGAGAGTAGGAGAGACCAATCAAGACAGCATACGGAACGCCTCTGAGCTGGCAGAGCATCGCCCCGTGCATGCACAGCGGGGCAGCAGCGCCTCCAAAGAAGGAGTAGAGGCACTGTTTGTAGTGGTACAGGGCCGGCCTGCCGAGGAGCTTTCAGTTGGAGACAAAGCTACCGGAGCTGAACCCACTAATCCACCATTGAAGGTTCATTTTAACAAGGGCCTGCAGGAAGGCTATGGCAGTGGGGTAGGGCAGCTCGGTAAGGATTATTTCTTTGTTTTTGGGCCCTGAATGCAGTTAACCTTGCGGAACAAGGCAGCTGGGCTTAATCGCCTTTTAAAGGTTTCCCTTGATTAGCTAGTGCAAGGCGGGCAATCATATACTCATATAGCGGAGAGGGGAATTTAAGGAAGAACTGGAACAAGATTTTGATGGGTTAGAAGTGGGAGGACGACCAAGAGACCAACAGGAGTGAAGCAGTGTGGATGCTCTTGTGGGAGAGAGGGAACTGCAGAGTGAAGTGGTAGTGAGAGGAGAGAGTTGAGTGGAGTAATGTAGTTAGAGGTGTTAGTATAGGTGGTAGTGGTAGAGGGAGGTAGTGGTAGAAGGAAAGATTGGTAGTCAGAAAAGCGCTAGTGAGAGGTAATGGTAATGGTGAGTGGTAGTGAGACGAGAGAGTGGAGTAGTGTAGTAGGAGGTGTTAGTAGGTGGTAGTGGAAGATGGAGGTAGTGGTAGAACGAAAGATTGGTAGTTAGAGGTGGTGAGAGGTAATGGTATTAAGTAGTAGTGGAGGGGTTGTAGTAGTGGAGTGGTGGTAGTAATAGGGAGGTGGCAGTAGTGAAGATGTGGCAGTAGTGATGACGGTATTAGAGGAGAAGTGGTAGTAGTGGATGGTGGTAGTAGCAGAAGGAGGACAGCAAAAGTACTATGTAGAGGAGTGGTAGGTAGTAGAAGGGGAGTGGTACTAGCAGGAGTGGAGTAGCAGTAGTACTACTGGTCAGCGGAGCAGCTGTAGTGGAAAGGTGATAGGAGTAAGTGGGGGGACAGTAGGATGTGTGAGTGAATGTAACATCTATGTGTGGATTAGAAAGGTAGGAAGGCAGAGTGGAATATCAGAGGGAAAGAAATGTGAAGGGGAGGAGGAGGGAAGAGAAGGAGGAATAGTAGAAGGCCGAGTTGAGGCATGCACCAGTGACCCAGGTGATTCAAACGGGGCGAGTGCAAGAAACTGTCCCCTAACTCCCAATAAAACACAAAGTGGGGCTAGGAGAGGGACCAGTAGACAGACCCACAGGGAGTTAGCAAGCCACCGTATTAGGCAAAACCCACCACAACATTGGCCTAATTTATAAGCAGCAGTGGTTCCCGAGCCTTAGTACTAACCAGGATTTTGGATGCCTGAGCTAGGCTGGGGGTAACCCAAGGGAGAGGAGGGAGAGCAGGACGGCCCGAGCTCCAAATTCCCAAAGCCATGTTTGCCCTGAACCTTTGCTGATTCCATCTAAGCTTACATCTGTAAAAATCCGACAATAAGCACCTTGAAAAGCCATGCAGATTCATCCCTTAGATTTAGCAGCTACTACACTGACCCTTGTCTACCACCAAGAAAGCAAGTGCCACCATCCTCTGAGGCATCCACCAGTGTAGGTTCATAATTGAACTTCTGATGACTTCATGGGAGCAAGGCATTGGCCTCCCTTCAGTGTGGTGTATAGTTTTACTTCAGCCTCTGGTGACTAGCTCAAGATGAGAAAGTTAGATAGCCAAGGGAAAAACCTTCACCTCGATCATTATATTGGTCTAGGCAGCCACAATTGCTTAAAATAAAATAACGATTATTGATTAGTAAGCAATGTAATTGGAATTACCCAATTATGGTCTAACCATGGAGAACATAAATTATTCCTTTCCAAGCAAAAAATACAATAATTGACATATATCTTGCTGTCAGTGAATTGTGGTGTCAAAGAGATGAACAATTAAAACCTATTTCTCTTCTTCTAGAAAAGCATTCTTGTCTCTTGCCCAGAGGAAAATGCTTCTTCCAAGTTTGTGGCCCCTTACACCACATTCTCCAGAGTTCATCATAAGAGCGTGAGTACCTTTGTGCTGTTATTAAGAATGCTTGAGGGTGAAGATAAGAGCATGGGAAGAGTAATGAAAATATCTTTTGAAAGTGTTTAAAGTTTTTTTGTGTTGAACGTTGTTATGACAGTGCATCAGTGATCTGTCACATCACTTTATTTGTTCATTTTTAAACCCTTCCAGCAGGGATGCTGGGGAATATCTTTTCCTACTGACAACAGATGAGTCAGCTAGGAAAGATGACACATTTCTTTATAAAGAAAATCATTAAATTCATACTTCAAGATATTATTGTACTTCAATGCCAAGCACAATACAAGCTTCATTATCTGGCACTTCATTTTTTAGAAAACTCTTTTACTGGGCTCTTGTCATGAACATTCATAGTAGCATTCAGGATGTTAGAACGCCAGATAACCTAGAAGTTTAGCTACTCGAGCGTTCAAAGTGGTGGTCCGAGATGCTATGTAAAACAGACTTTATGTTCAATGTCTCAGCTCTCTGTCATTCTGAATACAGAGCTTCGCTATCTTTCCTCCTTGTGGGGAATCAATGGTGCCAGATACAAAAATGTTTACTGTGTTTTGGCCTTGATGTAAATATAGATGCCAGCCTCCCTACTGTGGAGGGAGCTAGAAGGCAGACCACCCTTGAAAAATGTTAGGTTGTGGCAGGATATGCTAAGGCATCTTATTTAGCAGCACATTTTGTGTGGATGAAATAACCTCTCAATGTCGATGCAGGAATGTTACATATACTATCGGACATCAAGGCGGTGCATGCTGCTTCCCTCTGGACTTCCTCCCTAGCTAAAGAGGAATAGGGCGAGTTAGCAATGTTGGCAACTGCCCAGAGGGCAGGTTTTGCAACAAAGTGATTTTCTTAAAGAAATGAGTGCCTCGTCTGTCCCTAGCTCTGAGATGATGAATTCCCTAATCTTCAAAGAAAAACAATAAACTAGTACTGGTCCGGATGTCTTACAAAGAGTCCATCCTCCATCTAAACCTATTCTTACCTATCGTCTGTCCCTGACCCTAATGGAAAAGCAACAGAAACTTTGCTGAGGTAAGATGAATTCCTCTTTTCTTGGCTTGAAATGGCTGTTTTCTGACCCACCTATAATTGTGTGCTTGGTTCGCTTTCATTCAGGCCGCAGCATGATGCTGCAGTTCAAAATGGGTCTGTGATGCTTTCTCTTCCTAGAGAAAGCTGCTCCAGACCTCCAAGCAAATGTTTGTATGAGTTCAAAAAGTTCCATTCTTTATTAGAACAACTGGTCTTGTGATCTTGCTTCTTTTCTGCCACAAAAGGCTTTGAAATTCAGTCTGTGTTTCCCTTTGTTTATCCAGAAATGTCTTTTTCCCCAGCACTGGGTCTCTGGAATCTTGGTATGCCTGGAATCTATCTCTGGTCTTCCTCTGCTGGGTGTCTCACCCCTTTGCGTGTAACTGTATGCTTTACCTGTGCATGGGCTTCCTGGCGCTTCACCACAGCTCAGCTTGACACCTCTCTCACCCCTTTTTGTGGTACCTGGATACTCAGCTCTGCATGAGCTACGAGGCTTTTCAGCCCTTTGCGTATTCTCTTTGCTTTGACCCTCTTGTGGAATATCACGTTGCTCAGCCCAATCGAGAGCTCTCAGCCTCTCTGGGTTTGTTAGTGTTTTCACACCTTTGTGGGGTATCCTGTTGCTCAGCCCATCATTGACTAGCTGCCCTGTCAATCCATCTGCATTTGGTAGTGTGTTCACCCACTTGTGGGTCTCTGTGCCTCACCGCCCTCCTCCCACTCCTCTGTCAGCTGCGTACCTAGTTTTCGCCGGCATTGCTCGTTGGGGAAAATGGCTTCTCTGGTTGGTGCAGAACCGCAACTCAAACATCTTTGTGGTCAAGTCTCCCTCTTCGATACCTCCTGTATGCAACCAACAGGACTTTGGTGTCGGACCTGCTGAACATTGGTGCGTCTGGTGTGTGGCAGCTCTGTCTCTTGGTGGCTCTGAGTTCATCAGGCTCTCCGCCTTCCTGGACTTGGCAGCATCCTGTAGGCCTCTGGTTTCTTCCACCCACCATGCAGTCTGCTTGACCCGGCTTCCTGCTCCTCCTGGAAAGGAGTCATCCCTTGCTATGCGTTCAAGCGCATGCTTCTGGATCTCTCTCTCTCTCTCTCTCTCTCTCTCTCTCTCTCTCTCTCTCTCTCTCTCTCTCTCTCTCTCTCTCTCTCTCTCTCTCTCTCTCTCTCTCTCTCTCTCTCTCTCTCTCTCTTCCCCCCCCCCCAGAGGAGATGCTCCATTGGTTCCACTCCTTATGCATGGATGTCATAAACCAAACCATCCACCTTTAAAGGGTCCTGTTCCTTATTGTACTGCTCAATTTCCATATAGCCAACGAGCAGTTGGGAGTCTGTGTTAGAGGGAGGTGTAGTAAAACCCTTACTTGGGGATTGATTGTCCCCAAAGAGGGGCTCGGGGTAACCCCTAGTGGGATCCTACTTGCCCTCTCCCCTATGGGGTATTGAGCATCATCAATTAAACTCAGATGTGATACATGTGAGGTGTCTGTGTGGAAACAAACAGCAACTCCGAGACGGAAGTCACAAATTGCACTCCATTGGCTGTTACTGACATTATGGATCTGCATACAAGTAACACAAGCAAAGATGCAGCGACTGATGCTGGCCTCTGCCCTTGGGCAGCAAATCAATCAGGCAGCTGGAGTCAGCATCAGAATCAGGCAGCTGTGTCTCAGGCTGACACAAATGAAAACTCACTGACACCTCAAGTCCTGACGTCTGTGCAGTTGACAAAAAGGCCAATAATTGAGCCGTTGCCCCACAGATCGTGCAAAATAGATCATATTGGGAGAGAGGCACGACTAACAGAGCGTCTGACTGCTGATTTTCGCCTAATCAAAGAGAAACTGATTAATAGTTTCTCTAATACATCGTGCAACAAAGGAAAGCAATTGTTATATGCCGCCTACCCCACTGACAATGGTCACCCCGAGGAGTTTATCCCAATGCTTTGATCAAGACAACACTTCTAAGAGCAAACGGCTGAGCTTTGCGGACAAGTCAACACACCCTATAGTGGCCCATTTAGCTGCACCAGTCAGAAAGAACATGTCCAACTCCATCGAGTCTATGACATATGACAAAACTTGTCAGTTTCCTTCGGCGTCAAATGTGCATGAAGATTCGCATCATACACTGTCCCCAGAGCAAAATAAAGATCCAAATATAAAATCCAACTTGTCAGTTGCTGCTGGGATCCAAATCCACAGTAATGTGCTGGCACTAACATCTCCAACACTTATTCCATTTGTAAAGCTGTATGACTCCCTACATGATTCACTAAAAGATCAAGGTGCACTACTAAACACTCTCATTTCAAAATTGGAGAATATGGAGCAAACAAATGTCTCCCTACAAAAAAGAATGGCAAGAGAAGCTGAAATTTCATCCCAATGGCAATATCGCTTAGGAGATTTAGCCGGCAGACAACATGAAGACAACTCTTCCCTTATGAACGTGATACTTGAATGCATGAAATGGCCATGGCATAAGGATCAGAACTATATGCGGAGAGTGTGCACGCCTCTCAAGCCTTATCTACTCCTCATCACAAACAGATGGCAGAGTTTCAACATCAAAGTACCATCGCAACGAGTCCAGTGAATCCAAGAGATAACGAACAGCCAAGTAGCAACACCTCTAACTTCGGAGTGAATGAGCCGAATCTGATCCCAATTGGATCAAATGTGGCTAGCAACAGGCAAATATTGTCTGTGGTATCCAAAGATTCTCTTCCACTGGAACAGACAATTAATGACACTGCTTTAAATGAAGCTCCTAGTCGAAACAAGCAATTGACTTTTGGAATCTTCTCTGGCATTGCTAAAACTCTAAATTCAGCCAAAACAGGTAAAGCAGTGTCAAAGTTAAAAACTTCAACTTCAACTCTAAGCACGAATGGCAAAAAGGTTCAAGGAAAGAAATCTGCCAATGTTAAGACATTTGTCAGAAATCTGTCCACACCACAAAAACTAGGCTTGTTCAAACGTAAACAAGAGAAGAGAAAAATAAGTCCAAAAGCAGTTGAGAACGCAAACATACTTGAAGTTCAATCTAGTCGAGACAATCGGACCGTACCTCAAAAACAAAATCCTAATAAGCGGGCTCGCTTAGAGTCAGAGGAACCAACAAGTGATACACAAGATGTCTCGGAATTATGTGAATTTTCTTCTTACTCTATTGATTCAGAAGACTGAACGAGCTCAGAGGACTCAGTAAGAATCCAACAAAAGCGATCAATAAACATGATTCAAATTTGATTCTGGGTCTAAGTAATGTGGCCCGCCCAATTAAGGTATTGTTTGCCAACAAGTGGAATGCCGGCGCCTTGGAAGTTAGACTTGGAGTGATGCCAGCGCATTAAACAAGGCAGTTGCATCAATCCCCCAAGATTCAGGCGTAAAGCCAACAAAAAAATCCTCAATAAATCTCAATCCTAAAATGACATTTGCTCAATTGAAAAATCATAAGGCGGCACAATCAAGAGCATCGCAAAGGCGATCAGAAGAACAAAATCGCTCGGCTTGGAGGATCTGGGTAGAAAACATGTTTCTCGATGATAATGAAGTGAATCTTAACAGAAGAAACATGATGAGGTTATTACACAATATACCATCACTACACACAATCACCTCAGACGACATAGTGATTGTGGAATATATCTCGGAGGACTCAGCTGACAAGGTGTTTCTACACATAAGATCAATAGCAGTGGAAAAAACATTGTTAGCTGCTAACGAGGAAATCTTATCATATGACTTTGACATTCAGGTAGAGAGGGGTCAGCCCAAACTGCAAGATCTATCTGTACAGGCCAATGGAGTAATCTCCTCTAATGAATCACAATGTCAGGTACTGAGACAACAATTCAACATAAAATCGCCAAGGTCACCCACTGAATTTCGACGCAGAGATAAAAATGTAAACATCAAGAGTTTTGGTCACCATAATGACACCCGCGCATAACTGACGACTTTGTGTGGAGAAGAATTATGTGGGATTATATCATGGAACACCAGAGGTTTTCATCATCTATTCCGAGACTTCCCGCTGTCTCTATCGAACAATTTTGCCTTCTGCTCTGCCTCCAGGAAACCTGGCTGCGGGAAACACAAATCAAAGACGGCTATACTATTCTGCTAAACATGGTGGGAAAAAAATCTCCAGGGTCGTCCGTTCTCCGGTCTCATTACCATGGTGACCAATTCCTATGGTTGGGCAATAGAGCAAACTTTCAATCCAAACATTCTAGTCCAAGGGACACTCTTGAACCTCCCAACTTCAAACAATGATCGAATAAAACATCTACTTCTGATAAACACGTATTGGAATTCAACAATGATCTCTACAGCTGGCTTCATAAAAGCAATGACTTCGATAATTGACCCATGCTTGACATCTTATTCAGATCTGGTAATAATAATTTGCGGAGATCTGAATTTTTCCTGGTTCGATGTACAGCAAACACGTTCTTCTAATACCACCACTCGTACCCCAAGAGGAGATTTGTGGAGACAGGCCTTGCAAATAAGAAACTGCGAGATGTTAAATGGCTCAGTGAAAGGTGATATACCAGCTGGCACTACATGGCAAAGAGAGCTAAGCAAGAAAACGTTGGACTACATCTGGATGTCTTTATCTTCTTGGTCAAAAATCGACAACCTGAAAATTCACAAGACATCGAGTAGTGATCATCATCTATTAGAATTAACTTGGTCACTACAATGGGTAGTGATTTCGAAGAATTACATCTGGCCAGTGGAATTAAGTCAAGGGGGAAATAGATTGAGAATCAACGAAAGTCACAAAAGTGCACTGAGACAAAACCAAAATGAGAGTTTGAGCTCAACATTTCATTTTCCAGAATGAATTACACCCTTTTTCTGAATCAGTACTGTACCAAAAAACATACCACAAAGTTAGAGCCACAGTTAAAGAAATACATCTTTAGTGCTCAAGTTAGCCTCGAGAAATTAAAATGAATATGAAGATCAGACATATAAAATTGACAAGCTGCGATTGCGACATCCCTCTAGCCATAAAGAAATGTAAACAGAAATATCGTAATTGGCTCAAATCGTTCAAGATCATAAGTGACGAAGAACGCAGAGAATCCATTCTGAACCTGATCACTCGAAACAACTCCAGAGAAATATGGAAAATCCTAAATGGAACTTCAAATTAAGAAGCAAGATTGGCAAATGAGATCACTATGTCAGCTTGGGAAAAGCACTTTAAAAGTGTTTTCAATAGAGGCCATGATTGTTCTGATCTTTTGTCTCAGTCCAATACGGAGCCTTGGAATGTTTGTGAATCTTATGAAAACATTGAAAAAATGATTCAACAATTAAACAATTCCCGCACCCCAGGTCCCGATGGATTGACCAACATGATGATAAAAGAAAAAAAATAATTATGGGCAGAATTTGTTGAGCTTTTTTTTCTCACAGCCATCTCAAAGGAAATTCCGATCTCTTGGAAGTCAGCAGTTATTATTCCAATGTTCAAAAAAGGCAATAGGGAGGATCCAGTAAATTATCGCCCTGTTGCCCTAATGGACATAATAGGCAAGATCTTTGCCACATGTTTACAATTCAAGATTACTGCTCGGACCACTAACATCGGCCTTATGGATTGCCGTCAAACTGACTTCACCAAAGAAGTTGGTATGGAAGTAAATCTACTAACCGTCAATCTTCTGAAACTTGAAGCCATGAAGTCTCACAAAAAACTGTTTATGGCTTTTATTGATATGATTTGAAAAAACGCAAGGGCGGGATGGAGAGTTAACAGGGTATGGCCCTTACTCTTAGCTAGTTTTAACACAAAAAATAGGGCAAAAACCACTGTAAGAAAAATGTGGTTATAGCTCATGTGCATGTCATGATGCCTACCCCTGGGGAACCAGACCAGGTCCAGCAACCCCGAAAGCAGGCATCAAGTTATTTTGAGCAAGCCCAAAAGCCCCTGCTAGGGGATGTTTGGGTGCGGTCCTGGCGCCTATGGCGCCAGGCTCATATGGAGAGTCAGTCCTGGCGCCATAGGTGCCAGGCTCATAGAGTAGAACCTGATGCAGACCATGCTGCAAGCTAACCTGGTGCAGACCATGCTGCAGAGCTCCAAGCCAAATGAGGCTTGGAAGGGACTATTTTACCTAGGGACTATTTTTTTACTCGGGCGGGGCTGGGGAAGAATACTTACCTGGGACTACTTTGGAAGCTATTTAAACCACGCCCGATGAGCAGCACACGCTTCGCGTTATTCTGCATCCAGCAGAGTAACGCTCACCGTGTCTGCAAGCCTGCATCCAGTCTTCTGCCACGCCCGCCTCGAGTCTGCAACTCCTAGAAAAAGGGAGGAACAGAAGGAGAAAGGTTAGAATAAGAGCAAACCTTCGATCCTTACCTAAATTCCGGATCCATCGCACTTTCGAGCTGGAAGAAAGAAGCATTTACGCCCGCCGCCTCGCCTGCTGCAGCGCCACGCTGAACTCACCGGCCTTCGCAGCATCCTCACGATCCACCGCATCCTTCTGCACGTTCCCGCCGCATTCTGGCACCTAAGGGGAACACAAGAACAGCAAAGGTGAGCCAAGGAAATAAACAGAGGCAATAGTAACTACCCCCATAGACTAACCTGATTACCGCCGTAGGTACTATTCCTCTTCACGGGTCGGCGCAGTCACCATTGCATCCTCGCCGCACCCCGGCCCCTAAGGGGAATAAAAGGACGACAAGGTGAGACAACGGGACAAATAAGGGGAACTCTTCTCACCGCAATAGACTTACCTAATTTTACCGCCGGAGGCATAATTCCCCGAACTTCATATTTTCTCGCCACACCTGAATAAGGGAACAAGCAGCTTACATTCTGGCCTTATTTTATTGAACTGTGTAGGATAAGCCAAATCCTTACCTGCACTTCGTCAGCTACTAGGAACTCTTCGCTGGGGTCAAGCTGCAAACTGCAAGGAATCGGACAAGAGTGAAAGTCAGACATGTGAACTCTTACGAACTACATATTTTTTGGAGTCAGTATTGTTCTGGAACTCACCAATTCCTTCGAGCCAGTGAAGCAACTGGTTATCAACGTGCCCCTGCGCTCAATGCAGGATGGAGAGCTCATCTTTTGAAACCATCAGGTGAGACTTTATAGGGGACATCAAAGGTGATCTGTGGGGAGAACAGTGGGGGTGGAGGGAATTTATGCTCAACTCCACGGGTGGTTAATTCCCTTTCTCCATTTGCAGAAGAATATTCCTATGGGCCAAGCAAACGAAGCTAGGTGGGCCAGTCCAGTCCGTCATCTCGGCCCTAGGCGTCACATTGGTGGAGACCGCAGCTGTCCAGTTCAGATTGACGCCTCTGTGGGAGCTAGGTGAGCGTAACAGTGCATCCAAAGGTCTGTGTGGGCAGGGACCAATGTACTAGAACCCAGAAAGAGGGTGCATGTACTACAAGGCTGTGGTAGAAATACGGAAAAGGGATATAGTCAGTATCTAACTAACCCTGCCTAAGTGCAATGCCTCCACTAGGAAATGGTGCCGTGCCGCTTACAAACGGGATAAAAAAAAGAGGTAAACTAACCACTTCTAAATGGGTAATGCTTTCAGCCTTGTTGGTCCTATTCCACTCTCTTCCACTATGTGCAAATGTGTATTGGAAGAGAAGTACTCAATGGTAACTTAAAAAGGAACAACAATGGTCAACTGAAAAGGCATCTAGTGGGGTATCGACCAGCTTATTCTGGCCATGGTGGACTCAAGTCTAAAAACGACAAAAACACAGTGACAGACAATGTTCAACAGAACATTCAACAAAGAAGACACCAAGTCCCATACTCTGTCTTAGGGTAGTGTTAGTGTGACGGGTTGTGGGCAGTTGATAAAAGGTATGCTCAAACTACAAGGTAGGCCCAGTTTATGCCCCTTGTATGTAGCATGCACCGCCGACCGGTTTCAGTGGCAACCATTTAGGTGAGGCCACTTTCATCAGGACAGTCTTCTACTCCCATCAATCGGTTCAGTCAAGAAAAGAGTTAGGAACTGACCATGTTGAGAGAGTAATGGTACGACAGTTGGAAGTGTATATACTTTACCCCCAAGCCGTTAGTGCCATGAGGGTGGATCAATTTGAGAGGGAACCTATGGGAGACAAAGGAAGTTTATGTAGCCATATTCGCCTCTGAGCTAATAACTTCAAATAAATTGAATATGAATCACACAAAATTAGATGTCATTCACAAAAGGAACACTGCTAGTACTGATATTTCAATTGGTGGAGAAAGTAGGTACTCATAGTTTGTCTGCACCCACATCAGAGGGTGGACAAACACACACACCTAAATTTTACATGGTTTAGTATTCAATCAGGAACACTGATTTACCATTTTTGCGTGCCGTGGGGCATCCCCTAAGTAGGGAAACCTCTACAGGGTATAAAGTATAACAGTTGTGTGGAGGGGTGATAACCACATATAGTCCCAAAGTGGAGTTGACAGAGTGAGGCTAGGGGTCTAATCAGCAGAAAACATGGTTCACATATCAGCAGGTAGACTGTTGGGTACACATACCTTGAGTTAGGTGATCCCTGTTCATGATGTAATTGCAGGGAGTAGAGTGTGTCCACATTCGTGTGGAACACCTAGATCCAAGCCCCAGGTGTTCTAAGAAGGAAGAGAAATGTGTTCTCATAAGAGGGGCTGGCATGTAGTCAGATAAAATAGCTGGTGAATAGTCATAAATGTGAGACAAGCGCCAGAGCCTGCCAGCGTGGCAGCTAACTATCAGTCAAAAACGTAGCTGGTGGCTCGTGTTGACTCCAGCAAGCTAAGCTAAGAGCCCCAGCAAGTTGTGAGTTCCAAGATACAAAGTGGTCCGTGGGCACTTACTTGGAAAAAGGAGTAGACGCGTGATAATCTGCGTTCTGCTGCTCGCCGCGAGTATAGCGTTCTCAGGGAATGTAGCTTAATTTCTGCATTTGTAGCCAGCTCACTTAATATAACGTCGGTCACGTGAGCGGCATCGAGCGCCTGGACAGGAAGTCAGGCAAGACTTCCAATCCGATTACGGAAGTCCCCACGGGGTCAGGCAGTTGTGGAGAAGCTGCCTGTTGTACCTGTAGAGTACAAGCAAGCCCTGAAATAAACATTGGCCCTTGCGCAAATAAGGGCAGAGTATAGATTTTTTTCTGCGTATTAAATTGGATGAAATCCTAGTGGTAGCCAACACGGGGGACGTGCGCTAGGAAAGTGAAGCTAGCTCACGTGGGACAAATCGAATCTTGTGAGCGGCTTCTGGCGCCTGGCCAGGAAGTCAGGCAAGGCTTCCAGACATGAGTGGGCTATCTCTACGGAGTGGGCAGTCAAATTAAGGCTGCCCACACGCACTAAGGATGCCTTCATGTGTAAGTGGTTTCTGGCAGTGGCAGGGCTAAGTGATAGTTCCTTAGCACATTGACCAATTATACTGAGTCATTTGGTATAATGCCGCAAAGGACCTCAGAGGAGCAATGACAATGTCAATGTCTGCACTAGGTCATACATGGAGTTAGTCGAGAAGGACTAAAGAAAACCCCAGAGGTGGTGTAGAGACCTTCTCTATGAAGGCCTCAGTGCCATCTCTTGAAAATACAAAAGGTGTCTAGGGAGATAATTATCCGTCCCGTGATCCATCATAATGACGAAGGGGGGGATGTAAGGGCATGGCCCGAGTTAGATAGAACCTCACAGTGGGTCCGGGGGTTGTCTCTACTGATAATTCTACAAATAGCAGTGTGGCATGCAAAGTTCATGTGATCAGGGCCAACGAGTGCCATGGAATATTCT
Organism: Ambystoma mexicanum; assembly: GCF_040938575.1. NCBI lineage: Eukaryota > Metazoa > Chordata > Amphibia > Caudata > Ambystomatidae > Ambystoma > Ambystoma mexicanum. The sequence goes on from NC_090941.1 coordinate 990,653,184, forward strand.
CATTCAGGCCAATTATGTCTGTTTTTAGCCGAAAGACCCATTTTTGTTCTCTTTTTAGTAAAAGACTAGCCATGTTGCCCCCTCTTCTGGGGCATTTGACTTTCTCAATTACAGTCCACCGAAGATCCTTGGCCTGATGTTTATGTCGGGAGAAATGTTCCACCATGGGGGCATTGTCATGCTTGGTCCGTAAGCAGGACATATGTTCCTGAATGCATTTTTTTATTGGTCGGGTGGTCATGCCAATGTACTTTTTATCGCATGGGCACGTGATCAAATAGATAACATTGGATGAGTTGCAGTTGGTCAGTGAATTTTGTCTCCACAGGGTGCTTAGGCCAAGGTGAAGAGTTTTGGTTCTTTTTGTCAAGATGCATACATTGCATTGTCCACAGGGAATGTGTCCCAAGTGGCTGGGTAGTATCCCAGAGGGTTGATTGGTTTCGAGCCTCATGTACAGGCGCATACGAGTGTACCAATGTGTCCCGAACATTTCTCCTCTTTTTCATTGCAAAACGTGGGACAGGTAAGGTCACGGGGCCAACGTTAAGAATAGGCCACAGTTTCACAATTTCCCTCTTGATTTGATTGATTTTATTTGAATAGATGAACACTGCTGTAATGGTTTGCTCTCCTGCCGGACGCACCTTTTGCTGCAATATGATCTCACGAGGGATATTCCTTGCACACTTCCTAACGTTTTTAATAAGTCTCTTGGGATATCCTCGTTCCGAAAGGCGGGCCGTGAGCACCTTCGCCTGTGAATCATATTCCTGAATGCTGGAGCAATTGCGTCTATAGCGCAGGAATTGGCCAAAGGGCAGATTTTCACTGAGACTCCTAGGATGGAAGCTGGAGAAATCTAACAATGAGTTGTGATCCGTAGGTTTTCTGAATACGGTCGTGGCAAGCTTCCCTTCAGTGGCAGAGATCTCTACATCCAGAAAGTGGATGATATCTTTCGCTATGGAGTGTGTGAATTTAAGGTACCTGTTTCTTGAGTTCAACCAGGCCATAAAGTCATTGAACTCCAATGCTGTTCCTGTGAAAATGGCCAGCACATCATCGATGTACCTAGTCCATAAGGAGACCTGTGATCTAAAAGGGTTCTCAGCTACATAAATGTGTGTCTCTTCGAAATCAGCAACATACCAATTAGCCAACGATGGGGCAAATGTGGCCCCCATGGCGGTGCCGGAACATTGTTGGTAAAATGTTTCGTTGACCAAAAAGTTTTTGTTAGTGCCAATTTCGCCAACTGTACAATAAAGTCTACAGGGATCTCAGGAGGGGGAGTCAAGTTGTGTAGAACGTTCTCTACGATTTGTAAGGTTGCTGCCTGAGGTATGTTGGTGTACAGTGCTTCTATATCTAATGTGACCAGAAACTGTGTTTTAGGATCAAAGGTGACATTATTAAGCATATTAAGAATGCTCATCGTATCCTTTAGATAGGATCGCATTTTCGGAATCTCCGGTCTCAGAAAGAAGTCTACCAAAACTAAGAGGGGTTCTAGGATAGTGGTTTTTATTGATATGAGACAAGCTTTTGATACTATCAATCGCACTAAACTCTGGAAAAAATTATCAGCATGGTCTTGTCCGCTATCTTTACTTCATCCGCTAATGGCTCTACATAATGAAACCTCAATTAGAGTCCGTATTGATAAGAATGGTCAACTAACTAATGAAGTACAAACAACAAATGGTGTAAAACAAGGCTCCCCTTTGGCAGCACTATTGTTCAAACTCTATATTTCTGACATTTCATTGACTAGTGTGTGTTGTTTTCCACCGAAGTTGAATGGCCAACCGATTAGTTGGGCTCTTTATGCTGACTGTGTTTGATCAAACCGAGATAGGATTACAACGGCTATTGACCAAATTAGTCTCTAATCTAACAGCCAATGTTCTTGTTATCAATGCCAGCAAATCGAAAATCATAGCTTTTGGAACTAAACAACAGTCCATTAGCAAATCCTTCAAATGGAACGCTGCGGGCGAATCAATTGAATCTGTCTCAGTTGTTCGCTATCTGGGAGTGCAGATCAACAAATCCATCAGAGAATGGGACTGGATAATAGATTTAAAACATTGCATGGCAATATTACCATGCAAGGTCAAAGTTTGCACTTTGAAAATGGCAAAATCACACTCGCCCCAATAAGATCCTTCTATGTGCAGAAAGTCATTCCAGCACCAACTCATGGATCGGAGGCGTGTCTGAATATTGACAATAAAATCTGGTCATTATTAGAGGGCCGTTTGCCTCCTGGTACTTCCACAGTAGCTATCAGACATGAACTAGGTTTAGAGCCTTTGTATGGGATCATTCGATGGAAATCGATTGCTATGCTACACAAAATCTGTTTACTCAAGGCTGCTCCGCCTTATAAAATATTTAAATCAACAGACGTTCATCCCCACTCTGGAATTCTGTTGACGTGGGTCATTAAAATTATGAAGATCATTTAAGTGGCTGTTATAACCTGGGATTTGGTAATGGTCATACCGCAAGTTGCTAAAAAGAAGCTCCGAAAGTGGAACTGGATAAAGAACAACGAAATCCATGATTCCATACCGACTTCTCTCTTTACAGGTGTAACATGCAACAGTCTCAACAAACTACCAAAATATCTGAACAGATTCCCGTTAAGGTTTCATCGAAATAAGTTTCTATGAATTTGCTTGAATGCATATAATACCAAAGAAATGATGTGGATGAAACATGACAAAGATTCAACGGACTATCTGTGCAGATTCTGTACAAAATCAATAGAATCTCTAAAACATCTAATCACAGATTTTGCTGAACTATCGTCCTATAGCTCGTCTTTCCTGGGCAGATTTTTTCCTGCCGGGACACATATCGAGGAATGGTGGTTTACCCTACTATCTGGAAATAGGCCACCACTAATTTGTGCAGTGATCGACTATCTTGAAAAGATTTTGGACCCCGATCCATCTTTAAGTTAATGAACTAAGTAACGCAAAAACAAAGAAAATATATACACATGCTGTGCATAGGCCGACATCTAGTGGAAGCTGTGGAGTATTACAGTTTGTTTTTTGAAACTCAAAAATGGGCGTCGACACAGGGCGTGCCAGTAATACTATCCCTAGTGTGACGTCCCCTGTACCCATGATCCCTCACGCGTCTAGGACCCTCAGATTGTTTTTTTCCGCCATACTGGTCGAAAGCATTTTGCGGAGTTCCTGGCACTAAGCCATAATTTTGCAAAATATTGATCATTTTACCCCTTCTCCACCCCAACGTCGAGATACCGAATTTCTACACTCGACGCCGGATCGGAGAGGATTTAGACCGTCGACTGCACGACGACTTTGGGCCTCGAGGCTTCCGTCTCGGCCCGGGCCTGGGCTGCTGGCCAAGGCCCTGCAAGTAGGGAGAGTGGGGTGTGGTCATACTCTACGCTCTTGTAATATATAGACACACTTATATATTCCTACACTTACCAGCCCGCTGCCACAAGGTGCGTATGGAGGGTACCCCATTCTAACTCTGCCCCAAGTGCAATCGCAAATACCCTTGGGTCGACAGGCACGCCACGTGCAACCTCTGCTTGCCGAGGGACCACCCCGAGGCAAATTGCAGAGCCTGTAGTAGGTTTAAGCCTAAAACACTTAAGGACCGTTCAATCAAGCGTTGGGCCCACCACGCCAGGCGTCAAGAGGCCATGGCAGCGGACGGCGCCTTGAGCGACGGCAGCGACGCCATACTTTCGGACGGCGAGGGCTTTATGGCGTTGAAAGACAGCCGAGTGCAAGTCCCCGACCTAGGAAGGTCGACTGGCAGGCCGGCTATGGGGAACACCTCCAGCGACACGAGCGCTTCCCATGACACCTTCACAAAACACACAAAGTCCAACCGAGACTCGACGCGCACGTCGAGTTCTCGGAAAGAGGCACGTAGAGAACGGTCCGAATCGGCAGCCTCTGGGCGCTCTCGATCTAGATCGCCACACGACGCCAGGCAAGCATCCACTATTGCCAAGAGTGCTTCGCTCCCTAAGGTCACGGAAGCTCGATCGTCGGGAGACGAAGCCGACTTCCACCCTCAGGCCGCACTGTCGGTGCCCGCAGACCGAATTACTACAGATCCCGAAACCCTACCTCCACGCTCGAAGGATAGGGTCAAGACCCCCGAACCTCGACACCAGGCGTCGAAAAGCTCAGAGGGCCCTAAAACACATGGGAAACACTCCTCCAGTCATGGGGAGGGAGGGAAACAGCAAAGGAAGCAGTCTCTACCCACTTCCAAGCCCGTAGAACACTCCACTCCTCAAAAACAGAAAGACAAGTCCACGTCTTCTAATAACACCAAAACCCCTGCACAGGCTACCAAGTCTAGTCAGGATAAATTTGGAAAACTCCCAGAAAGGGTCATTCCCAGTTCCAGAGAATGGGCCAGTGTTGACATAGATAGGGTAATGTCAAGAATGTCATCTTTGGCAGATTTTTATGCAAAAAACCTAGAACACTTCCTTGCTTATACTCCCGACGGGTCAGCACCCTCTGGCTCTAAGGATCCTATACCTCCAAGTGCAAGGTCCCACTTTGAGACACCAACAGGGTCTTCAGACCCCTTCTACGTCCAGCCCTACTCTCATTACCAGGGAGAGACATCCTTTGTTGAGGATCCAGGTTTGGGCATGGTGGAGGAACAAACTGGGACAGGCTACTATGGGGATGATGAGGATCAAGATGAGGAGGAGGAAGACCCCTACAGGGTAGACTCCCCAGTAGAAAGAGAGGCCCCCATTACCGACTCCCCTGTCGACAACCAGCCACTCCTGAATGAAGTGCTGTCTCGAGCAACCGAACATTTCCACATCGACACCCAGGGTGCCCAGGAGGAAAGAGACTTCGCAGAAGAGTTAGTGGGGGAGAGGAGGCCTGTTGCTCAGGCCATCCCTATCCTAAAATCTATTCAAAGAAGAATAGACCCGTCACTCCTCAATCCTAACCTCACCAGAGCAGTGAACCCTAGGATTGAAAAACTTTTCAAGGCGGCCCAATCAGACCCACTATATATAAGAGGGCATCTGAAGCCGGACTCTCTGGTTGTTACTGACACCCGTAAGAGGGCTGGAACACCCTTGTCATCAACCGAGGCTCCTCCGACAAGGAGAGCAAAAGACTGTACGGGTTAGGCAGGAAAGTGGCCTCCACTTCCGCCTACCAGGCAAGGATTGCCAACTCCACCACCCTGTTGGCCAGCTACAACTGCCATCAGTGGGAAGAGGTCGCGGCACTCATAGACTCTGCATCAGAACCCTTAAAGAGCCAATTGGTACGAGTTTCAGCGGAGGGAAGAGCCGTGTCCGGTTGCATTTTAAAGGCAACCTTTGATGCCGCGGATAACGCAGGCAGATTAATAGCAGAAGGAACTGTTATTAAGAGACACGCTTGGCTACGCCAGTCTGGTTTCAAGGCTGAAACACAAGCGTCACTATTGGACAAACCGGTGGAGCCGGATCTGTTGTTTGGTAAGGCGGTCGAGGATGCACTAAAGAATGCCAAAGACGAGTATGAAACACTCAAATCCCTAGGCCAGCTAACCACTAAACCCCCTAATCAGAGAGGGAATGGCAATTTTCGTCGCTCACGCGGCCAAAATTCCCAAAGAGGTTCTAACTATTCCCAGGGGCAGGGTACACAGTGAAACAATAATAACCAGCAGTCTACCCAGGGTTACGGCAGGGGGAATAAGAGAGGACGTGGTAGAGGTAGAGGCAGCCCCAATAAAGGAGGCGGCACGCCTCCACCGAAACAGTGACGCTCCGTTCAGGGTCCCTTCTCACGCAACCCCAGTAGGGGGACGCATTTCCAACTTCACCCAAGCTTGGGAAGGGATCACATAAGACAGATGGGTGCTGTCAACAGTATCCGAGGGGTACTGTATAGAACTACTAGAGCGTCCCCGAGACCATCCTCCACGACAAAAAATACATTCTTTGGAACACCAGAAGATCCTCCTAGAAGAGATCGTCAATCTGCTAGCAAAGGACGTGATAGAACTCGTCCCGGGACACCAGGTAAACAAGGGTATTTATTCAACTTACTTCCTTGTGCCAAAAAAAGATTTGACAATGCGCCCAGTATTGGACTTACGGCCTGCCAACAAGTATGTCAAGCACCAAAAGTTTCGCATGACAACTCTCCAAGAGGTAATCCCCCTCCTAAAAAAGGGGGATTACATGGCAACATTGGACATGAAAGATGCCTATTTTCATATTTCCATGTTCCCAGCGCACAGAAAATACTTGCGCTTCAAGGTGGACAGTCGGCACTACCAGTTCAAGGTACTGCCCTTCGGGATAGCTTCGGCCCCAAGGGTATTCACCAAGGTACTGGCAGTGGCGTCAGCACACCTATGCAGGGAGGCAATCCCGGTGTACCCTTACCTGGACGACTGGCTCATCACGGGGGAAACCCCAGTAATTTGCAGAACAAACATTCAAAGGACTATCGACCTCCTCTTCGAATTGGGCTTCTCAATAAACGAGAAAAAGTCAAGTCTAGTGCCAAGCACATCCAAACAATTCTTAGGAGCTATCCTAGACACTCAAGAGGGGTTGACCTTTCCTTCAGAGGAAAGAATTCGGAATATACTGCTGCAAATCCCGCAATACCAGTCCGGTCGCCAGATAACGGTACGCAAAGCAATGCGTTTGCTGGGCATGATGGCGTCATGTATTTACCTGGTCCCCCACGCGCGCATGCGTCCCATGCAGGAATGGTTGGCGAAACAGTGGTCTCAGGCAAGCGGTCAGTGGGACGATCTAGTGGTCGTTTCGCCAACACTGGTACAAAGCCTTCACTGGTGGACAAGAGAGAATCTGTCCAAGGGGGAACCCTTTTACGATCCCGAGATACAGGCGGTAGTCACAACTGATGCATGCCTGACGGGGTGGGGAGCTCACCATCCCCACCACACAGCTCAGGGTCTCTGGTCTCACGCAGTGGCCAAGAATCACATCAACCTTCTAGAGCTTCTGGCAGTATTTAGAGCGCTTCAAGCTTTCGAACCCTACCTTTTTAAACCTGTCAGTGCAAATCCGGACGGACAGCACTACAGCCATGTTCTACCTGAACAAACAAGGAGGGACTCGCCCTGTGGATGAACTGGTCAGGGATGTTTGCGTACGCTTTTCCACCAACTCCTCTAATCAGGAAGGTGGTCAACAAGATGAACAGAGAATCGATGACGCTCGTCCTGGTTGCTCCCATGTGGGCGAGACAACCATGGTTCCCACACCTACGCAGACTGGCGGTGTGCGAACCCATCAGACTTCCGAGCTGGTACAACCTATTGTCCCAGCACCAAGGTCAAACAGTGCACCCTCAACCCAACTCAATGAACCTGGCAGCATGGCTCCTGAGGTCATAGAGTTTGGACATCTCAAATTACCACAGAGGTGTATGGACATCCTAAAAGAGGCTAGGCAGCCCAACACGTGGCACTGCTACTTTGACAAATGGAAGATTCATAATCTGGTGCCAGAGTAAGCAAATCAACCCAGTTGATTGCACTCCTTCCACTATTGTTACTTACATGCTCCACCTGCTGGATGCAGGGCTGGTTTTTAACTCACTGAAGGTACACCTGGCAGCCCTGTCAGCATACACCACTTCCCATAACAAGGTGTCGTGGTGGAAAGTACCAGTAGTTAAGGCCTTCATGGAAGGAGTAAAGAGACTTCACCCTCCTATTTCTAACCCACCACCAGGATGGGACTTGAACGTGGTGCTATCTAAACTCATGGGCCCCCCATTCGAGCCCATGCATAAGACGAGTCTCAAACACCTGACCTATAAGACTGCCTTCTTAGTAGCCATTACATCCATAAGAAGGGTCAGTGAAATTCAGGCTCTGTCAGTGCAGGATCCTTTCTTTACTATTCATAAGGATAAGCTGGTTTTATGGACACACCCTAGGTTCTCACCTAAGTTTATTTCCAAATTCCATGTAAACCAGTCCATCGAGCTTCCAGCTTTCTTCCAAAACCCACAAAGCTCGCCTGAGGTTAAACTACACACCCTAGATGTGCGTAGGGCGGTCCTTTACTACGTAAACAAGACCAGACCGCTTAGGAAAACATATCAACTGTTTGTCTCCGTAGCCACAGGCAAAGAGGGAGATTGCGTCTCTAAGGGTGCCATCTCCAGGTGGATTGTCAACTGTATCCAGTTGTGTTACTCTCTTTATGACAAAACTTTGCCTTTTACACCCAGAGCCCACTCGACAAGAGGCATTGGGGCCACTCTGGCTTTCATTGCAAATGTTCCCCTTGACACCATTTGCAAAGCAGCTACTTGGAGCTCTATTGACACTTTTACTCAGCACTACTGCATTGACACCCATTCCAAGACAGATACTCAAGTGGGACAAGCGGTTCTAAGACATTTATTTGCTCATGACCCTTCTCAAATCCCACCTCCTTCTAGCACTGCTCGCTAATCTATGCACAGCATGTGGTCTAAGCAGATTCCACAAGCCTCAGAAGGGATACATTACTCACCGTAATCGTATTTCTGATGCTTGTATCTGCTTAGATTCACATGCGACCCACCCTTCATCCCCTCTGAGAGAAGGTGCATGGATGCTTGTAGTCTTATCTATCTTCTATCTGCTTGGATCATCTGTACTCACGCTACTCCTCATGCTACCTCATGTCAGAAAAAATACAATCTGAGGGTCCTAGATGCGTGAAGGATCATGGGTACAGGGGACGTCACACTAGGGATAGTATTACTGGCACGCCATGTGTCGACGCCCATTTTCGAGTTTCGAAAAACAAACTGTAATACTCCGCAGCTTCCACTAGATGTCGGCTTATGCACAGCATGTGAATCTAAGCAGATACAAGCATCAGAAATACGATTACGGTGAGTAATGTATCCCATATATAGTCACAAGAATTTACTTGTTTGTTGCCTGGAAGGAATTTATGTGTTGGTTGCAATTTACATGTAATTCAAGTTTTGTAATAAAAGTAAATGTTACAATTAAAAAAAATAATAATAATAATTGAGCATATTAGGCTCACCTCCTTAGTCCCAGTGGCGGTGGCTCCCCCGTTTGGAGAAGGGACCAATTCCCTAGATTATATCCTATAGGGCAGATGGCACTGGCCGATGAAGTCAGGTTGTGGCACTGTTAGAATGTGCTTCTTAAAGGGTGCAAGGGCTGGAGAAGAGCAAGTATCATGCATGTCCACTATAAGATAATCATGCAGCCAATGCACTCTTTTGATGTTTGCAAAGCCTTCACCGATCTCCATGTGCCGCTAAAACAGTAGTTGATCAGAAATAAACCTTCACCCCTAGTAGGAGGACTGTCGAGCAGAAAAACTCACACAATTACACATCTCATGCTGATCTCTTAATGCTCAAAGAATAGCATCCACCAAACCTTCAAAGAAGCTGCAAAAACACCATTCGAGGGGATTGGGTCCTCTGACGTATTCCATATCTATGACAGTAATCACCACAGCTGTGCTGCTTCGGAAAATCTTCGGCGTCTGCGTCCTGCATCGATGACGTTGATACGCCGCCCTCGAGGACCTCCTCCGACAGCCGACGTCACTGGATGTTATAAGTAGGACGCACGACGCCCGTAGCCTCAGTTGTAGTTTTTTCCCAGAACGTGTGGCACCAGTCTTCTGCCAGTTTGACACACAAAGCCTTGCGGAAACGTAAGTTGCAATCGAATAAGAAATTCTGTAGCGGGGAAGGCAGGGAGGGAGCGATATGGAATACGTCGTCGGACCATCCCATCGAAAGAACGTTACCAGGTAAGAGAGTAACTTGTTCTTCGAGGGGATTGGGTCCTCCGACGTATTCCATATCTATGACAGACTCCCAAAGCAGTACCAATGCAAGGAGGTGGGAAAAGAATTGAGAAAACAGAAATTTAGAATGCCCGAATAAATTGCAGAGTAAAGGACCGCCTTGCCAAAGGCCAGATCTTTCCCCCGGATAGTGACGTGCAAAAGTATGTACCGAAGCCCAGGTGGCTGCATCACAGATGTTAGGAATAGGAACACCCCTCTGTAGGGCAGTCGAGGCAGCCAGACCCCTGGTAGAATGGGTCCGTAAGCCGACCGGTGGGACCTTACCCGCCAAGCGGTAACACTCAGAGATAGCCAAAATAATCCAGCGAGACAGTCTGTTTCGTCACAGCTTGTCCCAAACGCTTTCCAGCGTAACCAATGAAGAGTTGATCGAAATTTCCTGCTGGATTGCCCAGAACCAGAGCTGCATCGCCTCCCTGCACAGAGGAAGTGACCCTGCCCTTCCCCCCTTTTTTTTGAGGTAGTGCATGGCCACCGTGTTGTCCGTCAGGATCAGGACATTCTTCCCTCGAACAATCGGCAGAAAAGCCTTCAGGGGTAGCCTGACGGCCCTCAGCTCCAACAGATTGATACGGAGTCTGGACTCCGACGGAGACCAACTACCGCTAACTGTCAACTCGTTGGCATGAGCTCCCCATCCCGTGAGGGATGCGTCCGTCACGATTGTCACCTCCGGCCAGGGTAGCTCTCCGGTGCTCCGTGGGTGTGCAGCGTCCACTGGCTTTCCGCCCAACAGTTATGGGCTATGGTCGTGCCTCCAGGCAGCGTCAGCGTCTGCCCTGCACATCTTTCCTACAGCTGATTGAAGTCACACCAGCTCTTCTCTCTCTCTCTTTCTCTCTCTCTCTCTTTCTCTCTCTCTCTCTTTCTCTCTCTCTCTCTCTCTCTCTCTCTCTCTCTCTCTCTCTCTCCAGGTAAGGGTATGATTCCTTATATATGATGCTTTGAGGTGAGAGCCATAGTCCCATTGGTCCATGAATTTCAGCTTCCAGGAGGAGTCTGCATCCACACCAACCATTGGCCTACTAAGTTAACATTTTCCTCTATTCCCATATATGCTGAGAACACTGGAGTCATCAGGTTTAAGGGAGATCTTACAATCTTAAGAGATTGAGTCCTTGTCCTCTATGCGGGAGCCACTCCCACTGAGGGTTTTGCGTAATGGGTTTACCTAGCTAGCCTCACAGCGCGTGACTGCCTCTTGGGTAAAAGGGACGAATTCCCTGGATTCCTCACACACACCCTCTGTTAAATGGGAGCTCCACTCTACCTTCCCCAATGTAAAACGGAAGTCTATGGGTTCATGTTATTTTCCTTTTTGGTGTTCTACCGAAAAACAAAAGGGGTATAAATCTAAAAACCACCTCATAACTCATGCATTTGAATCCTTCCTGAGCCTCATCCAGGTTAAGGGAGAATGACCAGTCAGAATTGACATCAGTTTAAATAATACTGTAGAATGGTAATGGTCCACTTGATAGCCAGAGCCTCCAGTTCCACTGTGTCGGGGACAGTTTCCAGCTTCTATATATACATAGCAAAGAATTGGAACGCACTCCCAAAATCTCTCTGGGTAAAAGTTAATCACCTTTATATTCAGAGAAAAGTAACCCTTTTCTATTATTGAAACCTGGAGGCCGTGACTTTCACTTAGTGACAACTAGTTGGTCGCCTTATGCCGAGCTTGCAAGAGTTTATATTACTCAATATTGTTACTTTGACCCACAAGCTACGGTCGTCTAGTCTTCGGACTTCTTCTTTTCGACGACTGCTTTGTGGACTTCCTGCCACCGAAGACATCCACCACTGCTCAGCGACTGGTGTACTGATCAACGTCTGTCGACCGCGTGGCCCTGGCCTTCTGGCCAGACCCTTACAGTAAGGACAGTGAGGCCCAGGAGTTATTGTTTTTCCGAGAATGCATTTCCTTTGCCCTTCTCTTTCCCTTTTCTGTCTGGCTGCTATCTACCTCTGCTATGGAGAGGACACCCTTTAAATGTTGTCCCTCGTGTAACAGCAAATTCCTGTGGAAGGACACCCATTGCTGTTGCAATAGGTGTCTACCACGTGAAATCGACGAGCGTTCTTGTAAGTCCTGCAAGCTTTTCCGTCCCAAGACGTTAAAGGACAGGCAGACAAAACAGTGGGTGGCCTATGTAATGCAGGCATGAAAGTTGTTCCCCCCCCCCCCGTTGGCGCCAGCGTTTCGGATGACGAGGACTCCATCGGCAGCCATGGCTCCGACCTGGAAGCCATAGACCTTTTGGCAGAATCTTCTGGTTCCCAGAGGCCCGGCACCCGCCCCAACAAACAGGCCACCGGCGCTGTTATGGGGAGTTCACACCCCGGCGACAGAGGCACACACGCACCACCTAAACCCAAATACACAACCCCTAAGGCCTCTTCGACGGACATGTCGAAGAACGCCAACAGGCTCATCGGAATCTTCAGTGTCTTCCAAACCTCGCGTTTCAGTGCCCCCCGCGCATCAGTCTTCTCGCCATGCGACTTGGCTCTCTTCTCACAAGGGCGTTACCCCTCAGAAAACACACAGTCACCGTCACGCCGTTGAAGGGCGCGCTAGCACCTAAGGCTTCGGTAGAGTCGACAACGACGACAGTGTCATAAGGCAGGTCGAAACCTAGTATTCAACCCCCGAAAATACACGAGAGTCTCACGGCTGTTGTTTCGGCAGTAGGAGTATTCAGGGGCCCCCCCAGACTCTCTCAAAGGCTTTGTCAGGGAAATCTCCCCCTTCTGAATAGCTCTTTCCATCTGCAGACCCCTCTGCATCTTCCCTGTGGACCAGGCAAAGATTTGAGAATTACATGGACAAGATGGCCCAATTTATAGATTTCTCGGATAAATACACTACTCCCAAGAGACATGGGGAGAAAGACTCCTGCCCTATCCTACAAAAGCTGCAAAAGCTTCCCGTTCATACACAAGTCCACCAAGAGGAGGCCTTTGATTATTCTGAACAGGAGGATACATATGAGGACAATCCTTTTGATCAGCACACAGCTGACCAGGACTGGGAGCAGGATCAGCCATCAGATCAGGGGCCTTGGCTTTCACCCACACATAGCCCTGAACCTGACATTATTTGTCTCGGCCGACCATCTTCACCTCAACAAAGACAATCATCGCCTGTGGATGATAAATGCTCTTTAATGCCATCCTAAAAAAGGCTGCAGATCATTTTGAGATCGCTACAAAGGAGAAAGCTCCTGATGGACGACTTTGTAGAAAATATTCTTAAAGAGAAGCCTCTCACTAGTTGGGCTATTCCGCTAATTAATTCAATAAAGAAATGTCTTGCTCCTTCTTTATGGTCTTCCTCCCTCACAAGGTCAGTCAACTCTTGGGTTGAGAAATAGTTTTGCCACGCTCCCTCTGACCCTACGTATATATGAGGTCACGCCACTCCAAACTCCCTAGTTGTTATGACCACTAGAAAGCGGACAGGGGTTCCACTATCCACAGCGGAAGCTCCCCCCGATAAAGATTGCAAAAAATGTTATGCTCTAGGGAAGTGTATTACCACGTCTGAGGCCTATTCTACTAGAATATCTAATAATACAACTCTCCTCGCTTGTTACAGCGATGTCCAATGGGGCCTGCTCCAGAAGGTCTTCAAGCAGTCCCAGAGCCCACACGATCACGCCTGCTGGCGGTCATCACTGAGGGCAGACATGTGACCCATAACATTTTCAGGAACACTTTAGATGCTGCTGAGACTGGGGGACGTACTCTAGGCCAGGGGACTCTTCTTAAGAGACACGCCTGGCTTAAAAACTCTGGTCTTCCTGGTCGGGGATGTCTGTCATCATTGATCCACGCATGGGAGAGGATCACATCAGACCAGTGGATGTTAAAGACATTCATAATGGTTACTGTATCGAGTTCCACTGGCCACCTCGATACCACCCACCGACGTGCAGACGCCAATCACCAGCACACCTGCAAATCCTGCTGGAAGAGGTGCAGATCCTTCTGGAAAAGGGCGCCGTAGAAGTCGTCCCCATTCACCAGGTAAATGAGGGTATTTATTCAGTGTACTTCCTTGTACCCAAAAAGGATGTCAAACCGCAAAAATTCAGAATGACAACATTGCAGGAGGTAATCCCGCTGTTGCGGCAGGGTGATTAGATGGCCACACTGGATATGAAAGATGCATACTTTCATATTTCAATTTTGCCAACTTAAGGTTCATGATCGAGAACACCCACTATCAGTTCAAGGTTCTTCCCTTCGGCATTGCCTCAGCCCCAAGGGTGTTCACAAAGGTACTGGCGGTAGTAGCTGCTCACTTGTGCAGGCAGTCCATCCCAGTTCATCCTTACCTCGACGACTGGCTAATAACAGGGCATTCGTACGGAACATGCCTATCAAATACCTAAAAGACGGTAGATCTCCTTTTCAGCCTAGGGTTCTCGATCAACGAGAAAAAGTCCAGCCTGGACCTCAGCCAAGTAAAACAATTTCTGGGGGCTTTAATTCGGACCAAAGACTGCCTTGTCTTTCTCTCCAATGAGAGGGTTCAAAATATGCTGTTCCAGATCTCTCACTATGTAGCCGGTCACGAGGTGACTGTACGCAAATCCATGCGGCTTTAGGGATGATGGCCTCCTGCATCTCCCTTGTACCACACGCGTGTCTGCGCATGCGCCCTATGCAAGAGTGGCTCTCAAGCCAGTGGTGTCAGGCTAGCAGACAATGGGACAATCTACTGGTTGTCTCGGCAGCCCTCGTTCAATCTCTGCAGTGGTGGTCTAGGGAAAACCTCCTGCAAGGGAAAACCTTCACCACCCCCGCAGTAGAAGCCACTCTCACCAGAGACGCATCTCTGCCAAGGTGGGTGGGGGGGCTCACCTTCATCAGACGGCGCACAGCGTGTGGTCTCCAGCAGTAGCATCCAACCACATAAACTTGTTGGAGCTGCTGGCAGTGTTCAAGGCCCTGAAGGCTTTCCAAAATTCACTTCCAGGGGAAGACAATTCTAGTCCTCATAGACAGTACTACAGCCATTGTATTACTTGAACAAACAAGGGGGTACTCACTCTCCAGGGCTGTCCAAACTGTCCCAAAACATATGGAAATGGGCTCTCAAACACAAGAGGTTCCTCCTGTTGCAACACGTTCCAGGGGAACTCAGTCTTCTGGCGGACGTACTCGGCAGCGACTTCCCCTTACCTGCAGTGCATACGTTTTTGTACTCAACGTCTTCGCAGACTGGGGTTTCCCAGAGATCGGCTTGTTTGCAACTCTGGAGAATGCACAATGACCAGATTACGCCTCCAGGTAACCTCAGAACCGCGCCAAGGGTAACAGTCTCTGGATAACATGGTTAGTGAAATTTGTCTACGCATTTACCCCGATTCCCCTGCTCAACAGGATAGTGCACATGATACACCAAGAACCAGTCAGGATGATTCTGGTGGCCCCGATGTGGGTCCGTCAACTTTGGTTCTCCCATCTCATGGCAATGTCAGTCTCCCCTCCCAGGAAGCTGCCATGCCTGTACAACATGCTGTCACAAGACCAGGGGGAGACACTACATCCATACCCTCAAACTCTCAATTTAGCAGCCTGGCTCCTGAGGTCATAGAGTTCGGGCACCTCCAACACCCTCAGAGTTTTATGGACATACTCTGGGGAGCACGGAAACCTAACACCAGGTATTGCTACTCCAGTAAATGGAAAAGAGTTGTCATCTGTTGTAATGGCAAAAGCATCAATCCTATTGAATGCACACCAACACATATATTACTGTACCTAACCCACCTGTTAGATTCAGGTCTGGTTTTTCAAAATCCCTAAAGGTCCACTTAGTCGTGTTTTCAGCATACACCACGTCCCAGAAAAGAGTTTTGTGGTGGCAAATTCGAATAACTAAGGCATATATGCAAGCGGTAAAAATACTTCATCCCCCATTTCCGACCCAGCTCCCGGTTGGGACATGAATGTTGTATTAACTAGACTAATGGGGCCTCCCTTTGAACCAATGCACAAGGCTAGCCTTAAAGCTCTCAACTACAAGACCGCCTTCTTGGTGGCGATCACATCGATAGGGAGAGTTGGTGAACTACATGCCCTTTCAGTTCAGGACCCCTTTGGCACGATTCACAAAGATAAGGTGGTCTTGCGCACTCACCCACGGTTTGCGCCTACATTTATTTCAAAGCTTCATGTAAACAGCCAATAGAACTACCCACCTTTTTCCATAACCCCACTAACGTGGCAGAAAGAAGCCTCCACACACTGGATATGAGGAGAGCGTTATCTATTGTCTGGAGAAGACAAAACCATTAAGAAAAACAAGTTTTTCCTTTCAGTAGCAGCTGGTAGAGAAGGGGACCCTGTCTCTAAATCGGCTATTTCAAAGTGGATCGTAAACTGCATCACACTGTGCAACTCTTGCCAAGAGAGATCAGCCCTTCACGCCTAGAGCACACTCTACTCGGGGCACCATGGCTACCATAGCATTAATTGCAAATGTTCCTCTTGAGTCAATTTTCAAAGCAGCACCCTGGAGTTGTGTACACACCTTTACACAACACTATTGTATTGCTTAGATGCACACTCTAGGTCTGATTCTCAGGTGGGACAAGCGGTGCGAAGACATCCCTTTGCTACTGTTCTTTCACACATCCCACCACCATCTCTGGGTACTGCTCGCTAGTCTATGCACAGCATGTGATTCTAAGCAGATTAACAAGCATTAGGAGACATGCATTACTCACTGTTATAGCCTTTCTGATGATTGTATCTGCTTCCTTTGCCCCCTTCAACTAATCCAGAGTAGGACTGTTCAAGATCCTCTGCATCATTCGCAATGCTTTCTGGGGCCTGTGATCCACAACATCCATCTCTCTCTCCCTAAATACCTTTTGCTAGAACCCTTAGGTCTTCTAGGTTCAACTCTTTGCAGATTAGCCGCTTTTCCAAGCAGAGTGTGGGGGGTAGATCCTCTCCTCTGCAGGAGCCTCCCTCTTGAATGGCCTCCCTGCACCTTTCAGACTTGAGCCGGATCTCCTTAAATTCCAGAGGCTTCTCAAGACCCTCCTTTTCTCTTCTTCCTTCCCCCTCTCCCTCCCCACCTAATGTCCCCCTCTGCCAAATTTGACTGGCTGCCTGGGTCCTTCTGATTCATACAGGGCACCAGGCCCTCCCCGCCCATGTCTACCCCAGCACCTCGGCTCCCCTGAACCACCCACACCCTCCCCTAACCTGCACTTGCCCTTCGGGGCTCCCTCCCCCTGCACTAGCCTGGCTGGGCCTGTATCCCTATTGAACCTATCCAGCCCTGTCCTCGCACATAGCATGTGGACCGTCATTCCCCTTCACTCTCAAATTCCCCTGGAACTTGTCCACCTGGCCTCCCCTTAGCACTTGCGTAGCCCAGGGGCCCTCTCCCCCCTTCCTCTTTCCCCCAGAACTTCGCGTTCTCCACTCCGACCTAAACTGTCTTTCCCTCCTTAGCATTGCCACATTCCGCTCTGACCAGCACTTCCCCCCTCACCTCCCCACTTCCCTGCACTTCGTGTTAATGCACTTGCATGATACGAATGACACAAGGCCTAATAGGACCGTTTTTGTTCTTCTTCATCCCTGTTCCCCCCCCACCCCTTCTGCCTTGTTGCACCTTGAAACACCATTTGCTCTATTGGCGCATTCTAAATAACCTATAAATGCAAATACATGATGATTGTATCTGGGTTATGATGGCTGCATCTCGTCATATCATGAATATATCTGGTTACAGGACTGTCCATTCTGTAACGTAAATTGAGTTTTGTTTATGTTTGTCTTTAAACTATCATAAATTAACACAATCAATTGGGGTATATGATGTTGTTGTATTTGGTCATGTGACACTGAATGTATAATTTGATGGCAATCTCTAGGTATATGAGAGCGCGGTTGGCATGAAATCCATACTTGGCATACCTGGCCACGGCTTGCAAAATCTCCTAGGCCACTTGTATTGGCGAGGAGATTTCATGCACAGCGAATACCATATGCATGATACTCTATCTTGCTGGCGAGTATGGAGTTCTTTGACCATTTTATTTTTGCTTGTATTTGGCATTTACTGCAAACAAGCTTTGCTTTCATTAAATGGCAAATAGAAGTTTCACTGTGCATGGCTGGCCTTTGGGTGGTGGCATTGCACCAATATGAAGTGTGCACCATTCTAGAGAATGTATTGGTACATATTTTATCATGGGTCACTAAGGGGAGAGTGCATTTCCTATAGGTCGAGTATGTACGCTAAGGAACTCGCCTGGTAGATGTAGTGGGATTTTCAAGAGTGTGCAAGGTCTGCTGGCATATGATGGAAATACTGTATGGTTATAAATAGGCAAATGCATGCATAGCTGGGCATATAATGGATGAAGCTTGGCATATGATGCTTTTTGTGGCATGTAGTGGTAATACCATTAATATATTAAATAACTGGCTATATAGGTATGTACACGGGCATAAGAGCAAGTAGCTGGACATTTGGAGGTTGTATCTGGCCTTCTAAGGCACCGTATTGCCATACAATTGCCAAGCAGGTTGACTTTGTGTAGGCATGTTTTTAAACGGTGCAATTGAGGATTGGGTTGGGTTGTGTGTGAAGAATTATGGGTTTGTGGATTTTAAAATGTCTTCTTATTCTTTTTCTACACACAGATCACATGCTTGGATATTTCAAGTGGAGGAGGACTTGGGGTGTCCACTAGCACTGATGGGACGATGAAAATTTGGCAGACAAACAATGGCGAGCCTAGGGTAAGAACCCAGAGGAGAAAGTTTTATAATGGATAATGCCTTCTCTTAACTCTTCAGATTCTACCCGCAGAAACTCTTCAGGAGTGTGTTGATGGGTGGATGAGGGAGGGCCAGTATTGTACTGTACTGTGTCATGGATATGTGACATCATGCACTTACTGGGGAAAAAGTAAGCACAGGGCAGGGCAAGAGCAATGTTTGATAATGCAGGTGCAATTACTGCCTGCCCTCATTACGAAACATTTCAGTAGGGAACTGGTGTGTGACAGTATGTGTACTAGGGAAATGTAACTTCCTGTTCTAAATATGATCGTATTTTATAAGCTTAATGCAAGTGACAGGGCAGGGGATGAGAACGTCTGGCAATCTTGTTTATTGATGAGCACCTTGAGAAAATGCCCACAAAACACAGTCATCCACAGTACGATAAATATAAGATCTTACAATACACACTTTCATGCACACATCCAAACAGGAACACAGATCGCACAAATTGTAAACAAATTATAATAAACAGGTAACCCTTTCTGGAGGGAAGTCGGGAGTAGAGCCGGGAGAGAAATATGGCTATTGCCGAAATATTGATGAGTGCAGATCTCAAGTAGCCAGGATCTGTGTGTGGGTAATTTACTAGGTGTTTCTTTGAGGCAAGTGTCTGGAAAACTCTGGCCTGTGTGTACCCTTTAGTTGGTATGCTTTGGTATCAAGTGTGAATTTGTTTGTAAGGTTTTTAACTGTACTTTGCTTGCCAAGTGTAACCCCCCCCTGACCCTCCAAAGGAAGTTTAAAATATACCCTCTATATATAGGGTAGGTTTTGTGGCAGAGAATAGTGCTTATACCTGACACAGGGCTCCAGGTATTCAGGGCCGGCTATCAGCAACCCCTCATTGATGGGGACCTGGCAGCTTTAGTATAGCAAGCAAAAATGTTGTGCGCCCTCTATTAGAACTCTGCAGAACTTACCTTTTCATGAAGGAGCTACATGTGTATGCAGAGTTGGCTTAGAACAGACCCGAATTTACACTTGCACTAAAATGTCTCTAGAACTCATATTAACATGCTGTATCAATGCATATATGTTATTTATGTATACTTGAATATATGTATATATTCCCTTATAAAAGTACACATAAGCATTATAAACAGCAACATTAACAATGACCATTATTAGTTAAAGGATACATAAATACCATCCTTGCAGATCTACTATCCTCCTATTTTACTTCCTAAACCCAGCATCAATATGTGAAGTCAGCAGGTAAATGTGTACTCGCAATAGTACTGTTTAGAAAGGCAGCCTGGTATTGATGATCCTGAAACAATCCACTGAAAACATCCACTTGTGTGGGGTGGGGGAGGTTAGGGAAGGAAAGAAAAATTACTTTACAAATTGCAACCCACACTGGTGTCTTCTACTCCATGATGTAGAAGAGTGGAGCCCATAGGGGTCAGTTCTGTGGAACCCCGCAGCAATAAGTCGACAGGACACCAAGTCTGATGCATATAACAAGCTTTGTATTAGAGAGGAAATAAACAGCATATACTGAATTATCAGCTGATAATTAAGGAAGGACAAGTGGCAGTAGTTGTCAAACAGAGCTCCAAGGGGTTGTCCCAGAGCTGATCTTATATAGCATGTCATAAGCATATCACTAATATGTTATAGTATGTTCTAGAAATTCATAATGGTAGGTGGTACTTTCCATGACGTTGCATATATTTTGTAATAACTGAAAGCAGCTGGTTCCAGAGAAGTCTTGCGGTTACATGAACAGCGTACATTGTGTTGTAATATCGATAAGCAGCACTGCTGAAAACAACTGTTACATACCATATATGGTAGTAATGCAGCACTTACAGAGAGCAAGTGAAAGAAAGAATATGACATGTCCTTTTAGCTGTTACTGGGCCTTTGGCGATTCTGCCCAAGGCGGGGTCTGGCCATGTCCGAGGAGCTAGGTGCAGGAGGAGGTGTTGGGCTAAGCCAAGATGAAGGATTTAAGGCCTAAATGTATGAGTGAGATTGTTATAGAATAATGTGCATTAATAGCCCTGCCACATCAACCCCCCGTTTGGTTGTACCTGAAACAGGGTTTCGATCACAGGGCGTAGAATTGGAGGATAGGCATAAGGACTATCAAAATACAAATGCAATTGGAGTGATGGGGTTTCTAAGATCTGGTACATCTTCTCGTCGGACAGCTGTACAAGTAAATCAAGTATTTCCTGTTCTTTGGAGGGATTGTCCTGATCGGGTGGTATTTCTACATTAAGGGGTAGCAGTTTTGTATCAGCAGTCATTGCGAAGGCAACAATTATAACAATAATTATCCAAATACCATGAAGAATAGATGAGCAAAGGGTCCCGAAAGTGTTCTGAATCCATGTTAACAGTGACTCAGGATAGCCTTCGTTAATTTCATGCAAGGTGCTACCAGCCCCTTGGAGGTTCTTTATGACATCCTCAAACTGGGAGGAGTTATCGGGCACCCATGTGCAGCAATCCTGTCCAATAATTTTACAAGTCCCCTTTGGGCACCTAGTAAATAATCGAGAGCCATTCTATTCTGGAATACCAAAGTTCTGAGTGCTACTTGTTTGCTTTTAAGTATCTGGATGCCTTTGGCAGTATTGTTACTACTTGTTCGAGGAGGAGTGATGGGGAATGTAGATCGGCTCCGTTTATAGCAGTTCCGATGTTATAGACCAGAAATGCTAGGAGTTCATTGAACCATTCCCAGGCGTTCTGCTTGTGATGCCGGGGGGTTTGGGGGGTGTATGCTGTGCTACTGGAAAAAGATGTACGTGGCCGATTGCTGGGCGAATGAACCTGATGGTACATTGACCTGTCCAGTTGACTGGTAGCCATTGGTAGGCTGTAGCACCACAAAGGAAATATAATCCTCTGTAGGGTTGGAGATGGCTAGGGGCTGTGATGTTACTATGAAGGTGTGCTATCAGTTTAACAACCTGGTGCTGATGTGCTGTGCTATTTGCACGACGGTTAAGTACGTAGGTGGCTGGCGTAATACCCATCTGTAGGGTTCCCTGATGGGTGAAAGAGATGAGAGCGTGTGGAACAAATGCGGTCATGATCTTGGGGGTTAAGGTATTGGCGAAGCTGGGGTAGACGAATATGCGGGGGAACGGATGCCCTAGAGGGGGACAAGAGGAATCATTGACACTGAGGAAATAACACCATTCAGCAAAATTGAACAGAACAGGGACACAGGGGATCCCTCCACTTGCGTACATAGGGGTGTGTGAGCATACATAGCAATCAGAGGCATTCATTGGATGTGCATAGGACCATAAGAAATTCAGGTATGTGTTGGTAATTGTAATTGTTTATTTATACAGCGCTTATACACAGGTGGAGTGCCTCAAGGCGGGAAGGGAATACAGTAATCATTTTTAGGCCTTGAAATTTCTGAATGATCAAACAGAAAAAATGACCATACTAGTCCCGACGGCATTTCTCCCAGTGCAAGTGCATGAAGTGTTACAGTTGCGACCAAGCTAGGGATGGGGGACAAAAAAAGGGGTCGGGGCGACAGGACAGACAAATTTACTAGTCCTAGTACATTTAGGTCATGCATGCGTACAGACGGAGGTGCGAGGAAAGGGGGTGGGGAAACAAACACGTCCAGGCCAGCAGGGCCCTGGGTTAAGTGTAGAGAGGTTGCCCCGCTCAAGGAGCTGAAAGTGCAGTAATGCTGAACATAGTGCAGCGGCCCGGAGGCAAGTGCAAAAGACTGGCAGGGGAACCTGTGACCTGTAAGGCTCTGGAGGTGAACCAGGCAACCAGTCAGCGAACTGAACAGAGTTAGGGAGGAGAAGGAGGGTGGAGAGAAAGAGAACAGAGGTTTGCAGGGGAGAGAGAGAGGAGAAGAGGAAGGTCTTGAAGAGTTCCAGAACTTAAGGTGCTCCGGCTCAAGACAGAGCGAGGCGGGGAGGCTGTTCTAGATGAAGGCACCGGCAGAGGATAAAGATCTACCCCCAAATCTCTGTTTGTGAAAACGGCTCACCCGCAGAGAGTTGGAGGCCAAAAAGCGGTGGACTCTGAAGGGAGAGTATTTAGGAAGGGTACGTTGTAGGTAGTGTGGGCCCCGGCCCCAGAAAGCCTTGTGGATTATGCAGAGGGTCTTGAACTTGATCCTTACAGCCATAGGGAGCCAGTGGAGGGATTTCAGCACCAGAGAAATGCGGCCACTGGGCCTGAGGCCAAGGATAAGTCTTGCGGTTCTATTATGGATGAGTTGTAGAGGGCCGAGTGCAGAAGTAGGAAGATTGAGAAAGAGGCTATTGCAATAGTCCAGCCTAGAGAGAACAAGGCTCTCGAGGTGGTGAGCCTCAAGGGTCCGGGGGGAGCGAGAAACGGTAGAATGACTCTGAGGAGGTGCAGTTGGTAGTGGGACCTATTTGAGATGTCTGAGATGTGAGAAGAGAAGGAGAGAGTGGAGTCGAACATGATCCCTAGGTTTTTTGCCTCATTGGTAGGTGAGGGAACAGGGCCAAGGGAGGCCGACCAGAGTGAACGTGGGAAGACTGGAGCAGGGGTCCCAATGAGGACGATCTCTGTCTTACTGGCATTCAGGCAGAGATCGTTAGCAGCACACCAAGACTAAATTGTGGATAGACAGTCATGGATGAGCGAGGAGGGGGAGGGGGAGGAGGAGGTCGAGAGTAGCCTGAAAAAGAGCCGAGTGTCATCTGCATAACACTGAAAGTTAGAGGTAAAAGTAGAGATCCTCTGGGCCAAGGGGGCCATGTATATATTAATTAACCAAGGGGATAGGTTCGATCCCTGGGGGACACCACAAGTAGAGAGAGTGATAGAGGAGAGAACAGACCCAAATTCCAAAAGAGAAAGGAGGCGAGCCACGCCAACGCCTGATCTGTGATGCCCAGGGTTTCCCAGAGATGGGAGTTCAGGATTTTGTAGTTTAGCGTATCAAAAGTAGAAGAGAGGTCGGGAAGAATGAGGACAGAGTGAGAGTTAGAGTCAAGATTTGATAGCAAGTCATCACAGTTGTTCAGAAGAGCAGTTTCCATTCCTCTGGATGCTCTAAAGCCAGACTGATGGTCATGGAGGCAACCAACAGATTCTGTGTGGAGGGTAAGTTGAATGATGACCAGCTTCTCCAGGGATTTTAAGGGGTGATGGACATCAGGCGATAGTTTGCCAGAATGGACAGGTCTGCGGAGGGTTTTTTGAGCAGAGGGTGCACAAGAGAGTGCTTGAGAGGAGAATGGAAACCTCTAGTGGCGAAACAGAGGTTGCAGAGGTCATCCGGGGCTGGAGTGAGAGTGTCAATATTGTCCTTGATGGTTTTGGAGGGGCAGGGGTCCACCTGTTTAGAGGAGGCTTTCATAGACCGGACTTATCTAGAGACCTCATCAGGTGTGACGGGAGAGAGGAAGGAGAGAAAAAGGTGAGGGTTGGGGGCGGCCGAAGGGGTCCAAGAGATATTGGTGCAGGAGGGGGAGCAGAGGAGAGCGAGGGCTAGGATGTCCAGTGTTTTGCTGGTGAAATGTGCAGCCAGGGCTGAGCAAAGGGCCTGCGTTCGTGCCGTAGAGGATGCGGCTTCCATTGGGTTGGCCAGTTCCTTGCAGACTTTGAAAAGTTTGGCCATGTTGTTAGATGCCGCAGATATGCAGGCTTGAATGTAGACTCTTTTCTTGGAGCGGATGGCAAATCTGTATTGCCTTTGAAGAGGTTGGCAGGCCAGTTTGTCAGAGGGTGCACCTGAAGATCCCCATTTCTGTTCCGCTGCTCTGCACTTGCGTTTAAGGGTAGCCAGATCGGAGTTGTACCAAGAGTTGCACCTTTTGGCAAACTTCAGTCGGACCCTAATGACCGGGGCAAGATGTTGGAGATGGAACGCTGAAAGTTAGGGCTGTATCAGGGTGGTAGCCGCATGAATAGAAGGAGGAGAGTAGGTGGAGGCAAAGGCAGCCACCAACACTCTTTTCATGGGTTGGATGATCTTAAAGGCAGGAGGCGGTGTAGGGTGTGCCATTGCTAAAGGAAATGAGAGCTTCAAGTAAGAAGAGAGAAGAGAATGATCAGTCCACGAGAGTGAGGTAATGAGAGGAATACAGATGTGGCCAGCATTGTGCGTTGGACCCGAGGGTAGAATGGAAAGAGAAAGGGAGTCATGCGCGTTGAGGAAAGGTCCTCAAGAGTCCGGAGAGTCAAGATGGATGTTAAGATCCCCCAGCAGGAGGAGTTGGGAAGAGGAGAAGAGGAGAGAAGAGGCCAGGTCAGCCCATTCCGAAAGGAAGAGGGTGGACTGGCCTGAAGGTGGCCAAAGTAAGAGAGGCGACAGGAGAGAGAGATAATGGAAACCGGGATCCACTCAGGAAAGATCAAGGCTACTCCACCTCCTAGCCTATTGGGCCTGGGAACGGAGAGGATCTTGTAGCCTTCAGGAAGAAGTGTGTCAAAATTTGTGACAGAGCTGTCCTTAAACCATGTCTCAGTAAGAGCCAGAACATCAAGGTCCAGGTGTTCAAGAAAGTGGCAGATGTCCGGATACAGGACTTTTGTTGTGGGTAGTGGATTTGCTAGTAGCATGGTAAGAAACGGCAGCATGGCAGAGACCTGTAGGTGTTCGATGCCTGTGTTTGGGGTCTTAATTAATTCAAAAATTCTCCTACCTGATCAGCATATATGATAGCAGCGTACATAGAGAGATCAGCGTTTAAAGTAGAGAGGAGGGAGAGAAAAAGCAGGGTCCAATATCGCAGAATAAATTGAGCTGCACAGAAGGCAATGAGATCAAGTAAACTGATGGCAGTAAGAAACCGGGCCCACCAGTCGGACAGTATCTTCTCTACGGAATATTAGCTTGAGAAGCCTGTGAGAAAAGTGAGCAACAATCAAAAGAATGACATTCTGAGCAATTATCGCATGTAGACACTTTAGACAAATGTATTGCAAATGCACTTATAAGGAAATGGCAGTGTTATAACTATCTTATGCATTCCAACCCTACAAGAGATTGGACAGAGACCTGGTAGATTGGAGAAAGAATGATGATAAAGTTCAGGATGCCTGCAGGAATAACAATGATGCTGGTTTAGAGCTTGAAAAATCAGGCCACTGTTCAGCAATGATCGTCTGGTGAGCAGCTATAACAAAGCAGATGTGGGCGTGCCAGACTGTTCCTCCCAGGTGAATAAGGCAGATAATGCAGAGCAGGTAAACACATCAGCATGGAAGAGGAGACCCAGAGACTTCCCGCCGTTCTGGTGTCTTTGGCGTATGAAGGGGTGAGTAACTGAAGATAAGTCCTACAACTGAGTTGCTGGCTACATTCAGCTCGCCTCCAAACCCCTTGAGCTGGAGGACGTCTGCACCTACACTCCAGGTGCGCATCGTTATTGTCGCTGCTTTGGCAGCTGGGTTGGAGATAGAGGATTGAACTCCTCAGGACAAAACTATCTCGTGATTCTACAGATATTCCTGTCACCTTCCAAGAAAGAATCTTACCCCATCCTGGCTTTAGTGGATTGTGGGGCCATGGGCATATTCATAGATCATGATTGGGCCGCCAGCCATCACATTCCCTGCGAAACAAAGGCGACAATGCAACCTGTTGAAGCCATTGATGGGAGACCCTTGTCTTCTGGACCCATAACCCACCAAACCAAAGAGATTCTTCTTTCGATAAACAACCACCAAGAGATGATTAGATTTGACATCATAAGATCTGCCCACTATCCCTTGATTTTAGGCATGCCTTGGCTTCAGAAACACAATCCATACATCAATTGGGCAGCAGGCTCCTTGTTTCTTGGTTCAGAACATTGTATGTCCCATTGTTTATCTCTTACTACCATACCAAGCCCCTCTGAAGACCTTCAAGTATCCCAGCAATCCTCAGTAACTGTCTCCAACATTATCCAGATTCCCCAGGCTTACCAGACATACTCAGATGTGTTCTCAACAGCCATTGTTCAATCTCTCCCACCTCACAGACCTGAGGATTGTGCCATTGATACCGAGCCTTCAGCGGTGAATCCTTTTGGAAGAATGTTCATTCTATCCGAACCAGAAAAGAGGGCCCTCTGGGAATATCTGGATACCAACTTAACAAATGGAACTATTCGACCCTCCAAGCCCCCAACGGGAGCCTCTCTTTTCTTCATTCCTAAGAAAGATTGCAAGGAGCTTAGACCACGTTTGGATTATCGTGGTGTGCAAGTGGAAGCAGTCATTGCAGTCTCCATTCTTTTCGGGAGAATTCCTGTGCAAGAACTGGTTTTGGAGTCCTACTTCTCTGTTTACTACATCTGGTGGTGTAGGAGTTAAAAACTCCCAGGACCGCGAAGTGGTGTGCAAGTGGAAGCAGTCATTGCAGTCGGCTGAGGCAAGGCGGGGAACCTTTATTCATCATCCATTTTATGCATCAGGTAAACCCCCATTGACTTGATCTGCCGCCACTAAATGACATTATATTGACATTTAGGAATTGCTATTGGAACTGAGCTGAACTGAGCTGCTGACAGCTTGATAGCGCCACCGTGTTCATTGCGAAGAGCTATAAAAGCGTAAAGAGCGAGTACCGAGTGTTGCTATAATTCAATATTATCTTTGATAGTCATTGACAGTGAAAGTAGTGTGTGTGGGAAATAAGAGGAGCTGTGCGCGGCGACTGCGGGCTTTGTAGCCTTTGAGCCGCCCGACTCCGACGTATATTCATCTTAGTGTGGGAAGCAGAAGAAGGGCCGAGCGGCGACTGCGGGCTTTGTAGCCTTTGAACCGCTAGGCTCCAGCGTGAATTTTAACTGAATTCGAACTCCCCGTATAAAAAAGGAGCAGTTGTGCTTGACGTTTGTGGGGCTCGTGACTGCTGAGCCGATCGGCTCCAACGCGTTTCAACTTCTCCGAGCGGGAAATAGGTGGAGCGCTGTTTGGCGGCTCAAAGCTCTCAGCCTCTGAGCCGTTAGGCTCCAAACACGAAGTACGCCTCCGTTGCAGGAGGCAGGAGAAGGGTTGAGCGGTGTTCGCGGGCGTTTTAACCGCTGAGCCGTTTATTTCCCACTCATTCATCATTAACACGTGGGAAATTAGAAGAGTCAAGCCCATTACAGTTGTTTGACTAATTCGTGTTGGGGAATACGGTCAAACACTTGTGGTCTCTAATTCCCTAACCCTCAGTGTATTCTTATTTCTTTGTGCATTGCTCAAGTTCGGCTTTATCTTCCTTTGCTTTTCTTGGCATACATTAAACGCTAAATTGCACTAATGAAATTAAGGAGCACCTCATTGCATGATGATCCCAGAGCCCCTGAATGGGATGCCCCTAAAATTAAAAAATGCCAGTCGAATAGTGGCGCTACGTGCTCCACAGAGAATCCTAGCAGGGGTCAAACTATGTAAGTGGGAGAGTCGCTGACGCAAACACAAGCTTTGGTGCATGCAGACTCTTGCCTTTCAACTATTTCTACACCGGCAAGATGTGTTGGGACATTGCGCTCTGAGTCCACTTTAGTTGACAATTGGAAAAAAAGGACTTGAATATACAACAACAACTACAAAAATCCAGAAAAAAATAGAAGATCATTTTGGGGTACAAAATGCGGGACTTGAAAAAACAAGTCATAGACTCAGTAACACCTCTTCAAGCCCACTAGGAGCCATTAGTCAATCGGGTGAACGTGTCAATCCGCCCTTTGATATGGACACAAGCATTCCTATCTTGACCCATCTGAATTTTTCAATCATAGAAAACAACCAAGAACCTGTGGATCTGGTGCAGGAGCACCCACTGACAGAAGCATCTTTCGCTATTAGTTCAAGGGAAACCCAGGACGCGATTGTGGCTGAGGGGACTGAGTTGAATGTTAACACACTAACTGCACTCCGTTATGTGTTGAATTCACTGGTGTCTGTGTTTGAACTCTTGAAAGCGGAAGTACAAATTCAATCCGGATCTATGATGGAATTGACAAAAGAGGTAGCTGTATTGGATGGTTCCGTAGTAGGCTGTTGCAATGCCGTCAACTCAAGTGTATTGCCTAAACTACAATCAATGCAGTTGGAGCTTGTCAAACAAGGATTAGACATTTCTGCGATGCAGAGGAGCATTGCAGATATACAGAAATCAGGTGAGGCTGATAGATCTGTAAATAAAGCTCTATTAGCCCAATTGCAACAATATAATATAAATATGCATGAACAGGTGGGGCCGGAGCCTAAGGAGAAAGATCCTTCACATGAGAATGAAATATCTCTCTCAGCTTCAACACTAGAAGAATTTATGAGACTGGCGAATGTGAATGATTACCTCTTTGACGTAGTCCCAGTGGAGAAACTATTAGTAGTAAACACTGATAGTGAACCGGAACTCAAAGAGGACATATGTGATGAAGTCAGTATCATAAGCACAAA
Organism: Ambystoma mexicanum; assembly: GCF_040938575.1. NCBI lineage: Eukaryota > Metazoa > Chordata > Amphibia > Caudata > Ambystomatidae > Ambystoma > Ambystoma mexicanum. Next base: position 990,682,252 of record NC_090941.1, read on the forward strand.
TCAAGGCAGGAAAAAAATGAGAAAGAGGGCAGCAAGACGGATCAAAAGAATCAAGGAAATTTTTTTTTTCAAACAAATGAAAAAAATCTGAAAAAAAAGCCAAAGAACCAGATTAGAGGAAAACAAAATAATTCCGCGACTAATATGTTTTTAAAGAAAATTGGAACTGGGCGCTCCTCAGTGGCTGAGGATGATAAGGAAATTATTGAACTCCCATCCCCGGACAGACCACAGGCAAAAGAGCGAGGTGCAAAGAAGAATTCTAACCAAGAAAAATCCTTGCAAATCCCTCATGAAAATAGAAAAAAACTAGGTGTTAATAAAAACGAGGTCAATCGTAGTATGCTAATGAAAGGATCGCAAACAGAAAAATGCCCAAATCAACCTAACCCATTACCTAATTTAAAGAAGGCCATTCCTTTGGTTCCCATTTTCCTGAAAGTGAAACCAAAGATGGGCCCCCTGGTGACAATGAATGATGGTGGACCGGTGGCAATCATGAATCCCAATATGAAGGTTGCTCTAATCTTCTTGAAAAAACAGAGTGCTCAAAAACATCTGGCAGTATTCAGTAACTTGGAGGTGAATGATATCATAAATGAGCCTAAGCAAGTTAAAGCTCATCCATATTCACCATTAGAAGCCTTGATAAAAGAAATCTCGCAGAGCGAGCTACGGAAGACACAACACCACGAGGTAGCACCTGCAGTCAAAATGAGTAATGACAGTGAAAGTGTGGATACAACTCATGGCAGTAAGGTGGATGTAATGGCCCACAGATCTGAAATTAGGAAGGCTGTAGATGCTTGTATGCAAGGCCATTTTATCCCTCCAAGCATAGTTCCAGTTTCGACAAATATGCAGTACAATATAACTGATTGTGACAGAAAAATTGTGGAGACTGAGAAACAAACCAAGAGAGGATTTGGGACTGGGGGGTCGATCCCAATGAATCCAGGAGCGGTAATATCTGCGATTACCCCCGTAAGCGTTGAATCTGACACCCCAGGGGTGAATATTCTTGTGGCTGATTCGGAATTATCTTCATCTGCATAAGTGAGTGTACCTAATGACTTTTCCAAAGAGGTGTTGTCCCTGATTAAAGACGCTTTAGGAGAATTGGTTCCGAATATGAGAGAGGAAAAAAATATTGCGACCACTACCAAGCGAGCCAACACACAAGATCCCCGGGGAATGGGGAAAGCCACCCCACGATTGGCCCTTTGTTCTATGATTCTGAAATGCAGACCAGCCCCATCCATTCAATATGACTTGAACCGCAGAGCAATTCTAGCAATTTTCTCTGACATACCAGCATTAGAGGATATTACTTCTGCGGATTTGACTTTGGTTGAATTCACATTCAGTCAGAATTTAAACGCAGTTCGGGTGTGGATGCAATCTAAGGTAATTCGTAACCTGGTATGGCAGGCCAAAAACTCTCTATTTGATCTGGGTTTTATGCTTAATATAGAAACGGAGAGTGTAACAGAACCTGAGGTGGCAAGTAACATGGAATCCATACCAAAGGCAAAAACTACAATATTGAATGGTCAAGATGCCAAGCAACAATCACAAGAGAGGGATTTCTGTGTGTGCAATTGTAATGAGAATTCAAATTAGCTATCTAACACTGCAAAGTTAATTCCTCTTGCTTTAGTCTGCTGGAATTCAAGAGGATTTAAACATCTGCTGAATAATGATGAGAGTGGCCTAGGTAAATTCGATGTAATTTTACTCCAAGAGACCTGGTTACTAAACCCCATAGTCTGGTCAGGATACCAGACACATTTGAATCCAGCTCGGAAGTCTGCAGTAGGTAGACCATCAGCAAGTCTACTGGTAGCCTTGAAAGATACACCAGGATCATCATCAAATCTGTGGGCAATGCCAAATGCGCACATGCTACTCGTAAGGGCAGTGATCAATGGCGATGCCTATGCGATTTTGAACTTATACTGGAATCCGGTAGCCATTTCATCTGAATGTTTTTATAGGGATCTGAACAGACTATTTGATTTAGTGTCTGCTGATGAAAAAATTCTGTATTTTGTCTTGGCAGGGGATTTGAATATGAATTGCTTAGCAACAAATGGTGTGCAAAAGAGTGAAAAGTTGTTGCAATGGAACGCAATGATTAAACTTAGAAATTTGCAAGTCTTAAATGGAGCATTTAAGACAGACACTCCTCCTGCACCTACCTGGAAGAGAGGAAACTCTGTATCCACTATTGATTTCATCTATGTAAATCCTGAATTATGGTCAGCAATGCGTTCCTTTTATGTGTCTTCATCTGTGACAAGTGACCATAACATGTTGTGTGCCAGTTGGCAAGTAATTGCAGAAGTCAATGTCATCAAACCTAAGGCAACGAAAGGTGGTTGCTTTGTGGTAAAGGGTGGAAAGAACAGACTATGATGGACGGAGAACGCCTTGTTGCACTTTAACCAAATTTTATACGACTCAAATAATTCAATTAATCGGCAAACATCTGATGTAGGTCTCATCTATAGTAATGTAATGCAAATGTATGGCCAACAGATGAATGCCGGCTCTCAAAGAGAAAGTCATATCCATGTTTTTGACAGATCTATATTTAATAGGAAGAGAGCTTATCGTGCCGAAGTAAGAAGTTTAACGAGGCTTCCTCCTGCTGTCAGATCGGTTCTTATAAAAAAAATTAGCTCGAACTATAATAACTGGCTTAAAGCATATCGAGCATCACTCTACCAAAAAGATGGAGCCACTATGCTGTCAACACTGGCTGATAAAAATATCTCAAAAATGTGGGCCATATTAAACCAAACAAATAATGTTCACCAGCTAGACCTACAAACAACGGCAGTTGAGGTACATCAGTGGACAGAACATTTCCAAACACTATATGCTTTACCAGTAAGCTCGGTCCCGACATTAAATTCGCGAGAGGTATTGAGGTTTTGGCTACACATTGATCTGAAAGAAATAAAAAAATTAATCATGACTGCAGTTCCCGTGCTGTGGGCCCTGACGGGATTTCGAATTTTCAAATGAAAAAACACCCTGAAGCTTGGAGTCTAATACTTTTCCAGATATTCTGGGCTATAAATAGAAATCAAAAGCTACCTCAGACTTGGACGGAAGCAATTACAGTTCCGATTTACAAAAATGGTGATCGGCAACTGCCGACGAGCTACCGACCAATTTCTTTATTAGATGCTCCTGCTAAGATATTTTGCCGAATAATATTAAAAGAGCTTAATGAGTGGGTGGATTAAAAACTGCCTGAGGGATCATTTTCAGTCAGGCTTTGTAAAAGGCATGGGCACAGTACCTAACATCTTAGCTTTAACAATGATACAATCTGAACATGCTGATGGTGGATTCCCCTTATATTTAGGGTTTATTGATTTCAAATCCGCCTTTGACTATATAGATAGAGAAATGCTCGTAGCTAAGCTCAGACAACATCGGTGCCCAACATCTTTAGTAAATTTAGTAATGTTATTACATACCACCACGTCTACGCGAGTTAAATTAAACATGGATGGAAAACTATCACCAGCCATCTTTACACATAGAGGGGTGAAGCAGGGATGGGCTCTCGCTTCATTCCTTTTCAATTTCTATATCCAAGATTTAGGACCTATACTAATGAATTGTGTAACAGATGCGCCTCGTATAGGATCACAAAAGGTTGCATATTTACTATATGCAGATGATCTGGTATTGTTATCCCGAACTCCCATTGGCCTACAAAATATGCTAAACCAACTGGGTTCATATCCAATGACAAATAACCTTGTGATTAATACAGCCAAATCTCAAATACTAGCTTGTAATAATAATGTCTCTAGAAAATATCATATTGAATGGTCACTTCAAAATTGTGTATTAACCAAACTGGCGAAATATAAGTATCTTGGAGTATATATAGAGCACAAGAAAACTTTAAGCACTATGACTGTTGAAATAAGAGCTAAACTGAATGCCTTGATATCGCAATCAAAAATTCTCCTAAGAAGATATGGGAAGTTTACATTGAAACATATTGTGTTCTTTTACAAGTCCAAGGTAATACCGATTTTACTATATGGTGTTGAGGCTTCGGCACCACAAAATCGTAAATTTTGGGATAGCATTGAAGCTAGATTTTGGAAAACGGTACTATCACTTGCATCTGGAACACCAATGGCCATACTGCGATTTGAATTGGGGTTGGTCTCCCTATATGCCCATGCATTATGGAAGCAGTGTGCTCTTCTACGAAAAATGTTAGATGGACTAGGGAAGCCCACCTTCCTGAATGTATTGGCTCAAAATCTTTTAACAGCAAAAAATGGTATGGCATCGAAGTGGAGAAACCATATTCTAAATGAGGCCTCTGATGCCTCGGTATCGATTGAGCTTCTTTTGACAAATCCTGACCGTGCCAAAAATAAAATCTATCAAGCAGATTGGATCAACAACATTGAACTTTGTACCAAACTTAAAGACTTTGATATCGATGCATTTGGCACCAAAAAATATGGAGTAATAGCTGAATATCTACTGAAATTTCCGTCACATGCATGCCGACAGAAATATCTAAGATTTAGATTAAATCAGTTTGAAACAAATGAGATCCTGTTTAGAAGAAAAGTAATAGCAAGGGAACAGAATTTCTGTCGTCAATGCAAAATAAAAACACAAAGAGAAACGTTACAACATCTTATAGTTGAATGTCCTGCATTACATGAGATAAGAGTGAAGTGTTTTGGGGAATAATTATTGGTTCAGTGTGACAGAGGGCGCACACAAATATGGAATCGTCTTTTCTTTAATCCAAGAATTACTATACAGATTGCTATTGTTCAATTTTTAAATATTATTTTTCCGGAAACGAAAACTGTATAAAGTGTATCAAAGTAAGTTAGTGATTGAAATGTGCAATGTAAACTGGATGGAGGCTGTATTTTTTATGTTGTCTTAAATGTGTATAATTAGGTGCAAGTAAATCTCGAGTATAGATGAATTCTTTTTATGCTATATGAAATGTATGCAAGATTTGAAAAGTTGGTTCACTAACTAATAACAAATAAAAAAAAATTATCGTGGCCTCAACCAATGCACCCTCAAGGACTGTTACCCATTACCTCTTATTTTGGACATCCTGGAGGCTGTAAGGGGTGCATTCATCTTTACAAAACTAGATCTCAGGGGTGCCTACCATCTCATTCGTATAAAAGGAGATGAGTGGAAAACAGCATTCAGAACACCCTTTGGCCACTTTGAGTATCTGGTTATGCCCTTTGGACTTGCTAATGCCCTTGCAATATTCCAACGTTTCATGGATCAGGTTTTTTCTGACATGTTGTTCCTTTTTGTCATTGTATACCTAGACGACATACTGATTTACTCCAAGGAACCTCGGAAACACGAAGAACACGTTAAGGCAGTTTTACAGCGTTTACGAGAACATAAGCTCCTGGCCAAACCTGAAAAAGGCCTTTTTCATGTATCAACCGTTCACTACCTTGGATTTGTTCTTAGGCCCAAGGGTATTGGGATGGATTCTTCCAAGGTTGATTCCATCCTATCTTGGCCTGTTCCTACCACTGTGAAACAAATTCAATCCTTCCTGGGGTTCGCTAACTTTTACAGGAAATTCATACCCACATTTTCTGATATTTTACACCCTATTGTCACACTGTTAAAGAAAGACACCCCCTTTAAGTGGTCCTCAGCCCAAGAGTCAACGTTTCAAAGGTTGAAGTCGGAGTTCACACGAGCCCCCATCCTGGCTCAACCTGAAACAGACCGTCCCTTCCTTGTTGAGGCTGATGGATCCGATTACACCATCGGACCAGTTCTGAAACAAGAACTTGATGACAAGATGGAATATCCCATTGCCTATCTCTCGTACTTTGACTTCCAGTGAAACTCATTATTCCATCCTGGAGAAGGATTTGCTAGCCATCCGACAAGCCTTCACTGACTGGCACCATCTCCTTCTGGGAGCCAAACACCCAGTACAAGTCCGTACGGACCATCGGAACTTACAGGTCTTACAATCCCTGGAGTGCAGAAACAGCCGTCAGGCCCACTGGGCCTTCTTTTTTGCCCAATATCGATTTCAAATCCACCACTTTCCTGGAGCACATAACAATATAGCTGATGCCTTGTCCAGACGTCCTGATTATGATCCCCTTGAGAACCGGACCTTTCCCAAGATGATTCCCAACACAGTATTCGTAGCCCAAGCCGTTACTGTCAAACTTATAAGGGAATAGGGGTCTCAATCCCCTCTTCCGAACCACAGAAGCCAAATAGATTGACCCCTCCCACCGTGGTTGGCACGGGTGCCTGAAGACTGATATCACAGGAAGCCACGTGGCAGCCAATGGGGGGAAGATGGAGTTAGGGAAAAGGGGATGGAGTGACAAAGGAAAGGAGGGGTCATACACAAGCAAATACATACAATACAGCGATATTCCTGAACCTGTACCTCTATTTCCTGAACACCTAACCTGACCTCCTGTACCTGTAATGACCTTGTTACATACGAATCATAAGAGCTCTTTAAACTCCACCTCACAGAACATAAACGGATAACCTAGAACATGGACTTTGAACCTAACATAGGGCTTGAACATAACGTAGGACTTGGACAGTCATTTCTCGAACGCACATAGATTGGCTTACAAGCTAAATGGCACAAACAAAAGGGTGTCCCTTTTTATGAAGACACGAGACACATGGCCCGTCGGGCACAATGAAGCCACAAACAATGATTGAGGAAACAAAACACACACGAACATGCCCTTGTACTGTGTGGACCCATATGTGTGCTTTACATAGTTTCTATATCTTTCCCAGTGCCCAGTTTTATCCATTCAGAGTTCATGTTTTCTCCACATGGCGTGTCTAATGCATGGCATGTATCTTAGGGCGTGTTGCCTCACACACCCACTACAGCGTTGAAGTAGTCAATTAATAAACAAGCAACTCCAGAATATGAACACTGGGGTCAAAAACACTTAACTGATGGTCCGGGTGCCTCACAAGGACATCCGGACCCTGAAGAGCGATGCCCAAAGCTTATGGGAGCCTGCTTCACCGCCGCGGCCCGTGGTTTTTCAGCTGTTCGTCACCGTCACGGCCCGGAGAAGCTCCAAGAGTCCTTTGGCGTCTGAGAATTTCTGCATGCCTGCTCCTAAGCTGCCGCCGCCCGTGCTGGACATCATTAATTACCTGCACCGAGGCACGGGCAGCGGCGAGTTTTAACAGTTGCTGCTAATGAGCAGCTGTTGTAGCGCGCGATAGGAGAACTACACCTTTCCCAACGCCTCATGGGAAATGTAGTTTATCGCCTCTTGCAAAGCAAGAAGCGCCGACCTGAAGCTTTTCTCAGATTCCTGACAGTTACTCTCTTGGAGGATATTCGAGCCAAGAGACAGTCTCCCGAACTTTGGAAGGAGTTTAAAGGAGACAATCGATGGAATCTCAAAATAAAGGATGGATATCTATTCGAGGATACACAGCTGGCTATTCCCACTCAAGGGCTGAGACCACTCAAGGGCTGAGACATAAAATCACAAACCTATGCCATGATACCCTCCATTCAGGACACTGTGGAATCTCCAACACCATTTGTCTTATACAGAGACAGTTCTGGTGGCCAAGGATGAAAGACGACGTAAGAACCTATGTCCAATCCTGTCCAGTGTGTAATCAGAATAAATATGATAACAGAAAACCAGCAGGTCTCCTACACCAACCAGCAATACCAACAAGACCCTGGGAAATCATTGCCACGGATTTTATTGTGGAATTACCTTCTTCCAGAGGATACACGACCATAATGGTTACCATCGATTTGTTTTCACATATGGCTCATTTTACACCCTTTTACAAACTACCATCTTCATCTGAATTAGTTGGGATTTTTTGGAACACACATTCAGGCTTCACGGACTACCTTCCAAAATCATTTCAGACAGAGGGCCCCTGTACATATCCCAGTTTTGGAAACAACTATGTCGGATATTGGGGATCCAGCGTGCCTTGTCCTCGGGCTATCATCCACAGACCAATGGAGCAACAGAACGAGTAAACCAAACCTTGGAACGGTATCTTCGCTGCTTCGCCACCAAAGTCCAGGATGAATGGTCACTCTTGATTCCTGTGGCCGAATTTGCTTACAACAATTTGGACCATTCAGCTATCAAGACCAGCCCCTTCTTTTGCAGTCAAGGTTTTCACCCTTCAGTTCTACCATCCGTTCTTCCACATCCTACCCCAGTCCATGCGGTCGATTCCTGGATTGAAACATTGCTCAATGTCCCTCAATTTTGCTGGGGAGGGGGGAAGCGGCAGCTCCTCCGCTTCTTCGTTTGGGGGAGAGGCGCTAGCTTGAGGTGGCTAGCTGGATGGCTGACGGTGTGGGCCAGGGTGCCCCAGGAGTTAGGAGTGCAGGCCGTGTGATCAGCCTGCGCCTTCTGGTGCGGACCGGCGAGGAGAGGGTCCGGGGAAAACTCTGGGGCCGCCAGGGGGGAGGGGAGGATGGAGGGTGTCCGTTTTCTTGCGCCGCCCATGACGCGTGAGCCGCGATCTCCCCTGGTGGGGGCCCAAGCCAAGTGTGAACCGGCCCCCACCTCACGCCCCCCGTCAGGCCCTACCTGTGTGTACGCCGACCTCGCCGCCTCCGCTGCAGGTGCTGGTGCTGGTTCTCCACGCTGGAAGGGAGCCGAGTCCCGCAATGGCTGCGAGCCGGCGCAGGGAAAGCTGTGAGGGTTTCTCCTAGCCCTGAAGGGCCGCACTGGCTCCGCTGCGTGCTGCCGTGAAGATCGCCCTGAGATGCAGTGTTACGCGGGGGTGATACGAGAGCACCACCCCCTCTGTTCAGGGACTGGAATATAGCCGCTCGTCGCAGGAGAGCTCCGGTCCGCGTCTGCCGTAGGTGGGCGGTATACTCTGTGGGACTTCAAAGGGTTATGGGGATCCTTCGCACCGCCTCTGCAGCCTCTGTTCTCCTGCTGGAGGCGCGCCCGCCATCTTGGATTTTGGCACCGTTCCGTGCCATTGCGATTTGATAAAATTGCCGGTTCTAGTGAAAGCGATAAGCTCTCAAACTCGGGCTGTGGGTGCCATAGTCGTTCCGACTGCCCTGGGTGTTAGCAGGGCCCCAGCAGAAGGCCAGGAAGCCGCATTTTTTTGCTTTTACGGCAGGCTTCTCACGGGTGGCCTCAGGGGAGCAGCCACATCGATGGCGCTCCAAGCCACGCCCTCCTGTTCAACAATTTATACTGCATGACTTGGTAGCGGAAATTGAGGGATACCCTATTAGTGTGTGAGCACATCTTTTCCCATAATTCGTCAGTGATCTCATAGCCTAGTTCGGCCGCCCACTCAGAGCGTGCCTTGGAAGGTTGGGCCGGGGTGCCCGCCAGTAGTATTTTATATAGGGAGACTATGCCGCGGACCTCGCTCGAGTTTGCAATGAATGCAATCTCTGGTGTGTCAGGGTGCTCATCAGGGAAGGTGGGCCATCTAGCACGGAATGCAGCGTGAATCCTAAAGTATTGCAAGATCTCAAGTGCGGACCCGGAGTGTCCCTGCTTCCATGTCTGTGAATCAGTGAACCTCTCATTGGGAAAGCAATCTGTTAAAGCCTGATATCCTAGAGCCTCCCAGTGTCAAGCTAAGGCCGTGTCGTGCGTAGGCTCATGTCCGGGGAATCTCCACACAGGGAGCTGTTTGTAATAGGTATGGGATTTTGTGGTCGCCCGCAGTAGCCGATCCCAGGCAAGTAGAGTAGTACCGACTGGGTCAATGGGGGAATCTGGCACATAACGTAGGTGTAGTATAAGGGTCATTATGTTGACTTCATCCGCCGCCAGGGTTTCCAGCTTAACGTGCGGGCGAGTCAGAGAGCTAGAGTACCAGTTAGTGGCATGTTTGGGCCTGTGCTGCTATCCAGTACAGTGTTAGGTCGGGGGCTGTGAATCCCCTCTTCTCGTATAGGAGTGCCAAATCGGACCATTTCTTACACACTGCACCAGAGTGCCATAGAAACTGCATGCAAGAGTTGTGCAGTTTAATGAAGTATGTTTTCCCAGGCCAGACGGGTACGTTGCTGAAGATGTAGAGCAGCTTGGGGACCAGGATCATCTTAACGAGGGAAAGCTACCGCGCCATTTTCGAATCAGTGAGCCGTTCTACAGCCAGGTATTTGCCCGCCAACAGAGAGGTCTTGGATAGAGACACCCGCACTCCCAGATACCTGACTCTGTCAGGGGACCAGCGGAGTGGGTATTCTGTGGTGGGTTGGTGGGTGGAGTTGGTGAGCGGGAAGATCTCGGACTTGGAGTAATTAATTACAAAGCCAGAATGGGTGCTCAAGCGTGTGATGTCACGTAGTATGGGATCAAGATGGGTGGTGGGATCTCTGACGTATAGCAACACATCGTCGGCATATAGGGAAATGATCTTGGGGGGTATCTTTCAATCGTATTCCCCTTGTGGGAGTGGCGTGTTCTGTTGTAGTCCGCCATTGGCTATATCAATAGCGCAAAGAGGATCGGGGGAAACGGGCAGCCCCGTCGGGTGCCTCTAAAGAATGTGAATAACATGGATGTCAGGGAGTTGACCCGGACCCTCGCCACTGGAGTGGTATACAGTAGTTTGATAAATCCAATCATATTGGGGCCAATGCCCATCATTTCTAATACTAGCCACATGTATTTCCATGACACCATATCAAATGCTTTTTAAGCATCGAGCGTAACCGCAACAGCATTCAAGTCATGGTCAATTCTGGCCATTACATTAAAAAGTCGCCTGATGATGTGAGAAGTGGATCTCCCTGGCACGAAGCCCCCTTGATCCTCGTGGACCAGGTGCGTCATGATTGTGAGAAAATGGTTTGCTATCACCTTAGCGAAGAGCTTAGTATCAATGTTCATAAGAGAAAGGGGACGGTATGAGCCACATTCATCGCTAGGTTTGTCGGGCTTGAGCAACACAGTTATGGCCGCCTCACTTAAGGAGAGCGGAAGAACGGATAAGCGAAGTGCTTCATCCCAGACCTCTAGTAGTTTTGGGGCGAGGATGGCAATGTGTTCCTGGTAGAATTCGGATGTGAGCCCGTCCGGGCCCGGCGTCGTACCCTTAGGTAGATCTGAGATGGCCCGAAATATCTCATCCAATAGAATCGGGCAGTCGAGTTGGTTCCTGGTCGAGGAGGAAATACATGTTGTGGGGATCTGATCGAGGAGGTCACTCATGTGGTGTTCACTGTGTTCCGGGAGTAGGGCGTATAGATTTGTGTAGAGCTCATTGAAGATATCTAGTATTTTCTGGTCTGACCAACAAGAGACGCCCTGGTTATCTTTGACAGAGGTGATTTGGGCCTGGCCCCACTCCTTTTTAGTTATTTGCTAGTGTTTTCCTGGGTCTTTCACCTTCTCTGTACCTCTGCGCTGCCTGCGGGCGGCTGAAATAGCAGACTTCTCTCGTGGCATGCGTCTCAAATATTTTGAGTTCCTCGCTGATTAATGCAAGTTTGGCAGGATCAGCCGCCGTCGAACAGTCTTGTTCCAGCTCGCGCAGTCTGGATTCAGAGCGACTGAGGTCATTTCTATGGACATGCCACTAATATATACCTTGAAGGCGTCCCAAAGGATTCCCGCAGTAGTGACTAGGGGAGAGTTGCACTCAAGAAAGGTCTCAATGTCAGCCAGTATGTCTGCCTTAAACACCATGTCTAGGAGGGCAGCGGGCTTAAAGCGCCACCAATTGGAGCATGGTCAGACAGCGTGCGGATAAGTGTCTGCTCCCTATCGACCCCACCCATCATGTCACTAGATACTAAGAACAGATCGATCCTGGAGGAGCTATCGTGTACAGATAAATAAGTATATTCCCGCAATTGAGGTTGGAGAGCCCTCCAGGCATCCCAGATGTCCAGCGCTGCACATTGTATAATTAGTCTGCGTGCGGCGCATAATAGAGGTCTGGGTGCAGTTCCCGTCCTATCCAGGCTGGTGTCTAGTATCAGGTTAATGTCGTCCCCCCCAGATGATCTGAATTCCCACATAGCCTAGCAGTATTGAGGCGATAGCATCGATAAAATCTGGGGTGTTAATGTTGGGTCCAGAGGTGTTCACCTGAAGGTACTCTCTGTTTACCATTGTGCAATGCAGGACAACATACCTGCCCTCAGGGTCTATATAGCTTTTGTGAAGTATAAATTTGATGGATTTGTGTATCAATGTTAGCATGCCTCTAGCCTGTGTGGAGTAAGTTGTGTAGTACCTGTGGGGTCCCCATGTTGGTGCGATGCTCATTGCCAGGTTGCCTCGGGAGTGTGTTTCTTGCAGCATAAGTATTTTTCTGCTGTGTCTGTTGGCATAGGCCATGATTTTACGGGCCTTGGTGTAGTTACTTAACCCCCAGATGTTCCAGGACATTATAGTAGTGGGCATTACGTTATTCTAGGGTACATCCCAACTTGTGTGTCCTAGCATGTGTCTGTATATGCGGTTGATGCCCTGAGTCACCCGGCAAGTCCCGAAGTGCCGGTTTGCCTCCATATGCTTAGTGTACATCCCAGCAGATGTAGATTTGTGCGTGTAACCAGTTGGATTTGTCCACATCATGATACTCTTTCATGTTGTGGACTGCTGTTTTGCCTCTGCCATTTTCAATATCAACTCCCCTATTCCGTCCCTCCCCCACCCTCACGACGCAACCACAACCGGCAGTGTCCCTCCCCTGACCCCACCCACAATCAGAAACCATCCCCCTTAACCAGCCGGCAGTTGACTCGCTCCAGCGTGGTCTAGCTGCACTTTGGGCCCAACTGGGGCCAACAAATAAAGAAACCGTTGCAACTGCAGTGGGGTGAGCTGTTGCCGTGTTGCCATCATACACAGGAGCAATGAGGCACCAGGGTTGGTGCATAAATCGGCGATGTGTTTTGCTATTGCACGTTTTAACGGCCCAGTCTAAGTAATGAAAGAAGCAGCATTGACGGTTGAGCGGGCGTAGCTCATCAGTACCACTCAACAGAGATATCAATAGGTGTAGTCCCAGATGGGAGCATCCGCTAGTATCACATTCAGGAACATAGAACTGGGTTCAGGAGGTGACAGAGCTTAATCAAGAACAGTCCGGTGTCTCCCAAGTCGACACCACCCGAAGATATGGATATTAACAGTTGAAGCATAAATAACAAGAATGAAACGCAGGCGAGCAGGACATGGATCAGTCGTTGTCCATCAGGTCGTCAGCTGGTCTGTGGAGCGGTGTCTGCGCTTCTATAAATTTCACTGCCTCATCAGGGACCGTAAAGAAGTATAACTTTTCCCGAAAGGTGAATTTGTGTCATGCCGGGAACAATATTGCATAGGGGATGTTCCACTCTCTCAGAAGCTTTTTCACACCAAGAAACTGATGACTCTCTTGCTGTACCCCTACAGAGAAGTCGGGGAAGATCCTGATTGTCTGGGAGCCGAGGCGCAATTCCCCTTTTTCTCGTGACAAATGGAGGATGAGGTCCCCGTCTCTATAATTGAGAATTCTGGCAATGATGGGTCTGGGGAAGTCTCCAGGTTTAGGTTGTGGTGAGCGCGCTCCACGGTGAAGAAGGGGGACAGGTCTGCGTTGTCCAATAGTTCTTTGAGAAGGTTTTCAACTGCCAGCTCCACACTACCTGTTAGGGAATTTTCAGGGATCCCAATGATGCATACGTTGTTTCTGCGTGACCTGGATTCCAAGTCATCGCATTTTGCTTTTACAGTCTTCATGTCGCGAGTCAGGGAGGCAACCGTGTCCTGGAGGGTATGCAGACTGTCCTTGTTAGCTCCAATTCGAGACTCTGCCTCTGTGATTCTAGTCCCGGCCTGATCTAGCTGAGATGTAAGCGATACGACATTGCCGTTTATATCGTCCAGCTTTTCATGGAAGAAGGCAAAGTTCTTAGCCATGGACTCCATCATTACCATGAGGTCAGGAGCTAGAGTGTTGAAGTGAGTCGGGTTCTTCCTGGTTAGAGGATGCATGAGCCGATTCTGGTCTAGGGGTGGCTTTGGCGAATGTATCCATGACCCCGGCTTTATTAGCACCACAGGATCTGTTTGACTTGGCAATGTATCAGAGAGCGGTGTCGTGCCCAAGGTAATGGTGTCTGACGGTGATATGAGGTAAGCAGCTCGTGACTGGAGGCAAGAAGAAACCAAGATGTAGATCCTGCAAATTCGGGGTCACACAGCAGCTGGAGCCGACCAGGCAGCGTGCAGGCAGATGTGTTAGGCAGAAGGAGAAATGCGGCTATCAGGTCTGGGATGAGCAGAGGTAGAGATGAGGCAAGTTCAGTTGATGTGTGTGGCACAAGGGGTGGTGGTCAGGATCACAAGAAGGTATGGGCGATGTAAAAGTACAGCTGGTCACAAGCAATGTGCATGAGTATGCTGTCTTTCATGTAGGGGCTGCTATTGGTTACGGTTGGGGCGCAGCAGTGTAAAATGCAGTCAGACACCAAAACACGAGTGAAAGGAAATGTTCATTTGAGTCACAGAAAACATTTGCCGCTCAAGACAGTCAGATATGCTCTGACAGTCCCAGGCCTGTATCCCGTGGGCCCACCAGGTGAGGAGGCAAGCGTGAGGCCCCCAGCTGAGATTGAAGAGGATATTTTTTGCAGTTGATAGGCCTATCTAAATCCTGGAACGCAACCGGCAGTTAGAGATCCTGCCATATTCAAGGTTAGAGCATGCCGCAACATTAAACAGGTCCCTGCAGCAGCAGGGAGCCGAGAGCAGCCCTGGGGAGGATCAGGGGCACACCCCCAGGTCCACGGCCACCGCCGTGTAAACCGACAGGCGCCGGGGGAGATGCGCCCAGGCCCCCACGGTTACAACAAGGTGAGAGGGCCAGCCGCTGCAGCGTGGCGCTAGGCCAGGGTTTGGTGGAGCCTCACGCAATCCTCTGCATACAATGCGCGTAACCCACCTGAGCGGAGGTGCCCGATGGGCCGCCGTGGGGGACATGCCAACCCGCTAAGATGTTCCAGTCCAGGGGGCGGGGAGGCCGTCAACCGCCAGTAGTCCGGGCCGGGATCAGGCTGCAAGCCCAGGACACGTCCACATGTGAGACAGGTAGGGTGGGGGCCCGCCGTTCCAAGCGCCTCCCACAGTACCTCCCACAGTATGGCGCACCGGCCAAGAGGAGTCGCGGGCAGCAGGGACTGCCACAGCGGTCCAGTGGCAAGGAATGGGCACTGCCGCTGGCAGCTCCAGCGCCTCAGGTCCGTCGCAGACATCGGCTCCAGTCAGGCCGCGGCATCTCACTGTCGCACAGGCCGCCACCCCCAATGGCTCAGTCCTCCGGATCACAGATGGTCAGTGGGCTGCAACACAGGAAGGGAGCTCCGATTTTCCCCTGAATTAAGTCTGGATGTGCTTCAGTACATCAGCTACTCGTAGTGGCAGGCATGGCTCAGGGACATTAAAGAATCCGCTGATGCAGTCGGATGAAGCTGGACGGCTCAGAGCCTTCATGCTGTGGGAAAGCACACTATCATGTGCTGGTTATCAATAGTCAAATGTATGTGGCTGAGGAAGCCATCGTTAGACCCTGGATGCTCTGTTTTCTAGTTTCTAGCCTGAGTCGTATCCCATTGGTTACAATATTTCTGAAATGCAGATGCTTCCAGCGTAGTTGCTTGCTGCCAACCCGTCGATGGTTCCTAAAAAGGGCAAGAAGACATGAGGAGGAGGGAAGTAATAAGGATGAGGTGAAAACAGCAAAGATTTAAAAGGAGGACAGGCAAGTTGGGACGTGGAGAGAATTATGGCTTTGTGAATCTTTGCAGAGGAAAAAAAGGAGGATAATTCAGAGGAGGTGAAGGAGGAAGGGGATAGAGTGAACAAGGAGGAGGATGGACATGAGACAAAAGGCAAGGGTCTGCTAGTGAGCCTTAGATACCAGACTTGAAGGAGAATGTGACCGGGACTGCCACTGGCACCTAGTGGGTTTTGTTTGTCAGTCCCCATGTCAATAGAGATCTTAGCTAATGCCACAGGTTTGACAGCTTAAGCGAAAGAGATAGACATTCTGACTAGTGCAACGAAAGGCAAATCTTCCAACTACAAGATCCAAGAAAGAGGTGCTGCAGCTCTTAAACCCCAAAGACACTGACTTTTTGACCACTGGCTGATGAGCCTAAGGGACAGACGGATGGAATAATGGACTACAGTCCTCTAGAAAGTCTGGTTGATTAATTAGCCTTTGAGTATTCCATTGCCCTCTTTGCAGCTCAACTGAATCCTTTCCCATATTTCTGTTTTGTATTAAAGTTGCTTGAACTTAACACTCACTGTAAGTGGTCACTTGATCCTTTAGGCCGACAGCAGAGAATAGCATAATAAATTGGTAGACTATAGTAAAAGTTTCCCATACTGGTACATGCCAGCATTCTAATACTGTGGTTGGGATTTCTATGGTTGCAATATGGTATGCGGTTGTCTGTGACTAGCTAGTGCACAGTGCGTGGGAAGCCACATTATACCTTAACCACATGTAAAGCTGAGTGCTGCTGAGGTTGGGATATCCGTGCATAATTAGTGGGCAGATGGAAGGAGGGGGGGTGTTTGGCTAATTGTCTACCTGGAGTGTGTGACCTGGCATATGGTGGAAGCTTAAGAACTTATTAAATGCATCTTTGCTTGTTATTGGCTTGAGTCAACTCGTATCAGTATCTGTATCTTGCCACACATTATGACTGCTTGCACATTTGGTTGCCTTCTGTGCCCATGGTATGTACAGTAGAGGATGCTGTTCTGTCCTGATGACGTTGTGCCCCTGAAAATAATTTCACTTGTGGTCTTCCTCACTGTTCCTTTAGAACCTGTACAGTGCAATCTTTCCCTATGAAATTTTAACGGTTTACCCCTACAGTGCATACCAGGTAGCATGGAAGAGTTCCAAAAGTGTTGTAGTCCTAGCCTAGGGACCACAGACCGTGAACGCTATATATGTGGTTTGTAATAACCGGTTTGCTACATATTGTACTGAAAATGGTTGTGTTCATTTGAAGAAGGATCTCCTGAACCTTAGCACCAAGAACTTAGTTGTCGTTTTTTTGCTGACTTTTGTTCAGAGAATTTTGGAAGGCCATGTGTATGATGTGAACTGCTGCAGGTTTTTCCCCTCCGGCCTTGTGGTTCTGAGTGGAGGTATGGATGCTCAGGTGAAGATTTGGTCTGCAGAAGACGGCAGCTGCCCAGTAACACTAAAAGGTCACAAAGGAGGTAAGCGATAACATTTTTTAATTTTTTTTAAAACTTTTGTTTTCTTTACATTTGTTAAAGGAATAAAACAGAACAGTGTAGTTTTTCAACTTACAAACCACATAGTTATCAACAGTCCTAGTCCCCCCCATTGCCCCCTTCCCTCTACCCACATGCACTCTCCCAGGCATATCTTCACAAACCCCTCTCTCCATGTGTTCTAAAACCCCAATAACCCCCCCCTTCATCCTCTTCTCTTAAGTTTGTCCAATAGTGCTGAAACTCTTATACCAATGTCTCAGAGGAGTTGTCCTTTTTAATATCTTTAATGTCCTGCATCGGCTCCCTCCGAGGACCCCCCCCCCACACACCTCCACTGCTCAGGTTCTCCTCTTCTAGCCCCCATTTCAGAAGTAGCGCACTCCACTCCACAAAGAACTCACTCAGCCTGTCATGCCCTATCGCCGTCAGCTTTTCCATTACCATCATGCTATGTACCTTCCCTTACCAAACTTCTTTCAATGGCAACGTTTCGTTTTTCCAGTTCTGTCCTGTGGCTAGTCTCCCCGCTCTCAACATTGCTTCCCACATCCTGGGGAGTCTATATTCCTCCCTGTCCCTTGCATGAACCCCCAAGAGCATCTGCAAAGGGTCTAAGCCCAGTCTGATTCCTGTGACCTCCTCCATCCAGCTCAGTACCTCCTTCCTGAACACCTGCACCTTGGGGTACCGCCACCACATATGGGCCAGAGATCCCCTCTGACTGCACTCCCTAGGACACATTGGAGAGGCTCCCTCAAACATCCTGGATAGTTTCAAAGGGTCCCCGTGCAATCCCAGCAACATCTTAGTTATGCTCCACCGTGGAGGTGAACAATCTACCCTGAAAGGCCACCTTGTAGAGTTGCGTTCATACCTCCTCCGCGATCTCTCCCCCCCCCCACTAGGTCCACCATGTACCTCTGGAATGTCTGCCTCCCCTACAGGCTGGCCTCGTTCATGGCTTTATATAGCCTAGATAAGATACCCCTTCTTGTGGTGGACACGGCTACGACCTTCTCAACGGTAGTAAGCCCTCTTACAACTAAGTCTCCCCATTTTGGATCTATTAATAGGTCTTTATGCGCAGGTACTCAAACACTGAAACCACGTCATTTCCCGGTGCCTCTCGGATAGACTCTAGGTGCCAGAAAACCCTGTCTTTAACAGTTGTTGCACCCGTTCCAGACCCCCTGTCGGACCATTTCTGCAAGCAGGCAACCCCCTGGTGTCTAAGTGAAATGGGGGACCCCACACTGAGGACATCAGGGAGGGCCATGTCGAGAAAACATGGTTCCCCCCGTTGTTGAGCCAAATGAACCAGAAGACCCCCCAAGGTGGGGTGGGACCTGAGGTGGTTTGGGATGGCCCCAGGAGGACACCAGAGGTAGTCTCTCACCAGTGGGTAAGCTGCTAAGTCTTCTAGTAGGTCCCCAGATCGTGCCTCATATGCTCGAGCATCACCCTCAGCTGTGCCGCCTTGAAGTACAGTCGTATGTCGGGGATCCCAAATCCTCCCCTATCCCTCGCGAGCGTCAGAGTAGCCATTTTCACTCTCTGTGTCTTGTTGCCCCAAATAAATCTACAGAGTTCTCCTGTGACTTCTAGAAAGATCCTCTCTGGGAGCTGTTTCGGGATGGCTGTAAACAAGTAGAGCAGTCAGGGGAGAACATTAATCTTAATAGAGGTCATTTGACCGTACCACGTCAGAACAAGGGGGTCCCACCTTTTTAGGTCCACCGTCAGCCCGGTGCAGAATGGGTCATAGTTGGCTGACACCATCTCCCCTAAATCTATAGTCACTTGGATGCACAGGTACATTATGCCCTTGTCGTCCACTCTCATGCCCTGTAACATTTCTTGGAATCAAGGAGGGGGCTGGGTTTAAGGATTGGCATAATGCACGACTTGCCTACGTTAATCTTTAGCCCAGAGAGGCTGCCATACTCCGCAATCTGCTTCGTGAGTGCTGGAAGTGAGTGCTGGACATCGGTGAGTTATCCCAATATATGATCAGCTAAAAGCGATAATTTGCACTCTATCTCCCCACCACCTATGCCTGTAATCTGCTCGTTGGAACGGATCGCTATCGCCAGTTACTCCATTGTTAAGGCATAGAGTAGCAGAGAGAGGGGGCACCCCTGTCCTGTTCCTCTGGTCAGCGTAAAAACCTCAGAGAGATCCCCATTGACACCAACTCTGACACTGGGCTCGATATAGAGCTCTTCTACCCATTTCAGGAAGTTTGGACCGAATCCCAGCTTCTGAAGGACCTTCATCATGAATGGCCATTCGACTCTGTCGAAGGCCTTCTCAGAGTCTAGCGATACCAAGCAAGCATCCAGGTCAACCTCCTTGTCGGAGTCCTGTTTCCCTCTGATAAAGCCCACCTGGTTTCCATGTACTAATTTTGGCATTGTTCCCTCTAGTCTTGTTCCCAGGATCTTCACTTCACTATTAAGGAGGGAAGTTTGGCTGTTGGAGGAGCACATACTCTTGTCCTTCTCCAGCATGGGGTCTGGCATGGATTCACATGCTCATGAATATTCCCCGTCATCAGGCTGGGAATCCTCGGTAAAGAAAAAATCAGTATCAGTTTCGTTTCTGATCTGTCTTTCGTAGTAGTAACCAATCACTGATCTCTGCGTCATACTGACCACAGCCAATGACTGCCCTCTACCTAAGCCCCGCCTCTGGCAGCCATCTTCAGATTTTTACCGCACGTTCAAGTGTTGGGATCCTCGTGCTATTGCTCTCGAGCGTTAGTGCTATTTTTTCACGTTTTTTCTCAAAAACTTTGATTTTTTTCGGTCAAAAAGAGCCTCAAGCTCCACCGATTCTTCATCCGATCAACGGGGACCCGTGTCGGATTCGTCTACGCCCCTCAAGGGTGAAGAATTCGTCGAGCTATGCTTTTGGAGGACTCCAGAAGTTTCTCAGGCCCATCTCAGACATGGCCCAGGAGAAGGGAAGCTCGACGCCCGGAAAGCTGTTCAGGGTCTGCCCTGGATGCCAGCTTCAGAATGTCTTTAAGGAGGACGAACACTCCTTTTGTCTTTACTGCCTACGTGAGGACAAGACGCACGTGGAGAAGGACTGTGCGTTTTGCGGCAATATGTCGGAGCGGACCATGAAGGACCGCCATTAACGTCTCGCCAACTGGCTGGAAGGGAAGAGCCCGTCAGGCGAGAAGAAGAGGAAGAAATCCGAGCGGTCTTCTAAGACCTTTGAGGACGCCCCGGCGACGGGGGTCCAACACAAGGCCAAGCACCGCGAGTCCGCTGGCACCGGGAGCGCCGAACGGTAGGGCTCTACGGGCGCCAGGCAGGGCGCATCCTCCCCAGCACCATCAACCACAAGCCAACGCTCTGGTTCGGGTAAGAGGAAGGCCGAGCACCCGGCGAAGCTCCTGGAGAGGCCCCGGTCGAGCTCGAAGGCCCCATCGGAGGGAGAGCGAGGCAGTGTCCCCCCCCCCCCCAAGGAGAAGGCGGTGAGCGCACCTAAGGTGGTGAAAGCCTTAATCCATCCGGCCACAGCCTCTATCGAGACAGTCGCGGCGGCCCTGGCTCAGCCTGTGGAGGCTACACCAGTGGTGGCGACCTCGGGGCTCAGAGTCTCCCTGCCACCGCGGAGGGAGTCCTCTTTTATGCCCATCGACAGGACCCCCGTGAAACCTCCGACGGAGAAGAAAAAGGGGGGGCAGGAGGTCGTCGTGGATTCGGCCTCAACCTCTGAGGAAGAGCTGATCGAGGTCTTAAGCCACGGCGTTGGCGTGGAAGAAGACCAGCCCGTCGGGAGGGATCCCGACGTAGGAGACGACGATATCGTCGAGGGTGCCGACGGGGCCCCTGACCGCCCGCCGGCTGAAAGGACTTTGCACTCGCTGGATGTGGCTAGAGCGCTGAAGTTCTACGTGGACCGCACAAAGTGTTTTCGGAAGACGTCACAACTCTTTGTGAACTTTGGACCTGTCAATCAGGGGAAGGCTCTCTCGAAGGCTTCCATTTCCAGATGGCTCTCCGGCTGTATCATGTACTGTCATCGGTTGGCAAACCGACCGATGCCTGGCCGTCCGAGAGCCCATTCCACCAGAGCGATCGCAGCTACCACGGCGTTCCTATCTGGTGTGCCCTTGCTGGACATCTGCAGGGCTGCTACGTGGACATCGACGCACACCTTCACGAAATTCTACTGCGTCGATCGGGATTCCAGGGAGGAGTCCAGGGTCGGCCAAGCAGTGCTTAATGTTGAGTTTGATGTAATGCTTAATGTTGAGCCTTTGCCACCTCCCGTGGTTGTGCATGTGTGTACTGCTATGTATTCTTTATTCATGAGCATGTGAATCCATGCCAGACCCCATGCTGGAGAAGGAACAAGTTACTTACCTGTAACTGTTGTTCTCCAGCATGGGTCTGGCATGGATTCACATGCGAACCCTCCCGCCTACCCCTCTGCGGCTCTTCACTTGGTCATACTGCCACTTCACGTGCTACCAAAATCTGAAGATGGCTGCCAGAGGCGGGGCTTAGGTAGAGGGCAGTCATTGGCTGTGGTCAGTATGACGCAGAGATCAGTGATTGGTTACTACTACGAAAGACAGATCAGAAACGAAACTGATACTGATTTTTTCTTTACCGAGGATTCCCAGCCTGACGACGGGGAATATTCATGAGCATGTGAATCCATGCCAGACCCATGCTGGAGAACAACATTTACAGGTAAGTAACTTGTTCCTTCCCCTCTTTTGGGATAGCTGTTATTGTTGCCATCAACATCGTCCGAGGCAGAGCCTCCCCCTGTAGACATGCGTTGTACACCTTCACTAGACGCAGGGCCAGCAGTGACCTGTATAGCTTGTAGAATTTGATGGTAAAGCCATCTTCCCCAGGCACTGTCCCTGCCTTCATACCCTTAATGGCCATCAAGACTTCCTCCACACGTATAGGACGCTCAAGGTCCTCCCTTCCGTCTTGTGGAAACCCTGGGACAAGTAGACCCCCCAGGAATGCGTCTATTTGTGATTCCCCCCCCCCTTCCATTCCGACGTGTAGCGGTTACTATAGAACTTTGCGAATTCACTTTCAATCCCCTTGGGTTCTAAGACAGACCCACCCTCCTTGGCCCTTATAGCCTATATCATCATCCCCCTCCTCTCTTCCCTCAATCTCCATGCCAGGATCTAGTCCGCTTTATCCCCCTTTTCTTGATATTTCTGTTTCAGAATAGAAGCTTCTTCTCCGTGTCCTGGGTCATAGTAGCCTTCAACTGAGTTTTATAGCTCTGGAGCTGCTTAGCTTCTGGCAGAGAGATATAATTCCCCTGGTCACCCCCCGGCTGTAACTGCGCTATCTTATGCAGTAGGATGCTTCCCTCTTTTTGCCTCCTTTTTCTTTTAGGAGCCTATCCTGATCAACACCCCCCCTCACCCCGGATCGTTGCTTTACCCCCCCCCCCCACACAGATTGGATTCGTACCTCTGCTGTATCATTAAGTGTGAAGTATTCCTTAATTCTCACAAGTACCTTTTGTTGCACCTCCCCATCTTTTAGTAGGAAATCGTTACATCTCCAGCCTCCCCAGCCCATGTCGAGCGAAACTTTAACCATATTGTGATCAGCCCATGGGATTGGGGCAACCTGGGATTCCAAAATCTGTGCTTTCGTTCTTTCGTGGTTGCATCCACCAAGATCAGGTCAATGCGAGCCAGTTATGGACCGCCGAGTAAAAAGTGAATGGCATATCCCCTACCAGGGGCGGTCAACAGGGAATCAACCAAGCCCAAATCCTCATTTATTTGTCTAAAACTTTCTGATTACCGCCGCTCTTGCCCTCCTCGCCGGTCCCACCCCCAACCTTTTGCGATCCTTCTCCGGGTCTAGTACCATATTGAAGTCCCCTTCAACCATTAACCGACCCTCTACGAACCCTATCAACTTGTCCCGGACCCTCTCCCAGAAGTCTCCTTGAGCCACATTAGGGGCGTATATCAAGTCTAGTGTGAGGCGGGTGTTACGCCACAGATCCTTCAGAAACGCATATCTCCCTGTGGCATCAGTGAGGACTGATTCCACCACAAATCCCAAACGGGCTGAGATCAGGATCGCCACCCCCCGTCTTTTCCCTGTATCAGAGGCCATGATCACTTAACCCACCTCCCGGCATCGCAGCCGTGGCTCCTTTCTCGTAGGCCAGTGCATTTCCTGGGGTCACATCATGCCTAGTTTTGCCCGCTTGAATTAGCGGAGCACTATTGACCTCTTAATTGGCATGTTGAGGACTTGCGTTTTGAGGGAACCAACGCTCATCTCACCCGATCCAGACATTGCTCCGCTGTAGGACCACCACGTGACTCCCCTCTCTCCCGAGACATTTCCCTCGTAGGGTCGCCATCCCCGGAGCCCATGAAACCTTTAACAAGCCTTGAAACCTTGCACTCTCAACTTTGCACAACAGACCCAACTCCCCCTTTCCCTGTTCTCCAGGCTTGAAACCCTCTCGTCTATGGAGTCTATTCTCTTATCCATGTTGTCTAGCCTGAGGCGTTGGCCTGGGTAGGCAAGGCCTGTGGGGCACCAGCTGCGGTGGCTTGGAATTGAAACTTCTCCAGGGTGTTTCTCCAGCTCATGTATCTCTGGGCTCTCAGCGCTCTCGATAGCCCCCTTGGCGGTACTCACTCTGTTGTCCTTGTCGTGGCTATGTCTTCCCCCTTGTTGCCTGCCACTCGAGCGTTCTCCCCTCCTCTTCGCCCAGTGCGCTTCTGCAGCGAATCTCCAGTGAGTTGTTGTAAGGTCGGCACACAAGCCTCTTCCAGCCGAGGGGGGACCTCACCTCAGCAACAGTGTCCTGCCCTGAACTCGCACGTCCCCGTCCCCGTCGTCGTCTTTCCTCTTCAAGGGGGTGTATGGCCGGGCCACTCCCAGTTTCTGCGGTCCTATGTGGCCTATACGACTGCCCTAGGTCCCGAGCTCCCCCGGCCCCTTAAACTGCACTCAGGAGTGGCCCTTCACCTCTTATTGTTCTTTCTCTCCCCCTGTTCACCGGTTATCTATCTACTGGCGCGAAGTGTCTGCAGTCCCACCTTGCTTCGGGTATCACCTGTGCACTCACTCTCCTGCTATTCTGGCCTACCCTTGTATCCTCTTCTCCTTTCTTAGCGGCCACCCTACTCACGAGGTCTGGGTGGTCTCTACCGGGGTCCCCAGGTCGATTTTTTCACTTTCTGTCACCTCCGGAGCTGTCCCCATCACCTTTGGGAAAGTTGCACTCTCTTGTTGCAGCTTTGGCTGTGCTCTCTCAAGTTGGGAGTCCAGGCCCATTGGGGTGCAGGCTTGTTTACTGTCCACTCAGTTTTCTGCATCCATTAGGCGGGTGAGCCAAGGGCCTGGGGGTGAGGACCAGGTTCTTTCCTCTTGTGTGTTCACTGGTTGTCCCCCTGTGTCCCCTAGAGGCTCTGTGTCGCCCCCACGAGCTCTTAATTGGTGCCTTTCCTTCCCCTCTGGACCTCTGTGTGGACGTAGGTTCTCCCCAACTCCAGATACAGGCTTCCCTCTAATCTAGGTGGGGTGGCGGGGAGGGCACACGCCCCTCTTAGTGTCAAGGGGGCCCAATCTTCACCACCTGGGCCCCCTGCTGTTACTGTGGAGCTCCTTCCCAGGACCCCGGGGCCTTTCTCAATCCTCCCTTGGCCTACCTATGTGAGGTCTGCTCTCCGCTCCCCTCCCCAAGGCGGGCGGGGGCCGCGAGCGCACCAACTGTATCTGCTCACTGCCTCTTCCTCCGTTCTCCACGTCCTTGCGGGGTCGCAATGGAGGCCCGGGTCCCACCCCACTGACAGCTGGGCCAGTACCTCCCTGCGGGCTCCGGTCCTCCCTGGGATGCTCAGTTCCCCTTTGTCTCTGAGCTTGAGAGCAGGCGAAAACGCTACCTGTTCGCCATGCACCCCTTGGTGGCCCTCCAGGGATAATGTTTTTGAAAAAAACTAAACACAAACACATAATTACAGGTTTCTCTTTTTCCAAGATAAAGAAACACAAACGCATAGAAAATCACACCGCGGTCCAAATAACACACATGACTTGTTAAACAGATGACATCAGCAAAAGTATATTTTCTTGTCTCAATATAGTGAAAATCCGCAATATGTAAGATGCTGTATATCACGGTGAACCTTGTAAAGCTGGGATTCTAGACCCATGGTCACCACCCTAGTTTAAGCAAGCTTGTTGACCTCCAAGGATGGCTATGGTCAATCAACCCAGGCACAGGTCTCCAGTGGAATGGGGGTTGACAGAAATACATTATAATAAACCAGGGGTGATGCTAAGCCTGGAAAAGACCCGGGGCTACGCTGATGTCAGAACTGTCGGGACTGGGGGCTAGCTAGCTTTTTGGTTATAGCTCCTGAGGTTCTATCCGGGGCTACAACCAAAAGATCAGGGGCTATAGCGGGGAGGGCACACGCCCCTCTTATAGCCCCCTTAGCCCCCCCCAGCAACGCCTCTGTAATAAACTATTATTTGTGTTAATTTGAATGTATACAACGCTTATGCCTAAACTCTTCCAAAACAGAACAAAAATACATGATTAAAATAAAATGCAATGAATAAGGTGTGACAATCGTAAGGGCTAACTGTGGAGTGACAAGAAGCATGGGGAGTGAAAAGAAGCATGAGTGCAGGAGGAAGGAAGAAGGAATAGAAAAGCCCTCGAGTGTTAGCGCGTTAAGGACAAAAGAACAGAAACAAATGGCCACGGGGAATGAGAAACAGCTAGACAAATAAAAAAGAATGTCACAGTGACCGAGGAGGAGAATATACTGAAACAAGTGTAGAAAGATGAAAGTAGACCATGAAGGCATTTAAAGACTGTTCAAAGTAAACCGAACTGAGGATGAATACGGCAGACGAGCCATCTAATAGAGGCCTAGGAAGATGAGATAGAGGAAAGGTGGGAAGCTGAAAAAAGGAGGCAAATGGCAGAATTGAAGACCAAAATCTTGGAGGCCAAGAAAGAGGGAAGAACTATATTCAAATCAGGAGAGAGAGAGAAAAAGAAAGGGAGACTGAGCGAGAGACAGAGACCGAGAACGACTTCTGGATCCTTGTTCCATCATGGATTTTGTTCTTTGAACTCTTCTGGCTCATTGGTCTTTGGGTATCATGGGTGTTGATGGGGGCCCTCAAAATCCTGACCTCACAGATGGAGCATAACCAGAAAAGGACCAGAAATGCCAAGAGATGAGAGAGGACTAAGAATAGAATGGGGATACACAAAAAAAACAAACACACTACGCTATTACAATGTCAATTTATAAACAATATACAGAAGTGAATGTAGCCGACATGTGTTTCGACCAGCAGGTCTTCTCCCAGGCTAATATCCACAAAATAACATGGGTATAAACCATTCCAAAGATATTTAACACATAAGAATTGTCAAGGCAATGTATGAGTATGTTTTAGGATTCCAATAATATACCGGAACATACAGATTTAAGAGGCAATTCAGAGGCATTTGGGAAAGAAAAACAATGCATGAGAATCAGTGTTATTCCAAAAGTACATATATATATATATATATATATATATATATATATATATATATATATATATAGTGTAACAGTGCAACCACATTGTCATACCGTAATAATAGAGAAGTTTGTAAAGGATACACAATTGGCAATCCGATTCCGATGTAAATATTAGAACCAAATGATTTTACAGGGAAGAGAGAAAGGAACCATGATGTGAGAATCGGACGATTCAACTCATAAAAGCTGCTGATTAGCAATATATCTGAACAAAGGGTTCATTGATGTGGTCCATGCATTGCTTCCGTGCAACACCAAAAGCAACATCGCACCCTATACTGTGTGTGCAATAACGTTCCGCTCCAAACAACACCAATACAGTCCAGGGTCTGGACCTGATCCCAATACGATCATGCACCTGTGTCTAAATCACAATTTGTAAATCCAAATTATCAACCATGCGTATGCTGTGAACTCAGTGGAGCCCCAAAGTTGATGCCACCTAGGTGATTCGTATAGTCATATGTCCCCAGTGTCCATACCAGTGAGACTGGTCTAAAGTCAATCAATTGTACAAAATGCATACCTGATATTGTTTATTTTGAGAAGCCCACTCAAAATAAGTATATAGGCTAAAAGCTAGAACAGGAGAACGCATGAACAATGAAAATATTTAAACATAAGTTATCCAACCTTTCCTGAAAAGCATGTTAATCACCGGAAAAACCATCCATGGATAAGTGTGCTTAACACTTTGGATTAAATTAACTTTGCAGGTGCGCAGAGTCAGTCTGAAATACCAAATGGATATATGGATAGCTAAAAGGTTATCAACACCCTAATACCATCATGGTTACTATTACTCAGCACGCTGTGAGTGATTAAGGAAAAGAAAAGCACTTACCTGAATGCAGTTGATATATAACCCTGCAAGTGCAGCATATCATTCTGCAGCTACAGCATATCCAAAATACGATGCAGTTAGCAAAACCGGAAAGAAACAATTGTACCATTAGGGACGTAGTGTAAATATCTGTAATATCTTATAGCACTGCACGTCAAGACACAGACATTATCTCATGTGTTATATACGCTCACCTATAGTAATGCTGCTGTACAGCTTACACGTCAACAGCCCCCAAAGGAACTGAACCACGATATATCCTGCGTTGTGAACGCTGCAAAAATACGCACGTTCTTGAAAGTGGCATCAACCGGCCGCCATCTTGGTAGATCCGTGAACCAAATTGTACCATCTAACCCAAATATAAAGGCATATTGTCACAGGAAGAACAAATTGCTTAAAATTCCTGTAAGTACAGGATATTGAAAAAAGGAATAAAAAGCGCTATTCTTAGCAAGGTTAATGTGCACATTAAAGACACAAGGAACGATCACAGTTGCAAGTCTGCTGCCTATCAAGGTTGATGTGCTCATTTAATTTGAGATGTAACAGAGATTACTTTGTGCAATGTTGTTCCAGTGCCGCACAGCAGCATACACAGAACCATCTGAGCGACGATCGTAAGCAAAAGAGCAGGCAAGGTCTTACAACTCAGACAGTTCATTACAGTATTACTAGGGCATTCAGACACCCCTTAAGTATTAGTATGAATAGCTTAACATAAATTGCAAAAAAGTCTTCAAATATAGTTATATTACAAAAACCCAGATAGTTTGTGGTCTGTGTTGAGCATATTATAAACAGTTCTGTGTTTGCATATTTCAACAAGGTTATGTAGTAGTAAATACAGTATTTTATTTTTATTTATTTACATTTTAAAGAGCTCACACAGCCCGGGGGCATCGAAGCGCTGTTACAGGAATTGTTGTCTTAGTTGTGTATTCATAACGCCCTTATTAACCAGAGGTTTCTAAGCGCGGACCCGGGGATCGAACCTGTGTTGCTTAGTCGTCTTATTTCCAAGGCGAGCACGTTGCCCCTGAGCTATCCTCCCGGGACAGTAGATGTAACGATTGCTATTCAGGCAATGATGTGGTCAGTGGTATATACCACAATTACTGGGCAAATGGGATTCACTGCAACAGAGCAAATGGGAGTCACTACAACCGAGCAGTTAAATAGTTAAACAGTAAAAACAGTGAGCAATAAGATGCATTCAGCCGCAGGGACTTAGTTGTCAAATTTAGGCAATAGATAGGCATGCCTATTAGCCAAGGATGTTTGGGAGGAAAGCAGCAGATAAAATATGTGGGAGCACCAATATGGCATAGTGGGGAAAAAAGATTTAATTTCTAGTGCGAGTCAAGTCAGTGGAGGCGTAGGTGAATGTATATCCGTGGATTAGGTCAGGTTCCATTCAGCTATGAGTTATATTGTGTTAAAGGGCTCATCAGTGAAATAATACGTGTAGCCTATCTTTGGAATCAATGGTCGAAGGGGTTACGCCACGCATCAGTGCGCAAACAGGCGCAAAACAGGGCCTTAACTGCGCGGGCCTTTACTGAAGAGCGCCGGTTTCCGCCTTGCCAGCAGATACACGTATATTGGATTCAAAACTGTATCCTAGCAACGTGACGCTTGAATAATGCCGGAGGGGGAGGCCATCTTATGATCAGGCTCCCATTTCAATGCAGTACACGCGTGTAACGGAGAACAGCTGATCTGCTGTACAGTGTTACACTAAAGCATCAGCGTGTTCACCTATATCCAAGATCATGTGGTGGCATCCGGTGCGCTCAGCTGCTCCTGCAGCGTCATAGTAGGAGTCGGTCAGGCGGGTGAGTGACAGGGCTTTGCTAAATGTTATACATTGATTACTATCAATGTGCTCAACAAGGTCCTTATCGAGTTGTAATAGGTACCAGTGTCTATTGAGAATCTTAAATAAGCTCTGACTGTCAGAGTTGTATCTGGTAATAAACCTACGTTTATTGGTGCTAGGTGTTTTGCCTTTCGGTGTCAACAGAGCCGCTCTCTCCATCTTGCTCACTTCAAGTTTTGCTTTGTCAAGTACTGCTGCAGGATAACCTCTGGCCAAAAAACTCGTTGTGATCTTATTGCATTCTGATTGGAAATCAGAAGCACAACTGCAATTCTGTCTCGCACGTATATATTCCCCTTTGGGTATATTGTTGATGACAGACTAGTCGAGTGTAGGATGGCGTTGAGAGATGTGCTCTTTCTGAAAGTATGTGTCACATACTCATTCGGTGTCCTAGTGATTTGTAGATCCAAAAGGTCAATACTCTCATCACTGTATGTATGGATGAAGGTCAGCCCCCATTCATTTGCATTCAAATAAGAGACAAAATCTGAAAGTTGTTTAGTTGAACCAGTCCATATCATAATCACATGGTCTATATAATGTCGCCAGAGGTGTATTAAGGCTGAAATGTGTGATTAATCAATGCATATTGCTTTTCGAAATGATGCATGAACATATTTGCTTGGACCGGAGCGAAGCTGGCTCCCATGGCAATGCCCTCTTTCTGCCTGTAATGTATACCATTAAACAAAACATAAACACATTGTTGACAAGGGCAAATGTGAGAAATTCCTTTAGCATCTCCAAATGATCACTAAAGGACGCTGATTTGTTCCTAAAAATGAAATGTATGCACTCAATTGAAAGTTCATGTTTAATAGAAGTGTATAGCGCCTTAACATCAAGGGTCACCAAAAAATGCTAACTGCCAATGTCCGTTTTTGAAATATTTGTAAAACGTGAATTGTGTGCCTAATATAAGTAGGTGTATGTGTAACAACTGGTGTTAAGCATTCATTAACATATTGTCCCATAGGCTTGAGAACCCCACCTTTCCCACTAACAATTGGCCTACCTTCTGGGATAGTATCAAATGGCTTATGTGTTTTGGGAAGGAAGTAAATTGTGGTAATGGTGGGATGTTTAATCAACAAAAATTGTTTTTCATCATCCGAAGGTAGTCCCTTCTTATGCTATTTGTCGATTCATTGGGAAGCCGCCTGGACAATGTCAGTGGTCGGATTCTTAGGTAGCACATCATACCAGTCTGGCGTATTCAGATGGTTAAGCGCCATACGTATATAATCTGCTTTGTCCAAGATAACCACATTGCCTCCCTTGTCAGCCTCTTTGATAATGAGAGATGTATCGGACAAAAGTTTTTTCATAGCTTGGGATTCAGGAAATGTAAGATTAAACATATTTTTGTTGTTGTGTCTCAGACTATCAGCTAGACAATGGATATCTCTAATAACTGCCTTGTATAAAGTGTCAACAACATTTTTTGCCAGAAAATACAGGCATGGAATGTGAATTGCTTGATAATTCTTTAATAGTCAAATTCTTCTGCTGAATATTGAGATCTTGTAGTATATCACATACTGAAATTCTGACTCTAATGTCCTGTCCTCCATGGTCATTAAAACGCGAGTGGTCAACATTGATTGTATCGGGATATCTGATGGGGGCAGGTTATTATCTGGTGTGACATACTGTTTTACTTGTGTTGCGAAAAACTATTTAAGTATACGTTTAATTTTAAACAAATCGTTTTGAATGTCAATGTAATTGTTGAAATTCGAGGGCGCAAAGGATAAGCCCTTGTTGAGAACAGAGTTTTCTAGTGGAGAGAGTTGGTGTGTTGACAAATTGTACTTTAAATTAGTCAACAGTGTTGGCTTTCTTGGTGTTTAGAAGCTTGAGTCACTCTTCAAATTGGTACTGGGTTGTTTCTGCTTGTGGTGTTTGCCACCGCTGGTGCCCCTGAACTTGTGTCCAGCATTGTGGTACTGGTGACCAAGTGGTCTTGGAACCTGACTTGTTTGAAAGGCGGCTTCCGATTGCCTTTTTTGAACCGCTGAATTTGTTGATGATGCTGATGCTGAGTGGGTGTCCCTACTTGTAGATTCATTGGCCGGTAAGGATGTTGTCTTACTAGTATCTGCTGTTGGGGGGGTTATGGGTCGCTTTCAATGTGCGAACTAGCAAATGAGGAGGTTACACTGCTGGTTCTTGACCTAGGTAAATCATCATATTTGAATTGATATGTTTAGACCCTATTGTCTTTATAGTCTCGATCATCCCTAGAGAATTGACGCGACTTGCTTAGCTTGATCTCACCTGATGTGGCCGTTGAATGGCATGCATGGTCTTGAAGTCTCTCTTTAGTCGTTACTGGTGCTTCAAATGAATCAAACTCCTGCTTGAGTATATCTATTTGGGTAATAATGCGCGAGTGCACTCTTTCAGCATTTTCAGTCAGCATCATGATCATGTTGTTGGAGCTAGTGGAAAGATTATCTTTCCATTGGGTAGCTAGATTTCCATCCAGAGGGTTTTCAAAGTCTGGTAATCTAAGAATACGTAGACCCCGTCGTATTTTATGCTGTTCAAGGTAATGTTTTATGGTTGTCATTTCCCAGAATGTGTTAATTTCTTTGATACTTAAGAAATGTATATTGTAGGGGGGCGCTGTTGCGCGCAATTAAGATGGTCGCCTACTCGGAGTGCTCTGATCCCACGAACATCCTACATTCAAATTAATCCTTTTCGGAGCCGTGATTGAAGGAAGCACCCTATCCATCTGGTGCCTCAATGCACACGGCACATTTTGTGCAAATTTGACCAGGAAACGCGAAGGTGCTGGGGAGTTCGTAGCTCAACTATAACTGTCAAGCTGTCCCGCTGACGGCTGCTGCAGAGATCCGGAAGATTCTCGCGCCACACAGCGGCCGCAAAGACAACACTGGGCCGTTGTTAGATGCTCCTCTGCACACCAGAACACTGCTAACATCTCCACAACACCTTCCCCGGGTTCCCACACTACTCCCTCCAGGGTTCGAGACTCACGTGATTTGGTTACCCCAAAGGAACGAAAGCTCCGTACCAGGTACAATGTACGTGCCCGGTTGCAGCCCTTCTTGCATTGGCAGTTGCCATGGAGAACATACAGCAGAAGGGGCGGCGGAACACCTCTGCATCGATCATTCATTTGCTCACGTGATTCAGAGCGGCGTTTCCCACGTGACCATGTGGACGTCACATGACCCAGAAGCGCACAGTATATAAAGCTTGATGCAAGGAGCACTCGCCGCTTCTCAGCTGTCTTTCGACTCTGTTTGGCGCTACGTTTGATATACTCTGTTGGTTTACCTTGATCTTGGATCT
This sequence comes from Ambystoma mexicanum, assembly GCF_040938575.1. Classification (NCBI taxonomy): domain Eukaryota; kingdom Metazoa; phylum Chordata; class Amphibia; order Caudata; family Ambystomatidae; genus Ambystoma; species Ambystoma mexicanum. The sequence goes on from NC_090941.1 coordinate 990,715,188, forward strand.
TTCACCTGGACTCCCTCGGATTACCCTTTTGTACCTTGCTTGGAACTGTTTACCCATTGCTGAACCTCGATATGACCCTCACCTGTCTTCGGATAATCCCTTGGTACTTTGTTGGACTTCTACGCCATTGCCCTTTGGGAACTCAAGCTACATCTTCAGCTCTACAGGTGGCCTATCCTGTGTCCACGCTTGACTCTGTTCCCTGTTGTTCGGGGGACCGCCTCTCATCTGAGTCTCGAACCTCCTTCACTAGGTTTCCCGGGTTTTCCAACCACCGGATAGGTAAGATTATTCAGATCCTCTGATTCTTGTGTTATATTGTATTTGCCTGGTATTTAACCTCGTTCTTTCTGCAGCAGCATCGGTGTTCCAGAGGTTCCGTGGATCCGGGAAGTAACATCTCCCACCGGTGGCTCCAAAGGTCTCACAGCGGGGTTCATTTGGTTCCCCTGTGCGTCACTTGGGGATGGAGGTCTCAACGGTCTACACAACACTCAAGTCAGAACAGCCGTGTGGGGGAGGAGCGTTGATTCCTGCATGGTGGCTCTGCGGTGCGGGCCCCCAGTGGCGATTGGAGGCAGCCTGCGTGAGCTGGCACTGAAATCCTTAGCCAAGCGGAGGATCGGCTGCAACACCCGCCTGCACCCGGACCGGCTGCTGAGGGGGTGAGCCGTCTCCCACGTGGGGCCCCAGCTGGCTCCGCCTGGGGATCCGTCGCCGGACGGGCCCGCGGGCCGGCGCTGCCGGGTCCGGCGGGGAAGTGAAAGGCTTGCGGCCCCTCAGACGAGACAGAGGAAAATCGTACGCGGTGCATGGTGCACCACGGCTGCCCTGAGGAGTGGGACATAGCCCGCCTGGGCTGAAGAGGTACGTGCCCAATACCACGAGGGGTACAAAAAAGGAAAAAGAAAATAAACTGTAAACACAGGCCAGCATTAGGTACTCTACAAGACGTGGGAGGATACAATCCACCCGTTTAGTGGTGCGTTAACTGTATTCAACCCGGAATCCTTGGATGTGGAAATGTGATGGTGCCGGCCCAATAATACCTGCCACTGCGAGGGCCCCACAACCGCATACGCATTTCTGTCCTTGAATTTCAGCCCTCGCCGGTGGACAGGCAGATCACACAGAAAACAAGTGCAATCCTTCTCAATAACACCACCAAGGCACATCTAACACCCTCAGCCCGAAATAAACAGTGCTTACCCTGGGGGACCCCTGCTGACTCAGGCTGACTCTCCGACATCAATTGAGTTCACGGTAGAGTGCTGCGGCGACCCCCTGCTACCTGAGAGAAGGTAAATGAGACGAGCTGAGCCACAACGCAAGGAATGGCCCGTTTGCACCAAAGAGCTGCGCACCCGGCACCACGAGGGGAAAGGCACTGTAATCCGTAACCACACGCTATAACACGTGGGAGGACACAAGCTATCTGTGTGAGGGCCAGTGAGCTTTTGTTATTGTGGAGATCCACATGTCGGATACATGAGACTGGAGGTGCAGGCCCAGCAACACCAACCCTCATACGCAGGAGCCCACACTTAGCCCCACTCCAAGTTAGCATATAGGTGGATCACACCGACAGCTGGAACAATCCTGGATTGCAACGCCGCTAACAGCCACGCATCCAAGGCCCTCAGCCCAATATAAATAGGCCTGGCCTTCAAGAACCGCATGTCATCTGACAACTCAGTAATAAGTGTTGGGGCTGTGCTCACTGCGGGACAGTTAAGATACCAGAGGATGCCCCAACGGATGAGGCATTCAAAGACCCTGTGTGTACATTGTCAGCTATAGCAGGCTAAAGGATCACAGAACGAACTACCCTACCATATAGACCACCTCCAAACAAAGCCCTGTCCCCAAAAGAAAAACATTCCTCCTGAGCCCACAGCAGGGACCTGATATACACAATCAGGAGGAACCCTGGGGGACACGGCCCAACTACGGAATACCCAAGGATCCTGGCAACAACGACGTTGATTGACCAAAAGACCTGTTACACTGGTACCTAACAGGTCGTAACATACAGACAGGGAAACGGGTCTATATGGACTATACTAGACCAATATAAGCAACCAGTCCAATCCAAGTTATTCATCCTAGATCCACGCCGACGACTCATGTGCCGCCACGAGAAGGAAAGCACAGGTGGAAAGAAAACTGGCACAATGGACTCCTTTGCTAGCTCCCAACCTCAAGGTGACGCCTGCCACCACTTCCATGGGAGACGACAATCCTGTCGAATACCGCCCAATGCCAGAGAAGACCGCTTAATGACTATGGTTCAGAATGGATTCCTAGCAGTGAATTTCAAGTTGGACGATATTGTTTCAACAATTAGCTCTCGTAAGGCTAGAGTAGACCAGGAAAGCTCTCGCATTTCAGACGCCAAGAACAGGATCAGCACAAACGAAGACGCAATAACACAACATAGCCGGGATATAGCACAACTGAAAGGAGAACTGCGCAAGACTCAAGTAAAATGCAAAGACCTTGAATCGAGATCTAGAAGGAACAATATCCGTATTGTCAGCATCTGAGAATTCTTCTGCAAGGGCCCGATGGAGCACCAGGTAGAAGGCCTGCTGAAAACCCTTCTAGGCACAGAATCCTTCTCTGACCACTTCCTTGTTGAGAGGGCGCACTGCATCCTGGTACCGCCACACAAGCCTGGGGCACCGCCGTGCACAATCATTGCTTGCCTTCTCAACTGCAGAGACAGACACGATCCTGAGGCTTTCCAGAGAAAAGGGTACCCTACAATACGAGGAAAACAGAGTTCACATATATCCGGACTTCTCCACCAACATTCAAACACAACAGAGATCCTACGAACAGGCCAAAAGGCTACTAAGACTTTGCCATATCCCCTATGCCCTCCTCTTCCCGGCGAAGCTACGAATCCAACATGGAGGCAGATTGCATCTTTTTGAGAACCCCGTGGAAGCCATATCATATATAGAGGCGTCCATTCCCATGCCTCCCAAAGATCAAGCACGGGATCAGAACAGGTTACCGCAACCGGGCGATAACGGACTAGGACCAGCTGACAAACAGATTCCCGGCGATATCCTTACTCGGACTGCGAAGCCCATCTAGTCGAGATCAACGGCTCCATTTGATAACTAATGGGACAGCCGGGATCAGGAGCCTCTACTGACGGAGGCCATGCAATTGCAACAAGCGACCCCCAGGAAAGTTCCACAGGTTATGGGGGAAGGGACATATCATCGGGGTGGGGATTGATGGTGCGCTAGTGGGTTGTAAGGGGGGGCACAACGTTTTGCCACAAATGGCAACAGTTTAAAAACAGAGAGGCCGGTTTCATCGAGCACAGTTGTAAAGGCCAGCAGCACTCACAAATTAACACACAAAATATTACCAAAAGAAGACTATGGCACAGGGTGACAAGGGCATAACCATCAAACTCCTTTCATGGAACATCCAGGGCCTAAATAACCCGATTAAGGCCAGGAAAACTGCAGCATACATCACCAGACATAATCCCCAGATCATACTATTGCAAGAGACACATGCACTGGGACAGGTTTGCACCAACTTCCTCCCAAGATGGGGCCCACTAAGATACTACACCGAGTATTCCTCCCAATCCAGGGGGGTTCTCACTCTAATACATCCGAAATTGGGCTTTCGTCTCCACGACATCAAAATTGATATGCAAGAGAGATATGTTTTGGTCTGGGGAGAGGTGGCGGGACGTGGGATAGTTATAGTCAATACATATGGCCCCAACATAGAGGACCCCGAATTCTACAACACCATACATATGTTAACCGAAGTTGAAGATACAGCAGTGATTTGGGGGGGAGATTTCAATACGATCCTTGACACGGCCTTCGATAGGTCCACAACCTCCCATAGACCCCCCAACTAAGACTGCATTAGCTATACGGCAGATAATGCAACAAATGACCATGGTTGACATCTGGCGTGAATTACATCCTCAGGAAAAGCGTTTCACTTTCTATTCGTCAATGCATGACTCAGAGTCTTGAATAGATTACTGGCGTATTAGCTCAATGCTCACAAACATGGTCCTGAACTGCGAGATGTACCCCTGTACTCTCTTGGATCATTCCCCAATATCAATCACTCTAAATATCTGCAATACTACCACGTGGGCCAGACTCTGGAGAATGCCGCCGCCCTACTCAGAGACCCACACGTCTGCAAATCATTACACATTGAGATAGAGGAATTCTTTCAATTAAACAGGGGTTCGGTAGACCGATACGCCACGGTGTGGGAAACATTTAAAGTATGGGTGCGAGGTGCAATCATGGCCAAGACTACCGGATTACTGAAATCTGTTAGATGAGAACTGGTCACAATGGAAGCCAAACTTGAACTACTTGAGTTTGAGTACACCACAACTCATAGCAAAGAGGCCCTTTCAGACATCCACACGACACTGGCAGAATTTAATAAACTTGCTGAGAGGGAGGTCCAGTACATGGCTGCCCCGGCCCGTGCTCGCAGATACAGGGAAAGCAATAAGGCTGGGAAGTTTCTAGCCAAGATGCTTAAGGCCGAGAACTGCCACCCCCCATTGCGGCTGTTCAGACGCCTAGTGGGAACATGGTAAATAGCGAACAGGAAATAAATGACATGTTTGCCGCGTTTTACAAGTCACTATACTCGAATCAGGACACCAAATTAAGGGAAGGAATAACGGCGTATCTACATGCACTCGATCTCCCAACTCTAACCCCAGAAACAAATGCTATTAGACACCCCCATATCGCTTGCGGAAATAACAGAGGCAATTAAGGCATTAACCCCAGGTAGGGCCCCCGGGTCTGACGGTCTGGGTGTCGAAATATATTAAGAATTTCGCAACATGCTAGCCCCAGCCTTGCTGAAAGTTTGGGAAGAGGTAGTGGAACGGGGTATACTGCCGGACACTATGCGAGAAGCACTAATAACGGTCCTCCTGAAACCCCGGCGACCCCCTCAAAACATGGGTTCATATAGGCTCCTCTCACTCATTAATACAGATGCGAAGATTTTCGCAAAAATCCTGTCGACCAGGCTACTACCCTACATGCCCATAATGGTACATCCCGACCAGGCCGGCTTCATACTGACCAGGTCCACGGCCCTGAACCTGCGCAGACTCTTCAGAGTGATGGCACAAATAAACCCAAAGGCAGACGCGGTTGTAGCATCCCTAGACGCCGAGAAGGTTTCCTGGGACTATCTATTCTTGGTTCTTGAAAGATTCGGGCTAGGTTGATATTTTGTAAACTGCGTCCGGTTATTGTACACATGTCCGGGGGCAAAAGTACTATCCAGTCAAACTACGTCATCATTATTCCAACTAGGTAGAGGCACTAGGCAAGGCTGCCCCTTTTCCCTTATTCTATTTGCACTCATAATAGAACCTATGGCTGAATACGTTCGACAAAACCATGCACACAGGGGCCTCAGAATGACCGGACAGCCACAAATGATCTCCCTATATGCAGCTGACACTCTACGTCTGGAACCCAGAGGAAAACTTAGCACCGATTATGGCTGAGATCGAGAGGTTCTCTGAGTACTCTGGGTATAAAATCAACATATCTAAGTCAGAACTATTCCCGCTCACTCACAACACTAGAGACATGTCAGACACACAAGGATTTCACTGGTGCCCTATACATATCTGCTATTTGGGGATTATAATATCAAGAGATAAAAGTACACTGTATGCAGATAACCATGGCGAATTATTACAATCTCTCGCCGTCAAATTACAACTCTGGAACAAACTCCCCTTATCCGTTTAGGGGCGAATATCGCTGCTCAAGATGGTAGTACTACCGAAACTATTATATCTTTTCTGTAACATACCGATATGGGCATAACATTCGACAACTACATTTGTTTGGGGGCGGGGGGAAGACGGCCAGGCTGAAATGGTCCAAAATGACGGAACCTTTCGAAAAGGGTGGGATCATGGTGCCAGACTTTGAACTCACACATCCCCCTGGAAAGGTATGCGACATCCCCCTCAGACTTACGAGCAGTAAAGTTCGACCCCAAACGTAAAGACGCATGCGAATATGACCCCGTGAGTACTACCACAAGAGCATGGTTTATGATATACAAGAGAATCAACCCCACAACCCCATACGATCCAGAGATACCACTATGGAACTTTCCGGGCATAACACCCACATTTGATAAGGTACTTCAGGGGGCGTGGGATCCAAAGAAACAATTTAGAATGCAGGATATGTTCCCGGAAGGAAGGTTTTGTGAACTGGATGATGTTATCAGAACGGTGGGTGGAGGTTACCTCAAACAATTCCAATTTCACAGGATGAAAACCACCTTTGCCGCTAAATGGCCCTCATACACATGAATGCATTGCGGCCATGACGGAACCAGGGGGACACAGGAAAAGTCTGTCTGCATTATATAACCTTGTTGAAACGCACTCCAAACCACGCAACAACATTAAAGAAACTTGGGAACGAGACTTGGGAATGGAGTTATGTGAAGCCACATGGTTGAGGTACTGCCAATTGACCAAACATGTTTCCATGAACTCAGGGCTGCGCCTGATCCAGTTCAAAGTTCTAAACCAACTACAATATACTCCCGCCAAGGTAGCCAATTTTGTAAAAAAAAAAACACACGTGAAAATGCCCCAAATGTGATGCCCCAAACGCAGACTCTTGCCATATGTACTGGGCTTGCCTACCCGTAACTAAATTCTGGGGGGGGAGTGACAGAAATTTTAGAAGACATTACTGCAATACCAGCCACATCTTTCCCACGGAAATACCTATTCGGGGATGTCAGAAAGGTTGTGGTAACCACTAGATGATTGTTTAATTTGGCATGTGTTGTTGCAAAACGGAATATACTGAAATGCTGGAAATCCGTAGAACCTCCCAGGAGATTGGATTTTTTGAAAGACCTGTCTATGATCAATGAGTGCGGGGAACAATTTAATATAACATTGTCGCCAAGGTGTCGCCCCAAGGACATATGGCCACTGTTCAGATTATATCTATGCAAGATGCTCCACGAAGAAGATGACAATATGCCATCACCCTCCTAAGTACATTTGAACAATGTGACAATATGTAAACTATAATGTGTGCGTTCCCTAATGTTGTTTTAATTGATGTGTTGTGCCGACTTCCGCCCAGTTTAGTCTTGATGTACCTCTCTCTGAGCAAAAATATAAACGTTAAAAAAAGAAAAAGAAATGTATATCGTAAATCCTCATTTTGAGAGGTCAATCTTTTAAATGGATTGAGTGTAGAACCTCTAGGTGCGAACAACGCTTTAATGTCGTCATTGCGTGTAAGTAAATATTCTGCAGTCTGTGCCATTTTACAAAAATAAGGGTACAATGATATGTTTAGGACAGCTGCACGGGTTTGCTGATAAGCAATAGACAGAACCAAGGGGACAGAAGACTGGAACCCTGTGCGCTTGTCAAGGCAGAAGCTTGTGTTTTTTTGTGTATCGTTGAACTTTCTGAACACCTCGGGTAAAGGGTCCTCTCTGCACAAAGTGGCTTCTTCCTTGATAAGCGCACAGGGTTCCAGTCTTCTGCCCCCAAGAATAGAATGAGCCCTGCATCAAATGCAGCAAAATGTCTAATTGTATAAGAGGTAAGGCTATCTTACTTACTGTGTTGAGAGGAAGGAAGAAAATTAACAACATGATTCAGATCCATTTTGGTAGGCAGGCGGCCAACTGTATTGAGGGAGGCGGAAGGAGAGTTGGAATCAAAAGAAAGAGATATTTTGGAATGGACCACCTTTTCCACAAATTTGGAGAGAAAAGGAAGGAGAGATGGGATGGGATGGATATTGGAGAAAAGAGCGGAATCCAGAGTAGGTTTTTAAGAATAAGGAGTGAAGTTGTTTGCTTAAAAGAGTTAGCAAAGACACTAGAGGAAAGCAAGGAATTTAATAGGGCAGACGGGTCGGCAAGTTGGTGAGGATACATTGAAGGAATAAGGATAGAAGGCAAAGAATCGAGGGGAACAGCTGAAAGGCCAGCACAATGCACAATAGACTGAAGAGATACATCCAAAACAGGGGCAAAGGATAAAAAAAGAAGTGTTGGAGGAAGGAGAAAGAGATGAAAAAGTAGAAAACGAGTACTGTTGAGTCTAAATTTTGGCACTACAATAAGCTGCAAAATCAGAAACAGAAAGTTACGAATTAAGAAAAGCATCAGGAGCATGGTCAGATAGCACAGTGAGCTAAGTCAGAAAGCACAGTGAGCCAAGTGCTCACCCCTGATATCTGTGTGCAGCCTGTTGTGGCAGGTTCAAATCCCGACAGGGTCAACTCAGCCTTTCATCCTTCTGAGGTCAATAAAATGAGTACCACTCTGTCGGATAATAATGTCTTCTGTTATTTCAGCGCTCTGAGACCTATCATGATTATTATTGTTATTATTATTATTATTATTATTATTATTATTATTATGATGAGAGGTGATCAAATCATTATAACGTGAATTCTTGTAGTGGAATAAGCCCTGATCATACTACAAGTGCAGAGAGGAAAGGATAACCAGCTTTGTGGGAGAACAGGATTTCAGCCAGCTATGTTTAAGCTTACGGAGAGAATTGTAAAGAGCTTTAAGAGAAGAAGCCAGCCACGGTTGAGAGGTGTAGTTGAAGGATTAAATGAAGGATAGTGAGCATCTAAAGAAGATGCCAAGGCAGAAGACAAAACGAGACAAAGAGGAAGAATCAAGAAAAAGAAGAGAAAATTCAGCAAGAAGAAAAAGGAAATATAAACCTGTGTGAGGAATGAGGAAGGATCAAAGTGACAAGAATTGCAATGCAACAAAAAAAGGCTGGAGGAGACAAAACACAAATAATAGGAGAAAGAGAATATTGGTTCAGATAAACAAATGTTTATACGAGGTTAGAGTATTTTGCTTACTTGTATATACTGCAGCATGCAAGTTAGACAAAGTTACTTTACGTACACTGTGCCAAATCTGAGGATGTTGTCCCTTCTCCCCTAGGAGGAGACCTTTCCCATGGGGACAGGGCGGTGCATCCACAGTATGCATCCTGCGGGTGGTGCACAGAGGGAGGATCACATGGGGGAAGGAACCCATCCATGGGATTGTGGACGTCCATCATTGGAGAACGTGGTTTGTCCCCCGCTTCAATATACTTCACCCCTTCTTCAACCCTAAATCCTCCTTCCTCCACTCTAGATAGAGCCAATGTGTTCTGTTGCAAAGTCAGCATACATGACAAGACTGAAAGACCAGAAAGTACAAAGTGCTATACATAGTATTTAAACTGGTACTGTGAAGAAGATGATGGGCAGGAGTCCAGTGATCACTCTAGAGAAGCAGAGTGAGCTGTCGCCCTTCTGAACGCAAGTGATTGGCCCAAAGCACTACCGCAATCCCACGTGGGAGTTTGAAAGTAGCTCAACTGGGCAGCCCTACAGATAAAAGGGGAGTATCGGCCACTTTTACTCCCTACGAATAGGCAAATAAATAGGGAGTAAAAATACTCCCAACAAAAAATTGGAAACAGACATGTAGTACCTTGTGCTCCTGCTTTCACTTGCGCAGCTCCATGGATATGCTTGGACCAGTAGTGCACATAGTACCACAGGAAGAATCTACTATTATTACTGCCTGATTGGAAGAAGTAAACATGTATCTTTTAATGTGTATGAATAACTAGGCTCAAAGGAGTAATTATTACAAAAACATTTCCTTTTTCTAGTTAAAACATGTTTACTCGCTTATAAAATACTTCCATTGGGGATTGGACTTAAATTTGTACTCCCTAAAAAATCATTTTCCACCCAACTTTAAAAATAGGCAGTAAAATACTTACACTTCAAAATCTTATCTGGAGTACTGCAGCTGGGATACGGAGAGGAAGAAGCTGTAACCGGAGGAAATGGAGAACCTGAACATGGTTCACCAGGAGAGAACTACTCAGGTTCCCGCCAAGTGAATCCTCTGAGGACCCCAAGCCCCGATGAAGCGCACACTAGAGAGAACGTTCAGCCGGGAAGACTGCAGGGCTGCTACAGACCCAGCTGGAGACCCAAATGCTCCAGAAGCCTCGAAAAGGGATGCATCTGCCCAGGAACCGCTGATACATGTGAGACTGAAGGAAACAAATACACAGGTTGCCCGGGAGGTGCTGGAGGTCAGGGGTAGCAACGGGGTGAACATAGAAGCCAGAAGGAGAGTGTCTACGGCCCGAGGCACATTAGAAGTCATGAATAAGAAGGTATGCGACCGTGAATGCAAACAAAGCAAAACGGGGAGATGTATGCTTGGCAGGAGAGTGAACCAAGCGGAAACAACGCACCAGTGTGAGTCTGGTATCCACACCCAAATAATAAGGTCAAGAATAAGAGTGTCTGGGACCCTGATGATAAGAGAAGCAAACAAGGAAGAGATGTATGTTTGGCAGGGAAGTAAACCAAGCAAACCCTATGCTACACTGCACCCATATGGGAAACCAAAGTTTTTTCAGTGACAGAGATTAAGAGGCTCTGGGATCCTGTGAGAGAAAGAGACAGTCCATGAGAGAACACTGGCGTGGCAGGAGGGTGAACCAAGCCGTGTAAAATATTGCAAGTCTAGGACTCGCACCCACTTGAAAGGTTGAGAGCGGGGTCAAGACCCTTGGATAGATAAAAGGAATCTTACGCTTGGTAACGGAATGTGCTGAAGTAGTAGGATAGAAGAACTGTGGAGCCAAGAAACAGTTCATTGTGAATCATCCAGTGACATTTTGTCTGAGAGAAAAGGTGCTCAGAAGCCTTCAGGAACGAAAAGTAGATAAAAAGAAGACTTGGGGAAAAGAATAGAACCCTGGCATTGGGATTGTACGCTTGGTAGGGAACTGCCAAGTTGGTAGGATAAAGAAGCAAAAACACAAGACGCATTACCTTGTCAATTTCCCACTGACAACATATCTAAGAGGAAAGGGGCTCAGGGGCCCTGAAAGAAATAGGCATACGATAAGCGGAAGTCTAGGGGAAAGGAGCACAACCAGAGCGTTGGAATCCTGTATTTTGGATTATTATTTTGCATCACTTTTTTACCAGAGGGACTGGGAACCTTTCTGTTGGTTGGAGACACAAAGAACACTTTTTACTTTGAGAAGAGATCAACCTTGTACAATTGCTTTAGATTATTAGAGTTGGGGAAAGAGGTAGGTGACAGACTTTTTAGTTTTGGACTTCTGACAATTTCACTCGTTTTCTTTGAGGTAGCGAAACCCCTCTTAACTTTAGGGATAGAGAGGCATTATTCTAACCCTTTCTTAAGTAATAAGTGTATACCCAAAAACATGCTACCATTGTGTCCAAGCCTTTCTTTTTTCGGCACCCTTACAACACTTAGCATGTACATATTCCATTACAAACATGTCTAGCTGTCAACAGAGCAGACTTTTATGATTGCTGGGTCACTAGCATCCGACCTTTGAAGTTTACCCCAACTGAGGCAACTGAAGTCTAGCCAACCTAGTCAAGGTAAGGTAGCAGAGCGGCAAGACTTCGACTATGGAGGCGTGTGGGAGTAGTCAAGGGCTATAATGAGTCCACACAGAACAGCACCAATAAATCAAGTTGCACAGATAGTATAAAGATATGCAATAGTTTATTAGGTATTTAAAATACAATATATAAGTAAAACCTCTAGTCATGCCAACACTATAAAACAGATAAATACATTCACCCTTAAAGGGCCAGTGCCTTGATGCATAGAATTAGAAAAGCCATTTCAAGATAATCCTAGAACAACATTCCTAACTGTTACAAGTTCAACCCTAATATGGTTTGGGGCCTTGTGCCCAAAGGTCACCAGTTCCAAAGGTTATACTTCACAGGTAGGTTTATCAAGAGATTGGCGATGCCAGTGGTTATGATTAAAAGTGTCAAAACATTCGGGTAAGTAAACAGACTCCTTCTCAGTCCCAGCCATGTACTGCAACAGAGCAGTAAATGGCTGCTTCAGCTTCAAACGCAGCAGAGCTGGGGGTTCTAGCTTCCCTGTCACGGCTGCCTGCTTGTTGAATAACCTACCTAATCAACTGCATACTGAGTCACGTTACTGGCCGTGCAGAAAACAATTAGAAACCAGCTTGTTCCACTAACTTGAACTCGGGTCAAGGCATCTCTGCCTTCCGCCCTCATAATCACCAGTACAACCGATTCCATTGCAACTACTGTAACTGTAACCTCAACCTCTACCTGCGTCTCCCATCCCCTTACCCCCCTCCCTCTATGCAAACAGCGTCTCGATACCTGTTAGGTTTTGCACACTTTACAAATGTGAAAATAGATAAATAAATAAATGGTAGAAAAATATCCACTGCCACCAGCTCATTCTAGGCACATTGTAATAGTAATTAAAGAAAAAGTTATAAGGATACAAAGTATCCTAATGGCACATAACTTTAGGGTTATATGTGCAATCGTAACAATAGAAGAAATTCACAAAGAGAGACATAATCTCTCAGTACTGCTAGTTTTATGGACTGATCAGTTTCCCCATATGAATGGGCAAAAGGGCAAAGGAAGTAACGCAGCGGTCTTTACTTACCTTCAGAAAGTCAGGACAGGGGTCTAAGCAAAGCAAAAAGAAAGGGTGTCCGATAAGTCTATGGAAGTGAAAGGAAGGGACTAACATTCCAAAGCGAAAGAATGGCTTCTGCAAAGAAACAAATGCACCTTTGCCTGGAAAGCAAGTTTATTGCATGCTAACGATTGGGAGGGGCTAGTCAGTTCCTTGGAATGACACCAAGGTTGCCATTTATATACCCAGCTTAGACAATTTACATAATCACACATATTCTGTTACAAAGTCATCCCCAACCCTTAACTCTAATACAAAGTAATGTAATCCCCCTAGCTCTAATACCCCATTGGATACATTCACAAAGTACAACTCCTTTGACATGTGATCTTCTTTCATAGTCTGTTATGAAGGTTGAAGTTTATATACCCAGTTTACACAATTTAAATAATCGCACATATTTTGTTACAAAGTCGTCCCCCAACCCTTCATTGGCTAACTCTAATATTTATTTATTAATCGGGCATTTGTAAGGTGCTTATACATCAAGAAAATTGTGTTTCAAAGTGCCCACAGGGCAAAGGGAATGGAGCAAGGCAAACCTAAGACCATGGATTGCACCAAATACACAAAAAAGTGGTCCTACTAGGCCTTCTGATCATTTGGATTGGACAGGGGAATAGGGTAAGTGCTAGAAGATCCACAGGATCCACAGAAAAGTGAAGGGCCAGGCCACGGGTATGCGCAAGAGCCAGTTGCTAATGCAACAGTAAGTGCCAGGACAACACAGGCTGAGTGGTGCCCGAAAGGCAAGTGCAGAGGGAGGGCAGATGCTGCGGGCGATCGGACAGGCGGCCAGGACACGTAAGGGCCCAGACCACCAATCACGGCTATCTTTTGGGTTTAGCATGGGAGGGAGAGAGGGAAGTAGGAGGAAAAGAGGAAAGTCTTGAGTTGCTTGCGGAACTTGAGGAGATCCAACTCAAGACGGAGACAAAGGGGGAGGCTGTTACAGAGAAGGGAGCCAGCTGGGCAGAGGGAACGGCCGCCCGATCTCTGCTTGCTTGGAGAAGCGCTTGACAAGCAGAAAGTTGGAGCCGGAGGATTATAGGGATCTGGAAGGAGAGTATTTGGTGAGAGCAAGTTGTAGATAGCGTGGTCCTCGGGCCCATACAGCCTTATGGATGATGCAGAGCAATTTAAATTTGATCCTTACAGCAAACGGGGGCCATTGGGGAGATTTTAGGGCTGGAGAGATACGGTGCCTGGGCTTAAGGTCAAGGATAAGCTTTGCAGCCCTATTCTGGATTAGCTTGAAGGGGCAGATAGAAGAAGGTAGATTAAGGAAGAGGTTGCTGCAGTAGTCCAGCTTGGAGAGTAACAGAGTTCTGGTGACATTAAGCATCTGGAGAAAAGTGAGGAAAGGGAGGATGCCCCTGAGGAGGTAGAGCTGGAAATGGGCCTTCTTGGCAAGGTCCAAGATGTGAGCAATGAAGGCGAGGAGTTAAAGATAACTCCCAGGTTTCTGGTCTCAGAGGAAGGAGATGGGGGAGAGCCCATTGGGGGTGGCCAGAGTGAGGGGAGAAAAGAGGGAACAGGAGTCCAGATAGGAAGAATCTCAGTCTTGCTGGCATTGAGACAGAGGTCATTGGAGGTACACCACTAGTGGACAGCTGACAGGCAGTCAGGAATGATAGAGGAGGTCTGAAGAGATGCAGAGGGTAGTCTGAAGAAGAGTTGGGTGTCGTCTGCATAACACTGGAAGGGTGGTGAGAAAGTGGAGATAAGGTGAACGAGAGGATCAATATAGATGTGAAAGGTGAGAGCCTTGGGGAATGCCACAGGTGGAGATAGAAATGGGAGAGGAGAAAGAACCCAGTATAACCTTGGAGGGTCGGTCAGTGGGGAAGGAGGTCAGCCAGTCCAGTGCCCGCTGTGAGATACCAAGGGTATCATGTAGCCGTTTTATGAGGATGGATTAGTTAACTGTGTCAAGAGCAGAGGAGAGATTGAGTAGAATGAGAACAGCAAGTGAGTTGGAGTCAAGAGATGTAAGCAATTCTTCACGGGTGTTCAGGAGAGCAGTTTCTATGCCTCTGGATGCTCGGAATGCGATTGCTGGTCGTGCAGGCCATAGTGGGTCAGTTGGGGGAAGACAAACTTCTCCAGGAGTTTCTGTCATGATTTCAGGAACCCCTAAGGCTCAGCGAGGCACCTGGACTAAGAAACTGGCTGCCTGGTGCCAAAACAGGCCTTTGTATGCCTTTGGCCCCTTCCAAGATGGCCCCCAGCTTGAACCAGACAGTGTTATCCAACATGGCCCCTAGAGAGCCGCAATGTGTAGTTTCATGGTGGTCTAGTGGATCTGGGTGGGCCCAGGGCTATATAAACCCCGCCCTGGGCCACACCCAGTTTGGCTGCCGGCGTGATGTTTGCTTTTCACAGCCAGTTTCGTTCTGCACGTCGGATCAAGTTTAGAACCCCTGCTCTTCACTACGAGTCAAGGCATCGTGTTTCCTGTGGAAAACCAAAGACTTCACGACGAGGGTCAAGATCTGCTTCTTACCGGAGCTCTGGAACTTTTCTGACTTCTCCTGCAACTCCTGATCCGCAACGCCCGCTGGATTCCATCCGCGCCTCGAAGTCGGCGTCTTCTGCATCTGAAAAGGAGACATTGGTGAGTGGTGGTCCAATCAAACAACCCCACCCGCCACCCGCGCATTGCCTTACCTGAACTGTATTACAGCAGCAGTGCCCGTCTTCTTCCATGTCGACATCTTCCATCAGCATCCCAAGCCTTGGGAGAAAATAGAGAACAGAGTTAAAACAGCGCAATAACAGGCACACAGATATAAAACCCACTGACTAGGTGGAGGGTGCCTTTACACAACGGAAGGCGGTTTGGGGGGGTCACAGCAGGCCTGGGCTCCCAAATAACTAGTGGAGTAACTGGTAAACAGCCACGCCTCAGTGAAGGAACTGGAGGTGAATATACTGGGGAAAAGCTAAAAACACAGCGACAGCACTGCGCAGGACTGGTACAAGTCCAGTGAGGAAACTGGGCAGAAGCATCAATATAAGCAAGGAACTAATAGTGACTTTGGTGCATTATGCCTCATAGGCGCAACTGATCCAGATCCTGAATCTCCAGATCACTCCTGCCCCTCCGACCGCTGGGTGAGTTCACCTGCAGCAAGCAGAGCGGAGGGAGAGGTTTTGGGCATCATCAGAAGGCGTTTACAGACCGAACATGAACTCGTTGACAGATCGGACCAAGCACTTCTGCAGGGCCCCAGACGTCAGCTTTACAGAACGCTAAGCCCACGTCATTACTCTGCCCGAGTGCCATGGCTTCAGAAGTTGATCAGTTGGCCCTCCTGCTGGGGGAATTGAAGGCCGAGTTGCATGCGGCACGCACAGAGACCAGTGCCGTTAGAAAGGAACTGGTGGTGAATCGAGATAGAACTGAAGAACTGGCATGGCGCCCAACCAGCACTCGAGCAGGACAAACCCCACTGCCAGACACTGCTGATGGAGCAGTCGCAGCAGTCCCTCAGCTACAGGTAACCACTCCTGTTACCGTCCCTTTGGCTCTACCTGAAAGATTTATGGGTGATCCACTGAAATATGGGGTGTTCATGACACAGTGTCGCCTCCACTTTTTATGTCGACTAGGAGCGTTCCCGACAGATCAAACTAAAGTTGCCTTCATCCTATCCTATCTTGGGGGCATGCCGCTAGTTGGTCAGTTCCATTGGTTGACCGTGATGATCCTGTTCTGCACAATTTTGCACAATTCCAGCATGAGATGGACAAACTTTTTTCTCGGCGTACCCGGGGACATGCTCTGGATTCCGAATTGCTCGGTCTTCGACAAGGCTCACAGGATCTTCTGGCTTACATCACCACGTTCAATCGCCTGGTAGCGGAGATCAACTAGCCAGAGGATAAGAGGACCACTTTGTTCTATCGAGGTCTACGAAACGAGTTGAAGGACGTTCTTGCACAGGTTGTGAACCCACCGGATCGATGTGCCGAGTACATAGACCTGGTAGTCCAGCTTGACCATCGCCTGCAAGAAAGGAGATCTGACCGAGCCCGTTTTGATAATCGGCCCCTGTATGTCCGTCCCCGGGATACACCCCGGACCACTGATAATGTCCCAGAACCAATGCAGCTGGGAAGCGTTCGAGGGCCACTGACCAAGGAGGAAAGGGAACGCCGCAGAAAACAACAACTATGTCTGTACTGTGGCAAAGCGGGACATTTTTTAAAAGACTGCCCTAAAAAGATAATTCGAAGGCCTTTGGGGGCTATGGAAGCCACAGCCGAATCATAAGAGGCATCGTAAAACTACCAGGCTCGACAAGAATAGAGACCGGCTTGTCGGGACAGGTAGAGACATCAGCGGTCTCGCATGTAACAACACCATTTATTCTCCTAAGCCCCGAACAGTCACGACGGATGCACGCCATGGAAGCGTATATCGACTGCGGAGCAGTAGGTAACTACATGGACATCACCATGGCCCAATGGATAGGGGTGCCTACCCGAAAAAGGGAAAAGGCTGATATCGTAAACCGTGGATGGAACTCAGTTGACCTCTGGGCCAGTGACCCTATGTACTGGTACTATTGTGATGCTATGCCATGACGGTCATCGGGGAAAACATAGTCTTCGACCTTACCAATAGTCCTTAATTCCAGTTAATCATGGGAATGCCCTGGTTGGTACGTCACAATCCTGTCATAGATTGGCGCAAGCATACAGTGCGGTTTTCAACCGAATGTGCTCGAACCTGTTATTCAGCTTCAGAAACAACCCGAGAGGGATCCACATCAACAGTACAGACAACAGGGACTGCCCTTGGGATTGTAGGGCAACTCCCTCCAGAGTACAGCAACTTCCAGGACGTTTTCCATAAGGAACAGGCCAACACATTACCACCTCACAGGCCCTACGACTGTCAAATCAATCTGATCCCTGGACAACAACTTCAATGCAGTCGTATCTACGCCCTTACGGAGAAGGAAAACCAGCACCTACGCGAGTATCTGGACCAATATCTATCCAATGGGTTAATTCGCCCTTCTAAATCACCGGTCTCCTCAGCTCTTTTCTTCGTCCCCAAGAAGGGAGGTTACCTGAGGACATGCATAGACTATAGAGGGCTTAATAAAATCACTGTAAAGAACCTGTATCCGTTACCACTGATTCCAGTACTTCTAGACCAAGTAAAAGGGGCGAAGATCTACACGAAACTGGACCTGCAGGGGGTCTACCACTTGGTTCGCGTCAAAGCTGGAGACAAATGGAAAACAGCCTTCTGCACCAAGTTTGGGCTATTTGAGTACACTGTCATGCCCTTTGGGCTATGCAACTCTCCAGCAGCCTTCCAGTACTTTATGACAGATGTACTAATGGAATTATTGGATGTTTGTGCTATGGTTTACATAGATGACATCTTGATATATTCTGGAACCTACGAAGAACACGTACATCATGTGAGCGCAGTCCTTGCTAAGTTGCGTCAATACCATCTGTTTGCAGAACTTGAAAAATGTGCTTTTCTCGTCACCACGGTGGAGTTCCTCAGATACATACTTAGTCCTCCGGGCATCCAGATGGATAAACGCAAGGTGGAAGCAATTCTGCAATGGCCATCCCCAACTTCAGTCAAGACGGTCCAGAGTTTCCTGGGCTTCGCGAACTTTTATAGGATGTTCATCGCTGACTTTTCAGAAGTAGTCCACCCAATCACATCATTGCTTAGGAAAAAACGCATTTTTCAATGGACTGAAGAAGCCGAGAAGGCATTCCAGGAATTAAAAAGGCGATTCACCTCAGCACCAATACTTCGCCATCCAAATCCAGACCTCCCACTCCTGGTTAAGACGGACGCCTCCAATGTGGCAATGGGGGCGGTATTGTCCCAGAGGGATTGGGGTACCAACCAATTACATCCCGTGGCCTTTTGGTCACGAAAATGTAATCCTACTGAACTTAACTATGCAGTAACCGATAAGGAACTTGCCATAAAGGCAGCTTTCAAGGAGTGGCAACACCATCTTTTAGGAGCACGACATCCAGTCGCTGTGCTTACTGACCATCGGAACTTGCAATTTCTACGGACAGCCAGGGCGCAAACGCCACGACATTTACGATGGGCTCAGTTCTTCTCAGAATACGATTTCACAGTTAGTTATTGTCCCGGAGTGAAAAATGTAAAAGCGGATGCACTGTCACGAATTGGTTGGGATACCGAAAAGGAAGACGCTTATGCTACCCCTCTTCCACAGCCCATCATACCTGAAGAGAAGCTTATTGGACTGATTAGCGGCCATCAGACCACTCTAGAAATGCTGCATGAAAAGATCAAAGAAAACATATCCCCAGTGGAAGTACAAACATGGGTCACACAAGGACCCCAACGCACTATAGTCAACAATTTGCCATATTACCGGAAACGCCTCTATGTGCCGCACCATGAAATGCAAGAACTAATCATGGACACCTATCACAATGCACTTACAGCAGGCCATCCTGGCATAGCCAAAACCATGGCAAAGATTCAGCAACATTTCTGGTGGGCAACTTGGCGGAAAGACATTGTGCAACATGTAAAGGCCTGCAATGTTTGTGCAAGAAACAAAGCATCCAGAATCAAGCCTTAAGGATTGCTTCGTCCCTTGTCAATTCCACCGACTCCATGACACACAATATCCTTAGATTTTATCACAGACTTACCTTCCTGTGGAGGTTACAATACCATACTGGTAGTGATGGACTGCCTAACTAAAATGGCACACTTCATCGCTTTGAAAGGAATATCTAATGCAGGACAGTTAGCGCAAACCTTCTTGACCAACATTGTCATGTAGCACGGATTCCCCTCTATGGCAATCTCGGATTGAGGAAGCCAGTTTGTGTCCAAGTTTTGGAAAGCTTGCTGTGCTAAAGCGCAGATCGAGGTCTGTCTGTCCACTAGTCACCATCCACAGACCGATGGACAGACCGAAAGGACAAATTAATCGCTTGAACGATATCTTTGGTGCATGCTTGCCCAAACAGATCAAAACTGGAAGGAGTTACTTGGGCAGCTAAGTACGCGTATAACGACACAGCCCATAGTTCCACCGGCATATCACCTTTCTTTTTCCTGTATGGGCGAGATGCTCGAACTTCGACTTTGGATTTAGACCCACCAGCCGTGAACACCCTGCATACTAGCATTAAAGAAACCTTAATAAAGGCTACACAAGCTCTTCAGGAAGCCAAGACAAACCAGAAACGCTTTGCAGACAGAAAAAGAACACCTGAACCCCAGTACCAGATCGGAGACAAGGTTTGGCTGTCTACAAAGCATATACAGCTAAAAGGACCCAGGAAGTTCCACCCAAAGTACATTGGTCCATACTCGATAAAGAACATTGTTAATCCTGTTGCCATGAAACTGGACTTACCACCTACACTCCGTATGCATCCAGTATTTCATGTCTCGTTATTGAAACCGATCCATCCAGGAACCCGAGACAGCCTTGAAAGACCTCCACCTATACTAGTGCAGGGAGAGGCTGAGTACGATGTCAGGAAGATCCTGGCCTCGAAAATTGTCCGGAAAAAGCTTTATTACCTGGTGGACTGGAAGGGCTATGGGGTACTGGATCGGAGTTGGGAACCAGTGGAACATTTGCATGCACCCCGCCTGGTGGCGCGTTACCATAAGGAGCATCCGGAACGACCCGGCCCGGGAGTGACTCTCCTAGGGGGTGGGGGGGATTTGAGGGGGAGTGCTGTCATGATTTCAGGAACCCCTAAGGCTCAGGGAGGCACCTGGACTAAGAAACTGGCTGCCTGGCACCAAAACAGGCCTTTGTATGCCTTTGGCCCCTTCCAAGATGGCCCCCAGCTTGAACCAGACAGTGTTATCCAACATGGCCCCTAGAGGGCCGCAATGTGTAGTTTCATGGTGGTCTAGTGTATCTGGGTGGGCCCAGGGCTATATAAACCCCGCTCTGGGCCACACCCAGGGTTTAGCGTTTTCTTTGGCTGCCGGCATGACGCTTGCTTTTCATAGCCAGTTTCATTCTGCACGTCGGATCAAGTTTGGAGACCCTGCTCTTCACTACGAGTCAAGGCATCGTGTTTCCTGTGGAAAATCAAAGACTTCACGACGTGGGTCAAGATCTGCTACTTACCGGAGCTATGTAACTTTTCTGCCTTCTCCTGCAAATCCCGATCTGTAACGTCCGCTGGATTCCACCCGTGCCTCGAAGTCAGCATCTTCTGCATCTGAAAAGAAGACATTGGTGAGTGGTGGTCCAATCAAACAACCCCACCTGCCACCCGCGCATTGCCTTACCTAAACTGTATTCCAGCAGCAGTGCCCGTCTTCTTCCTTGCCGACATTTTCCATCAGCATTCCAAGCCTGGGGTGAAAATAGAGAACAGAGTTAAAACGGCGCAATAACAGGCACACGGACATAAAACCCACTGGCTAGGTGGAGGGTGCCTTTACACAACGGAAGGCGGCTTGGGGGGTCACAGCAGGCCTGGGCTCTCAAATAACTAGTGGAGTAACTGGTAAACCGCCACGCCTCAGTGAAGGAACTGGAGGCAAATATACTGGGGAAAAGCTAAAAACACAGCGACAGAACTGCGCAGGACTGGTACAAGTCCAGTGAGGAAACTGGGCAGAAGCATCAATATAAACAAGGGACTAATAGTGACTTTGGTGCAATATGCCTCGTAGGCGCAACTGATCCAGATCCTGAATCTCCAGCTCACTCCTGCCCCTCTGACCGCTGGGTGAGTTCACCTGCAGCGAGCAGAGCGGAGGGAGAGGTTTTGGGCATCATCAGAAGGCGTTTACAGACCGGACCTGAACTCGTCGACAGACTGGACCAGGCACCCCTGCAGGGCACCAGAGTTAAGCGTTCCAGTTTCCCGAGGAAGTGAGTCAGAGATGTAATTTAAAATTCCCCTCGCTCTAAAACCCCATTGGGTATATTCACAAAGTACAACTCCTTTGGCGTGTGATCTTCTTTCATAGCCAGTTATGACATACTCCACATAATACATGTATCATTCATGAATAACTCAGTTTAGTATTCAGACCATCTGACGGAAACCCATTAACCCAAATGGTGATCGTGCAAGGCTTTCCATAAATGCTTTAAGGCATTGGGAGGGTGAGAAATAAATAAGCACTCGTTTGAGGCAGCAGTAAAAATCCTTATCCTCCAAGATGTTTGTCGTCCCGTACCATTTTCCCTGCATTGTTTCACATAATCCTATTTGCGACTGCCATCTCAGATCATACCACCTTTGGCATAAATTCTACTTATTTCCCTGGAAGTCCATAACCCATCAGCTCTCATTTTAACCCTCCATGTAACCGCACCTTTCTGGTCATCAGAAAGCAAGCCTTTGTGCTCCCATGGAAATTACCCTTTGCATCCGAGAATCCAATCCGGCCATACAAATTTAACAAATGGCTTTCCATTCCATACTCACCTTCAGCCATTTGCAATGTTATCACAACTGCCTATATGCAGTTTGCATCCTACCCCTTCCATGACCTAGGTCATCCAGGTCTCCAAACCAGGCAAAAAACCATCCCTGCGAATCCAGGGCCTCTACGGCCTACTAAGACTCCGTATTTTCTGATGGCCAAACTGTTGTTGAATTCCCACATGTTAGTTTCCCCTTAAATGGACTCCTCTCTTGCATGCACAAAGCACCCCACTACATACTTCTCTGCGCTACACATTGCACAATACATTGTATCCATGCTACTGCTACTCATTTTGCTGCCTACTGTAACTCTAAAATGTATCCTACTAAAACACAAAGAGCCTCATGACAAGTTTGACAGTCCAGAAATAAGGGTGCCGGTTAGCTCACCGGCACACTTGTTTCTGGACCGGCAAGCTACGTGTTTGCCTACCGGAGCCGCTGTGCCTGACAGGTCTGACCCTGCCGGGCACATCGGTCACAGTAAGCAAACTCGTCACGGAAGTACCGGCACCATTAACAACGGTGCTGGTGGTCCTTTTGGACTCTATGGGAATGGGGATTAACAAAATTACCGGCGCCTGACTTTACTGGCTTGGAGCAACTCTCTGAAGACCTCTCTTAGCTCTTAGGTTCTCTGTATCAGGTTCCTTCTCTGAGGCTTTCTCCAGTTGCGAGTGATTCAATGTGCACTTGACTTCTCATTAGGATTCTAGTGTACTTCAGCGCTTTTTCGCTGACCTTGGGTTCAGTAGATCTTTATCAGTCTTTGGGTTTGATCACTTTCACAAGCGTTTTATTTGAGACCGTGCAATTATTTTTCAAACAGGTCTCTTCACAAACCTCGGAATTCTTCAACTTTCACAGCTGATGTTCCTACAGACCTATTGTCTCAGACCAGTGGTTCACAGCATTCACTTCAATGGGGATTTCGTCCAACTCTATTTATAGTCCTTTTCAGGGAGATATCATGACACCCTCCTTCCACATGTTTTGGGTATGAAGCCTAAATAGAAGGAACTTCGATGAGGAGGGTCACTAGTGGCATAAAGCTGGATGGTCACCAGAGTAAGAGTTGGAAAAAAGCCAGTTGCTGCTGGAGAACTTTGCCTGCGATCCATTTCAAGCATCAATGGTTCAGTTTTGGTGCAGTACTGTTGCCGCGACAACAGCAGGTACACAGCTGTACCATTCTCAGATTCCAACATTCTTTATAGGCCGTTCTTAACAACAGGATTGGCCACTTAGTTTAGCAAAGAGATTATCTGGCTCCAGTGGATGTGATAGGGGAAGGCCATGGGATGGATTAAAAGAGACTGGTTAGTCTTACCCTTTTTCAACATAGACATTATCTGCTAGAGCCTGCCTGTGTTGTGTTGGATGCAGAACCCATTGCTGCAGCTTATGTCTTTGCTACGGCCTGCGGTTGGTGTTCTGGTGTTTTCTGGCACCCCTTGCCAGGGATGGGACCGCAATCGCTCGCATCTTCCTGGAGGCGGTGCGGCTCTCCCTGGCCCTGCTGCCGGCGTCCTCTTCTGTTTGTGGCTGTTGCCTCACTCCAGTTACGGCCGTCATCACTGCAGGGAAGGGTCCTATCTACACTCAGGCACTTGTGTTGGGTCGGGCTCTTGCCCCTCCACTCCCCCTTGACAGGGCCATAACGCTGGCCCTGTCAGATATCTCTACTCTTGCATTGCAGTTTTTTTCTAGGATCTCCTGCCCTTTTTTTTTTTTTTGGACAACTGGTTTCCCTAGTGCAATGTATTTTCTCTGGGTTTCCCAGTGGCACACATTAAAGAAGGGAAAGTCTGTTCCAAGTAAGACTACTTCCTGTAGGTTGGGTATAACCCACATGAGTACATGACAACGATGTCCCAGAACCTTGATGTCCACCTTTGCCTGGAGGTATGAGTGGGTAGCCGCAGATGTACTTGTATCCCACGACATGCAGTGTTCATCAGTACGGGGATTGATTGATGGCTGATGCCTTACTCCGTGGGCTTAGCAAGACATTGGTGGTGATCCCTTGCGCTACCACTTCCAGCACGTTTCTCTGGTGAATCTTTCTTTTTGTTGGCTCTAGATGTTGAAGAGAATCCAGGGCCTTTTTGACCTTTGTCAATGGGACTGTCAGTGTAGATTTTCCTTCTAATACTGCCGGGCCAGAGTGTCATGATAGGACAAAGGCAGTGAATATGGCAAGGGAATTGTGCACAAGATCAACCCATGAATAACTTTGAGTCAAAAAGCATGCACTCAGGAACCAAGACACATGTACACTATAACCCAGGATGTGCAAGTAGAGCGTGATAAGAATACAAATATATGACAAGGGATGTGGGGTAAGCGCTAAGAAGCTCCTTATGATTACAAAGAAAGTCGGCAAGCTGCTTACCCACAATTGCTGTTACAGGTACTATCCGCGCTAATCCCACATACACGGCAAGCAACAACAGGATCTTTGAGCTAACACTCTTGATTATATTGTATAAGGTAACTTAAAGACAATGCTCACGGGGACAAGAAATAACACTTGAAATGTCAGCGAAGCCCACAAACCCTGTTGATCAAACACGGACCCAGAAAGGCTATAACAGCAAAGGGAGGATAATGGAATACATCAGACTCCTGACTAGGGACAAGTAGGAATAGTGATTACAGAATAGTGAGCAAAACATAGATATTCACACAGGGGGTGGCCACAACAGAACACCACACCCATCAATCAATAGGGAAAAAAAGGGAGAAGTGCAGGGGAAAACCTAGAACAGACTCCAAGAGAAATTAAAGAAACAGGAGAAGGTAAAACGAAATTACAAGGGCACACCCTCCTCCCTCCCCACCCAAGGAAGGAAAGGCAAACTGGGCCAAAATACTAAATCTATAAATGAGGAGTGACTAAAGGATCACGTTTTTGCGGCTGAATAGGGCAAAGTCAAAGGAAAAAAGAACTTTGACAAACTGGGCTGCGCAGAATAAAGAAAGCACTGGGAAGTGCTGACTGCAAACCAGAGGAAGACAGAAAGGTAATCCAGGAAGTAAAAATTACTAATAAGCACACTAAATTAGAAATCCAGGGACTAGCGAACAAGAAAATAGAAACTAGGAACTAGAGGCTTTTAAAGCTGGTTAATGAGCACACACCTCGTGTGTGCTGCTTGTTGCACCTGCCAGCCACAGGTGCTGCTTATCCTCCACCCAACCTTGTCCTGAAAGGGTGGAGATGAAGTAGTGGGCTAGGCATTCTGGGAAGCATAGTCTTTAGATAAAAGCAGCATACTGGCAGCCAAAAACCTGGAATGGATCCAGAAGGGAAGTAACATCAGAAATAAGGATTTAGCACTCCCAATTCACCAAAGCACCATGGCATGAGGTCTGGAAGGCAAATCCAGTAGGGAAAAAAAACAAATCAGGCCCCGAAGTGGCCGGTAAGGGAGCAAAGGGAGACAATCGTGGCACATAGTCCCAAGGAAGCCTTCTAATGGGCATCCGGACCATGCTGCTGTTAGACGAGTGGTTGGACCTGGGTTTTCTTCTTGTACATTTACCTTTTCTTCTCATCCTAGCACATGGTTTGTTACTGTCTCCTGCTCTCCAGGATAACCCAATCCTGACCAGTCCACTTCTCTTTCTTTGTACTCCATCCTCTCATGGCCTACAGTCTGGGGTTCATATACCCCCCTCATCTTCAGATTCCGATGTTGAGATGTCCTCATATTCTAAAGATGTTATGGCAGGATCCGGTTCAAAGGATGCTGACTCGATCGGTTTGGTTTTGCACCTGTTCTGATCATCACTTTCTTTGGTTTGTTGATGAGGTCTCAGTGCATTCTGTACCTCAAAACTATATTGAGCGATCGGGACTGAACCCCCCGCTTCAGTAACCGGACCATGTTCTATCTTCCCTTGGGGAACTGAGTCATTGATGGCCGCTGGGCTGAAACTTTTATGGTGGTTTGTATTGTTAACCTCCAATGGCTGGCTAGGTGTATGTGACCAATAGTCACTCTTCAGAATAAGGGCAGAATATTCCATGGTCTGGGTCGAAACCTCTGTTGTTTTTAGAATGGGTCTCCTCTGCAGGTTTCGTTGTGGGTCCACCAAGACTCGCCTCCTTCCTTCTTGCAAAATTCCGAGAACATTGATTTTCTCTGGGCTTTGTGCACCCAACGCTAGGCGTGATAGGAGTTGCATTGGGTTCCTGAAAATGTTAACCTTTTCAACCTTCGGGTGACTTTGACTTCACTGATGTAGGTTTTATCTATGATCCCTGTCCCTACATCCACAGAATGCCTGTGCGCCAAACCGCATCTCAGAGTAATTCTCCTATAGATTCCTTCGGAGACTTCTATCTTTAAACCGGTCCTTATTAGCACCTTCCTCCCTGGTAGGACCACAACATCTTTGTCTCGAAATAAGTCATAACCACAGGCTCAGCGGAGTGGAAAGAGGGTCAGATGTGTATATCTGGGGACCTCTCACTTCCCAGTTTGTTCAGGAGCTGAAGTTGAAACTTGAAGCTGCTTATCCTTGAAGCCCAGCTGGAAGAAGAAGAATTGCTGCTGCTTTGCTTCGACCCCATCTAAAAGCTGTTGAGCCTGTCGACGACTGATCCAAGAGAGGACCTGGTTAGGAGACCTCTTCCCGAACTACTAGGGAACATTGTGCAGAAGCTGATCTTCATTGAGGCACCCTGGAAGCCAGTCCCAAAAGACTGTCGACCAGAGACGGAGTCCGCCGAGAAATCTTTAAGTGAAGCACCAGGACATCATGGCCGTCGAAGTCCATTGCTGTCGACCGTGTTCAGAGGATTTCTGTGACCGCTGGAAGCATCGTGTTGCCCGGAAACGGGGACAGCTGCTTGACAACCGGATCTGCAACGCTCCACCTTTTACCTAAGAACATTTTGAATTAAGGGCTCCCTTGACATTACCGTCGACCTCTTTGTCCCACCGGAGAAAGTCGAGGTCTTCGACGACCGAGGACAATCCGCCAGTGGATTTCCCTCAACCCGAAGTCCACAAAGACGCCGACAAGTGAAGATCCAAAATCCAGCTGTGGTCGAGTCCCGATCATTGACGTCGGGCCTACGTTCTTCACCGTGTCTTCTTTGCAGCACCGACCACTTTGCATCGTGGTGCACCGCACGCCTCATCTTCTCAGGACGTCTTCGAACAATCGTCGACGAGCACCGCGAAGATCGAAACTGTAGTCAAAATACCAGTGTTCACATTTCTTTGAGGAATCTCAACGCCCTGTGGCTCCTGCTTTAAAGGAGTTCACTCTTGAGGGATCAGTTGACGAACAGTCAAAGAAACTCTTCTAACTCGGCTTCATTGGGGTAGTGGAACATTCTAACCAGGAAACAAGACTATTTAAACATTAATGGACTGGGCTTGTTAATGCTCTTTATTACAGGCTGCCCAGGCGGGGGGGGATCCTCACACAGAACTGTGTCTTAGTAACTAAAGTACCACTCTGCCATTGTTTAACCCAATTTATCTTCCTTCCCATGATCTATGCTGATACACATTGTTATATGATTTGTTTTTCATTATAACTGTCAGCAGTGGATGCATTTTAAAGGAGTCAATAGCTAAGTGTGGTACTACATAGACATTGTATATTTTTGCCATATGAGAATTGCCAGAGTACAAAGTGTGTTATTAATTGATGTATATATCTTGAACCTTATTTATAAATAAAGAACTGTTAGCACATAACCTAGTGTGTGGACATTCCTTTGTGGGGGCTTGGTAACTACACTGTACTTAAGAACCAGTCTGCACCACCTCCTGAGAGCTTAAGCCTTGGTTTCTTGTCCATTCTACCATATCGAGAATCTTGGCTGGGATGCTCGGTGCTTGTACTCTGCCATGTAGAGGGCATGAGTACAGATAACCCCCTTCCAGGCTTTACACAGAGCGGCAAGGTTTCGTCTCAGAAAGGGTGTGAGAATGGTCTAGGGCTAAAATAAGTCCACACAGACGAATACCAATAATTCCAGTTAGACAGATTTTATAAAAATGTGATGTTTGTGAATCTGCTTCCAATCACATGCTGTGCATATAGTCTGACATCTAGTGGTAATAGCAGATTGCATCTTTTTTTCGAAGATTGAAAAGGGACGTCGAAATGGGTGTGACTGTAACACTATCCCTAATTGGACGTTTAGTGTACCCAAGAACCCTCACGCGTCGAGGTCTCACCTGATTGTTTTTTTCCACCTACCAACTTGGTCGCAGAAAATGCAGAAGCTCCTAAGAGTTTATATTGCGTTCTAAAATTGGCATTAATTGCACTGATATTTGGTGGTTCGCTCAATTTCGACGACTATTGAAGCCTGAACCTGTCTGCCGACGTTCCATCCTAGGCTTCCCGGCGACTGTTTACTGTGTGGCCTCGGCGTTCCAGACCAGCCTTCACAGTAGGGAGAGGGGGCCCTGTTGTTGGGACAGTTTTTCTAAAGTCCAACTAAGGGCTTAGTAAAACCATTCAACTGAGACAATACAAGACTCCACTCTTGGTATTGGGCTGTGTCAACTGAGTTCATGGTAGCGTAGACAGAGCAGCTAGGCTTATCTTATGAGGGGCGGTAGGATCAGTACAATGAAATTGGAATACAAATTGTCCAAAGAAACACTGAAACACTATGTGTTGTAAAAAATAAATGGTTTATTTAAATATAAGTAGACCCAGATAAATCTTGAGGGAAACAATTACTATCACAGATCATATAAACACATTAAAGAAAAACCTGATGCTTGAAGGTACACAGACCAAAGTATATAACCTAATATGGGACACCTAACAGGAGTTCTAGGGAAGTCAAACAAATAGTTACGTTTTAGATTACTTTCAGTAATATAAGGGTAGTAGACCCTGGCAGTTGTACCATGACGCTCAGCATGAAATCACATAGTAACCCAACTGGACAGTATACATTTTGTGAATAGTGGAATACTTATTCTAAGAACAGTAAAACACCTATAATTAAAATTCAGGATAACAGTTTTCTAAGGGAGTTGGACCTTTGGGTGTAATATTCAATTACAGTTGCTTTTCAGTTCAGAGACTAAGGGAAGCAGTAACTCTAACTTATTTTCGGATGACACAGTTATACTCAAGGTAAGTAAAACCTATACACTTTTTACAGGCGCTATGCGCAAATTAAAGGCAGGTATAAACCTAAGACTGTTTTTGTGTCTGTCTAAAACAGACTAGGGAAAGCAAAACCTAGTGTTACACTTTATGAATGACTCAAAGTTATTCTAGGTAGGTAAAACCTAATGCAGACTTCACTGGATCTCACACGCAGAGGTTAAAAGAGCAGGGTTACGACCCCCAGTGGGCCTAGAACTAACAATACGGAAGGGGACACATGAAAAAGGGATCACTAGACGATACAAGCTACTGGATATGGCGCAAACGGACGACTCCCAGTACATGAAAGATTGGGAGCGGGACATAGGAGAGGAGATTACGCAGGAAGAATGGAGTCAAATCTGGAGGAGGGCGCATTAATTATCCAAATCCACGGCAATCAAAGAATCAGCATACAAACTATGTTACCGCTGGTATTTACCCCCAAGTAGAATACACAGAATGATCCCCACGTACCCCCTAGAATGCTGGCGTCGGTGTGGAGAAAGAGGAGACATGTTCCATATGTGGTGGTCGTGCCCAAGGATAAAAATATACTGGAAAGAAATACTGAGCCTGATCAGGGACATAACGGGCGCAGACCTACCATGGTCCCCGAAAGTCATTCTGCTGGGGGCAGTGGCAGAAGGGAACTATGCAGCCTCAGGAACAGAGCAGCCCTCATAACCCACCTTCTGGCTGCAGCAAGGATGACAGTGGCCCAACGATGGAAGACAGTGGAGGGCCCTACAACTCCATGGTGGTGGGTGAAAGTGTGGGGAGTTATGGCAATGGAAAACATTTGCGCCACAAAATCAGGGTCATATCTGAAATTCTTAGCCATATGGGACCCACTTCAGGACTATGTGGGGGAGCGGGAGAATCAATACTTTAAACCCCGGGCTCTTAGAAACATCCATATCAGATAAAGGCAGCAGAAGATATGGCGAGGTGTTACCTCTTGGAACTGTTCTGGTTACAACCATGGTTTTGATTGGTTCAATTAATAAAAGGAAGGGGGAGGTGTGGAGGAGAGGTGGAGAAAAGTATGAAGACAATACTAGACTCTACAAGAAAGTTCAAGGGAGTTGAATAAAAGGTTCATGTTGATAACAATGTTCTTAACATATGTTGTGACGAAAGCTCAACCATTGTTTTAAGTTAAAAAATGAAAATAAAGTTGGTTAAAAAAAAAACCTAATGCAGACTTATTCTGGACAGGCTAACAGCAGGACCCAGTTGGGGACACTCCTACATTTATCTTAACAGGAATAGTGAAGTGAAACCAACAGCATTACGTTTGGGAAGAGGCACAACCAAATCACAGGTGAGTAATATACTACTTTCTGTTAGAATGGCAAAACAGTTTCTAAGGAAAGAAAGATTTTACATATACTTTTCATAATGGCACAACATTTCTAAGGTAAGTAAAGCAACCTTCTATCTACTTTTCATAATGGCACAACATTTCTTAGGTAAGTAATAACTTTTGTAACTGTTGACTCTCAGAGTTACGTTTACGAACCAACTTCTTTTGCAAGTAAGTCATTTTTAAACACGTATTCTCTTTTCTAGGCAGAAGGCCCAATCCGAAGACGTATTTCCCTTATTCCTGGAGCTTGAGTGGTTCTCAGTGGCAGAAGGTGGGTCTAGGGTCTAGTGTCCAACAGGCAGGTCAGGATAGGTTAAGTAGCAAAGGTCAGAGTTCCTAAGGAAGACTGTTAGAAGAAGTAAGTACTTTATAGTTAGTTGAGGGTCCAGGGGCTTCACAGAAGACACCCTAGCAGGATTACAGCAGTGGGCCTGGGAGAACTCCCAGTCACAGAAAACTACACAGGAATCACAAGAGACTTACGGTAAGTAAATACCTAAGCCAGCAGAGTACCTCAGCACAGATTTTGCAGCAGGAGGACTTCAGGATCTGGAGCCAAAAACCTGGTCATTGAATTCCTTCATCAAGAAGACAGAAGACAGGACACTGGAAGCACTTTTGCAGCACAGATCACAGGGAAGGTTCTAGGCAAGGTTTTCCTATCGGCTGGATGGGGCTCTGTGGATATGGCACCTTTTCAGAACCTTGAAACATTTGTGTATATGCGCGTTATAAATAGCATAGCATATCATAGCACAGAAGAAGACAGAATATCACTGGTGGGTTTCTCGGTCTTTGCAAGGTCCAGCACTCTGGCGAGGTGACTTTGTGGACCGGAATCTTGCCTCTGGAGAGCCAGCAGGTTACCCACGAAGTTTCAGCGAGATTCGGAATTGGGAAGACTGTGCACCACACAATGGCTCGAGTCCCCATGGTATTGGGGTATTGCAGCTCTGTAAGGTCAGAGCACGGCGTGGGATAGCTCAAAATGCAGTTCTTCTTGAGTCTATTGGAACCCACCAGGCTCTGTGTGAGGGTCGTCGTTTTCGGAGTCCACAGGTCGATTGGAAGGAAGGGCTACAGCAGACTCCGGTTACACAGCAGGCTCTCCAGTCGCTGGAAATCGTCTCAGCCGCAAATTCTTCATCCTCTCTTCAGTTTTGGTTCCAGTGGTCGACTATCTCTCCAGCTTCCAGGATCAGACTTTTATGCAGGAACCCAGCCAAAGCCAATCAATCAGCCTTGCAAAATTCAAACTTGAGGGTGGGGGTGAGTGGGGGGTTGGCAATCCTTTCAGGACAGCCAGCCTCTCAGTGTGAACTGTAATCTCGCACTCAGGCTGGAAGAAAAAGGGCTGCAGAGTTGTGGACTCCTCCCACCTTTCTGCCTTCATAGACACTAAGGAGCCTTGCAAAGACAAGGAGTTGAGGAAGTGCGCAACCTGAAGTTACTTTCCAGACACGTCCGAGCGTGCAACCCACGTGGCGAAGAGGAGGCGAAGTGTTGCTAAGGAAACCTTCACAGCAAGATCTGGCAGTGGATACTGCTGCTCGTGTGCTGCGTGCAGAGTCCAGTCTGCAGCAGTGTGAGCAGGAGAGAGGAGCTGCAGCTACGGTGCACGAACTTTGTTTCCTGTGTATGGAGTGTGTCTTTAAGGGAAAAAAAAGCACAACTACCTTTAAAAACAACAGAAGAGCGCGGAGCGCGCGCGGAATCCGTGTAGAGTCCAGTCTGCAGCAGTCCGCAGAAGGCAGCAGCAGGCAGCAGTGACTCGCGTGACTGAAGTCAAGAAGTAAGAGATATCCATGGGTGATAACGGGCCACTGACACGGCTTAAATTAAAACAAGCCCAGAAATCACTAACTCTTTTGCCCAGTAACACTATGAATTATGAACTGCATTTAAACAGTGCCAATGGAAGTGAATCTGAAAATGAGAGTGAACTAAGGCACTGTTTACCCCTTGACGTAACTGAAGGTGGAGTAGATAGTAGTGCGATTGGATTGACATACCCCGCAATTTCTAATGTCCAATGCTTAACGGGCACAATTCCGGATGTGCGAGAGGAGGCGTTTTGCAATTTCACAACAGAAACAGCGCCGGGCCCCCTAGAAGTTCCCCCTCACGCAGAGCTTGAGCCGGTGTCTGTGTTGGCCTCAGATAATCTGGCAACTGACTTGGCGCAAGCTCAGGCTCTGGTTGTTGTCTCTGAAGCAAAACCTATGGCGAATTCAAATGTTGATATACTTCCAATACTGCAACAATTATATTTGCGAGACCAAGCAAAGAAAGAAGATGCACGCATGGACATTGAGAGTACTGCTGTTTCTAAGAATGAAATGGGTAGCAAGAAAAAGGCTTATATTGAGCACCACCCCGAACCCACGAACATGCATATCAATAATGTCATTAATGCTAGGGGCAGCATTATTTCAGGCGCTAGTTTGAGTAATGGGGCAAATCATTGGGAACACGATTTAAATAGAGACAATGTGGAATCAGAGGTGATTGAGATAAATGCAGAGGCATTTCAATCTCCCTTTGATGTAACCGACAATGAATTGCTTGCACTTGAAGTACCGAACATAGTGCTAGACACAAATCTGTTGAAATTCACTTTTCCATTGGCAGCTAAACAGCATGCAAACTTACGAAAGGAAAGCACGCCTATACAAAAAACTGCAAATGGCAATAAGGATGTTAACCAAATCACGCCTATACAAAAAACTGCAAATGGCAATAAGGATGTTAACCAAATCAAGCCGTTAACCATTGCATGTAATAGAAGTGAGACAAATGTCCCATCCTTATTAAACAGTGGCGATATATCACCCGGAGTCGCAACTGGGAACCTTACCAATGGTTTACATCAGGGTCTCTGTAATGAATTACCATCAAAGGAGATTGATTTGGCAGCGCGAGATGCACGCTTGCCCAGGAGACTCCTAGCCGACTTCGAGGAAATGGAAGAAAGATTAGCTGCAAGCTTCTCACTTGGTAGCTCGAGTAATAACATCACTGTGGAAATAGTCACTGGTCAAATTAAAACAGGCGAACAAGAGTGCATTACTAGTGGCAAAGTGACAAGCTTGAACCAGAAATTTTTCGAGCAGAAGCATGTTACCGTCAGCCTGGACTCAAATCTGGTGAATGAAACAACGCAATGCCCAAAAAGTCAAGGAAAGCATTTTTACACAAAGGCCGATACTAGGGGATATGCTCCTGACGAGCAAATTCAGCAACGGCCGAAAAGCAGTCCAGTAAACAGCAGGAGCGACCAGAGCATTTCAAGCAAGGAGAATTGTTGCAGTCCAAAGTAAAGACCCAGAATCAAAATCGAACGTATCAGTTGCTGCTGCCATACAGATTCACAATAACATTTTGGCCGCTACATCACTGGCTTTGATTCCATTTATAAAGCTGTATGAAAGCCTGAATGAATCTTCCCAAAACAATGGAGCAGTAATGAGGCATTTGGACGACAAAATAAACAAAATCGAAACGCAATTTGTGGCCTTTCAATTAAGACAGGAAGCTGAAAACACCCAGTCTGCCGAACACATGAGCAGGCATTTCGAACAGTTGGTGATTGAACATAAAGGAACCAAACTGCGCTTGGATGAAATGCTTAGCAGCATAAAACAAATGCCAATACAATCATTGGAGAAACAAGCCTCTTTTGCAAATAATGCCCACGGTGGAATAGACGTAGGGACACAATGCAAAATAGAAGAAGATATATCTGTAATGGACAACTCAAATGACAAAAATACTATAGTCATTGGGTCCAATTCACATGTTCTCATTGATTTAACAGAAAAAAGTGTAAAAACGACGTCAAGGTCAACGACGAAAGGCATGGCCCCTGAAGCAAATGAGATTGCTGACAGCCTAAAACAATCGTCGGCGACAGACATTAAAGATTTGAATGCCGAAATCAGCAAAAGAGGCAGAGAGACAAGTACGATACCGGAGAAGTGTTTAGAGAATCCATCGTGCTCTTCCGCAAAAGCATCGTATGGTATATTTAGAGGTCCCGCAAAAAATCTTGAGATTACAGTGAGTAAAGGAAAACTGATCAGAGATAAAAGGTCATGCAAAGAAAAAGCTTGACAAAAAAAGAACATTCAGGCCTTAACAAAACTCAGAAGCAACACTTGACAATTTATAAGAAATTTGACCACGCCTGTGAAACCAAAGTCAAATGAAAGCGAAACACTTGGCCGACCAAACAGAAACAGTAAAGAGGGAAAAGAAGAGAAAAGAGCGGGACCTGTATGTAAAGCGATTGCTAATCCAAAAAAGCGGATGAGAATTGAATCTGACCAGAGCTCGTCTGCCCCTGGGGACCTATTGGAAGAACTATGCAACCTGTCTACATATTCTGACGACGAAGTTGAGGAACGTCCCCAAGGATCTGCCGCTGACTTTTCGAACACGTAGTTCAGATTCACCAAGACAGACCAAACCAGAGAAACCTCTCTTAAAGAAAACAAGCCGCCATAAAAATGTAAAAGGAGAGACCTGGGTGAAAGAAAGAACCACTTGTGAGCACCCAACTGAACGGAATAAAGGACTTGCAGATTCCAGCTCCAAGTCAGCAAACAACTTGCGTTCTGTATTGAACCCGAAACATACAACAGCGCATAGCCGTAATTCGTCTTCCGAATTACATGAAGCTACTCGAGGTGAGCACAAGGCATCCTCCCAAAAAATTATGATCGAAAATATATTCAGAAATGAACTAGATGTCAACTTGAACCGCGCAAACATCATGCGTCTACTGCATGCAGTACCAGTGCTACGGACCATTAGGTCCGATGACATCCGCATTGTAGAATACTTATCAGAAGATCGAGTAGACTGTGTACTACTCCATATTAACTCCCAAGTGGTACGTAATATGTTATTGACCGCGAAGCAAGATCTGCTGTGCTTAGGGTTTGAGATCTCGCCTAACGACTCAACAGGAAGACAAGGTTCAGTCGCGGCATTGGACTCCAAAAGTGTGAAAGACTCTATAGATCAGCGACGAGAAGACCTGAGGAGACAGCTAAAATCTGTACCATTCCTAAATTCAAAGAATGGGAATGCTGCCGTCAAGTCAACTAAGCATTAGCTCGCGA
Organism: Ambystoma mexicanum; assembly: GCF_040938575.1. Classification (NCBI taxonomy): domain Eukaryota; kingdom Metazoa; phylum Chordata; class Amphibia; order Caudata; family Ambystomatidae; genus Ambystoma; species Ambystoma mexicanum. Next base: position 990,750,909 of record NC_090941.1, read on the forward strand.
AAGTGGAAACTGATGCTCCTGTGACTGTGATTTCGTGGAATACAAGGGGCTTCAGCCATTTATACAATGACTTTCCCGTAGATTTAACTGATAATTTTGCAATTTGTCTCCAGGAAACCTGGATGCGTGTGTCACCAGTCAAAGATGGCTACGTAACACTGTTAAATCCAGCAGAAAAAAAACAACAAAGGACGCCCATTCTCCGGACTAATCACAATGATAAAGTCAGGAACAAACTGGGAAGTAATTGAAAAAAAAATTAATCTCAACGGTTATGTCCAAGGAACATTACTTCAAACCCTGAATGTTCGCAATAATAAAAAATACCTCTTCATGCTGAACGTGTACTGGAACCCTTTAAAAATCTCGGCTGACGCGTTCATATCTGCTGTAACGAAAATAACAGATAACTATCAAAGGACTTGCTCAGACATTGCAATTATCCTATGTGGAGACCTGAATATCTCCTGGTTTGACGAACACAAGAAGCTTATTGAAGTTAAATCGATAGATGGATGTCCAGGAAATGCAAGAAGATCGCAATGGAGCAAAGAACTGGAAGCTTGTGATTGCATGATAGTAAATGGACATGTGAGAGGTGACATACCACCAAATTTCACCTGGCAAAATATGGGTTATAAAAAGACCATAGACTACTTCTGGACATCAAGAAATGTGTTTGAAACAATTAACAAATTACAAATTATACCAACAATAAATAGTGATCATTGCCCATTAGTAATGTCATGGCCGCTAATGTGCAAAAGGAAATCTGACAGTAATAGTCAAGCACTAGAGGTAAACTACGGGTGAAATCGACTAAGAATAAAAGAATATCAAATCATCAAAATGTCAAATGATATACAGGAGACAAACTATGATATTGCTGATTCATTAGACTACATACCGCTGCTACCAAGTCTGAAAACAGGCTTTTCTGAAAAATATCACCAAAGTAACAACGACCATAAACATAAATGGAGTGTCACTTTGAAAAATCAAAAAAAGCAGCTTAGGAAAGACTTAACCAAATTAAAAAAACAGCATGGAAAGAATGCCTTGAGCAAATTAAAACAGAGAAAACAACACTATCGAAATTGGCTAAAAACCTTTTCCCATCAGAGAGATCAAGAGCGTGGTGAAGAAATGCTGGCATTGATAAAAAAAAACAACTCAAGAGAAATTTGGAAAATTCTGAATAAAGGAACAGTTAATCAAGACGCCTTAATGACAAATGGAGTGGCTGAAAACGACTGGGTAACGCACTTTCAAAAGGTTTTCACAGGAAAGGAGATGCCACTCAATAGTAAGTGGAAATGATGACACAGTCTGGGATATAATAGAGACCAGCGAAGATATCCTCTTAGCCATATCAAAGCTAAAGACATCAAGAGCTGCCGGCCCAGACGGCATCAGTAACACGTTGATAAAAGAACACAAACATGCGTGGTCGACATTTTTTGAAAAGCTGTTTGTGGCGATGGCAGACAGAAAGCAGGTCTCGAGCACATGGACTGAGGCAATAATAGTACCAGTGTACAAGTAGGGCAGTCGGGACAATCCTGCCAACTACCGCCCGATTGCCCTTCTGGACACTATTGGTAAAGTGTTGGCGACATTTCTGCAAAAAAGCTATCTATATGGGCCAAGGAAGTAGATCTACATGATGTTAGACAAGCAGGATTCACAAAGGGCGTGGGAACAGAGAATAACCTAGCCTTGGTGTACCTGTTGAAGCTCGATGCATTAAACAAGAAGGACAACTTATTCATGGCTTTCATCGATTTGCAGCAAGCATTCGATTCAATAAATCGAAATAAATTATGGGAGAAGTTGGAAAACAGAAACTGTCCGAATGCTCTATTGTTACCTATAAAGGCATTGCACTCCAACACAACAATCAGAGTGAGACTAAATGCAAGTGGAGACCTGTCCAAATCTATCACTACCACCAGAGGGGTGAAACAGGGATGTCCACTTGCAGCTATCCTGTTTAAACTTTACATTGCTGACATCTCCACAGCCTTAGCAAGTGTCAGCTGTTTCCCTCCAAAAATCAACGGCCATCATGTAAGTTATGTGATCTATGCCGATGACATAGTACTGTTTGACAAGACTCGGATAGGGCTACAGCGGCTTTTGTTGAAACTTGAAACCTACATGATCGATAACGATCTGTCAATCAACGTGAAAAAAACAAAAATCATGAAGTTTGGCAGCAATCGGGTCGCCAAAAATAAGAACTTTAAATGGCGAATTGATAACAAATTGATTGAGGAAGTCACAGAAATTCGTTATTTAGGAATACTGATGAACACCTCGATACGTGAGTGGAGTTGGGTTCAAGACTGTTTCTATCTGACTCGAACGCTTACCTTACAAGGAGCAAGACTGCATACTTTATATGGAAAATTCTCAGTAACACCGCTCCGCACGTTTTACCTTCAAAAAGTGGTCCCTACAATAACTTTTGGGGCAGAAGCCGGCTGGAATATAGACCAAAAGATCTGGTCTAAAATGGAAGGCTTATTCTGGCGCCAAGTCTTGAGGTTACCTAAATATCTCTCAATGACTATAATACGTCATGGACTGGCCCTGGAAAGTCTTTATGGAACAGTACTATGGAAATCCATGTCCTTGTTATGAAAGATGGAAATATCCAATCCTGAACCAGCATATAAAATATTAAGATCAGGAGGGAAACATCAACACAAAGGTTTGCCCTTAAAATGGGCAGAAAAAGTGAAAGCCATCATGCACAATGCAAATATTTCAATGGACACACTGAAGAATCGTCCTCAAATCGCGAGAACTAAGTTGAAAGAGTGGTTATGGATTGATAACCTGGATAAGTATGGAAAGATGCCGACAGCCTTAGATCTTGGACCGACAAAGAATAAAGTGGATAAAATGCCAAAATACCTATGTCAATTTCCCTCGAGTTATCATCGAGATACATTTCTCAGACTAAGAATGAACATACATAACACAAACCAAATGATGGTGATGAGAAAAATTAAGCCTGTCACCGATGAAGCTTGTAGGCATTGCCAAACTCATGTGGAGTCACTAAAACATCTGATAATCAAATGTGTGGCTATAAGCGATTTTAGATCCATCCATTTGAGTACATTTAAGCCTGCAAACGATATGTTGGAAGATACTGAGATGGAATACTGAGTGGAAGCTCGGTACACCTAACCTGTTCAGTGATCAATTTCCTAGACAAAGTCATAAACTGAAAGGATAAGAACTTAAATTGACATTGGAAGTGCTACTAATGAATTGATGTAAAGAGTTGTAATAAAAGTTTGTAAGAAACTAGATGTTACAAATAAAAAAATAAAAAACTAAGGAGCCTGGGCCGGGAGTCCACAGGACTCCCGCCGAAGATAAAAATCACACAAAGGAATTTCCCACCCTGGATGGCAGGAGAAGGAACAGGAAAGGACAAGAAACACTAAAATGGCGAAAAAACAAGACCGGCCGTTTTGGTAAAATGAACACCCATGGTGTGCAAACTGCCCACTGTAAAGGAACACCAAATTAATAAAAAGGTTCACTGCCACCAACCATTAAAGATAAGTTTGTCCTTGTAACATAAATGTTACATTTAAAATGAGAAGGGGGATACTCCGTATCTCCCCAGCGCTCCACATAAGGTCGGGGGTGCTGGTCTCACCTAATAAAATGTAAAAGGGATCCACAGATGCTTTCTACCCTTGGGAACTGTAGTTCTCACAAGGTTAGCCAGAGAAAGTTAAAAGAGGAGCCCTTAGGGCAACCCAGCAACAATAGGCACGTATTGCCAAAAAGTTGTCAAAGAGGGTAACTTTTAAAAGACACTATGGACAGTCTTAAAAATGACACCCATAAAAAGAGTAAAAGATTCTGTGAGTGTGGAAAAAGGTTCCCACTCACAGAGTATAAGGAAAAATAATCCACCAGTAAAAGCAAAACGTTCTGGGGTTGACACAGCTCAGGAAGATTTATCATTTCTATGAGAATCTTACCTAACACCTGTTCAGACTTTCTCCTTTGAAAATGCCTTTATTTTAACCCTTCTCTTTCTTTTCTTTCTGTCTATAATTGTAATTGGTTATTTATAACGCGCTTACCCCAGAGGTTTCTATGCGCGGACCCAGGGATTGAACCCGTGTTGCTTGTGTCGTCTTGCTTCCAAGGCGAGCACTTGCCCCTGAACTATCCTCACGAGACTGCCGCTTCCCTCTGCTATGGAGAAGACTTCTTTTAAATGTTGCCTGTCTTGCAGCGGGAATTCCCTTGGGTAGATGAAATCAGTGTTTTCCTCGTGATCATGATGAGCGCTCGTGCAAAGCCTGTAATTTCTTTGGACCAAAAACTTTGAAAGACAGTTGTACGAAACAGTGGGCGGCCTATGCCATGCAGGCCGAGAGCATATCCCCTGCCGGCGCCTCAGATGAGGAATCTGTCGGTAGGCACAGCTCCGATTCAGAGGGCGTCGACCTTACTGTGGAGCCCTTGCGTTCCCAAGTGTCTACCCCCGACAGGCGTGCCGCCTACAGTGCACATCCCAATGACAAGGACACACACGCACCATATGTTTCAAAGCACACAACCCCCAAACTTTCATTGGCCGTGTCGTCGAAGAAAGTTTCAGATGCTTGTTAATCTGCTTAGAATCACATGCTGTGCATATGGTCCAACATCCAGTGGTAACCGCGGAGTATTGTATCTTGTCTTTCGGGGACTGAAAGGGGACGTCGGCATAGGCGTGTCTGTAACACTATCCCTATAGTGATGTGTGTAGTACCCAAAATCCCTCACGCGGCGAGGTCCCTCAGATTGTTTTTTTCCGCCCAGATAACTGGTCGCCCTACAGCGGAGCTCTTACTAGAGACATTGTTTACCTTTACCGAAGTTTCGGTTTATCCCCCTGTTAGGCAGAAACCTGTGCAGTTCCCTTAGGGACCACTGCAAAAGATTTAAGACTACAGGTGTTTGGCAGTAAACCCACTTGGTAGCGGTCTGTACCACACAGATTCACTTGGTAGCTGTGGCTGAGCAGTTAGACTTCCCTCAAGAAGAGTGAGGCAGTATGCAGAGTATACACAATAGGTACAGGGACACAGTAGTACAAACAAACACTGACCAGAGCTTTGGTGTAAAAGTATTTAATTATTTATTTAAAAACACACTTGTAATTTACACTAGCAAAAACGAGGTGAGTAAATTCAGCACACAGTCACTATCATATATATACAGCCAAGGTAACACAGTCCAGGGTGCCTAAACCCCCTCCCACACCCCCTGTGGTACCCAGACAGAGTGGCACCACTTTTGGAGGCTTCTGTGGAGAAGCCCGCCAAAAAGTGGAACAAAGGGCTCGATTTGGGTTGAAGTCACAGAAGAGAACACAAACGGCATTTTAGAATCGAGTTCTGGCAAAAAATACCAACCAGTGAATTAATATTAAATAAATAAACCGGCGGCATGTTCGAGGCTATAAGAATTAAATAATTAAAGTTGGTAGCCTCGAACAATGGGAAAATCCCGTAGAGATATATTTGCGGTCGAATATAAAAAGTAGTATCCACTGCCACCAGCCAAAACTCGATCAGGGGGGACGGAGACGTGCCCCCTCGAACAACAGACCCCGGGGCAATGGAATTGCCCTGACCAGTACATCCACAATACAATGGTTTGTACTGGTTTCTGTTCATAATTTGGGGCTAGCAAAGCCAATGGTGACTTAACATGCCCTGGGAGACAGTATTCAGTCCCAGGGTATGGAGTCTATGTTGGTGGGTCGCTACGACACCCCTGGGTTACGGCACGGAGGGTGCTGTGTAACCCACATAAAAAACACATGAGACCCTATGGAGTAAAAGACCCCATAGTCCATAAAACACATGGACAGTCAAAGGAATACCTCAAATCATGTCTAAGAGTGGGAGCAAAGGAATCTCACTCTTAGCAGGAGAGAAAAAAATAAACCCCAAAAATCCAGCAAAGCTGCTGGGGGACTCACTAGGTTTGGGAAATTAGCCTTACAGAGAATTCTCCCTAACACCCCTGTTAAGTCACTTCGCCTAATAAGAACATCTTTCACGAAGACTACGGAGGAATCGTCTACGGCTGTGGTCTCGGCGCCTAAGATCCGGCATCCAGATTTCCACGTGGTCGGGCCTTCTGGCCGACCTATACAGTAGGGAGAGTGGGTCGGGGGTGGCCATATTGTTAGTATGTCTTTCCCCCTTTCCACTTCTTTCCCTTTCGGTCTGTTCATCCTTCCCTTTGGCTATGGAAAGGACTCCTTTTAGATTCTGCCCTAAGTGTAGGGTCAGATATCCTTGGAAGGACGAGCACAGGACGTGTAACGCTCGTCTCCCCCTAGCGCACGACGAGAAGCGGTGATCGGCGTGCAAGCTCCTTAAGTCTAAGACACTTAAGGATCGCCGTTTAAAGCGGTGGGCCGCGTACGGCATGTCACGTGTGGAGCCTCCCTCCCCTACCGCGACACCAGCCGAAAGTGACGGGGATACTTCGGATGACCAAACGTCCAATGCGGATGTTATAGACCTTGAGGTGGACACTTCTAGGTCCGCCACGCCCGTCCCCGACCCTTTCAGGCTCGACTCTGGTCTTGCTACAGGGACTACACCCGGCGACAGGGGCGTACATAAACATCGCACTAAACACACAACCCCTACGCCATCTTCGACGCCTTTGTCGAAGAAGGCGAAAGCGCCAACGGGTCTGTGGAAAGATTCGACGGTTCCCTTGGATCGTGTAGATCCAAAGCCTTCCCCGCATCCGCAGCAGCGCATGACGACTGGGCAAACTAAAACTAATAAGGGCGCTACTCCCCAATCTACACGTGCCGAAGTTTTGGATTCCGAAACTTCAACCATTTACAAGGCCTCTATAGGCCCAAAAGTTACGATTAGGCCTCTACCTGGCAATCCGACCGCTGGGCCTACTGGTGCCGCGGACGGCGTTTCGGCTACCGCCACATCGTCAGAGGCTTTGTCCCACGACGATTCAGTTACTATCAGGAAGAGCATCGGTAGGATCACAGCGGCGGTGGGCCTTATCCCGGTCCCGCAGAAAGTTATGGGCCAGGCCGCGGAAACATTTTCGACGGACCTGGCCCGTGATTCCGATGACTCTAACGTGGATAGTCAAGAGCCTCTCTCAGACACCCTGAGAAGCTCCTCTCGACGCCAAAGGGCGGAGAACGTTGTTTCTCCGCACCTAGGCCCTTTTAGGTCCTCGAAATTGACTACTGAAAAATTTGAGGGATGCATGGACCGGCTGGAGCAGATTATCAGTTCTGCTGACCAGCCTTCGCCGAAAAACACTTGGGTAGACCCTAACCTTCAAATACAAGATGTGCAGCTTCAGGCTTTCCAACAGGAAGACGTGGCCCACCGGGACACATATAGGGACATTTATACTGAAGAAGAGGAATCCTCTTTTCTGGATAATTATGGAGAAGATCAACAAGAGACTACGGAGAACTGGGAAGAAACCCAGCAAGAAGGACAGGATCCTTGGACATCAAGATCAGGACTCTGATATTTTATGCGTCGATTCTCCACCTTCCACTCCGGCTCGCCAGGCCTCCCCTGTGGATGACCAGGTAGTTTCAACATCATGTTGAAAAAATCAGCAGAATTCTTCAAAATTACCACTCAAGAGGCTTTGCCTGAGCAGGATTTTGTGGAAGACATTATTAAGGAAAAGCCTCCCGCAAGTCAGTCCATTCCCCTCCTTAACTCTGCTAAGAGGCGGATAGCTCCATCTTTAGTCACACCTGCCCAGACAAGGGCCGTGAACTCGAGAGTCGAAAAATTATTTTGGCCTTCTCCTTCCGACCCCCTATATATCAAGGGGCATCCCATCCCGGACTCGCTGGTGGTGACCACTACTCGTAAGAGGGCAGGGGTCCCCCTTGCCACTGGAGAATCACCTCCGGACAAGGAGTCTAAAAGATTGTATGCCCTAGACAAACGTGTCACATCGGCAGCGGCATATACCATTCGGGTTGCTAATAATACTACACTATTAGCAAGCTATGCCGATGCCCAGTGGAACCTGCTCCAGGAAGGCCTTCAAGAGGTCCCGGAGTTGGCCAAGACCAAGCTTCAACATTGTTGCGGAAGGAAAACTGGTTAACCAGAGTGTGGTCAAAAACGTCCTGGATACTGCAGAAACTTCTGGCAGATCTCTTGCCCAAGGGACTCTTCTGAAGAGACACGCATGGCTGCGTACATCAGGGTTTAGACCTGAGACTCAGGCCTCCCTCATATGCCCATTGAAGAGTCTAACCTCTTTGGGAAAGCAGTGGATGAAGCGTTGGAGACAGCCAAGAAGCAGCATGAGAACTTAAAGTCTCTGCAACAAATTACACAAAAACCCTCGTCCCAGAGGGGTAATAACTCTCGGCGGCCCTTTCGAGGACAAGCTCGTGCCGGTCAAAACAACTACGGCACGGGCAACTTCAACAATAACCAAAGTTCTGGAAGCCCCGCTTACTATCCCTCAAGGGGTCAGAAACGCGGCAAGGGTAGAGGCAGAGGCCCCAATCCCAGAGGAGCCACGACCTCGGGTCAGAAATGACCACCAAATCCAGGTCCCCTCCCATGCCTCCCCGGTTGAGGGGCGATTAACATCTTTCCTCAAGGCATGGGAGGGGATAACTTCCGACCAGTGGGTCTTAAAGATGGTCGCCCACGGTTATTGCGTGGAATTCTCCCGACCTCCACAGTTCAGACCGCCGCGCTCACGGCGCCTTTCACCGGACCATCGTACGATCCTGATTCAAGAGGTGGAAGCACTGCTGGGAAAGGACGCCATCGAAGCCATCCCTATTTTTCAGGTAAACAAGGGTATTTATTCACTGTACTTCCTTGTACCCAAAGAGGATCTCAGCATGCGTCCTGTTCTAGATCTGCGCCCAGTGAACAAGTTCATAAAACCCCAGAAGTTTTGCATGGTAACACTACAGGAAGTGATCCCCAAAAAACAGGCGGACTTCATGGCAACATCGGATATATTTCAATGTTGCCAGCGCACAGAAAATACCTAAGGTTCATGATCCAGGACAAACACTACCAGTTCAAAGTACTCCCCTTTGGCATCGCCTAGGCGCCAAGGGTGTTTACCAAAGTCCTGGCAGTGGCAGCAGCACATCTGCGCAGACTATCAGTCCCAGTTTACCCTTACCTCGACGACTGGCTCATTACGGGGGACTTGTTCGACGTTTGTTTTTCGAACACCCAAAAAACAATAGATCTCCTCTTCAGCCTGAGCTTTTCAATCAACGAAAAGAAGTCCAGCCTAGTCCCCAGTCAAGTAAAACAATTTTTGGGGGCACTAATTCGGACGGAATACGGTCTTGTCTTCCCCTCCAGCGAGAGGATTGAGAACATGCTCTCTCAGATTCCTCAAAATGTAGCCAGTCGAGAGTCGACGGTACGCAAAGCCATGCGGTTGCTAGGAATGATGGCGTCACGTACATACTTGGATCCCCACGTGCAGCTGCGCATGCTTCCCATGCAAGAGTGGCCCAACAGCCAGTGGTGTCAGGCCAGCGGACAGTGGGAAGATCTGGTAGTTGTCTCGCCAGCCCTCGTTCTCTCTCTGCAGTGGTGGTCGAGGGAAAACCTCCTGAAGGGGAAAACCTTCACCACCCCTGCAGTGGAAGCCACTCTCATGACGGACGCATCTCTCACGGGGTGGGGAGCTCACCTGCTTAAGCAGACAGCACACGGAGTGTGGTCCCCTCAAGTAGCGTCAAATCATATAAACTCACTGGAGCTATTGGCAGTGTTCAAAGCATTGAAAGCCTTTCAGGTACAACTGCAAGGGAAAACAGTGCTGATCTTAACAGACAGCACTACAGCAATGTATTACCTGAGCAAACGGGGGAACTCACTCTCCAGGGCTATCCAAGCTGTCCCAAAACATTTGGATATGGGCTCTCAAACACAAGATGTTTTTGTTGTCCCAACATGTTCCAGGGGAACTCAATCTTCTAGCAGATGTACTCAGCAGAGATTTTCCTCTGCCAGAAGAATACGAATGGCGACTGCACGAAGACATTGTATCCAGCGTCTTCGCAGAATGGGGGTTCACAGAGATCGACTTGTTCGCTACTCAGGAGAACGCCCAATGCCAAGACTACGCCTCCAGGTACCCCCAGAACCGGTCCAAGGGGAACGGTCTCTGGATATCTTGGTCGGGGAAATTTATCTACGCTTTCCCCCCCCCCGACTCCCCTTCTCAACCCTGGTTCGCTCACCTGATGGAAATGTCCCTCTCCCCACCAGTCAAGCTGCCCTGCCCGTACAACATGTTGTCTCAGGACAGGGGGGAAACCCTACACCTGTGCCCCAAACCCTGAATTTAGCAGACTGGCTCCTGAGATCATAGAGATTGGACACTTGCAACTCCCTCAGAGGTGCATGGACATACTCAGGGAAGCGAGGAAACCTAATACACGTTATTGCTATGCTAGCAAGTGGAAACGTTTCATCATCTGGTGCAATTCCAAGAGTGTCAAACCTTTATGATTGCTCACTTTCACACATTGGGCCTCATTAGGACCCTGGCGGAGAGGGTGTTACGCCAGCGTAGTGCATGGCGTACCTCTCCGCCATACTACGAGTTCCCGTAGCGCCATGGCGGCCTTTTCCGCCTGGTTTTACCAGGCGGAGAAAACCATGGCGCTACGGGACCTCGTTGTTAATTACGCCACCGTATTTTACGGTGGCGTAATTAACTCCTTCCCCACTCCCATTATACCCTATGGGGCAAAAATGGGAATGGGGAAGGGCAGAATGGGGATTGGGGATTTACCGCTCCGCCGAGGTCGGAATGGGGCGGTAAATCCGCCAACCCCCATGGCGCTATCGGCGGCTTTCCGCCATGCTTCGCGGTGCATTTAGCACCGCGAAGTCCGCCTGGGTCCTAATGAGGCCCATTGTGTTGTATCTAACCCACCTGCTGGACTCTGGGTTAGTCTTTAATTCCCTAAAGGTTCATCTGGCTGCTCTGTCAGCCTACACCACATCACAGCAAAAGGTATCTTGGTGGAAGATACCGGTGATTAAAGCCTTTATGGAAGGAGTTAAGAGGATTTATCCTCCCATCTCTCACCCAGCCCCTGGATGGGATCTTAATGTGGTTTTAACCAGACTCATGGGAGCTCCCTTCGAGCCTATGCATAAAGCAAGTCTAAAAGACCTGACTTATAAGACAGCCTTCCCAGTGGCTATCACTTCTATCAGAAGGGTTGGCGAACTACAGGCTCTTTCTGTTTTAGACCCCTTTGTTACAGTCCACAAAGATAAGGTAGTTCTGCGCACACATCCCAGGTTTGTGCCTAAATTTATCTCGAAGTTCCATGTGAACCAGTCAATTGAACTACCCACTTTCTTCCAGAACCCTACTAACATGGCCGAAAGAAGCCTTCACACACACTAGACGTGCGCAGTGCAGTCATGTTTTACCTGGAGAAAACTAAACCACTAAGAAAGACTAAACAGTTCTTGTTTCAGTGGCAGCTGGTAGAGAAGGGGATCCTGTCTCTAAATCAGCTATCTCAAGGTGGATTGTCAAATGCATCACACTATGTTACACTCTTGCGAAGAGAGAACTGCCCTTCAAGCCTAGAGCACATTCTCCTCGAGGCACTGGGGCATCCATAGCATTCATTGCAAATGTTCCTCTTTAGTCCATTTGCAAAGCGGCAACCTGGAGTTCTGTACACACCTTTACAAAACACTATTGCCTAGACACTCATTCTAGGTCTGATTCTCAGGTGGGACAAGCAGTACCAAGACATCTTTTCTCTACTGTTCCTTCTCACAACCCACCTCCAACTCCGGGTACTGCTCACTAGTCTATGCACAGCTTTTGATTCTAAGCAGATTAACAAGAATCAGAAGACATGTATTACTTACCGTAATAGCATTTCTGATGATTGTATCTGCTTAGGTTCACATGCGCCCTCCCTATCGACCCGCTCGGGTGGTAGGAACATAGACTTCTTACTACTTTCTCTCTTTTATGTACTCACTCACTATAGCCTTGGGCTCCCTCATGGTAGAAAAAATACAATCGGGGGGACCTCGGCGCATGAGGGATTTTGGGTACTACACACGTCACTATAGGGATAGTCTTACAGACACGCCTATGCCGAAGTCCCCTTTCGGTCCCCGAAAGACAAGATGCAATACTCTGCGGTTACCACTGGATGTCGGACCATATGCACAGCATGTGAATCTAAGCAGATACAATCATCAGAAATGCTATTACGGTAAGTAATGCATATCTTCTAAGCCCGCAGAAACTTTCGGCTAGGCCTTTTGAACCTCGCGGTTCGGCACCCTCTGCATTACCGCAGTCGCTGTCTACGTACAGAGCGAAATCTACTGTTATAACGTTTGTTTCTTCTAAATCTACCAGAGACGCGGCTGCACCGAAAGATGCGGCAGCGCCGAAATATACAGCAAGGCCAATGGACGCAGTAGCGCTGAAAGATGCGGCAGCGCAGAAAGACGCGCCGAAACGGGGCCACTGGAAGATTATACTTCCAAAGCTTCGGGAGAAGCTTTTTGAAGCTAGTCTGCTTGTTGTGGACCCCAGAAAGGCTATTCTGCTGCCTTCCTTCCACTCTCTAAAGACCCTGCTTCAGGGTCCTGCGCCATTTCCACCTCCAGATCCTTCAGACTCTTCTGAACGGACCAGGGACAGGTTTGAGACCTGTATGAACAGAATGACAGATTGTATCAACTTCACAGACCTGTTTGATAACACTGCAAAGAGGCATAGTGAGGTGGACTCATGCCCCATCCGTTCCAAGTCCCAAAAGGCCCTCTCTCCGGGTGTCCAGTTCCCTGCCTTGGAGGAATCCAATCTGGACCCCCAAGTTTACGTTTTCAGTGATAACCTGGATGAACTTGGTCAGGATGTTTACACATCAGACTACAACCAGGGATGCCATGATCCCAGCTACCAGGACCCAGACTGGAACCCTGTGGATGATCAGAGCATGTGGCACACCCCACCACATGACCCTGATACCGACAACATTTTCTTGGATACCCAGACAGTCTCCTAGCCTAGAAACTTGTCGCCTATAGACAACCAAATGACATTCAATGCTCACGTAAAAAAGGCTGCTGATCACTTCAAGATCAATACTCAAGAAGCTACTTTTTATCCGGACTAGGTGCAGGATATTCTTAAGGAAAAGGCCTCAGTCAGCAAGGCCATTCCTCTGTTAAACTCTATCAAAAAGCGACCGGCCACCTCGTTGCTTACACCTTCACTCACGTGGGCGGTTAATCCCTGCATAGATGTTCTGTCTGACCCCTTCTGACCCGCTTTACATCAGGGGACACGACATTCCAGACTTCCTTGTTGTTACCATGACCCGCAAAAGGGCAGGAGTACCACTCTCCTTGGAGGAATCTCGTCCGAACAAAGACTGCAAAAAGCTGTACGCCCTTGGCAAGCAAGTTACTACCTCTGCAGCCTACTCAACCAGGATTGCCAACAACACTACACTCCTCACAATCTATTGTTACGTCCAGTAGGGCCTTGTTCAGGACGGCCTTCAGGAAGTCCCAGAACCCACTCGCACCCGCCTCCTGGCTGTACTCGCAGAGGGAAGAAAAGTCACCCAAACATTCTCAAAAACACTTTAGACTCTGCCGAAACTGCAGGGCATTTCCTTGTCCAGGAAACCCTGCTCAAAGACCAAGCTTGGTTAAACTCAGGGTTCAAACCAGAAACTTAGGCTTCTTTAATCAACAAGTCAGTGGAAGAAGCCAACCTCTTTCGGAAAGCGGTCCATGATGCTTTAGAGACAGCTAAAAAAGAGCATGAGACCCTAAAGTCACTTAACCAAATCTCGGCTAAGCCTTACGTCCAGTGAAGCAATTTCAACACACACTGGTCCTTTCAAGGGCAGTCTTCTGCACAGTACGGCTCAGGAAGATCCAACTGGGCATCAGGTCAAGGTTCCTCCATAACTTCCAGCCCCAGCATAGAGGTTCCTGTCGGGGAAAGGGCAGAGGCAGAAACTCTGCATCTAGGGGCTACCCGGCCTCTGCCTCCAAGTGACTCGATGGTACATGTCCCCTCCCACTCGTCCTCGGTCGGGGGTCGTTTAACATCCTTTGCCCACACATGGTAGGGGATCACTTTAAATCACTGGGTTCTCAAGACCGTCACCAATGGGTACTGCATCGAGTTATGATATATGATATGGCATTTGTAACACACCTATACACCAGTGTTTCAAGGCGTGACAAGGCAAGGAAGGGGGAACAGAGGGAGGACAGAGATAACGATTTTACTAGGCCATGTGACATTGAGATCGCGTAAGTGCAGGGGAGGAGGGAGGGGAAACCTGCCATGGGAAAGTGGAGGGGGGCAGTGCTATATATGGGATCACAACAGTAACAAGAAGTGCGGCCAGCAGGCAGCAGGTGTCAAAAAGTGCAGGTAGGGGGACTGTAGGGTTACAGATACAGACCCAAGTGCAAGGGTTGCCGGGAGGCAGTACGGGTGTTCAACTGGGTGGGCAGGGACCTGGGCCCGAAATCCGAGGGTAGCCAGGTGGCCAGTGCAGTATCAGACAGGAAATCAGCGGGGGAGAGGAAGAGAGAAGGCAGAAGCAAAGAGGAAGGTATTGCGGTGCTTCTGGAACCGGAGATGGTTCTCCTTAAGTTTCAGAGAGGCAGGGAGGCTGTTCCATAGAGAGGCCCAAGCCGAAAAAAGACTTCTACCACCAACTCATTGCTTTGAGAAGCGACTGACCCTGAGAGAGTTGGAGGTGGAGGAGTGAAGAGCTCGAGTAGGAAGGTATTTACGAAGAGAGAGTTGGAGGTATTGAGGACCCAGGCCCCAGATGGCTTTGTGGACAATGCAGAGGGTCTTGAACTTAATCCTTGCAGCCACTGGGAGCCAAAGCAGAGATTTCAGTGCTGGAGAGATACGATATCTGGGCTTGAGGCCAAGGGCAAGTGTTGCAGTCCTGTTCTGGATGAGTTGCAGAGGGCAGAGAGTAGAAGCAGGCAGATTTAGAAAAAGACTGTTGCAGTAGTCCAGCCTAGAGAGAACCAGAGCTCTAGAGACAGTGAGCTTCTGGGGGAAGGAGGCGCAGTTGGTAGTTTGACTTCTTAGAGATGTGAGCAGAAAAGGAGAGTGTGGAGTTAAAGATGACCCTGAGGTTCTTAGCCTCACAAGTGGGAGCAGGAAGATGGCCAAGGGAGGCTGGCCAGAGAGTGACGGGAAAGGAGGGTGCAGGAGTGCCGATGAGGAGAATCTCTGTCTTACTGGCATTAAGGCAGAGATCGTTGGCGGCACACCACTCTTGGATAGCAGACACAGTCAGATATGAGAGAAGGAGAAGAGGTGGCAGAGGGGAGCCTGAAAACAACTTGAGTGTCATCTGCATTGCACTGAAAGTTGGAGCAGAGAGCGGCAATGCGGTGGGCGAGAGGTGCCAGGTGTTGGTTGAACAGCCAGGGAGAGAGGTTAGACCCCTGGGGAACACCACAGGTAGAGAGTGAGATAGAGGAAATTAAGGACCCAAGTTGGACTTGGGAGGGTCGACCAGAGAGGAACGAGGTCAGCCAGGACAGGGCCTGAACAGTGATACCCAGGTTATCACACTGACGATTGAGCAGGATGGCACGGTTGACCATGTCAAATGCAGAAGAGGCATCGAGTAAGATGAGGACAGAGGGGAGATTAGAATCAACGTTAGAGAGCAGGTCTTGACAGATGTTCAGGAGAGCATTTTCCGTGCTTCTGGCTGCTCTGAAGCCAGACTGATGGTCATGAAGGCAACCAACAGATTCGGTGCGAAGATTAAACTGGGTGATGGCAAGCTTTTCCAGGAGTTTATCCAGGAAAGGAGTGATGGAGATCGGGCGATAGTTATCCGGGCAGGGGGAGTCGGCTGAGGGTTTCTTGAGAAGAGGGTGCCCAAGAGAGTGCTTCATGGGGGAAGGGAAGGCTCCAGTGGTGAAGGAATGGTTGCAGAAGTCAACCAGGGCAGGAGCGAGGATATCAATGTGGTCCTTGATGGTTTTGGAAAAACAGGGAAGAACCTATTTTGTCGAGACATTGGTAGATCAGACTTGTCTAGAAACCTCGGCAGAGGAGAACAGAGGAAAGGAAGAGAAAGAGGGAGGAGAGGTGGCCACAGGGGGGACAGAGGTAGAGAGAGAGTAGATGGAGGAGGAGAGAACAAGAGGGTGGACAGGATGGCCTGCGTTTTAGAGATGAAATGAGAAGCCAGGACCGTGCATAGGGCCTGGGAGGGGACAGGCGAGGTAGAGACTGCAGCAGGATTGGTCAGCTCCTTGCAGATTTTATAGAGTTTGGCCGAGTTGTAAGATGCCGCAGAGACGCAGGCTTGGATGTGGATGTTCTTCATAGTGTGGACAGAGAGCCCGTATTGCCTTTGGAGCAGGAGCCAGACCAGTTTGTCAGAGGATGCACAAGAAGCTAGCCATTTCCTCTCAGCCACCCTGCATTCACATTTAAGGGTGACGAGGTCAGAGTCATACCAGGGGTTGCACTTGGCTTTGGGCTTCAAGCAGATCCTCAAACAGGGGCAAGAACATCAAGAGTATCAGAGATAGAAGAGTGGAGCATGGAAAGGGCTGTGTCAGGATGTGAGTCAGCCAGAGGAGGAGGAGGAGGAGGAGGAGGAAGAGGAGGAGGAGGAGGAGGAGGAGGAGGGGGAGAGAAAGTGGCGGTGAAAGCCTCAACTGACACATGCTTCATGGGTCGGATGACTGAGACAGTAGGTGGCAGTGCTGGAGTTGGCTTGGCCTAAGGGCTAGAGAGGGAGAGATGGGAGGAGATCAGAACATCCAGAGTGTGCCCTGCAGAGAGAGTCTGGCCAGAGGGGAGAAGAGAAACAGAGAGAGAGTCGCAGAGGTCACAAAAGAGTCCAGAGGAGGGACAGGAAGCATCCAGGTGGATGTTAAAGTCTCTAAGAAGAGGAGGAGCTGCGTGTTGAAGGCCAGGAGGGAGGAGGAGAGGTCTGCCCACTCAGAGAGGAAGGCGGTGATCTAACCAGGTGGCTGATAGATAGTAGCGGTAAGAGAGTGGCCAGAAAGAGAGAGAGAGCCAGCAGACAAGGCATTAGAAAGAGGAGTAGGTCTGCATAGGCATGACAGAGGCAGGAATCCACTCCAGGAAGATCAAGGCTACACCACCTCTGGAACGGTTGGATCTGGGTGCAGAGCGGATCTTGTAGCCATCAGGGAGGAGAGCGTCAAAGCTTGTGACAGAGCTGGCCGTGAACCATGTCTCTGTGAGACTGAGAACACCTAGACCAAGTTCTTCCAGGAGGCGGCAAATGTCAGAGGAGTGTTTGACAGCTGAGCGAGAGTTCAGAGTGGCAATATGGAGAAGGTTGCCAACCTTGAAAGACTGCCGGGGAGGGGTACAAATCAGAGGTACGTCCTGCGGAGGTGTAGAAGGAGCCTGAGGGGTGGCAGAAGCAGAAGGAGAAGACGGCAAGGTAGCCAAGGAGGAGGCAGAGGGGGGAGGAGGCAAGGAAGCCGAAGAAGGGAGAGAGTGGATAGCAGTAGAAGAAAGGAAATTGATGAGGCACGGAAAGCGTCGATCAAAGAAGAGGGAGTTGGCCTGTGGATCTTGGACCAAGACGGTGCCATTCAGGTAAAATTTAATGATGACCTTAGAGGAGTGGAAGGGGGCCAGGAGGGCCTCCCACCGGGTGCCACCGTTAATGGGAGAAGAGAAAGGAGAGAGCACAGAGACCCTATGAAGAGTCAATGGGTCTGGCGAGGGAATGTAGAGGATGTCGGTGAGGGTCTGTCTGGAGGAAGCACTGGTATAGGTGTCAGCGATAGGAAGGCCCGGGTTGGAGACCAGGGTATCCTTTTTGAACTTCTTCCTACCACTTAGTGAGGGAAGCAGGATAGTCGATAGAGAAGCAGTTTGAAAAGATAGAGGAAACAGAGAGGGAAGAGGAGAGAGGAAGAGGCTGGAGGGGAAAGGTGGGGGGGAGACACTAGGGCAGGACACAAGGAGAGGTCCAAGCAGACAAGACAGAAAGGAACAACACAATAGTGAATGATTGACTAAGTAGAGAAGAGCTCAGATGGAAGAGCAGGCAGAAAACACATGTTGGTGCATGCTTACCTGCTGTCTGGACAGGGGTTCGGGCCCTGGGTCCTCCTGGTCCAAACAGGAATTGCCCTTTTCTTCGTCTGCACTTCGCTTTGGACGTCCGGGCGAGAGACGCCCTTGATCTAACAGCAGGAAGGAAGAGGCAGGGCTAAGAAGGTGGGTGGTGCTTTAGGCCAGGTGACCTAGATCCACTTGCACCTGCTCCCCATCTGCAAAGGAAAAGAGGCTGGAGGGCTGCTTAAGTAGGGTAAAAGAGCGGCAACGAGGAAGGCACCAGGTGGGCGGGGCTTAAGGGAAAAAGAGCGGCTACCGGGAAGGCACCATCCACCCAAAGCCAGACGACTGTCATCAGAACATCTTCACATCCTGTTGGAAGAGGTTCAGGTCCTGCTGTAAAAGGGGCGCCATTAAACTTGTCCCACATCTCCAGGTAAACAAGTGTTTTATTCAGTGTACTTCCTTGTACGCAAAAAGGATCTAACCATGAGCCCTGTTTTAGATCTGCATCCTGCAAACAAGTATGTCGAGCCACAAAATTCAGGAAAACAACTCTTCATGAAGTAATCCCACTGGTGCGGCAATGGGATTACATGGCCACACTGGACATGAAAGATGCATACTTTCATATTTCAATGTTGCCAGCGCACAGAAAGCACCCCAGGTTCATGATAGAGAACACACACTAAACGTTCTCCCCTTCGGCATTGCCTCAGCCCCATGGGTGTTCACGAAGGTACTGGCGGTAGCGGCAGCTCACCAGCGCAGACAGTCCATCCCTGTGTATCCCTATCTCGACGACTGGCTCTCCTCTATCTCTACCTGTGGTGTTCCCCAGGGATCTAACCTCTCTCCCTGGCTGTTCAACCAATACCTGGTACTTCTTGACCACCGCATTGCCGCTCCCTGCCCCAACTTCCAGTGCTATGCAGATGACACTCAGCAAATTTTCAGGCTACCTTCAGCCACCTCTTCTCCTTCACTCATCTGTGACTGTCTGTCTGCTATTCAGGAGTGGTCTGCCGCCAAGGATCTCTGCCTTAATGCCAGTTAGACTGAGATTCTCCTCATTGGCACACCCGCTCCCTCCTTTCCTGCCTCTCTCTGGCCGGCCTCTCTTGGCCCCTCTTCCTGCTCCCACCTGCAAGGCTAAAAACCTTAGTCATCTTCGACTCCACACTCTCCTTCTCTCCTCACATCTCTGACGTCTCTAAGAAGTCACACTACCAGCTGCACCTCCTCAGAGGTATTCTTCCTTTCCTCTCCTTCCCCCAGAAGCTCACTCTCTCCAGTGCTTTGGTTCTCTCTAGGCTGGACTATTGCAACAGCCTCTTTCTAAATGTGCCTGCTTATACTGTCCGCCCTCTGCAACTCATCCAGAAAAGGACTGCGAGACTTGCCCTCGGCCTCAAGCCCAGGGATCATATCTCTCCAGGACTGAAATCTCTGCACTGGCTCCCGGTGGCTGTAAGGATTAAGTTCAAAACCCTCTGCATTGTCCATAAGGCCTTCTGGGGCCTGGGTCCTCAATACCTTCAACTCTCTCTTCTTAAATATCTTCCTTCTCGAGCTTTTCGCTCATCCGCCTCCAACTCCCTCAGCGTCAATCGCTTCTCCAAGCAACAAGTTGGTGGTAGATCTCTTTCCTCGGCTAGGGCCTCCCTCTGGAACAGCCTCCCTGCCTCCCTGTAACTTGAGGAGAACCATCTCCGGTTCTGGAAACACCTTAAAACCTTCCTCTTTGCTTCTGCTTTCTCTCCCCCTCTCCCCTGCTGAATTCCTGGCTGTAACTGAAACTGCACTGGTTACCTGGCCACCCTTCTGATCTCTGGCCCTGGCCCCGCCAGTTGCACACCTGCACTGCCTCCATGGCAACCCCCGCACCTGGGGACTGTTTTTCTGTATCCCTACAGTCCCCTACCAGCACTTATTTGTATTCGTATTTATTTGTATTTATTTTATTTGTAAAGCGCAGACAGGCCCAAGGGCATCCGGGCGCATAGTCTTGCATACACAGTTACAGTACATTACAGTAAGGGTCAATGACAAGAGGTTCAAGCTCCCCCAGTTTAAATGAAGCAGAATTCTCGTAGAGGAGTCATGAATACAAAAGTGTACAGGCAAAGGCAATAGAGATGAGCATGTATCTGTACCAGATATATAGACATAATCAATAAAGTAAGCAGGTAAGTAGGTGACATGTACAAAAAAGCAGGGCGACCCTGAGGTAGGCCAGGCCTTGTGTGAAGTGCTTCATGCGTTTTGCGTGAGCAACCAGGATTTAGTTTTCTTCTTGAAGGTATGAAAAGAGGACTCAGTTCTGATGGGAACAGGCAGGGAGTTCCAAAGCTTTGAGGCTGGGACAGGGAAACTCACGCCTCCGGCTTTTTGGAGTTTAAATCTGGGCAAAATGAGGCTGTGAATTTGAGGAGGTGGGACGAGTGAGACGGGTGGAGAGGTATGGTGGGGGCTTTGTTGTCCAGGCATTTGTTTTCAAGGCTATTATTTGTTTTACTGGGAGCCAGTGAAGATCAGATCTGACGTTGGAAATATCAGAGCCCCCAGGGATGTTGAGAGCCGCCCTGATGGCATTGTTCTGGATTGTTTGCAGTTTGTTGAGGTTGGACTGATTAGTCCCCAGGTGAAGGGCACTACAGTAGTCGATAGACATAATGAGTGTTCTTGCCAGGGTAATGCAGTTGTGGGGGTTCAGAAAAGGTCTGCAGGCCATGATGAGTTTGCAGGTGTAGGCCGATGCCGACCTTACTGCATTCGTTTGTCTGTTCAGTGAGAGAGCAGAGTCTAGATATACGCCTAGAGTTTTAGTGTCCTTAGAGACCTTAATGTCATTGCCATCGATGTTCAAAGACTTGAAGGCTTGTTCTAGTTTAATGAGGCGTTGAGGTGAGCCTAGTAATAGGAGCTCCGTCTTGTCGTCATTGAGGCATAGTTTGTGTTGTGCCATCCAGGCCTGAATAACCAGGTAGACGTAATTCAAGGATTTGGTATCGGCTATGTGATCACCAGTGATGGGGATGAGTATCTGGGTGTCATCTGCATAGTTAGTGTAGGAGACACCCAGATAATCAAGCACATCGAAGAGGGGTTTGGTTAACACGTTATAAAGAGTAGGCGATACACAAGAACCTTGTGGGACACCGCAGTGTATCAGAGAGGGGTCTGCGGAGGCTGTGGGAGAGAAGACCCGCATGGATCTGTTACTTAGGAAGGCGTAGATCTACGCATTGGCGGAGTCCGAAAAGTGGGCCGCAGATTTAAGATGTTGGCATATTATGTCTGCACTTACCCTGCACTTGGCACGAGCTGGCCGTATTTTTTATTTATCTTACTTATACTATTATCCCATGTACTGCACTTTCCCCTCCCCTTTCCCCCCGCACTTTCCCCTTCCCCCTTCCCATGCACTTGAGCGATCTGAATGACACCTGGCCTAATAAGATCGTTGTCTGTCGTCCCTCTGTTCCCCTTCTCTTGCGTCATCACGCCTTGAAACACTTGTGTATAGGCTTGTTATAAATGCCATATCATATCATATCATATAACAGGGGATTCGTTCGGATCATGCTTAGCAAATAACCAGGCGACTGGATTTCCTATTCAGCCTAGGATTCTCGATCAACGAAAAGAAATCAAGCTTGGTCGCCAGCCAAGTCAAACAATTGCTGGGGGCCCTGATTCAGACAGAAGACATGCTCATCTTCCCCTCCAATGAGAGTTAGATGTTGTTCCAGATCCCTCACTTTGTAGCCAGTCATCGGGTTACCTTTCGCAAGGCCATGCAACAAGTCTCTAGGCTAGGAGACGGTCTGGTTGCTCCACGAAGTCTGAATCAGGAGCTGCTTCTTTAGTAGTGATCTTGAAGTGATCAGCAGCCTTTTTTAAGAGAGCGTTGACTGTCATTTGACTATCTATGGGCGACTAATCTCTAGGCTAGGAGGTGGTCCAGGTATCCAAGAAAATGTTGTTGGATATTGGGGATGTCTTCCTAGTTCCACACGCTCGTGCAGGAGTAGCTCTGGAGCTGATGGTGTCAGGCCAGTGGGACGATCTAGTGGTTGTCTCGGCAGCCCTTGTTCAGTCTCTGCAGTGGTGGTGAAGGGAAAACCTTCTGCAGGGGAAAACCTTCACGACCCCTCTAGGAGAAGCCATTCTGACCACAGACGCATCTCCATTGGGGCGGGGGCCCACCTCCTTCAAATAACAGCGCACAGCGAATGGTTCCCATCGGTAAAATCCAATCAATTAAAACTATTGGAACTACTTGCTGTATTCAAAGCCCTGAAAGCTTTCCGAAACCTTCTAAAGGGGAAAACTGTCCTTATCCTCACAGACAGCACCATGGCTATGTACTACCTGAACAAACAGGGGGGTACTCGCTCTCTGGGGCTACCCAGACTGTCCCAAAACATATGGAAGTGGGCACTCAAACACAACATCTTCCTCCTCTCACAACATGTTGCAGGGAAACTCAATCTTCTGGCAGATGGGCTCAGCAGAGATCTCCCCTTACAAGTAGAGCATGAGTGGCGGTTGCTAGAGCACATTTGACTCGACGTCTTTACAAAATGGGGTTTCCCAGAGATCGACGTGTTCGCAACTCTGGAACACGCCCAATGCCCAGACTACACCTCAAGGTACCCACAGACAAGCTCCAAGGGGAACGGTCTCTGGATAACTTGGTCCGGGAAATTTGTCTACGCCTTTCCCCCCGGTTCCCCTGCTCCACAGGCTAGTGAACAAGATGCACATTTCTGTTTTTTAGGAGCGCACCCATGTATGTAGTATAAGGTAAAGGTTTTTAGGGAAAGTAGTAGGGTGCAGAGAAGGCACACAACCCTGACACTAGGTTGTGATAAAACCTAGAAAAACAGCAGGTGTCCACAAACTTGTGGAACAATCCTGTCACCTGCACACTTATTAGTATTGTAATCCAATCAATATTTCATTCCTTCTAGATTTTCAATTTACAGTTCTCTATTACATTTTTATTCCCAAAGATGATTTCTGTTCGTTTTTTAACCCTTTAAATGCCATGGGTATTTCTCCCCAGTGCCAGGGCCTTTTTTGGGGATTTCGGTATGTGGCCATTCAATGGCTTGTAACTTTTTTGTTACATGAGATATGTCAGCCAAATTTGGCACCTTTTTTTCCCACGTGTAGGCGGTCGTAACGCCACCCAGCAATCCTAGGTTGCTGTAGGGGCGTGAGAGAAAATAAGCAAAAAGGGCGAAAATGTTGGGTTTTTTCAAAGAATGGCAATAAAATGATGTACAAAGAAGCCTGTGGTTTTTTCCTTGTAAGAGCTAGGAACAAATGGTTTGCTGTGCTGAGTTCCCCAATTTCCTGGCTTTCAAGAACATGTTGAGTGGAAACGGAAACAAATTATTTTGATGTGGTTTTCAACCGTTTTGTGAGAGGTAGGCGATTTTGGCCATTTTTGACATTTGGACATGCATGGACAGAATGGAAGAAAAGGGTAGGAAAGACGAATTGGAGGACGGAAAGGCATATATTTCTGAAAAGTAGACAAAATTCCAAGTTTAGGAAGGGGTGATTTGCATAGGCCAGGCAAACACTAGGTAGGGGAAAATGCCATAGATTGGGGGAAAAGCGGCAAAATGACCGAAAAAAAAGATGTGTTGGACATGGTTGGCTTGGTACGCCGCTGGCTTCTATGAATTTTGAGAAAAGCAATGCTCCACTACATTACCCCGACTCTTGCAGTTAGGAAAGCACACATTTTTTGTAGTGTTTTACAAAAATACCACAAGCTAAACACTGAGCCATGGTACACAGGAGTTTTACGCTCAGGGCCTGAACAGACGCACTTGTGTAAATCGGAAAAACCAATGTGGTGAGGAACGGCAAGCATGCATTTTTTGAAAGAGCACAGGCAGACCTTTTCAAGGGTAGGTGACTTGTGCAGGTTACAAAAGTGTATGGTGCCTAAATCAGCGACTTAAATGTAGGGCACATTTGGGAAATGAAAGGGTTGTGTGACAAAGGGCACCAGCAAATGGGTCAAAACGTTATGAAAACCACACAAACACAACACATGGCCTACCGTCCCGCGTTCCCACAGGTGTCCCGATGGAAACGGTACCTCACATGTGTGGGTGCACCTACCTGGCCGACAAGGGGAAAGCCTAAAATACAAGTAACCCCAAGCCTGTTTTCAGACCGGAATTTCAGACGCTCTGCCGACCTGCACAACATACAGATATGGGCCTCGGGTGTCCAAGCCACCAAGGAAAACAGGGAACCCCATGCATTTCCGAAAAGAGGACACCCGTGGGAATCCGCAGAGGTATGATTTGTGCACATCGCCCCAGAATTTATTACCCAGACACCCCCACAAAGTCCGAAATGTGGGAAAAAACGCATTTTCTGCACATTTCGCTCGGCTCACCCATCGAAACACGCCCCCAACAACACATGGCCTACCGTCCCGCGTTCCCACAGGTGTCCCGATGAAAATGGTACCTCACATGTGTGGGTGCACCTAGCGTGGGCGCAAAAGGAAAAGGGTAACCCACTGGTAACCCCAAGCCTTTCGCCACTGCCCATTTTGTTCATGTGGGCAACCTACAGATTTGGGCCTAGGGTGTCGAAGCCAGCAAGGAAAATAGGGAACCCCATGCATTTTCCAAAAGAGGACACCCGTGGGAACCCACACATGGCCAAATTGGAGGGGCGGCCCATCTCATGTAGCCCTCCCCAGGGGCAGATAATGGGGGGGGCTGTCCTGCACTCCTCCCTGGGCTCAGGCGTCTGTTCCTAGGAGCAGATATCGGGTCCCAGGGAGGGCTGCATGACATGGCACCCACTCCATTGTGGCTGGGGGGGGGGTCAATGCCCCATCCCATTAGAAACTTCCCAGACCCTTTGGGGTGCCCCACAGCCCCCCCTAAAAAGCGTTCCACCATTTTCCATTTTTTTCTTTGTTTACAAAACTTGCCTTGGTGCAGAGGGGCACATTGGTGTGCCATTCTGGCCCCGGGGTGCCCAAACCTTACTGCCCGACCCACTGGGGGGCCTGCCCCAACATTTTTGGGGGCCCTCTCCCCCCTCACCCCAAATGGGCGGCAGGGGCACCTCATGCAGGCCTCCCTGGGCCTCCTACAAACTGCTGCGTGAGGTACACCCCCCCCTCCATTTGGGGTGGGGGGGAGAGGGCCCTCAAAAATGTTCGGACCGGCCCCCCAATGCATGGGGCAGTAGGGTTTGGGCACCCTGGGGGCAGATTGGCACACTAATGTGCCCATCTGCGCCAAGCGAAGTTGGGTAAACAAAGAAAATAAAACAAAATCGTAAGCTGCTTTTTAGGGGGGGCTGAGGGGCACCCTAAATTGGCAGCGATTGATGTACTGCAACGGGGGGTGGCCCTCACCCCTCCTCCCCCCACCCAAAATGGAGGGCCCCACCTCATGCAACCCTCCCTGGGGGCAGATATCTGCTCCTAGGAAGGGGCATCTGACCCGAGGGGGGGATGCATGAGGTGGACCCCCCTATCTGCCCCCAGGGAGGGTTACATGAGGTGGGGCCCTCCATTTGGGGTGGGGGGGTGAGGGCCACCCCCCGTTGCAGTACATCATTCGCTGCCAATTTAGGGTGCCCCTCAGCCCCCCTAAAATGCAGCCTACGATTTTGTATCTTTTTTTTTGTTTACCCAAGTTCGCTTGGCGCAGATGGCCACATTAGTGTGCCAATCTGCCCCCTGGGTGCCCATACCCTAAGGCCCCATCTATTGGGCCTGTCCCACCATTTGTGGTGGCCCTCTCCTCACCCACACCGAACGGGGTGGAGGGCACATCATGCAGCCTTTTCTAGGAGGTTCAGGAAGGGCTGCATGAGGTGTCCCCCCAGGCATTTGGGGTGGGGGGGAGAGGGCCACCACAAAAGGTGGGGCAGGACCCCCAGTAGATGGGGCAGTTGGGTTTGGGCACCCTGGGGGCAGATTGGCATACTAATGTGGCCATCAGCGCCAAGCAAACTTGGGTAAACAAAAAAAAATACAAAATTGTAGGCTGCATTTTAGGGGGGCTGAGGGCCACCATAAATTGGCAGCGAATGTTGTACTGCAACGGGGGATGGCACTCACCCCCCCCTCCCCAAATGGAGGGCCCCACCTCATGCAACCCTCCCTGGGGGCAGATGGGGGGCCCCACCTCATGCATCCCTCCCTGGGGTCAGATGCCCCTTCCTAGGAGCAGATATCTGCCCCCAGGGAGGGTTACAAGGGGCGCCCCCTTTCTACTTCGGTTGGGGGGGGCACCCCCCCTTTCATAAAATGGTGGCTAGTGGCCCCCTACCCCCACTCCCTTTTCTCATCATTTTAATTTTTTTTTTTTACTTTACATTTCCTTGGGGCAGATGGTCAGCCATCTGCCCCTGGGTTCACATGCATGTGCCCCCATGCTTTGGGGGCCGGGAGGGGGGAGAGGGCTGCTTACTTGAAGCAGCCCCTTTCTCCCCAACTCACAAACGGATCCATGGTGGTCTAGTGGGTTGCTGGTCACGGATCGAGCGCTCTGCGCCGATCCGTGACCAGCAATGCCTCATATGAGGTGTATTTGGAAAGGGGAGAACCTCCCGTTTCAAAGGACACCACTTTTTGCCATATCCCTGGTGGTCTAGTGGGCCCCAGGGCCCCAAACCCCCCCTCCCACCTATTGTGTTTTTTTCCTTTTCACCCCTGGGGGCAGTGAGCATCTGCCCCCAGGGGTCTCTGGCGCTGTGGCCCCATGCTTTGTTAGTAAGCAGCCCCCCTCCCCCCGCGTCACAAACGGATCTGTATTGATCCGGTGACATTGCTGCCCGCGGATCGCGCGCCCTGCGCCCTATCCGCGGGCAGCAATGCCACACAATGGGTATCGTTGTAAAGGGGAGAATCTCCCCTTTCCAACGATACCCGCCTCGATCTCCGGCTTGAAATACAGACGGAGATCGAGGCGGAGCAAGAAGGGCTCTTACCTTCTCTCTTCCCCGTAGCAGCCGAAAATGGCTGCTGCAGGGAATTTACTTTCAGTTTCACGCCGACGTCCTTTACGCACGCTGACGTGAAACTGAAGGTAATCCAGCCCGCTGGCAGTGAGGGGGGACCTCCCCCTCACATAGCCCGGGGGTTGGATTACAGCTTTGCTCGATCCCTGCTTTGCAGGGATCGAGCAAAGCAGAGTGCCAAAACCGACGAGCCGGCTCGTCGGTGGCAACCTGGAGCGCTTTCCACTGACGAGCCGGCTCGTCGGTGGCACTTAAGGGGTTAAGAAAATAAGTATTTATATACAATGTGATATGCAACATTACTTTTCAAAAGAAATAGGTTTTAAAAGATCAACAATCCAAGAATCCTATATTGTGCTCAACGTGTTGCAGGAATATCTTCCCCTTCTTCAGGAGCTATTCTTCATGTTTTTTTCTGCCTCAATTGCACTGTTGATAAATGATCGAATATGAAAAATCGTAAGGAGAAATTACCAAATTGTTTTACCTATATTTTTCAAAAATGTGGGCAGTTTTTGTAAGCATAAGTGTTGGGTGGGACAAGGCTATTAGTTAAGGTAGGCGGGTAAGGTGCGGTTGCTGCGTGGGGGGGGGGCTCCCCCTCCATTATTAGAAAAAAAACAATTCACTCAGTTCGCCTACGATTTTTTACAATTGATCATTTCATGGAAATCCGTCTTGTTACACAGATAAATTGAAGATCCCCCATGTTCCAAGGATGCGCTCAGAACGGCAAAGGCTGCATTTAGGTAGCCAGGGAGAGAGCTAGTTTGTTCATTGGCTGGTCCAGGGGACACTTCTGAAGGCACTATCCTTGCGCATGGGTCGAGACAGGTTGTTCGCACAAGTCCAGTGGCCAAAGCATCTGTGAGGGTCTTCGTGGGATCAGGACAGAGGAGAAGAGCTTCACCGGACCAGCACTGGAGTCGATGGTGGTCAACCGAAGGCATCATCCTCTATCCTCAGTAGGCTTCACTTCATCATAGAGGTCTTGAGCCCAACAATGATCTGTTGAATTTTTTCATAGCCTGCCCAAGCCCACCAATGTTAAGGATCTGCACCATTCAAACAGGCACTGGCTATCCAAACATGGATAGCCAATGGCCAGAACATCTGCCCAGTAGCTGACGTTCAGGCACAGGGATGTGGATTAGTAGTGGACTGCCCCAGGCCCCCCTTCCTCTAGCAGCACACAAAACCCACCCCTTAGCCAGTGAAAGCCACAGCTTTCCCTGGAAAAGGACATTCCATGTGCGGCTTTGACTGATATTAGCAAAGATTCTCTTTTTGGACCTTTTCCTCCATAGATTTCTATGGGAAACCCTTCTTTTTGCTTAGTTTTTGAACTTATGACTTTTGTGAAGTACTTTTGCTCATTGTTATGGGGAAACTGACTAGTTTGTGATTGGCAATACTGAGAAACTTTCTCTTTCATGGAATTCTTATATTTTTACAGTTGCACACTCCGCCTTACAGTGGAGAGCAATTACGATACTAGTATCCTTATAACTTTTGACCTTTTTGGATTTTTGGTTACTTTTTATATGTGCTTACGACAAGCTGGTGGCAGCAGTAATATTGTTACCATTTTTGTAATGTTTTACTCGTGCACTTTTCCGTTTACCCGTGGATGGCTACAAAAGGTGGCTAGCACTCAAAGATGGCCGTGCCACCAGGTTTTTCGCATGTTTTTTGGCCATACTGTCAGTTTGGTTCAGGTACACCCATATGGTGTTGTACTTGCTCGGGAAAGCTGCTGCTTTCGTGGGCCAGTGATCCTTTGTGTGTGAGCCAGAGTAGGGGGCTCGGACTGTCTGGCCCTTGTCCACATCCCCTAGTGCTAGAAAGTCTGGTGCTGGGTAGAAGTAGGAACCATTAGTTGTACAGGATTGGACAACCACTGGCTGTTTTAATATGGTATATCTTTACCATTGGGGGCTCAAATCTGCTTCCAGACCCAGATCTGGATAAAAGCAGGACACCTGCAGCCATTCATCACGTTGAAGCAAAGATTCCCATGAATGTGAAGCCTTCTGTTGACCCGAGGAAGACTCCTGCAGCAAACCAGCATCAACTCCAGTGATTGGCCCAATGAAGCCCTGCTCATTTGCCTGATCTAAGAAGACACCTGCAGATTTGATTTGATGGATTTGTAACGCGCTACAACAGACTTAACTGCATCATAGAGCTGATGATATTTAGAGTAAAAAAACTTGATTCCTAACCAAAATGGCTAGCAATCCAAGCCGGATGTCTTTGTAAATTAAGATTAGTTGAACAGATGCTTCTTCAAGGCTTTCTAGAAAACTTGAAAGGAGGAAATACTTTAAATGTTTAGAAGCATTAGGTTCCATGGGTCCATAGATCGAAAAGCACCTGTCACCCTTATAAACAAATCTAAATGGCAGAATCGCAAAAAGATGTTTATCAGAGGATTTTAAGAGGCGCCTTGGCTCATAGCGAACCACCTTCGATAAGTCGCCTAGGGCAAGATTGTTAGGCATTTAAAAAACAAGCAGAGGATTTTAAAATCGATCCTCTGCCTGACAGAAAGCCAATGGAGTGATCTGCGCAACGGAGAGAAAGACGCAGTCTTGGGTGGTTTAAATATCAGGCGGACTGCAGCTTTCTCTGCCTCCTGAAACTGTTTAATTTGTCTGTCGGGAATTCCCAAAAGGGTGCCATTCCCATAGTCCAATTTGGAGTTAACCAATGCTCCTACCACAATTGCATGATCTTTCTGGGGTACAAATGGAAGGGCGTGTCTTAACAAACGGAGTGAATACAATACTGCATGTACCTTGGCACCTATTGCTCGCACCCAAGATTAAACTGCCAAAGGCACCTTAGATTTTTGACGCTGGAAACAAAGATCATAGAGGAGACCAGCATACATGATGGGTGTGGATATTAGCACCATCTGTCAACTCTATTTTCTTGGGTTTCAGCTGGAGCTTGTTGGAGGTCATTCAAAGCATTGCTCCATGTTGTGCAGGTACTCCACTGTCTAATTCACTTTTACATAAATCTGGGTATCATCTGCATATGGACATCGATGGCTGTAAATATACATTAAACAGTAGAGGTGACAATGAGGATCCCTGTGGAATTCCACAGTCCTGTTTAAATCAGATAGGTATCAATCTAGCTTAACTCGCTGATGGTGGTTAGATGAAAAGGAGATGCACCAATTCAGTGCATGTTCAGAGACACCACCCACAGGAGTCTGTCTAGACATTAGGATCCTGTGATCTACAGTGTCGAAAATCACTTAAAGTCGATGAATGTTCGAGCATAACCAGCAGTGTTATATTTCAGAGCCTTCGGAAGTGTCCCTGGACTGCCTGGTGGACTGACCAGCTCCCCGCTGGCCTACCTTGCTGCAGCCGTCGCCATTCTGAGTCGAACCGTGGAACTTGGTGGGGCCTCAGCTTGTGTCATAGGTCACCTGCTCCTGCAATTTCAGCTTCTTATATTCAAGAGAAGCTGAGCTGGTGCTGGTTGTGTGTATGTCGCTGAAGGATCGCCTGTCGCCTGCATCCGTCCTGTGAGGTGTCCTAAGGTGGTCTGTCTTGCAAAGGCCTTCAATTTTCATTGTTTTGAACCTCCACATTGAAGCTGTCCCGACGCCGGTAGAAGCCCTTGCGTCCGCAACCCCAGGGCTTCTCTCACCCGAACAAAGGACAGCAGATAGTGTGCCCAGTTAATTCCGGATGACCCACAGAGTCATCTGGAAGAATCCGAGTCCGGGGCTAAGTAAATATAGCTGTTCCTGTACCCTCTTGTCTTCCTTGGGGTAACATTGGGTGCCAAGCCCCTTACCCCCTAACTCCCTTCCCCTGACCTTTGGTCATCATTGAACCTGGGTCAAACAATCATACCCTAGCGCTAACCTTGGGACTAGGATCGAGAGAAGTACTTACCTGATTTTGGGCAAATACTCATTTCACTTTGAAATACTTTGGAAACTATGCCTGCAGGAAGCCAGCATTGACTCTAGTGTTTTCTCTGTGAAGCAGTGCTCCTCTGTCTTGATCTCAAGAATGCCTTTGTTGGTGCTTTGACCCCCGGACAGTTGCGAACAACCAGCCTCGATCCCTGCTTGAGGATCAGTGCCTCCTGTGCCTTTGGAAGTGTCCCTGGACCGACTGATGGACTGACCAGGTCTCTCTGAAGCTACCTCGCTGCAGCCGTCACCATTCCGAGTACAGCCTTGGAACTTTGCAGATCTTCAGCTTGTGCCTCAAGTCGCCTGCTCTTGCATTGATCGCCAGACTGTGGTGACGTTTGTTGGATCTCATCTTCTTCGTGTCCCTGAGGTGTCCCGCAATGGCTTCTGCAGAAGTCTTCACGTCTCTCCGTTTGGGTCTTCAACTGGCAGCAATCTGGATCTAATTCCTAAATACTGCCACTGGCTGAAACGAAACCAGTGAAACAAAATATCTCTGCTGTCTATAGATCTCGCCGACCCTCGTGGTAGGGACAAAGACAGAAGAATAACCCTGCAACAAAGTTGTGGAAGCTCCAACCGTGACATCTGGAGAACACTGAGCCACTGAGGTAAGTCTACATACCTGTTGCTTCCTCCCCCCCCAGTCTCTCATAGGTACGTACTCACCCGAAGTTTACTGGAAGTTTTTTCTAAAATGTGATAACTCTTTATTCATCATAATAACTGGCATTGCAATCACTATATGAACTTCACGGTAAAGTGTATGCTTTGTAACTGGTGACTTTTAGGCAAAAAAAACCAAACCATCTTAGGGCTGGACTTCATAAGATTGAGGGAAGCGGTTTTGTGTTGGCTTCAACGAATTCTGTCTATTTCTGTGCATCTGACGACTCACCTTTCTTGCACTGGTAATGGATATATATATAGGTTTTATAAGGTGTGTTGTGACAATATTTACCTATGATGTTTATCTCCTTAATGTGTAAACTAAAGGCCTAATAAATGATTGCATTTTTATGTACTTACTGTCTAACTTGAATTACTGTTGAGTCTGTGTGGACTCATTGTAACCCTAGACCACTCACGTTTCCTTCCTGAGACTAAGCCTTGCCACTCTGCTACCGCCTTGATTGCGTTTAGCTAACCCTGTGTCTTCCCTGTTTGCCAAAACAGAGAGACCTCCCAAAAATCTCCCACCATGGCTGATTTTAGAAATCTATTTTAACGCATATCATTTTTAGGATTTGGGCAGGTGAAAAAGTATAAGGTCTGTGGTATAAAATGTACTTCCTCTGTTGCAGTGGAGAAATATAGTTGATAAGTAGTTTTGTATTTGGCATGTGTCTAAATCACTACCTTAGAAAATCAGTGCCGCTGGGGGAAAACGCAGGAAGCGCCTAATCACATAGTTACATTCAATCAAAAATGATGTATGTGGCGTAGTTCATGAAATTGGGAACCATCGGACCTTTCACTTGTTGAAGTAGCAATCACTTCTACAGTACACAGATAACAAGCAAGCATACATCCTCCACTGGAGTAAGGGGCCAAGAAGTGTTAAGTGGCGCGTCTAGCATGCAGGTGTGCCTGCAAATGACCTCCTCTTTTTAAAAGAAATGTGTCTGTGCAGAGCACTCTGGCGTCATCCCCATTAGGATGACATCCTGCAAGTATGTCAGAAAAGAGACTATGGACTAGCCCTAAAGTAGGCACTACAGTGAGCAATTATAACTATTTCCCTACTCTGGAATCTGCACTAAATGGGTTAAGGCATACAAATTGAATATAATTACTCTATGCGGTCTCCTGTACGTTTAGTGCTAGATTCCCTCATATCCACCCTTCCTTTTGTGATCAAGGTGGTCTGTTAAACTGAACTGATTTTGGGTGGGTGGAGGTCATTGCCACTGCATCTAAGGATATATATGCTGTAGGTTTGCACAGCCTTCACTGAGCTCTTAAGAAGCCGTTTTTAGTCTGTTAGTTGAGGTGGCAGTTTCCACCAGTCGATAATGGTAGAGATTCCAGAGTGGAGTGGAAGAGTCACCATGAATAAAACCTTATCTGTGGTCCTGCAGCTAAGTAGGCTGCTACTCTAAGCACCTGCGGTACAAAAAAGGGTTGAGATTCCGAGTGGGGGGACGGGATTTGAGGGGAAAGAGAGAGCGGGGATGGCCTTCACTCTTATGGAGAATTGGGAGTAGTAAGGAAGGCATGGTATCAACAGTAAGACAGACACAAGTGACCACAGTTTAAGGGTGTTTATTGAACTTCAGTTGGGTTTGAAAAACACCTATCTAATCCTAAATCTAAAGATGGGAATAAGCTACGACCATCAAATAATAATAACACAGTCCTAGTGGTGTCTTGTCAAAATAAAAGGGCCTATGCTGATAAACCTATTGCCTTACCTTACCTCTAAATACAAATAGTGTGGAACAAAATTTTATGCAAAAGAAAGTGTTCAAGAAATGATATGTCAGGATATTCAAGACGTTGGCTTCCCTTCCCCACGTTTTCAGTGCGGGAGGCGGCACACTCGAGCTTAGCACAGTTTCTGGTTTCTCTAGCTCAAGGGTGCAGTTCAAAACTTCCACATCATGGCCTTCCGTGCCAAAGTCTCTTTGACATTCAAAGTCTCTTCTGTCAGAGGGCCTGATGCAACAAACAGTAAAGTTCCTTTCCTTTTTGTATTTCACATATACAAAATTTTCTTAGGTGATTTACTATTCACCTCGGATCCCCCTCTGCCGGGCTCAGATCCACTTTAACGCAATGTTCTTAGGATGTTCACGTATCCAATTTCTCGGGTGATTCACTGTTCACCCCGTATCCCCCTCCACTGGACTCAGATCCTCTTTGACACAAAATCTTTAATCATCTTCCTCTGCCGGGCTCGGACCAATTTATCTTTTTGTTATAAACTTTCTTTACTGTATCGGCATCGAAGACTTTCGATTGTGTGTAGGAGTTAGCTTGACCTGTCGCAGGACCACTTGGATTCACAATCCTTTGTCACTCTTTCACTTTTGTCAACTCTCAGTGGATACCTTACAGAGACCTTGGATTGAGCACACACGTGGTGCGAAACCACTCTGTATCTTGGTTTCAAAGTTCAATAACACATCTGCAGTTCAACTTTACTCGCGTTGGTTATCGCATGCGTTTCATACACTTTTCGTTCCCGCGTTCGCCATACAATATTGCCACTTGCCACCTTGGCTTCAACACAGACCAGTCTTGTATCAGTCTCCCTAACTCACCGGCTGTGTTGATTTCACTGATGCTGTTTTGTTGTTGGCGCCAAGGACAGTACCACAACAGCTGGTAATTCTCCCTGCGTTGATTGTCGATTTAGGAGGGTCCGGGTACCTCTGACACACAATGCAGGATTCCTCAGCCTGGTTTCCTGGTCTTACGCTTTCTATTCTCGAGGCTTCGTGAAAGTAACGGTTCCTTGTCGAAAAGGTCAAGGTAACTTCTCTCCTTGCGATCCTTCTGTTTCGTCGTCTTTCTCCTCTTGTTAAACTGCCATCTTGGAACTGCTGTTTCCTTGTGTGCTTTGCCTCGCTCAGAGTGTGCTCTCGTGCGCCGCCTTTTAACCATTTGGGGCAGTGTAATGGTGTGTGTGTGATGGTCAGTAATTGCCTGACCTTGCCTGGCCATTTTATTGGGACACGTCAGGTATATGGCTCGGTTGTTAGTCCATTTTCTCTCATAGCAGGCTTTCTGTGAGAAAGTGTTAGTGTTGTAAATGAGGGCGTTAGGGGGGTTGAGTTCCTAAGTATCCTACCTGGTACAATGGGGTAAAGGTGTCACAGAGAAGAGGATACCGCGTCTCACCATCCGGTATCCCAGTCCCACTCCCCAAAGACCCCTCACCTAGGTGGTCCTCCCGCACTGGTCCACCCCCATGAAATGGATCCAAAAGCAATGGCTGTGTCCTGGCCACCTGGATGACAGATCCCCGGCGACTAGTGGGTGAGACACATTCTGGTTTCTCACATAACCTATATGTACCAAAATGCTCACGTAATGTGGTGTTAGTAACCCGTTCCATGGACTACACAGAGGGGTAATGCGAGGGCGGTTAACAAGGGCTCTGGGACGTTACCCCCGGTTTAGCCCAAAGTGCAACCCGGTGGTAACCTGGGTTGCTAAAATAAAAGTATTTTCATTCACTCAACAGGATGCAGCGCACATCCCGTTCAATGAATGAAAATAGTTTGCCATATGGCTGCCATGGTTGTAGATTACCATTACCATGATGACCGGAAAAATGACATTCAGTGAAGTTGATGCATTGGCGGGTGGTTTGTTATGTTAGAGACACTTGTATAGTGCAAACCTACGCCAGTTAGGGCATAGACTGAGGAGAGCAGCAAAAAGACTACATAATGAATGAATCAGGCAGAGAATTCAAATGTTTTAACAGCGTGCGTAAAAGACAGATGGTTGTATACGCTGCAATGAGAGAAAGGGAGAGAGTTCCATGGGAGAGCTGTGGAAACCGAAAAGGAGCATCCCCACACACTGGATCGCTTGACACGAGGCACAGCGATTCACAGCGTGCTGGCAGAGGGAAGTGGACGAGGAAGATACAGGTACATTTTTTCTGTAGGTATTCCGGGCCAATTTTGTAGAAGACACGGTGCACTATGCACAGTGTTTTAAATTTTACTTGACTGGCTAGATGGAGCCAGTGCAGGGACTCGAGGATAGCAGAGGCAGAAGCAAGAAGCAAGGCACACGTAGCTAGGCGGGCTGTGGAATTTTGGAGGAGCTGAATGCAGTGAAGCAGATAGCTGGATTGGGCTAAGTAAAGGGAATTACAACAGTCAAGAGAACCCGCAACTAGGAGGAGACAACCCGGGGACAGAGTGCAGTGAGAAGAAAAGGGAGCACTTTCTGCAGAATCCAGAGCTTGAAGAGAACAGTTTGACAGACCGCACTCACTTGAGTCAGCATAGAAAGAGAGCCTGACAGCTTGACCACAAGGTTTGTCACCACTGTAGAAGGCTGTGCTAGGGGGCCAAGCTCAGGCGGCCATAGAGCAGAAGACCAAGGTTAGTCATCGGGTGGGGCACCGACGGTAAGAGCACTCAGTTTTATCGCTGTTAAGCCGAAGCCAGTTGTGGCCCATCCAGGCAAAGATTGCAGAGAGTTATAGTCAACAGCGCTGTACCCTGCAAAGGGAGTGCCAGGTCAAGCCGAATTAGGATCTGGGTGTCGTCAGCGTAAGGATAACACTGAAAACCAAAAGAGTGAATCACAGTGATAAGGGGCTGACTATGAACACTAAAAAGAGGAGGGGAGCGAGCAGAACCCTGGGGAACCCCACAGGTCAAAGAAAGGGACGGAGAAGTGAAAGGAGAAAGAAGAGGAGAGTGGGATCGATCAGTGAGAATGGAAAGAAACAGAAACCAGTCGAGGATCCGACCGGAGAACCCACTGATGATAATCTCTGAATCAGAATAGCATGGTCGATGGTATCAAATGCAGAAGAGAGATGTAGGAGGATCAGAACACTGATGCCCCCCGATCTACAATCTGCGCCAGATCGTCAAAGACCGATACCAAGACGGATTCCGTGCCCCGGCCCGGCCTAAACACTGACTGGAAAGGGTCCAGAAAGTGGAAATCCTCTAGAAATGAGCAGAAAGGGGGGGTGACCAGAGATTTTAGCAATATCATGGGGAAAGAAAGAAGAGAGATAGGATGGAAATTAGAAGGAGGAGAAGGGTCCGGTTTAGGCTCTTTAAGAAGAGAGATCACCAGAGCGTGCTTAAGTGCAGGGGGATATAACTGTTAGAGACAGATTTAGCCCTGACGACACTTAGGTCACAATGTGGGTTTTAGTCTGCGATCCGCAGATCCTGATTGGCTGCGCCCCCCGCCCTGTGTGCTAATTGTAGTTGAATAACTTTCTCAAACCAAATGCATCTCATTTCCTCTGTCAAAGTCTCTCTATCCTAAGGATCAGAAAACAAGCCTTCTCTGCCTATGCCCTAAGACTATGGAACCTCCTCCCCGTCAGCATCAGACTCCCCCCCACGCTCCTACAATTCAAAAGGAACTCAAGACCTACCTCTTTCAAGGAACCTCTCCTCCTCAACACCTAGGCCATCACATTGCCCCTCGTGCCACCTGATTCGCTAGACGCCGCCCACCCCTCTCCTCCCCGCCAACCGGTATAGCTGTACCCCTCCTCTGTGCACCTCTCTATCCTACCTTCCGCTGTATATCTGTTCTGTTGTTACCTCTGAAAAGCGCTCCCGTTATGTATCTGTATTGTTGTATACCTCTGTAAAGCGCTCCGTTGCTTCTCAACATAACAATAATAATAATCCTACACAGTCTAGGCTAGATCGCCTTTAGACAGTTCAACCCATGGAAGTAGCCCTCCAACATCCCTATTTATTACTGTAGCACAAACCCTTACTCTACCAGGTTAGATAGCATTCTGAAAATGAAATTTCTATGCCATGAAAATATATATGTACCACATGACATAAATAAAACGGTATTGATAAGGATAACCTATTCTTTCTCCTTGCAATCAGTAAACCCTCTTATTTTATCCCACTAGCTGATGGCAAGTGTTTTTTGTTTTTAGGGATCCTGGATGTTGCCATTGTGGATAGAGGAAGAAACGTGGTATCCAGCTCAAGAGATGGCACTGCCCGGTTGTGGGATTGTGGGAAATCTGCCTGCTTGGCAGAGGTGGCCAACTGTGGTTCTCCTGTGAACGGCATTGCTTTAGGCAATGCGGACAACACAATTAACCTGGGATCCCCAGAAGAAGCCCCAAGTAAGTTAACTTGATTCCAGGGCTCCTGTAAAAGGATTCTAATTTTATGCAAAGAAGTGTTACTAATTTGATGATCATTTAGTGTTTAAAGGTTGTGCCAAGTCTTGTACGTTTGTAAAGGCTCCCAAACACGTCACTTTCTCTTGCATGGTACACCCACACACCCTATCACTCTCCGCTTTCTACAATTTAAAATGTGTCATCCTGAACAATGTGCAAAGTCTGTAACAAGTGCCTTGTGATCCTTGGCTGCAAAGTCTTTTAATGCCTACTGTGTCATACAGAACTCACGTGACTTTCTCTAGCATTGTGTGGTTTATATGGATAGTTTGACTGACTTCGATTTGTGCAGTTGCACATTTAGGCTTTTTATTGCCCTATGGCCAAGTAAGTGCATGCGTTCCTGCCCTTCAACTTTGCTCAACTGCCCCTTCACCCCATTTTGTCACAGTTTGGCTCCATAGCTGGAGGACGGTTTTAAGGCTGTGAAGATTATTCCTGCTCGGAATCTATTAATTCTAGGTTATCAGCTATGTTATGTTAGTTGATATTGTATTGCCAGATCTCTGCTGCCCAGGATTTGGAGACGACAGGGCGTTCTACAGTTAAGTGCACAAGAGCTACTTGTTGAGGCCAATTGCCTACTTTTGGGTAGGTCAGAGAATCCTCATTTAGAGTATGTTATCCGAACATAAGCTGTCTACAAACTGGACACAAGTGAAGGTGGGTTGGAACAATGACTTTTAGTTTCAATGCTCAGGTATGTCATGAGTTACCTGCAGTCATCTCATAGGAAGCACCTAGAATGGTCTGTAATATGAATGCATCAGGCAAGCAGTACAGGCTCCTCTTAATAAAATGTTGATTGAAAAGAACCACAACTCCTTCTCATGATTCTAATGAGACTTTACAGATCTAGTGTTAGCAGGGCACATAGAGAGAATTAGACAAGATAACACCTGTTGCAACCCATGTGCCTCCAATCACCTGGGATCACTCACTATCAAACAGTGGAAAAATCACAAGTTAAAATCTGGAAACTCTGCCTCGAAACAGATGCTTCAGTAAAGTAAAGACAATTAGAGAAGGCGCTTGGAACCTGAGCATTTCTCCGGTGGAATAATGGATAAGGGAGACTTTATATTCATGAGTAGTGAGCAACAGCATACTGTCAGATTCCTCCGCTTCCAGCATACGCTGTGGGCCCGACACGTTCTACACTGGAACCATCATGGGCAGTCTAGTGGTTTGGCTGTTAACGTGACGTTCTGACGTCCCATATCAGGAACGTAGCCGGCTCCGGAAGATCGAGCTGTTACAACATCCAGGTATGCTGCACTGAAGGCTGTTGTTTCCTTGTTCCTTCTCACTTATCTATATGGGTAATATTTAGAAAAAATGTATTGTTCGGGTAATGTGAGGAGGCAGGAATGAGACTCGCACACAATGAATTTTGGTCAAAGACTTTTATTAAAATAAAAGGGGGTGAGGGAAATGCCTCTCTGTCCCTGCTTTAGAGCTGTTTCCCTACCTAAAACCAAAACTAAGGCTCTGTAGATATCAAAATGTTCAAAACAAAACTGTCCTGTGTCCAAAGTGTGATTCTGACCCTTACACTCTAAACAAATAAACTCTAAGGTGAGAAGGGAAATGTTGTTGGCCTTGAGTGATAGATAAATGTTCAAAAGAAAAATGTACAACTCCAATGCCAAAGTTACAGAAGGATAGAGTTCCTTGTTCCAGGGGGTGATTCCCTTCTGTGGATTTCTCTTAACTCTGTTGTACATTCAACAGATAACAGTTCCTTGAGTTTCTCTTCCTTCACAACACCACTGATATATAAAACAACTTGGTTCTTTATCTTTTATCTTGCTAGGATACCTGGTGTACTCCCATGCCAGGTTTTCCCTCTTCTTTTCACTGATTTTACACAGCCTTTGGCTCGTCCTGATCTATCCTTCTCATGACCCCTTTTATGGCAATGTATTTCTTACGCACTGTTCAATTTGTCCTTGCCTGGTGTGTTTCCCTACCATGGATTTCTTATTCACACTTGCAACTGCCTGGTATACTCTCCTGCCAGGACCTCTCAGAAACACACTTACAGCTTTACTTTGTCTGATTCACCCTCCTGTGAAGGCTTTTCTCGTGTGTGCCGTGCACACACTTTCAACTGTGATGTCTTCCTGACTTTGCAGTATCTGGTACTGAATTTGCCTGGTATACTATCCTGCCAGACTTTTCCTTTGTGTGTATTGCATACACTCACAGACTGGTAAGTCTTTAACTTCTCTTTTCACATTTAACAAAGTGCCCACTGACTTTGTCACTTTTCAAAACTTTGTTTACTATTTCAATGTGTATTTGCATGTGGCGTGGCTGCCCATATGCCTCGGTGTCCATGTTTCCTTTTCAGGGACTCGCCGGCTCTGGTTGGCATATTTCCTTCTTTCGCCAGCAAACCGTTGACTATCAGCATCTCTTCTTGTCTCGTTGCTTTTGCTCTTCGGTTTCTCTGCCTGTTGCAGTGCGTGCTGGGATCTTCTGCTCTGCATCAGGTTTCCATCAGGTAAGTGGTGTTGCTCAACAGCTGCAAACACCCAGGAGCCCTAGGTTGGCTTCTGGCTTTCCCTCAGCATGTCTTCTTTCGCCAAGGACCTTCTTCCACCACTTGATCCAGATGGCCCCTGTTAGGGGAGTTTTCCTAAAGTTCTACTGGCAGTAAGACTTTAGTAAGCTATCCCAGTGGTTTGTAGATCCCCCAACTCTTAGTATCAGTCAGTACTAGCTCAGGACCTTGGTAGTGTGGCAGAGCAGTCGGGCTTATCTTAAAAGGAATATGTGAGCTGTAGGTAAGTACTCTGAATCTTAGCTAGACAGGCAAAACAAAGAAGCACTTACACTTCTATTTATATAAGAGATATATATTTATTATATTTATACCAGAATCACTTTAAATACTTCCGACGTTTGCGGTGGAACACTTAGCAATACTAGATAATGTACTTCAAAGGGCACTTTCACTTTTGTGTTTGTTTGCGGTTACATTTGTAGCAATGTTAGAAAGGGAAAAGACAAGGTTATCGTATTATCGGTAATTGCACACTCATGCGGTTTTCAACAGGTCATGCGGTAATGCATTTACTCTGCAAACACATGGAGGAAAGTCACTTAAAGGGAGGAAAATAAGTGGTTAATGCAACATGAGCTTAGTTCAAGGTTCTAGAGATGGTTTCTTCGCCTGGCAAGTCTTTTTTTGTGTGTAAATTGCCTTTTATTGAGTTTAAACAGGATCAAGCATTGAATAAACTGAACAACATGAGGGATCACCCCTCCACAAACACATTTGTAAACATGACTTGCTAGCCCATTATTTCCCCACCCTCCCGCTACCCCCCTTTGATTCAGATAACCTGCTCCTTTGGCACCCTAAAATCTTAACTGCCCTTACATTTTAGTCCTAGACCGAGTGGACTCTAAACGTTTAATCCTTATCTCATCAAGTTCCATGGTGCACCTTCGGGCTTATTATCCTGCCGGGCTGGGCCAGTTCCCTCTTCCTGAGCCACCTGTCCTCTCTCCCCTCACCCAAATGTGTTGCCAAACTGTAACCATTCAGTTTCCACTGAGGAGCTCCCCCCATGGATCCCTGCTGTGATCTTTTCCATTAAATAAATCTCTTTTGCCGTGTTCAACCACTCTTTTACTGTGGGGAGGGTCCCACATTTCCAGTATCTGGCCCGACACACCCTTGCCGCCAAGAGGAGAAAGTGTGCCAAAGGCAGGAGTACACCCCATTGGCCTCCCGCTTCTCCAACCCGAACAATACCAACATAGGGTCCAACCTGTACATTCCCTCTCCTGCATCCTTGATCCACCGCAAAACCTCGGACCAAAACACTTGCACCCTAGGGCAGTCCCACCACATGTGCCAGTAGTCAGCTCTGGCTCCACATCTATGCCAGCAATGGCGGTCCACCGTTGGAAACATTTAGGAAAGGCGCATTGGATCATATTGCCAGCGATGTAGCAGTTTTATAGCATGAAGCTTGTACTGGCATGAAATGGACGTCTTAAAGGCCCTCCTACATATCAGCTGCCATAGGTTTCCCACCAGTACCATTCCCAGATCTCTCTCCCATCATGCCCGGAGTCCCTGTACAACACCATCTCTGGGTTCCAAAAGTGCCCCATAAAGGCGTGAGATGAGGCCTTTCATATCCGCGTGTCCATCCAGAACCCTCTCAGCCGGCATAAGGTCCCTCTGAATAAGTACCTTCACTTTTTTTGACAAGAATATTCCTTTTAGTCTGAGGTATAGCAGCACCAGCAATTTGCCTATGTCAAATGCCTCCTCCAAATCCTGTATACCTATAAACTCCCCTCCTTTCACCATTTGACCCACCCTTGCCAGTCCCCCCTCAAACCATGACTGGTACCGTCCAACCTCGGGTATCGTGTCTCTAACTTTATTATTTTTTTTTATTTAAAGTGCATTAGCCACAATTTGACTTTTAACACATTTCACAGACAAACTATTACATAAGCAGTAAAAA
Organism: Ambystoma mexicanum; assembly: GCF_040938575.1. NCBI lineage: Eukaryota > Metazoa > Chordata > Amphibia > Caudata > Ambystomatidae > Ambystoma > Ambystoma mexicanum. The sequence continues at coordinate 990,793,426 of NC_090941.1, forward strand.
CAAACCTTTACAGTTTTTAAGTACACATATCTCATAATAAAAGAAAAATAAGGAAAAATCAAGATAAAAAGACAAGATGAAACAAAACAAAAAATCTAACAACCAAATTTTTTACAAAAAGGAAATCAAGTTGTTATTAGCTTCCATTCCTTTAAAACTCTACCCAATTCAATTGATAAAGCCATCTCATTGCCCGACGATCGTACTCTAACCGGTGACGCCCAAATGTGGCTCATCGGGGAAGGCCATGTGGTAATCCCTTCCCCCTCTCCTCTCATGCCCAGTACTTCCCAGTGAACTCCCATGATTGGGTGATCCCTGATTCGTCTGCTCTTCGGGACCTAGAGCCATTCCCCTACCGTCCCCGGGAGTAAATGTTTATTTTCCAGGAATACCCACTGCTTATCTGGGTCCTCTCTCAGGTGCGGGACGTTTGCCCTAAGTTGCGCCGCCCTGTAATACATCATCAGGTCTGGTAGTCCTAACCCTCCCCTTTCTTTCGGCAATATTCGCGTCCCATATCCCACCCTGGGTTCCGGATGCGTGGCTTAGCCTCTTTCAAGTGGACTTCCGTTGCCCGGATTGGTAACATTTGGAATAGATATAGTACCCCCGGGAGGAGATTCATCTTTATTGCATTGAGCCTCCCAATCCACGACAACTGTCCCTTTCCCCATGAATTCATTTCTGAGAACAATTTATCAAACAAGGGGGGGATGTTTAGCGTGGCCCAGGTCTGACGATGTTGACCTCAAAGTATTTCACCCCTTTCAACTGGACCTGCAATCCCAGCGATTTCAATTCTTCTCCATTCCTAATGCCATCTAGAGAAAACAGGAAAACCACTGATTTTCCTTTATTCACATTGAATCCTGAGAACCTCCCAAACTCTTCAATTATTGCCATGGCTGCAGCGATCGACTGGACCGGATTCATTAGGTGTAGCATGACATAGTCTGCATACAGCCCTAGTTTAAACTCTCTATTGTCAACCCTGACACCCTCGACCTGTGGGGTTCTTCTCAGGTGCCATAAAGAAATAAAAGTGGCAGACCAAAACCAGATGCGTGCGCTAAGCACAAACCAACTTAGAATTGATAGGGTTCCAGCTGCGTTACCAGGTCACTGTCTGGGCAGGCCTGCTCACACCCAGAATATAGTCAGGATCATTAGTGTGTATGCCGGTCATACACACTAATGTTCTTCTCAGGTGCTCTGCCAGTATCTCCATAGTTAGAGCGAACAGGAGGGGTGACAGGGAACATCCCTGCCTCGTCTCTCTTTGTAGCAGAAAGGCCTGCAAGATTCTCCCATTGACTGTGACCCTAGCTGTCGGAGCTCCATATAGTGCCTGAATGCCCTTCTGGATCCCCTCGCCAAATCTACATTTCCTGAGTACCCCATGGAGGAAGCCCCTGTCCACTGGATCAAAAGCCTTCTCGGTGTCTAGGGCCACCAAAACTGGGTTCCCCTCCTCCGCCGCGGCAGCCCTCATAAAATGTAGCATTTTGCACAGGGTGTCTGCCCCTTGTTGGCCTTGAATGAATCCCACCTGATCTGAATGGATTAGTTTCGGCATAAGGCCATCCATTCGTGTGGCGAGTACCCTAAAGTTTTTTGCGTCTACATTATCTAGTGAGATAGGTCGATATGATTTGCAGCTCTCCGATTCTTTGTCCGCCTACGGTATAACCGTAACCAATGCCTTACCAAAGGATGGGGGGGGCCCTTCCGGTGGCCATGATATTAGTGAATAGGCCTGCCATGTGTCGCACCAGGGGCCCGGCAAAGGTCTTATAGAACCATGCTCTATATAGTGCCTTCCCCAGGTTTAGCCCTGCTATGGCTTTCAACACCTCCTCCTGAGTGATTGACTTGTCTAATTCAGCGATCTCTCCGCTCTGGAGGCTTAGCAGGGGTACTTCCGCCAGATATGCCGCCAGTGCTTCCTCGTCCGTCCACCCCCCCTTCCCACCTATACAGACACTCCTAGAATTCTGCGAATTTGTGGGTCACTTACCCTGCTCTGGAGCATAGCTTCCCTCCCTCGTCCCGAACCGCTGCCACCCACCTCTCTGCCCTCTGACCTCAGAGACTCGCCGCCAATAGTGCATCAGCCTTATCCCCCTTTTCATAGTATCTTTGTTTCAGGTATTGTAAACTAGCCAGCACCATTCCCATCTCTATGTCCTTTAGCTCCTGACGCTTTTCCCTTGCCGACTTGAGATCCTCCTCCCTCTCTCTTTCCTCCTTACCTTCTACCCAACTAGGTGACGGATCTCTCCCCTGAGGTTTCGGACCAATAAGGCCTGATTGTCATGATGCATACCCCCAGGCATCCAGACCACGTATCTCAGCCCTGGCAGCAGGCATCATGTTGCCTTGAGAAAACCCAGCAACCCCTGCTAGGGGCTTAGGCGCCATGCTCATATGGGAGACCAGTCCTGGCGCCATAGGCGCCAGGCTCATAAGTGCACACTTACCTGATGAAGACCATGCTGCAAGAAGATCCAAGCCCATGTGAGGCCTGGAAGGGACTACTTTACCTTAGGGACTATTTTATTACTTGGGTGTGGTCGGGGAGGAATACCTACCTGGCACTACTTTGAAGGCTATTTAAACCACGCCCGAAGAGCAGCACACGCTTCGCGTTATTCTGCATCCAGCAGCGTAACGTTCACCGTGCCAGCAGAAGCATCCAGCCTTCTGCCACGCCCGCCTCGAACCTCGAGCTCCTAGAAAGAAGGAAAGAAGCAAAGGTTAGAGCAAGAGTATTACCTGATTTCTTACCTGATTCCGGATTCATTGCATCTTCAAACCAGAGGAAAGACTTTGTTTTAAAAGCATCCTGCGCCAGACTCGCCGTTCCACGCAGCATCTCTTCGATCCGGCGCTGTCTCCATCTTTACATCGCCGAATCCCGGCACCTAAGGGGGACAAGAAACAACAAGGTGAGCAGAGAGAACAGACAGAGACAATCTCTTTAACCGCCATATGCTTACCTGATTTTACCGCCGGAGGTATAATTCATCAGCATGCCACATCTTCTTATGCCGCACCTGTTAGATAAGGAGAAAGCAGCAAGTTTAACCCTTTGCATTATTTACCGGACAGTGTTAGGTAACAGACTTCTCCAGCATGGGGTCTGGCATGGATTCACATGCTCATGAATATTCCCCGTCGTCAGGCTGGGAATCCTTGGTAAAGAAAAAATCAGTATCAGTTTCGTTTCTGATCTGTCTTTCGTGGTAGTAACCAATCACTGATCTCTGCGTCATACTGACCACAGCCAATGACTGCCCTCTACCTAAGCCCCGCCTCTGGCAGCCATCTTCAGATTTTTACCGCACGTTCAAGTGTTGGGATCCTCGTGCTATTGCTCTCGAGCGTTAGTGCTATTGTTCACGTTTTTTCTCAGAAAAATTTCTCTTTTTCGGTCAAAAGAGCCTCAAGCTCCACCGTTTCTTCATCCGATCAACGGGTACCCGTGTCAGATTCGTCTACGCCCCTCAAGGGTGAAGATTTCGTCGAGCCACGCTTTTGGAGGACTCCAGAAGTTTCTCAAGCCCATCTCGGACATGGCCCAGGAGAAGGGAAGCTCGACCCCCAGAAAGCTGTTCAGGGTCTGCCCTGGATGCCAGCTTCAGAATGTCTTTAAGGAGGACGAACACTCCCTTTGCCTTTACTGCCTACATGAGGACAAGACGCACGTGGAGAAGGACTGTGCGTTTTGCGGCAATATGTCGGAGCGGACCATGAAGGACCGCCATCAACGTCTCGCCAACTGGCTGGAAGGAAAGAGCCCGTCAGGCGAGAAGAAGAAGAAGAAGTCCGAGCGGTCTTCTAAGACTTTTGAGGGCGCCCCGGCGACGGGGGTCCAACAGAAGGCCAAGCACCGCGAGTCCGCTGGCACCGGGAGCGCCGAACGGTCGGGCTCTACGGGCGCCAGGCAGGGCGCATCCTCCCCGGCACCATCGACCACGAGCCAACGCTCTGGCTCGGGTAAGAGGAAGGCCGAGCACCCGCCGGAAATCCTGGAGAGACCCCGGTCGTGCCCTAAGGCCCCATCGGAGGGGGAGCGAGGTGGAGACCCTCCCCCCAAGGAGAAGGCGGTGAGCGCACCTAAAGTGGTGAAAGCCTTGATCCATCCGGCCAAGGCCTCTATCGAGACAGTCGCGGCGGCCCTGGCTCAGCCTGTGGAGGCTACACCAGTGGTGGCGACCCCGGGGCCCAGAATCTCCCTGCCACCGCGGAGGGAGTCCTCTTTCATGCCCATCGACAGGACCCCCGTGAAACCTCCGACGGAGAAGAAAAAGGGGGGGCAGGAGGTCGTCGTGTACTCGGCCTCAACCTCTGAGGAGGAGCTGATCGAAGTCTTAGGCCATGGCTCTGGCGTGGAAGAAGGCCATCCTGTCGGGAGGGACCCCGACTTGGAAGACGACGAGGGCGTCGAGGATGCCGACGGGGCTCCTGATCGCTCGTCGGATCTCCCTCAACCAGTGCCGCAAGACAACTCGGCGGCCATTTTGTTGGCTATACAGTCCTTATGCTCGGAGATAAGGACGAGACTGCCGTTACCACCAACGGAGGAACCGCTCCCGACGGGGGACCCGGAGCCAGGCCCTTTTGGGAGCCCTCCCCCTAGGAGAAAAAGGATTCATCCTCCACCTCCTTTTCAGCCATCGCGCCCTGTTCAGCCCTCCTCCCCGTCCACGACCCGTGGGGATGATACAGGGACTGACACGGCCGCGACGGGTACAGACGACGAGGTTTACGACGAGGATCTCCCGTCGTCACCACCCACCCGGGCTTCCCCGCCCGACGAGATTGGATCGTTTCACTCCATGATCGCCAGGGCATCCGAGCTTTTCCAGCTCTGCCCGGAAGAGAAGAAGAAGGAAGGTTTCCTTTATCAACGGCGTGAGACCAAGAGGAAGACGGTCCTCATTGTACCTCTACTAGACGATATTTGGGATGAGGGCCTCGCCCTCCTCAAGAACCCATCCACGACGCCGGCTAGAAGGGATCGGTACGAGAAGAAGTACCGGGTCCCGGACGCGGCCCCCTTGTGCCTTCGGGCACAGCCGACCCCGGACTCGGTCGTCTCCGCGGCGGCCAGGAAGAAAGCGGGGGGGGGCGCGGCCTCTACGTCAACCTCCCCGCCGGACGGCGAGGGAAAGAAATTAGACACGATGGGCCGCAGAGTCACCTCGTCGGCAGCGACAATGATTAAGGCGGCCAACGCCTTGGCTATCGTAGCCCGCTACGACAGAGAGTTGTGGTACAAACTGGCACCCTGCTGGACTTCCTACCAGACGACAAGAGGGCGGAAGCCCTAGAGATCTTGCAGGAAGGAGAGGTGGCGTTGGACCACGCGATTACGATTGCGACGGACATCGCTGACACTGGATTTCGCCAGTTGGGCAACGGCGTGTGCCTTAGGCGGCGTGGATGGCTCAAGGCTACTGACTTCCGTCAGGACGTGCAGACCAGAGTCTTGGACATGCCGTTCGACGGAAACAACCTGTTTGGGAAAACAGTGGACGATTCCTTTCAAGCCATCAAGGCGGACACGGAGACGGCCCGGGCTCTTGGGGTTCTCCAGCAATGGCGGCCGCCCTTTCGGAGCGGCGGAGGCAAACAGGGTGCCTCCAAAGGTTCCAGTGGCGGATTTTCCACCTACCGTCAAGCGGCCCGTTCGTCGTCACAGGAAGCTTACAGGGGACGAGGCAAGTCAGGCGGACCCCGCCGTCGTCGCCAAGGAGGACAAGGCGGCAAAGCCTCGTCGAAGCAGGACTGAACCGGCCGTGGGGTCGGGCCCCCACCGAAGCACCCCGGTGGGAGGCCGGCTGGCGAGCTTCTTCAGCGTGTGGGAGTCCATCTCCACCGACCATTGGGTGCTGGACGCCCTAGCTCAGGGTCACACGCTCGAGTTTCTAAAGAGGTGCCCGCGCGTCCCCCCTGTGGCCAGGAAAGAACATCACGTCCCTCAACTTCTCTTGGAGGTAAAGGCGATGCTCAAGAAGGGCGCCATCGAGCTCGTCCCAAAGAGGCTTCAGGGCTCCGGAGTTTACTCAAGATACTTCCTCGTAAAGAAGAAGACGGGAGGATGGCGTCCCATCCTGGACCTACGACGACTGAACAAATTCATCAAGGCACAGAAGTTCCGGATGGTCACCCTCCAACACGTCCTGGGTCAACTGGAGGAGGGCGATTTCCTGTCGTCGTTGGATTTGGAGGATGCCTACTTCCATATTCCCATCCTAAAGGGACACCGAAAGTTTCTCAGGTTTGTGGTCCAAGGGCGTCACTACCAGTTCAGAGCCCTTCGCTTCGGATTGAGGTCGGCACCCAGGATGTTCACCAAGTGCCTTGCACCGGTGGCGGCGCAGCTGCGCCGAGAGGGGATCCATGTCTACCCCTACCTGGACGACTGGCTCATCCGAGCAAAGACGAAGGAGCTCGCCGTGGAGCACACGGCAAGGACCGTCCAACTACTCACGGACCTGGGATTCTCCATAAACTACGCCAAGTCCCACCTGGTGCCCGGGCAAGACGCTCTGTTCTGGGAGTGAAGCTCGACACAGTGTCGCTTCTGGCCTCTCCGTCGGAGGAAAGGACGAGGGCCATCTTGGGCAAGGTGCAGCGGATGCTGGTTGCGGACGCGGCTAGGGTGAGGTCCATCAAGTCCCTCCTCGGAATGATGTCTTCTTGCATTTATCTCATCCGCCTGTGCAGGCTCCGGATGCGCCCGTTGCAGGAGTTCCTGGACGCGCGCTGGATCCAGATGACGGGCAGCTTCGAGAAGAGGATCACACTCGACGAGAGTTTCCGACGAGCGATCCGGTGGTGGGGCACCCGCGCGCATCTGACGGCGGGCATGAACTTCCAGACCCCCGGCCACCAGGAGACAGTGACCACGGATGCCTCCCTGGAAGGGTGGGGAGCGCACACCGAAAATCTGCACACGAGAGGCCTTTGGCTTCTGACGGAGAAGTCCCTCCATATCAACATCCTGGAGCTCCGTGCAGTGTTTTGGGCCCTCAGGTCCTTTCTTCCGTCCCTCAAGGGCAAGGTGGTGAGGATCTTCACCGACAACACCACCACCATGTTCTACATCAGGAAGCAGGGCGGTACCAGATCCCCAGCCCTGTCCAAGGAGGCGCAGGATCTGTGGCATTGGGCCGTCACCCAAGGGATGTTTCTGGTGCCGTTTCATCTGGCAGGGATAAAAAACACCATCGCCGACTCGCTCAGCATAGAGCTGCGCTCGTGCCACGAGTGGGAACTACGACAGGATCTAGTGGACCGCCTCTTCCGACGGTGGGGCACACCCCAGATCGATCTGTTTGCGACGGTGACGAACTCCAAGTGCCGGAGGTTCGCCAGAAGGTTTCCCCAGCCGAGGAGCATGGGCGATGCTTTCTCGTTCCCCTGGGAGGGCCTGTTTCTATATGCGTTCCCTCCATTGCCATTGCTGATCCGGCTCATCACCCATCTCAAGAGGTCACGGTGCAGGATGATCCTCGTCGCACCTGCGTGGCTGCGGCAGATATGGTTCCCGGACCTTCTGGACTTGTCAGCGTCCCCGTCAATCAAGCTACCAGTGGATGCGGTTCTTCTCTCCAGGGAAGGAGGCGCCATCCTTCATCACGACCCGAAGTCGCTGAACTTGCAGGCCTGGCTCCTGCAGCATTAGAGTTTGGAGGATACGACATACCGGCCGACTGCAGAGAGGTTCTTGCAAAGGCCAGGGCGTCCTCAACTCTTAAATGCTATGGACACAAATGGAAGAGGTTCTCTGTCTGGTGCCACGCACAGAAGATTAACCCTCTACGAATTACGGCTCCCCGGGTACTGCCGTACCTTCTGACGCTGGCCAAGGCTGGACTGGCGCACGCGTCCATCAAGATTCATCTTGCTGCGATCTCCCGATACACCAGAACCACGGGGCGGACGTCTTTGTGGTCTCATCGTCTGGTGAAAGAGTTCATGAAGGGACTGTTCAGATCGTTCCCGCCGGTGAAGGCTCCGGCCCCGGGGTGGGAGCTCAACGTGGTGCTGACCAAGCTCATGGGACCTCCGTTCGAGCCTCTGCACTCTGCTCCGTTAAAGTTCCTGTCGTGGAAAACAGCGTTTCTTGTGGCCATCACCTCCGCACGAAGAGTGCGAGAGATCCAGGCCCTTTCCTGCAAGCCCCCGTACTTGACTTTTCACGACACGAGGGTAGTGCTCAGGACGCACCCCTCCTTCATGCCCAAGGTGCCGTCGGACTTCCACCTCAACGAACCCTTGGTGTTGCCTGTTTTCTTCCCGTCGCCTTCGTCGCCGGCCGAAAGGACTTTGCACTCGCTGGATGTGGCTAGAGCGCTGAAGTTTTACGTGGACCGCACAAAGTGTTTTCGGAAGACGTCACAACTTTTTGTGAACTTTGGACCTGTCAATCAGGGGAAGGCTCTCTCAAAGGCCTCCATTTCCAGATGGCTCTCCGGCTATATCATGTACTGTCATCGGTTGGCAAACCGACCGCTGCCTGGCCGTCCGAGAGCCCATTCCACCAGAGCGATCGCAGCTACCACGGCGTTCCTATCTGGTGTGCCCTTGCCTGACATCTGCAGGGCTGCTATGTGGAGGTCGACGCACACCTTCACGAAATTCTACTGCGTCGATCGGGAGGAGTCCAGGGTCGGCCAAGCAGTGCTGCGCAATCTGTTCGCCTAAGGTGAACATGGTCAGGAGGTAAGAATTGCTTAATGTTGAGTTTGATGTAATGCTTAATGTTGAGCCTTTGCCACCTCCCGTGGTTGTGCATGTGTGTACTGCTATGTATTCTTTACTAATGAGCATGTGAATCCATGCCAGACCCCATGCTGGAGAAGGAACAAGTTACTTACCTGTAACTGTTGTTCTCCGGCATGGGTCTGGCATGGATTCACATGCGAACCCTCCCGCCTACCCCTCTGCGGCTCTTCACTTGGTCATACTGCCACTTCACGTGCTACCAAATCTGAAGATGGCTGCCAGAGGCGGGGCTTAGGTAGAGGGCAGTCATTGGCTGTGGTCAGTATGACGCAGAGATCAGTGAATGGTTACTACTACGAAAGACAGATCAGAACTGATACTGATTTTTTCTTTACCGAGGATTCCCAGCCTGACGACGGGGAATATTCATGAGCATGTGAATCCATGCCAGACCCATGCCGAAGAGCAACAGTTACAGGTAAGTAACTTGTTCCTTTTACCGGAGCGCTTTCAGCTGTCAATCTTCTTATTGGGTCAAAGCTGCAAGATAAAAGAGGAATTGGGCAGGAGTGAACTCCAGACATTTTTAACTCTTACGAACTATATACTTACGGCTCTTTGCCAGGACCTTTTAGAGTCAGGATTCGTCTACAACTCTTCCAATATCCTCAGGCCAGTGAAGTAACTGATCATCAACGCGTCCCTACGTGCTTCGCAGGATGGAGGGCTCATCCTTCAAGAATATAAGGTGAGATTGCTGAGAGGGCGCTTCAGAGGTGATTAGTGGGGAGGGCAGTGGGGGTGCTATCACTTGAATCCACAAGTGGCTAAATCCATCTCTCCACTTGTAGGAGAATAGTTCTACGGGTCAAGCTGACAAGATTAGGAGGGCAGATCCAGTCAGACATCGCTGCACTACGCATTACGTGGGTGGAGGCCGCAGCAGTCCGGGTCCGACCGACGCCCCTGTGGGAGCCAGGTGAGCGTAACACTGATTCTCTTTTTAGAGGCACCCTCCCTGATAAGAGGGCCCCTCCATGTTGCTTTCACCGCGTCCCATACCCTGCCCTTTTCAACTTCCCCTGTGTCATTGAGTCGGAAGAATTCCTCAATCGTACCCTTCATTTCATCTGCAAAGATGGTGTCCCTCAGGAGGAGGACATTGCACCGCCAAAGGGATTCCCAGGGTCTCAAGCCTGTTAGGGCCACATCCATCTCCACCATGTTGTGATCCGACCAGCTAATCGGGAGATGTTCGCATTTACTAACCCTAATGACTGCTGGTGATCAATGAACAGGTAGTCTATCTTCGTTCTGGATCCGTGGACTGACGAGAAGAAGGTGCAGCCCCTCGTAGCTGGGTGACAGTCCCGCTACACGTCTATCAAGCCCTGGTCCCACATATAATCCACCAAGCCTCTTTCTGCGGGTCCACCCCTGCCCCCCCGTGGAGATTTTCCCACCGCTGTGATTAATTTTTCTGTCCGCCCACATATTAAAATCTCCCCCTACGATGAGAACGCCCCCCCGTCCTATCTCCTTCATCTCAAGAACTGCATTCGGCCCACATTCGGGCAATATATGGATGCTATGGTCAACTGTGAATTCTGTATGGTCCCTGATACCACCAGAGCCCTCCCATCAGCTCCACGCCAGACCACTGGGTCCACCATTCTCATTCTCTGATTAAGTATGACCTCCACTCCTCCCTTCTTAAGAGGCCCCGAATCCCAGAAGACCTGCCCAATGTGTGCCCCTACGATGAGTCGTTCTTCCCCATGTAACATTCGAGTCTCCTGTACCAGGAGCACATCTAGGTCACAGTTCCGCATTTCTTTCCCCAGCAAGGAACGTTTTGTGGGGGAGTTCAGGCCTTAAATATTCAAAGTTCCCATTTTACGAACCTCCATCCGGCTCACTTTCTCAGAGTGTGCCATTCGGAACCATGATTTCCCCTTCTGACCACTTGGTTTTCAACCATTACAGAATTCTCCATATCTACTTCGGATCTGCCTTTCCATATAGAAATTCCCAAATCCATCTTATCCCATCCCCCCCTTCCCCTCCCAACCCTCTGAAGTTTGTCTTGCACGAGACGCCCACCCTAAGGTGTGCCACTAAGGATGAAGTCTGATCTCCCCCGTTGTCGCCAATATTCCCTCATATCCCCCCGGTGGTATTTCTGCACACTTAGCTTCCCCCTTTCTCCAGCTGTCTGGAGTTCTCTTTCCTTCATCTCTTGTCTCCATTCTTCTTCTGTCGGGAGGTGTTCAGCTTCTGGAATTTTCTGCCGCCTTGTATCTTCTTTTTTGGGGTCTGCGGGCCAAGGGGCCCTCGCCGTTCCTGTGAAGCCACCTCTGCCCCCTCTTGATCCACGGCCATATTTTCGCCCTTAAGGCCCTGGAGCACCTGCAGTGCCTCCTGACCACTGTTCACCCAGTAATCCACTTCTCTGCATTCAAATGTCAGAGCAAAGGGAAAGGACCAACGATATTGGATGCCTTTATCAGTCAGCCATTGCGTGAGAGGGCGGCAATCTCTACGGCGGGTCAACGTCAGTCCCGACAGGTCCTGGAACACCTTAATCTTGTCACCTTCATACTGGAAGCTTCCCAGGCGCTTTGCTTTTTCATGAAACTTTCATCTTCTCCCTATATCTGAGGAAACAAACTACTGTGGACCTTGGGCCTTTAACACCTCCGCCTCTATGGGCTCTTTCCAGCTGCACCTCTTTACCCCCTTCTAGTGCAAACAGTTGGTTTATCAGGCCTTGTACCTTCCGTCCCACTTCCATTACTGACTCCACTTTCTGCTCTTTCACTCCCAGAATGCGTAGGTTGTTGCACCTCTCTCTGTTCTCTAAATCGTCCAGCTTCAACAATGTTTTTTCCTCCCGCATTTCAAGGTCTGTTAAACGTGCTTCATATTTCATATCGAGGATGTTCACCTGTAAGTGGTTGGTCTCCATCCCCTCCATCTTGTCCTCTAATTTATCACCCTGACTCTGAGATCACAAATAGATGCTTGGCTATCCGTCCTGATTGCTTTGATCTCCTGAAATATGTCCCTCAGGTCTTCTCTGGTCAGGATCAGAGCGGGCGCACCCTCTTCGGTCGCCATCTTGTGTAGGTCAAAAGGGGTTCCCTTCTGGGTGCTCCCTGACTGTCTCTGGAAGTGTTGCAATGACAGGACCCCTGTGAGGACCCCCCTGTGGTTGCAATCTGCTCTTGTGTCTCCTCCAGGATGACTACCTGTTCTCTCAGCCTGGTTTAGCCCCCTTTCTTCCATGGTTGGGGGTGTGTGACAATGAGATAGGCAGGCGGCTTGATGGAAAGTAAAAGGGGTCTTTATTCAGATTTTTTCAAATTGATAAAAAAAGAAAAGAAGCTTCAATCAGATTTTTCTGCAATGTCCTTCTCTGTGCTTACGCTGGGTTTCTCCTCTGATCCTTGCAGGGAATGTGGTAAGGACTTCTGGCAAGACTTCTTCTCCTAGTCCTCATACGCCCATCAGCCTTCAGCAGCTCCTGATGTCCCGTCAGGTTCGATCTGCAACAAAACCCAGAATGAACACACTCTTGCCTTCCCACGTTGTCTTTATATAGGCACAATCTAACAGGCCAATCAGTGTTCACTTCCTCCTCCAGTCTATATAAACTCTCCCAAGCCCCGCCCCCTTTTCCCTTGAGGCATTGCAAGTTGTCTTCGACCTCGACCTCCACCCGCTCCCTGTCCCAGTCATCTCTGACCAGGTAAGTGCTTGGTTTCTCCCTGGAAGGGGTTTTGTGGGTCTCTGGGAATCTTGTGTTTTTGGCCTGCCCTATTATGTTGTCACAGCGCTGTCTTTCATAATCCGCGGTTCCGCGGTTCTGATGTGGGTTACAACTGCCGAGCACCCGCAGCTTCCCCATGCCGCGGCAGCCCTACCTCTCCCGGCTCGCGGTTCCTTGTCTTCTCTGTCGGCTGTCAGAGGCGAACATCGGCGTCTCTGCTAATTCGCATGAGTGCAGCATTCTGACTCTCGTTTGTCCGCCCTGAGGTTCCATTTCTTTCAGACAGTCGCCAGAGTCGAACGTCGGCGTCTCTGCTAGTTCGCATGAGTACGGCGTCCGACTCTCGCGTGCCTGTTTTGAGGTTCCATGTTACATTTCCCAGTCTGTGCTTCGCCTGGATTAGATATCTCCTGACCCCAACATTCCCCAACCAAGTGGGTCTCTGGGTCTCCGGCCCCTCTGTGGTATAACTGACCCTCTTGACTGTTACAGGGTGGTATAATGTCAGCGACTCTTTTCACTGCCCTATAGGCTCCTAGTCCGCCTTCTGCTTCTCTGGCTAGCCCCACTTCTGCTCTGTGGGTCTGCGCCCCTGTGTATCAGGGCTACTTTGGCCTTGACCCCCATGGGGTACCTACCGCCCCTACATCCTCTGTATTGCTTCGCAGGTTCTGGCCACCTAGCAGCCCTTTTTGCCACCTCACCAGGGGGTCCTCCCTCCTTCTAAGAGGGTATGCTCGTGTCCAGGTGCTGGGTGTGTCCTGGCGTGGGGTCTGGGCCTGGCCCTCCCTTGCCGCCTCAGGTTATGGCACCCCAGTCGAATTTCACCTCTGCTGCCCGGTCTGGGGCAGTCCCACCAACCTTTATACTGACCTCTCCTCCTCCCCCTCTGGTTCCACGTGGCTCCCTCTGTGTGGTGTCATGCAGTGTGGTATCCCCAAAGTACCTCTGAGTCAGGGTTTCATCCTCTGGGCCCGGGTTCCAGCAGTTCTAGGGGTCACCCCCTCTGATTTCCTCCTCGGGTCTCCCCACGTCGTGTTGTGATCCCCTGGGGCCTCTCACCTCCTGGCGCCACGTGGGCGCGTGCTGGCATCTTCTGCAGTGGGTTTCTCTCTCCTTCGCCTGGTGTCCCTCAGCTCTCAGATCCCGACAGCTCCTCCTCTGCTGTCCCGCCTACCATCCTGGGTGGTTGCTCCTCTCTCTGCCAGTCTCCGGTCCCTTGGGGCTCTGTTGGCGTTCCTTCACCGGCTCTCCTGCTTGCTTCAGTATGAGGCCTCACCTGCTTTTGGTGGCTCTTCCTGTCGCTGGTGCCTCCAGTCCTCCGCACTGTCACAAGCCTGGGGTTTGCTCGAGCTGCCCCGTGCCCCTCCAGCATCCCGTTCATACCACTGTTGGTCTGCTTCCTGCTTTTGCTTGCCGGGATCACCTCTCTGTATCCTTGCAGTCTCCCGCTGCTTTCCTGCGACATTCCAAGTGACCAGTTCTAAGCTTCCGTCTCTACACGGTAAGCTGCAAATGGTGTCGCTACCTGCTGCAGGGGTCCCTGGTCGGACCCTTTCCTCGACTTGCTCTTCGACCTCAATGGTGGGTGAAAGGGTGCCACGACTCTCTGCACCTCTTCACGTGCGGCCCGACCCTCCTCCTGGCTCCGGCTCTCCGGGGCCTCGCTGACACCTGCTGCCTTTCGTTCTGCTTATGGCAAGGGCCCTCCACAGCCTCCGACCTCTCCTGGGTTGCCGGTGCTCCAGGCAGGCGCTGGACAGCCTTGTGCTCCACCGGGGGAAGGATCAATTTCTCTGACTCAACGGCTCGAGACAGAGCTGCTTCCTCACGCGACCATCCTGGTCCGCGCCGCCTAGCGGTCTCCCTGGCAAGTATTTTGAGTCCAAAAACGCAACACTAGCTAAAGGCAGAGGGCTTGAAGTCTTGACAAACAGCAAATAATGAAGAGATCCTGCGGATTTGTTCCAGTGTCTAATGTTATTGAAGCAGCAAGTTTACAACTAACAAAGGAGACCTAAAAATGGTCTCAAGGAGGGGACACAAGCAGCAGCTTGAGTCAGAGGTAAGAGGGTTTGCCATGGACACCTCTACACGCACTCCAACGCTCTGGAGCGACTTCTTGGAATCCGGTAAGCACTACCTTTTTCCCCACAATACATTTGGTTTGAAGAAAGTGTTTGTGTTGGCTCCTCCACAATGTGGCAGCTCTGGACACGACCTCTGGATTCCTTGGTCTGGTGATGAAAGGCAGGACAATGGACGGTGTCTCTCAGCAGTCTCGAGGGAGGACCTGTAGCATGACTTTCAGCAGCTTCTTGGTTCACTCTGCGGTTTTGGCGCCTTTTCAGCAGCAGCAACAAAGGACACGGATTGCCCAGTCAATCTTCTTCGCTTCCTGCAGTCCCACGCTCGGGTGAGGAGGTCTGGGCGAGTTGGATCGGATCTCTGGAGTGTTATTACGGTTTCAGCAAAGATTTGGATGGATTCGGCCTTTCCACGACGATGCACTCAAATGAGCAGCAGGTCTCCTGGTATTGGGGTTCTGCAGCTCTGGAAGCTCCTAGGACCTCGGGAGATGTCTTGTTTTAAAGTGTCTGTCTTCCCCCCCCTCCAGTTTCCCTTTAACAAAGAAAAGGCTCACACATGTCCACCTGTGTTCGAATACACTTCCTAAGGAGACATTATTTTTTTGGGCTATTGTCAGTTCCAGTCTGTGCATGACTACCTAATTATCGAGTTCAAGGGGTCGTGACTCCTCTCTCCACAGGGAAACGGGATGGTTGTTTTTTTGGTCTTTTTTCCTATTTTATCTGGCGTATTTATCATGGAAGTCGAACCATTCCAGCTCTGACTCAGGGTCACCATGTATTTCCGCTGTTAAACGTTCCATCAAGTATACGTTTCTGGGTTGTATTGATCCACTCTTTCTTGTCACGGGGGAGCTCTCTCTTCCAGTGTGTGGCAAGACAGGTCCTCCCCGCTAACAGCCCATGTACCCTTTTCGGCAATCTTATATATTCCCCCTCCTCCTCTTGTAGACCAAACAATATCAACATTGGTGTCTTCATCCTTGGGATCCCATCCAGGTCCCTAATCCAACTAAGAACCTCATCCCAATAGGCATTGGCCCCATCACAACCCCACCACATGTGCCAGTAATCGGCCCTAGACCACATTCTCGCCAGCAGATGGGGCTCTCACTTTGGAACATTCTGGAAAGCCTCACCACGTTGTATTGCCCACGTTGGAGCAGTCTCACCTTTTTTACATTTCCAGCACACACTCCTCTGCAATCTCTCTCAGCATTTTACAGAAGGGGGCGTTTGGCTGTCCAGTCAGGACAGCCAGACCCTCTGTGGGAGCTGGTCCTATTCAGGCACTCTGGCAGACAAAGGACAGGGGGGTGGAAGACTCCTCCCCCCTTCCAACCTGCCCAGACACTCTGGAGCCTAGGAGGGGATACCTACTGGTTCCCGCCAAAGGCAAAACACACACAGACCTCCCCCTCCCAGAATGGTAGAAGAAGGGCTAACAAAGAACAACCACGCTAGTAATGGCGAAAAAAGGAGGACCCATGTTGGTACCTGGGTGCCCCTATTGGGCACTACTGGGGCTATACTAGTGTACAATATGGTAGCTATGGTATACAGAGAAGAGAGCCTACATCCAAGCCCGCATCTCTGCGGCATCTAACAACTCGGCCGAACTTTTGCTAATCTGCAAGGAGCTGGCCAATCCTGCTGCAGTCTCTACCTCTCCTGTTCCCTCGCAGACCTTCTGCCCGGCCTTGGCCTCTCATTTCACAACTAAAACTCAGGACATCCTATGCACCCTCTCTTCCTCTACCTCCGCTTCCTCCTCCTTTACCACTCCTGACCCGCCTGAGACAGTCTCTCCTCCTCCTTTCTCCTCCTCTCACCTGATGATGTTTCTAGACAAGTCCGATCTATGAAAGTCTTGTCAAAGCATGTTCTCCCATGGTCGTCCAGAAAAATCTAGGACCACATTGACACCCTTGCTCCAGCCATGGCCGATTTCTGCAATCATTCCTTTGCCACTGGAACTTCCCCTCCCCCTTAAGCACTCGTGTGCACCCTCTTCTAAAGAAGCCCTTGGCCGATCCTTCCTCTTCGGCTACCTATCTCCCAAACTCCATCACTCCTTTCCTGGGCAAACTCTTGGAAAAGTTGGCCACATCCCAGCTTAATCTACATACTGAATCTGTTGGTTGTCTCCATGACCACCAGTTGGGCTTCAGAGCTGCCAGAATCACGAAAACTGCTCTCCTGAACACCCGTGAAGACTTGCTCTCCAATCTTGACTCTAATCTCCCTTCTGTCCTCATTCCACTCTATCTATCCTCTGCTTTTGACACCGTCAACCATGCCATCCTGCTCAATCGTCTCTGTGACAAACTTGTTATTACTGATCAGGCCCTGGCCTGGTTGATCTCCTTTCTCACCAACCGACTCTCTCAGGTCCAACTGGGATATTGCCTCTTTTTTTATCTCCCTCTCTACTTGAGTGGTTCCCCAGGGGTCTAACCCCTCTCCCTGGCTCTTCAACCACTACCTGGCACCTCTTGCCCACTGCATCCCTACTTTCTGCTCCAATTTTCAATGTTATGGGGATGACACTCAGCTCTCTTTCAGGCTCCCCTCAGCCACCTCTGCTTCTTCTCTCATACCAGACTGTCTGGCCGCAATTCAGGAATGGTGTGCCGCCAATGATCTCTGCCTTAATGCCAGTAAGTCTGAGATCCTCCTCATTGGGACACCCACTCTCTCCTTGCCTCTCTCTGTCCACCCACTATGGGCCCTCTTCCTGCTCCTAACGGTGAGGCTAAGAACCTTGGTGTCATCTTCAACTCCACCCTCTCCTTCTCTCCTCACATCTCTGACGTGTCTTAGAAGTCAAACTATCAGCTACACCTCCTCAGAGGTATTCTTCCTTGCCTCACTTTTCCCCAAAAGCTCATTGTCTCCAGAGCTCTGGTCCTCTTTATGCTGGACTATTGCAACAGCCTCTTTCTAAATCTTCCTGCCTCTACTCTTCGACCTTTACAACTTATCCAGAACAGGACTGCAAGACTTCTCCTCACTCTCAAGCCCAGAAATCGTATCTCTATGGCTCTGAAATCTCTTCACTGGCTCCCTGTGGCTGCAAGGATCAACTTCAAGATCCTCTGCATCACCCACAAGGCTTTCTGAGGCCTGGGACCGCTCTACCTCCAACTTTCTCTTCCAAAACATCTTGCTTATCGAACTCTCCACTCATTACCATCCAACTCTTGACGGTCAGACGTTTCTCTAAGCCGCGATTTGGGGGCAGAGCTATCTGCTCGGCTGGGGCCTCCCTCTGGAACAGCCTCCCTGCCTCTCTCTAACTTTAGCAGAACCACCTCCAGTTCTGGAAGCAACTCAAGACCCTCCTTTTTTTTCTCACCTTTCTCTCTTCCTCTCCCCTGCTGATGCACCTGACTGCTCCACGCACTGGTCACCTCGTCACCCCCTGCACTCGGGCCCAGGCTCCTGCATGTCCAGTTGCCCTCGCACTGCCACCGGGTTCCCCAGCAGTTAAGGGTCTGTATCTGCAACCCTACAGTACTTTCTCTCTGCGCTTATGAGCCACCCGCTGGCTGCACCTGTGAGTTAACTGCACTCCCCCCCCCCCCCCCCCCTTGGCACTTCTTCCCTTTCCTCTTCCCCGCACTTGCACGTTCTGAATGACGCAAGGCCTAGTAATATTGTTATTTTGCCCTCCCTTTGCTTCCCCCTCCTTGTCTTGTTGCGCCTAGAAACACTTGTGTACAGGCAACGTTATAAATGCCACATCATATATCATATAATGGACATAGCCTGCGGTATACAAAATACACAATAGTTGGTAGAACACGTACACTGCCACCAGCCATAACTAGGCGATTGTCTATGTGACTAAAAAGTCACAGGAGTAGAAAAAGTCAGAACAGAGAGAAGGGGGGATACTAAATACCCCTTTGGCACTCCACTGACAGTGGTGTTGCCAATCTTTCAGTCTATAGAGTTTTAGGACAGATACTAAGTACTGTAGTTACTTAAGGATATAGAACAATGATCTTAAAGGAGGACCCTAAGGGTCCCCAGCAACACTGCCCTTAATGAGCTGTGGGCTGCAGTAGTAAAACACAGGTGTCTTTAAGAGCTATGGAGCAGACAGACTCCATAGTACAGGTACATTTCAAAGAATAGAGTTCCAAAAGACAGAGCCCACAAGAATGAATGAGTGGAAAAAGCCTCCACTCATTCGGGATTGAAAGAAAAAGGTCCAGAAGTCCAGCAAAAAGTCCTGGTGTTCTCACTAGGAGAGGGAATGAAGCACAATAATGATACATTTCCCTAACACTCGTCCCACTCCCACCCCCAGACTCCCCCCAGACTAGGGACAGGAGGATCTAATCCACTCCTGGATCATTCTCTTAATCCAGTCAGTCATCATTTCTGGAGAGACCATCAGCATTCTTATGTTAGGTACCTGACCTGTGCTCAATAGTGAAGTCGAAGCTTTGTAGGCGTATGGACCACCTTTTGGGTTTTCTCCTTTCATCTGCATCAGCCACCTTAAGGGTTGATGGTCAGTTTGAATCTTGAAAGTAGTTCCGTAGATGTATGGCCTGAATTTATTCAGGGCCCACACAATAGAAAAACATTCACGTTCAATGTTTGCCCACCTTGTCTAGATATCTTTTAATTTTCTACTAATTCAGCAGATGGGGTGCTCCCTGCTTTTGCTATCAAATTGGCTCAATACTGCTCCTATCCTTGTGTTGGAAGCATCAGTTTGTACTAAGAAGGCCTGAGTGTAATCTGGAGCTCTCATCACTGGAACTTTACAGAGGGTATCTTTCAGCCCCTGGAAGGCTTTCTCAGTCCTCATTCCACTTGACCTTTTTAGGGTACTTGGGAGAGGATATGTTATTCAGAGGAGAAGCTATGGTCCCATAGTTCTCAGTGAGGAAGTTCCTGTAATAACCAGTAAGTCCTAAGAAGGCTCCTACTTGATGTAATGCTTTTGCGAAATGCGAGCTAAAACAACATGGCGTTGGTGCACAGCCATTTGGACTCTCATCTCCCATCACAATAATAAAAGCCTGTGTTTCCGTGGGCCTTGTAAAATAAACAAGCATTTCAGTAGCGAAAGCAAAGCAAGGTCGCATAACTAC
The DNA here is from genome assembly GCF_040938575.1 of Ambystoma mexicanum. Classification (NCBI taxonomy): domain Eukaryota; kingdom Metazoa; phylum Chordata; class Amphibia; order Caudata; family Ambystomatidae; genus Ambystoma; species Ambystoma mexicanum. Next base: position 990,813,144 of record NC_090941.1, read on the forward strand.
ATAAATATTGTTGCTGAGTGGACTTACTGTGCAGAATAGTTATTGTATTGTCCACTGAAGGACGTATACGGGGCGAGAGTCGGAGCGTCCTGCAGGTGCATGATAAGGGATTCTGGGAATGAATGCAAGGAGAGGGGCGCTGGTTTTTTCCACTTTCTGTGCCTTCCACTTGTGATCTGCTCTTTCGCCGAGGGTAGTGACAACTGAGAAGGGCGGGGACATGCCCCCGTAAAGACAAGATGGCCTTCTGTGGCTTGCAGTTAGAACTTGGACCCCCAGGTGATGTAGTCTCGCTGAGAGGGAGGACACTGCGCCTCAGACCCCGTTAGTACGAGTGATCTTTTTGCCTACTCTGCCTTTCCTCTCCTTCCCCCAGAAGCTCATGGTATCCCAAGTTCTAGTTCTCTCTAGCTTGGACTATTGTAACAGCCTTTTTCTAAATCTACCTGCCTCTACTCTCCGCCCTCTGCAACTAATCCAGAACAGGACTGCAAGACTTGTCCTTGGCCTCAAGCCCTGGGATCGTATCTCTCCAGCTCTGAAATCTCTCCATTGGCTCCCAGTGGATGCAAGGATTAAATTCAAAACCCTCTGCATTGTCCACAAGGCTTTCTAGGGCCTGGGTCCAAAATACCTTCAGCTATCCCTCCGCAAATACCTCCCCTCTTGAGCTCTTTGCTCCTCTACCTCCAACTCCCTCAGGGTCAGTCGTTTTTCAAAGAAACGAGCTGGGGTAAATCTCTGTCTTCGGCTGGGGCCTCCCTCTGGAACAGCCTCCCTGCCACTCTAAAACTTGAGGAGAACCATATTTGGTTCCGGAAGCATCTCAAGACCTTCCTCTTTTCTTCTGCCTTCGCTCTCCCTCTCCCCTGCTGATCTGTTCTCTTTTGGCACCGTGCACCTGGCCACCCTTGGTCCTCCGGGCCCAGGTACCTGCTCACTCTGCCACCCTCCCGCACTGCCTCCGTGCCAGCCCTTGCACTGGGGTCTGTATCTGTACCGATACAGACCCCCCCTTTTTCTTCCTGCACTTATCACACCTGCCCTGTCTGCTGCCTTAAACCTAGCACTTGCAAATTGCTGGCTGCACTACCACTGTTTGTTGCCTTAATTATTTATTTATTGCTATTTATCTGTTTCTCCTCTGCTTCGCACTTTCCACTTCTCCCCCCTTCCATGCACTTTTCCCATGCACTTGCGCGTTCTCAATGTCACTGGGCCTAGTAAGATCGCTGTTTTTTTCTCCCCCGTGCCCCTTCCTTGCCTTGTCGCGCTCTGAAACACTTGTGTACGAGCGCGATAGAAATAAAATATCAATATCAGTACCTGCTCTGGTACTAAGCAGTGTAGTAGTGGCCAAGATGAAGATGTCTTCTGCTTCCTTGCTAACAGTGATGCCATTTTTCTATACGTTTTTATATATCTGATTATATTTTTGTTTATGTATGCTGAGTTCATATATATCGAGTGAGTAAAAGGCCTATAACGAGCCATTTTAATTTTTACTGTAACGTTAGTCTAAGTGTGAGTCCAATAACTTGTTTTACCAGGGGCCAGGGAATCGGAAGTATAAGGGTTCTCCTCACATGGCCGAGCAAAAGCAAAACATTTTGCCCCTGTGCGCAGGGACTTTGTGCTGATATTGATGCCAAAGGATCCTGCTAAAAATTGAATTAAAAGTTTTGGACTCTGAACGGCGAGAAAGAACAAAAAGAGGAAATGTATTTTCTTCACCTTTTTTCTTTCTTCCTTTGGAGAAACCCAAATATATAAGTGTGTATATGTTGAAGTATTAACGATAGGGAGGTGAAACATCCATTTGATAGAATGAGTTCCCTATTTAGGAAAAAAGGAAGCTCCGCGGGCAGAGACTGTCCTGAGGTAACTATCCCAGGGTGAACTAAGGGCCCATATGATTAAATCGCACAAACCTGGGCATTTGGTGCAGGATTAAGTGAGACCTGGTATACAAGTCTAGGAGAAGCAAGTCCAGACGAAGTTGTGAAATGCTTGGAACAAGTGTCTGTGAGAAGGGTAAAGAATGTTCGGCTCTAGGAAGAAGAGGTTGGATTCTATTGCATGCTTTTCAAAAAATGCATCAGCAGAATGTGGAATTACAAGCGAGTGTTGAAAAACTGGAAAAACAAATTGCTTGAATGTAGCAGCTCCAAATGAAATTGTATCACGATAAGGCAGACAAATACCAAGTGGTGGCTGAACGAGCTGCGGTGAGGGTTGCTCGTTATAAGTATCGGAAAAGACTAGGTAGGATTAATTCTCAAAAGGTGGCAACTGTGATTGCTTCCACAGGTATGGATTGGGACACTGATCAGTGGGTTGGGGATGTATTCAATAGTACTAAAGAGGTGACTGTTAAACCCGTATTACGTAGGAGGATGAGTCGTCATCCAATTGCTAGAAACACCCTTATTCAAATTGCCCCTCCAGCATATAAAAACATCATGACACTATTGGTAAGAATGACTGGTAAAATAACTTATGAAGTGGTGGATGCCATTAGACAATTGGCAGATCTAGGAGAATGGGAAAGACCAGGGGAAAGACCAGGTGAACATCCCAGAGAGAGGGAGAGGGAGGGGCAAAGTGAAAGACTCACTCCTGGGAAGAGGTTTGACAGCCGAGATTCTTGCGTGTCTAGAAAGGATATGTTTCTGGCTTTATTGAAGGATGGCGTGCCACAGGAAGATATTGATGGGATTGAGATGTGGGAAATGTACTTGCCGTATTAAAAAACGGGGCCTAGATGGGAAGGAGCGTTACAAACAAATGAAACGACAGCAGGTACATAAGCCGAAAAAGGAGGTGGATCCTTTTGGACCGTCTACAAAGGGGGGAGATGATGAGTCTTCTGTCAAATGTGTGCCTTCCCAGCCAACTTATGCAGCCTTAAGAAAGGTGGGGAGTGCAATGGTGGAAAGGGAATATAAACACACACACTCTAAATACGAATAGGATGAGGATCAAACTCCGGTAACAACGGCCCATGTTAAGGTGGACAGACGGCCTCATGTGAAAGTGAAATTATTTTGTTATTTAGGAAATAAACAGAAGGTTCAAGCCTTAATTGATACCGGGCGTAGGCCTCATTGATGCATGCAAATCCTTCCAGTTTTAAGGGAAAATAATGTATGATTACTGGATTGGGAGGCAAAGACACCTCAGCAGTCCAAACGGAAATCGACATGAAAATTGGTCAATTAAAAAGAGACGCGTATCAAGTATTAATTGTTCCCTTTACTGAATATATTACTGGATTTGATATTGTAGAAGGATTAACCCTCGATTAGGGGGTAAAATTGACCAGTTTGGGGTGAGTGCATTCACTCTTACACCCGTAGTTGTTGGACAGTTAAAAATGCACCCGGTGCCGGTTCCGATAGTCACAAAAATAATGTCCATGAAACAATATCGAATTCCCAGGGGCAGAAAGACATTTCAGAAACCATCAAAGATAATGTTGAAGCAGGTGTGTTGCATTCAGTAACCATGGCTTGAAACAATCCGATCTGGCCCATTAAAAAAATGGACGGTACTTACAGAATGACAGTTGATTATCGCGAGTTGAATAAATACACTCCTACGCTAGTACCGGAAGCGGTAATCTTGGTTGAAAATGTACAGAAATTAGAGGGATCTTGGTACGCAGTGCTAGATTTGGCTAACGCCTTCTTCACCGTACTGATTGCGGATGAATGCCCAGAGCAGTTTGCATTTTCGTGGAATGGGAGGCAGTATACGTTTCAACGTTTGCCAATGGGCTACATGCATAGTCCAACAATCTGTCGCCGGCTGGTGGCAGAACACTTAGACAAAATTCCATGAAAATCAGTTGTACAAATTGTGCACTATATTGATGGCATATTGATTCAAGCTAAGGATGAGAAGAGTGTGCAAGTGCACTTGGATCTCATCAAGGAAGGATTGCATAAGGAGGGGTGGAGGAAAAATGATGCTAAAACCCAGGGTCCAGCAGAAACTGTAATTTTCCTGGGGATAGAATGGCATAATGGGCACCGCACATACCACATGTGGGGCAGATTTTGGCGCCTCTTTACAAAGTGAGGCATAATTCTTTATTTCCCATTTGGGTGAGGAACAGGAAACATTGTTCCAATTGGCCAAGGACAACATTCAAAAAGTACTTGATTTATGGCCATTGAGAGATGGTGAGGTGAAATTAAATGTGTCCGTACAAAATGCCTATGCCAACTGGTGCTTATGGCATAAACAGGACAGAAAACATGTTCCCTTAGGATTCTGGAGTAGAAAGTTGCCCGATGCGGGTGACAGATATACTCCCTTTGAAAAACAGTTAGTAGCATGTTACTGGGCACTCATTGATACGGAACAAATGACAGTGAGTCATGATGCATTGATCCGATCTGAAATACCAATTATGCAATGGCTAGTGAGCTCCGCTAAAACACACCGAATCGGTCATGCACAAGAGGCAAGTATCATTAAATGGAAATGGTACATTCAAGATCGTGCCAAGCCCGGGAAGGTGGTGTGGCAAAATTAAACGAGCAAGTGGCGGGAGTCCCATTGAAAGACCTTGAGCGTGAGGGAGAAATGCTTATTGATGAGTCTCCAGTAAAATGGGGATCCCATATGAAGAATTATCGAATGAACAAGTCGAACATGTATAGTTTACTGATGGTGCAGCCAAATATGTGGGAATTGAACGACATTGAAAAGCGGTTGCGTACAATCACAAACTGAAAAAGGTGCTAACCACCACAGGAAAATGGAAGTATAGCCAGTTCGCTGAGTTATATGCCGTGTATCAGGCTTTGAAGCAAGAAACGCCTGGTAGTTGTCATATTTATACTGATTCATGGTCCGTTGCAAACGGGTTGGTAGTATGGCTGCCGACTTGGAAAAAGAATGGATGGAAGATCCATGCAAAAGAAGTGCGGGTAAAAATATTGTGGCAAGACATTGCCAAGATGCTAATGCATGCTACTATAACTGTATATCACATAGATGCACATTGCGCAACAGACTCCTTAGAACAGTGGTTCAATTCTGTTGCAGACGAACATGCAAAAATTGCAGTCATGGACGCGAGGGCTGAGGAGGATGATTTGGAGGGAATTGCAAAATGGGCCCACCAGAAGAGTGGACGTCTCGGAGAGAAGGCTATTACCAGGTGGGCACAAGACCGGGGAAATCAGCATTCCGTTAGAAATTTTGAAAACAATAATCTTACAATGTCCTAAGTGTCAACACCAGAAACATTGATCTATTCCACACATAATTCATGGTACATTGAAGCGAGGTAAATTGCCTGGACAGATTTGGCAGATCGAGTATATCGGTCCTATGGCCACTAGTAGAGGATGTCAATATGCGTGTACTATTGTGGACAAGTATTCTGGTTACCTAATGGTTTTGCCATGTAAAAGAGCTACCCAATTGAATACGATCAAATTATTGGACCAGGTGGCTGTGTACTATGGTATCCCTTTGCAAATTCATAGTGATAACGGGTCCCACTTTAAAGGGAAATTGGTCCTAAATTACTGTCAAGAAAAAGCAACCCAATGGATTTTTCATTTCCCTTACCACCCGGAAGCTAAGGGATTCATTGAGAGAATGAATGGATTGTTAAAAGAACAATTGCGCAAAACAGGTGATGGTACTTTGAAAGGTTGCCGAGAACGTATATTAGAAGCTGTTCAAATTTTGAATAACCATCCCATTGCGAACAGTGAAATTCTATAGATGTGCATGTTAACGCCAGCCTTACAAATCAAACCAAATCGAGCTGTGGAAACTTTGTTGTATTGGGAGATATTTCCTTGTGCGTTGACCCCTTATCGTGCCACAAGTGATGCATGCAAGGGAAGAAATTTGGCTTGAAACAAGAGGTATTGCTGTGATTGATACAGGAATTGGAGTACTAATTCCATCTGCACGTATGAGATTAATTTACCCGAGATCAGGTTTGGCCCTAAAAGGCATTCAAGTGTTGGGAGGGATTCTGGATGCAGATTACCAGGGTGTGATTAGTCCTCCTCATCAGTGGTGCGAATATGCTGCCGGTACATATAGGGGATCGAGTGGCCCTATTAATACAAGTACCTGTAAAACTATCCATGGTTAAGAAAGGAGAGCCACCCACGGTAGTAACAGTTCGTGGGCACAAGGGTTTTGGCTCATCAGATGCAATGGTCCAAGGTGCCAAAGTATGGGTCGAGAATCCTACTGGCCCGCCTGTTCCAGCGGATGTGATTGCAGCTGGGGAAGATCAATTGGTTCTTGTAATGGAAACAGGGAAAGGAAATGGACTCATATATCCCCGCTGACAAATGTTACTTGCGTGAGTGATGTACTCCACTGATACCTTGTTTTTGAATTCTGACATTTTAGATCCTGAGTATGCTGAGTGCCTGTGTGCAGCACGGTGGAGTGTCTTCGGGAGGGTCCGGGAACATGTGAGGGGATGTGGCAGATGTCTCTATTCTCCAAGTGGAATGGGGGATCTGGATGAAGACGTATATTCCTGCTACCAGTTTTACGCCATAGGATGCGTCTATTTCAGCTTATCGTGGTGAATTGAGGAAACGACAGGGGCAGCAAAGTAATGCTTTGCTTTTGCCCCCTTCTGGAATCTCGACATCCTTTTCAATCCCTTGTCATGCGAGTTTGGAACATTTTGCATTTCTGCTTGACTGATGTGCATATCTCTGCAGATCTGATTTCAACATGCCTTGTCGCTATTCCAACTCCTACCCCGATTTTGAAGGAGGTATTCAGAGTCTTGCATAAAGATTCCTTGGTTGAGCATTCGGATGTCCGGAATTCTTTTTCTATATATGAATACTCTAAGTTCTGTGCTGACACTATCCACAAATGGAGAAACATGACCGGTATCATGACACATGACATCGCTCCCGCGGATGTCTGTTATCAAATGACTTATGATCCGTCCTACATTGGAAAGTGTCAGCAACTAAAGATTAACACAAATGGAAAAAGGACTGATTTTGAGCAAGGATTGTGTACAAGATCTATAAATGTTTGTGTTGATGTTTCAAATGATATGCTATGCAACTTTACTATTTCCACTGCTAGCCACTTAAACCATGTAAAACTTCCCTCTGTTTGATTATTTTCCTGTGGGAACTTCACTTATTCGTACATTCCTGCTAATATTTCAGGTGGTCCATGTTCTTTGACACGTCTTGGTTTAATGATGTACCCTTTGAAACCTGCAATTAGACGTTCTATACGTGCTGCTTCATATACTGCCCTATTGCAGGACTGTAATTCTGAAGTACATTTGCTCTCTGAGACAGAAGTGTTGACATTAGCCATTTCCATTATTGGAATTGCGGCTTGGGGATATAAAACCATGATTAAATTAGCCTGTCTGGTGGTTAAAGGGCTTAATGAGACTTCACAAGCTTTAACTGAACTACTGTTAGACAATAGAAACTTTAGGAAAACTATTTTACAAAACAGGGCAGCTATAGATTATTTGTTTTTAAAGCATAATTTAGGTTGTGAAACTATGGAAGGAATGTATTGTTTCGACCTAGGAGACCATCACCAATCTATTGAAAAACATATTAAGGGTATAAAGGATCTAGTTGCCCGAGTGACACAAGATCAGATTGGGGATTGGTCAGAAAACTTATTTGCATGGACTCCTGAAGCACTGCAGTCTGTATTGATTTGGATTTTTGCTATTACTGTTGTAGTGATTCGTTTTTGTTGCTGTGCTTCATGTATTCCTAATTTATGTAGAATGAACAACGATTTTTGGTGTCCCCTTCACGCCCGTCAGGTTATGGTAGTTGATTGTCCAAGGGGTAGAGTGTAATGCTTCTGCGAAATGCGAGCTAAAACAACATGGCATCGGTGCGCAGCCATTTTGGACACTCATCTCCCATCAGAGTAATAAATACCTGTGTTGCGTGGGCCTCGTAAAATAAACAACCATTTCAGTTGCGTAAGCAGAGCAAGGTCACATAACTACATACATACTGTTGCTGAGTGAACTTGCTGTGGAAAATAGTTATTGTATTGTCCACTGAAGGACAAATACAGGGAGGGAGTTTGAGCGTCTTGGAGGTGCATGATAAGGGGTCTGGAAATGAATGCAAGGAGAGGGGTTCTGGGTTTTTCCACTCCTAACTGGGTTTTCTTCACTCTCTGCCTCTTCCTCTTGTGATCTGCTCTTCGGCCGAGGGTAGTCACAACTGAGAAGGGCGGGGACATGCCCCCATAAAGAGAAGAGGGCATTCTGTGGCAAGCAGTTAGAACTTGGACCCCCGGGTGATGCAGTCTCGCTGAGAGGGAGGACGCTTCACCTCAGACCCTGTTAGTACGAGTGATCCCTTTGCTTACTTGCTCTGGGACTAAGCAGTATCTTAGTGGCCAAGATGAAGGTGTCTTATGTTTCCTTGCTAACCGTGATGCCATTTTTCTATATATTTTTATATATATGATTATATGATTGTATATGTCTGCTGAGTTCATATATATCGAGTGGATAAAGGGCCTATAACGGGCCATTTTCTTTTTTATTATAACGATTAGTCAAAGTGTGATTTCTTGCATGTCTAAGTCCAATAACTTGTTTTTCCAGGAGCCCGGGGGAAAGGTAAGTATAAGGGTTCAAAACAAACAGAATCTGTCATATGCTGACAGAAAGTCCCAATTTGCACTCCTGTGGGAACTAAGTCCCGTGCGTTTAATCAAACATTTACATTCAATATCTAATACAATTCAATTGTTGATAACATCAGGTGATTGTAAATAGAAGACAAAGTTTACAACCTATATAGGTAATGTGACCTATATAAATGAACAAAGTAGTACATAAAAAATTTGCTAGAGGCAGTTACTTCAAATTCAATTAAAAAAATACTTTATATAGTGGTTGAACAATTTGGCGGCTGTTAAAGGCACAATACAGCCTATACTTTGCTGGGTAAGGGTTTGATCTCCTCTCTGCCTACCTCATGACCAAGGTAGGCCACTTTACTCTGACCACCCTGACATTTACTGGCTCAAAAGGTCAGATTGGCCTGTTGACAGGCCTGCAACCCATGTTCCAGGTGGTCAAGATGTTCTTCCCAGGTAGGGCTGAACACTGCTATGTTATCCAAGTATGCCATGCAGAAATTCTCTAACCCATTCAGAACATGGTTAACCATTCTCTGGAATGTGGCAGGTGCATTCTTTAAGCCGAATGGCATGACCTTAAACTGGTACAAGCCTTCTGAAGTTCAGAAGGCTGTCTTCTCCTTGGACTGGTCAATCCGCCACTAACCACTTGTCGGCTCAAAAGTACTGAGGAATTTCGCTGAACCCAGTTTATACACTAGTACATCTGTCCTTGGCAAAGGATGGGCATCAGTCTTGGTATCTGCATGTAATGCCCTATAGTCCACACATAATCTAAGTTTCTTAGTTCCTGCCGTTGATACTAAACAACGGGGCTAGACCATGGACTTGTGGAATGCTCAATCACTCCAAGGTCAAGCATCTTATTGACCTCCTCTTTTATGTGATTCCTCACATTATCCAACATCCTGTAGCCCCTGCTTTTAACAGGTACACTATCACCAGTGTCAATGTCATTCTGACCCCAAGGAATCAAGCCTGATTTAAGTGAGAACAAAGGGGCAAAGTGAGTCAACAAAGCTTTGCACTCCTCCTTCTGCTGAATTGTCGGATTAGTAGAGTTTTACCCCTTCTACTGACCCATCTGAGGGGTGTTCCCTTAGATGATTTAGGAGAGACTCACTACCCTCTTCTTCTTAATCAGAAGCTAAGAGCAAAGCTCCTATCTCTGGGCTGGAAACATAAGCCTTATGACGGTTGGCATGAAAGACCCTAGGGGCCTCCTTCTGGTTGCCCAAGTCTACTGAATAATTGACCTCCCCAGGGTTTCCCATAACTTTGAAGGGTCCTGTCCATTTGTCCTGTAAGACCCTCTGTCTTACTGGGACCATGATGAGAACTTGTTGGTCTGGCGTAAACACCACCATGTTTGCCTTCTGGTCGTGCCATTGCTTAACCAGAGCTTGACCAGCTTTCAAATTCTCAGTAGCCTCTGTCATCATAAGTGCCATTCTCTGTCTGAGGCCAAGCACATAGCCAGTAATCCATACTAGCTTGAGGGAAGGAGCACTCTCCAGACTCTCCTTAATTGGGGCCAAAGGGCCTCTGACTGGATGACCAGAAAGTAACTCAGAGACTAAAGCCCAGGCCAGCTTGAGGAGCGTCTCTGTAGGCAAATAGAAGGCATGGCAGAAGAAGATCCGACTTTCTTCTAAGTGGTTCTTCCAAAGCTCCAATCATGCTCTTCATGTTTTTTTTTTGTAACAATTTTTATTGATTTCTTATTTCAACAACCAACACAAACCAAACTTACAGTGCATGTGATAATAGTTCAATACACATCACTTTATCTGTGTCCACTGTTTCACCACTTCCCGCCCACCCTTCCGAGCCTACTCTCCTTCCTGTACTGTTTCTTCGTCTTGTGGTAGGGATTCCTTGTCACTGGTTTCTGTTGGGTCCCGGTCACTTGACCCATCATGCATGGGCCCAAATAATTCAGCTATCAGTTGTTTCCAAGCTATCAAGTTTCCAGCCTCTTCTTTCCCCCACCCCCCAACGTTGCTTGCCTCTTGCCATATTGCAGTTTCCGCCTCTGCCCATTTCTGTAGATCGTTCCACCATACCTCTATTCTTGGTCTATGACATGCCTTCCACCCCATTGCAATTTTCCTCTTTGCTAGTACATACGCCAGGTCTTTCAATTTACTCACATGCTTGAGTTTACGTGGTCTAGGAAACCCTCCTATCAGGCAAGCCCGCACTGTATCCACCTCTATTTTAATCCCTTTGTCTTCCATCCTATGTGCTATTTGTCCCCAGAATCTCTCTATTATTGGGCATGACCAAAACATGTGTAACATTCCGGCGTTTTCTTCGTCACATTTGGGGCATGATTGTCGTCCTGCATTTTTGAATTTGGCTATTCTTTGGGGTGTCATATACGCCCTGTGAGTAATATATAATTGTATCTGTTGTAATCTGGCATTTCTTGACACTTTTTTGTGATATCCCTGGGCACGCTCCCACATCCCATCACTCATCGGGGCACCCACTTCCTCTTCCCAGTCTTGACTGAGTTGTTACCACTTCCTTCTCCACTTTGGTCATCATCAGCTCATATATTCTAGATATTTTGTGCCCCCCACCCCCCTCTGCTATCATATATTTGTGTTTATGGTGGCATCCGGTTCATCCGCTAGTATTCCTTTGGACCATGTCTCTTTAATTCACTGCACCACCCTATGATATGTGATGTACTGTCCTGTATGTAACCCTGTTTCATCCACCAGCCCGTCAAAGTCCTTTATACTCCCCTCTTGCCATATATCGCCCATCGTCGCTATCCCCACCGGCTCCCAGTGCTTCCTAATCATTAGTCTTAGTTGCTTTTCTTTTCCCACCAGAGCGACTAATGGAACCTGCGGGGAACACTGGGATGGGCTATCCATTACCTGACAGGCTCTCCGCCATATATCCAACCCGAAAGTCATCATTCTTGGGCACCCTTCCATATCCGATCTGGGCAACCACATCATTTCTTTTAGGAAGAATGGAGCGCAGTACAGTTGGAACAGCCTGGATTCAGAGGTCGGCTCCTCAGAGAGCTATTTAGCAACATATTGTAGTTGACTTGCTATATAATAAATTTCATAGTTTGGTAATTTTATACCCCCTTTCTCGTGTGGGTTTTGTAGCTTCCAAAGGGCCACTCTTTTCCTTGTCCGCTGCCAGAGGAATTCCTTGCATATGCTGTTCATCCTAGCAAAGAATCGCCTAGGTATCAAATATGGGATGTTCCCAAAATAGTGCAACAGTCTTGGGAGGACCACCATTTTAAGCATTGCCCCTCGTCCCATCATCGCCAAGGGGAGCTTCACCCAGAACTTCATACATTTTTCACTATTCCGGATAGCTTTGTCAGTGTTGTGTTGATGCTCTGCTTCAACCGTATGATATATGTCTATCCCAAGATATCGGAACGTGCTGACCTCCCATGGTATCTGCAGGATCGGTAACTGCTCTAGAGGGATCCCTTTATACCTGCCCAGTGGAAATACACAAGATTTTTTGGCGTTTACAGCTATGCCTGAAAGCCTTGCAAATCGCTCCATCACTTCCAGGACATACTGGAGGTTTTCTTCCGGGTAGCGTAGATACAGCAACATATCATCCGTGTACAAGGAAATTAGATGCGGTTCCCCCTTTATGGTGATGCCTATTATACATACTGCTGCCTCAGGTATATCGCCAGGGGTACAGCATGGGGGACCACGGCATCCCTGCCTAGTGCCTCTACTAAGTTGCCACCTCTCTGATATAACTGCTCCTGTCTTCACCCTGGCCAGCGGTGCACTATATAGTAGTTTGGCCCATTTGAGATACCCCGGCCCTATTCCGTAATTGGTCAGGGTCGCCATCAGCCATGGCCATTTGACCAAGTCAAAGGCCTTTATTGCGTCCAAAGAAACTATTGCCATCTCACCCGCCTCCCTGTTTGCATGTTCAATAACTCAGTGGAGTCGCCTAAGATTGTTGGATATGTTCCTGTTAGGGGGACATAACCGGTCTGGTCGGGGTGTATTAATTTATTAATGACTCTCCTCATTCTATTTGCAAGTACCGCCGTCAATATTTTACTGTCCTGGTTCAACATCGACAGGGGCCTGCAAGAGCCGCACTCATGGCCAGGCTTATTAGGTTTGGGGAGTGGTCGATGATCGGCTCTCTCAGGGACTCTGGTAGTCTTCCGACGTCATATGCCTCATTTAGCATCTCTAAGAGCCGGGGGAGTACCTCATTTTTGTACATCTTATAGAATTCACTGGGGAGTCTGTCAGACCGCGGGGTCTTACTAGTGGGTAGTTGCCTCACTACCTTTTCCAATTCCTCTAGAGTGATCGGTGCATCTAGCTCCTCTCGCTCCTCAGCGCTAATCTGCGGCAATCCAATATCCTCCAGTGTTTCTCTTTTTTCCTTGCTGTCACTTTCCTCCGCATCTTGGAATAGGATACGGTAGTAGTCTGCAAATTCCTGATTAACTCCCTCTTGAGTGTCTACTATACGCCCATCCTCTTTTGCTATCGTCCTGATTGTTGGTCTGGGAGTCTCGCTTTTGTATAGCCATGCCAGAACTTTCCCTGGTTTGTCCCCCCCTACATGCTGCCTCTCTGTATTTTTTATAGTTGAGGTTGCATAGCCTTTCCCAATACCCTGCACATTTCTGCTGCAGCCTAAGTATTGCTTCATTACCTCCTTCAGTGTTACCTCCCCTTTTCAATGCTATTTCTAGCTCTGTTTCCGCTTCCTGTAGTTCAGCCAAGATCCCTCCTTGTAGCCCCTTGGACTTGGCCATAGCTATCCCTCTCACTGCTACTTTAAAGGCTTCCCAGAGCACACCCGCCGACTCTATGCTGCCAGTATTGATCTCAAAGTAGCTTATTATATCCTCTCTCATGTCCTCTCTAAAAATATTATCTTTCAACGCCTCTGCTCGGAGGTGCCATGTCGGTATCTTTGCTCTCGGGGGCCGGTATTGCCATGCTAATATCAGCTGCGAATGGTCCAAAAGGGCCCTCGCTTTATATTCTATCTGCGCTATTTCTGTCATCAGTTCATGTGTGACTAACACATAATCCAGTCTAGTGTGTAGGTTCTGGGGGGCTGAATAGTGCAAATATTGTCTATCCTGTAGATGGTGTGACCTCCATGCATCCTCTAACCCGAAATCCGCTAACAGAGACTGCAATGTCCTGGCAGCTGGGGTGGGTCTGTCTATTTTAGTATCTGATCTATCTATATTCGGGTTTAGTACACAATTAAAGTCTCCTCCCCAAATCACAGCCCCCCTCAAGCTCCCGCTAAGTTTGCTATATAGGGTTCTGAAGTATGCCGCTGTATCCTGATTCGGGGCATATGTGTTTATAATACTTATTTCCTTGTTTTCCACCAACCCCTTTATTATTACCATCCTCCCGTCTGGCTCGACCGAGGAGTGCAGTAACTGAAACGGGACATGCGGTGCAACCCAGGTAATCACCCCTCTGGCGTAAGCTGAATATGCTGTGCCAACAACAGTCCCTCTCCACTTCTTTCGGACCACCTCCAGTTTTTCTTGCGTTGGGTGAGCCTCTTGTAACAAGGCTACGTCTATTTTCTGCCTGCGCAAATACATCATAACCTTATTCCTTTTTAAATAGCTATTGAGCCCTCTAACATTCCAGGTAACTACTTTAAGGTCTCCCATAACATATCCAGGTCCCACTCTTCCCTCCGCAAGTACAGTCCAAGTCTCAGTTCTTCCCTCCTTTCATGTAGGCTTGTTCCCCAATTTAAACATCCCTCAACTGTAAACTCTCCCCCTCCACACAACTCCCTTCCTCCCTACTCCGTTCTGAACCCCCCCACACTTCCCCAACTCCCTCCTCTCCCCTCTCCCTTCCCCGCCCCAACTCACACTGAAACACCCCCCCCTTTCCCTCCCAACTGTTGCCCAGCTCCATCCCTGGATCTCAGGCTCCCCCACATCTAGCCCTTTCCTTGGCACTGCCTGCACTTGGGACTCAGTGGGGAGATGTAGCCCTATCGGAGCACCTACTACTTCTACTGATGGGGGTTAAAGGGAATGTATCCTGCGACTCCGATATATCTATAAGGAGCAGAGCTATGCGTCACATATCCAGAATGTTTATCACTATATTCCAGTCTACAGTGTTCCTTTGGCAAGCATATATGGTAGGAGGCTTCTGCCCTGCTACCATTCAACTCTAACTAACCCCGCCCCCTTACCTTTATGCGATGTCGCTCCCACCTCCTCATCCCCCATATCGTCGGTTCACTTATTCTCTCTGTTGCGGTCCTGGTCCCCCTCCGGCTCTGGACATCCATGCGTGGCCAGCCAACACGTCGCTTCCTCTGGGGTCTCAAAGAAGTGGGCTTTGCCCTTACGCAGAACTTTTAATTTAGCCGGGTAGAGTAACATGTATTTCATCCCTAAGGTGCGTAACCTCCTCTTAACTGCCACATTGCTGTAACGTTGCCTCTGCACCAGCATAGTATAATCCGGGTAGGCCGTGATCATTGCTGACGCTCGTATTATAGTACCACCTTTCCGGAAGAATTCCAGGATCTTATCGCGATCTCTGTAGTTCAAAACTTTTGCAATTATAGCTCTGGGCGGCCTTCTCATCTGGGCCCGATGCTCTTGCTCCAGCGCAAATCCCTGGGAGAGTTCACTGCCTGAAGCAACATATTCTTGACATAGTCCGAGGGGTCCGTGCCTTCTTCCCCTTCCGGCAAGCCGACCACCCATCTGTTAATTCGTCTAGCTCGTCCTTCAGCTTCCTCTGCCTAGTTTTCCAAATTGGCCACTTGTTGCTTCAGTACATGGACCTCTTTTGCATTCGTGGTACTTAGCCCCTCATTCTTCTTCATGGCACTTTCCAAGCTACTAGTTCGGTCCGCCAGCGCCCTCACATCTTGCCGTAGTAAGTTTACATCTATTCCCACCGTGTCTATCTTCTTTTCTAGGGCTTCTTTAAGCTCTGCCATCGCCACGCCCCATGAGGATTTCAGTTCAGTGATGGCTTCCAGTATCCGTTGGTCGTCTCTCGGCGCACTCTGTCTCTTGCACCTTCGTCCCGGACTGTGCTGGGGGGGTAGTTGGCTGCTGCGCTTTAGTAAACATGTCCAGGTTCGGCTGCTTCACTTTACCCTTGATTCCCTTTTGGGCCATTTTGCAGGCGCCCTCTTGTGCTTTTTCAGTCCACCCCTCCGCAGCCCTGTGCGCTGGGCTGTCTACTACTTGCACCCGTATGCAGGTTACCTCTGGCAGCGGTGTTTAGTGATGTTTCTTGTAGCCTCCCACTGCACCGTGTCACCAGTGTCGCGCTCCGCACTGCGGATAAAAGTGCAGCATCGCGCAGTTCATGCAGTCTCCTGTGGGCCGGCGGCGCTCCCCTCTGTGTGCCTCTTGTCACGCCCGGACCGTGTTTTTTTTTTAGCTTATCACGGTGTCTTGCCTTTGCAGCACTGCGCTGTCCCATTTGGCACCGGCCCTTTGTTGTCCTTTGTATTTGGGGCTCTTAACCGCCCCGCACCACCAGGGCTGCCAGCTCCTTCTTTATAGTAAACAGGTGTAGCCACGTGCTGCCCGCTCAGGCCGCTTGTGGGGTAGTGGCACTGCTCTGTTTGTGCCGTATTGTCACGCCCGGATCACGGGGTTATTTAGCCCACTGCTGTGACTTGTCCGGACAGCGCCGCAAATTTCTATATGGTGGCAGTCCTGAGGTGTGCTTCCTTATTTGTTTGCTTTTTCGGGGGAGGGGGGCACCCATCAGTCCTCCGCCCCCTGTGCAGCTCGCTCCACATTCTAAGTTAGTCTGCAGCCTACCTGCATGTGTCCAGGAGCCACAGCGGCAGTCCCACGTCCCACTCCCCGCAGCTCTCAGTTATGTGGAGTTGCCCGCTCCACGTTATAAGGATGTTTCGGCAGCCTGCGCCGCATACGATAATTAGGCCACAGCAGACCCCGCCGTCTTTAGTCCCCGGGGCCCCTCGCTCCACACTATGAGGTGCGCCACAAGCTCCCACCCAGCGGCGGCCCTTTATCACAGTAGTTGGGGGCTCCCATCCGTCTTACGCATCAGAGCTGCTCGCTCCCTATTATTGTTCGAAATTGCAGCCTGTGTCCATGACCTTCAGTAGCAGTCCCCGGACACGCTCGCTTGCGGCTCTCCTTTATTCCTTGTTGCTGGGGCTGTTCGCTCCGCGATGTGGGGATGGTTTGCAGCTCACACAGTCTGCTTTCAACTTTACTGAGGTTAATTGCATTGTGTTATCATATCACCATCGCTTATTAGATTTGCCCTGAGACACCTGGGGTTTGGTCCCTCTGCCACCTTGTTGGGGACACAGAGCTACATGGGCTTTAGTGCTCTGTGGCTTATTTCCTCAGATGGCTTGCATTTCAGCACGTCGTTCATGGACTGCTGAAGGGGCTTTGTTGTTCTTATGGCACATAATTATATTGAGCCGCTCCTTTAGCCTACAATCATAAGCACAGCCTTAGGCTGTGTGCGATCGTCCCGTTAGGGACAGTTCATGTTGCTGTGTATAATTAGTAGTGGGGCCTCCACCCCCGGCCGCGCTCCTACGGCGGCCCACCCGCCGTCAGCCTCACAGGCACCGCCTCCTTCCTGAAGCTATTATGCGCTTCGCGCTTGATTACAGTGCTGCCCCCGGGAGTCTGCCGCTGCGGCGCACACACCTTCAGGGCCAGACTCGCGGCCCCACCATCGGACCGCTTTCTACCCGCAGCACACTCCGAGAGCACACTCGGCAGCCTGGGTTGCCTACACCGCTCCGCGGGACTTGTCTCCTCACGTCCCCGTCTGCTCCCGGGCCAGTACCGTAGTGCTGCCACAGCTGAGCAGCTCTTCCCAACGATGCGCCAGCACACTCTCTTTCCGTAGCACGCTCCTCCGCTGCTACTGTCTCATTACAGGGTTCCTTTGTCTTGAGTCGCTGCCATCTTGTGGTCAGTTGCACAGCTCGCGGCCAAAGTTACAAAGTATCTTTTCTTTCGCCACACTGAATCATTCCTTCAGCCGGTGCATTTTCCTTGGTCCTCGCAACATTAGAAGCATGTAGTTTCAATTAAAGACTGGGCTTTTCAGTCAGGATGCACGCATTCTCACGGATCAAGTTTCGGATCACAGAGCCCACAGGAGATGTGGCCTATATTATGGCTGCCAAGCCACACCCCCCTCTCATGGTTCTATTAAACCTCCCTACCAATCCATTTGTCGGAGGGGGGTAGGCAGTTGAGAACTTGTAGGTGACTCCCACAGGTTTTCCACATGGCCTGCATGTAGTGGGATATAAAACGTGATCCCACGTCGGAAACCACCTTAGGAAACACTACTCTGGTAAAAATACCAAGTAGGGCCTTAGCCACTGCCTGAGCATTAACCGTTCTCATTAGAGTTTCTTCAGGGTACCTGGCGGCATGGTCCACCACAACCAATAAAAACGGGTTGCCTGAAGATGTTGGAGGATCTAGGGAACCAACAATATCAATCCCCACCCTCTCAAAAGGAACTCCCACAACTGGGAGAGGCATTAAGGGTGCCACATTCTTGGCTCCACTCTTACCAGATAACGAACAGGTGTGACAACTCTTACAGTGTTGTTCTATGTCTGCACCCATCGTAGGCCAATAGAAGTACAGTGAACTCCTCTCCTTGGTCCTCTTAGAGATTAACTGACCAGCCAGGAGAACTTAATGTGCTAATTGTAGGAATTTGGGTTTTAGTTCCTGGGGAACCACCAGTCTCCTGAGGTCTCCTGGAATAGACTCCCTAGGCTCACTGTATAGAAGCCCATCTTCCCAGTATAGCCTGCGCTTCCCAGGGTCTTGCTCTTCACTCTGGGAAGCGGCCTGCTGATGCAGTCCTTCTAGAGAGGGATCCTCTCTTTTTCCCCTACTGAAGTCTGTCCTTGAGGGCCCATCTTCTGCCAGCAAAGTCTGCAGCTCAAGATGGTCTCTTGCATCCAGATCTTCAAGACAGTGTTGAATGTCCTACTCTGACTCATTAGTAGAAGGTTCTTCACGGGATTCCTCTTGCACCAACTCAGCCTCAGCTGGTGGTAGGGTCACAGGGGTGACCTTTAGGTTTTCTATAGGAACCTTTTTCCTTGTGGAAGTTTTGGTCTTGAGGCCCTTCTTTCCTTGGGAGAATCTGGGTTTCCCCTTGTTCTCCAGCATGGGGTCTGGCATGGATTCACATGCTCATGAATATTCCCCGTCGTCAGGCTGGGAATCCTCGGTAAAGAAAAAACCAGTATCAGTTTCGTTTCTGATCTCTCTTTCGTAGTAGCAACCAATCACTGGTCTCTGCGTCATACTGACCACAGCCAATGACTGCCCTCTACCTAAGCACCGCCTCTGGCAGCCATCTTCAGATTTTTACCGCACGTTCATGTGTTGGGATCCTCGTGCTATTGCTCTCGCGCGTTAGTGCTATTTTTTCACGTTTTTTCTCAAAAACTTCGTTTTTTCGGTCAAAAGAGCCTCAAGCTCCACCGATTCTCCATCCGATCAACGGGGACCCGTGTCGGATTCGTCTGCGCCCCTCAAGGGTGAAGATTTCGTCGAGCTACGCTTTTGGAGGACTCCAGAAGTTTCTCAGGCCCGGTCATGGCCCAGGAGAAGGGAAGCTCGACGCCCGGAAAGCTGTTCAGGGTCTGCCCTGGATGCCAGCTGCAGAACGTCTTCAAGGAGGACGAACACTCTTTTTGTCTTTACTGCCTACATGAGGACAAGACGCACGTGGAAAGGGACTGTGCGTTTTGCGGCAACATGTCGGAGCGGACCATGAAGGACCGCCATCAACGTCTCGCCAACTGGCTGGGAGGGAAGAGCCCGTCCGGCGAGAAGAAGAGGAAGAAATCCGAGCGGTCTTCTAAGACCTTTGAGGACGCCCCGGCGACGGGGGTCCAACATAAGGCCAAGCACCGCGAGTCCGCTGGCACCGGGAGCGCCGAACGGTCGGGCTCTACGGGCGCCAGGCAGGGCGCAACCTCCCCGGCACCATCAACCACGAGCCAACGCTCTGGGTCGGGTAAGAGGAAGGCCGAGCACCCGGCGAAGCTCCTGGAGAGGCCCCGGTCGAGCTCTAAGGCGGAGGGGGAGCGAGGCAGTGTCCCCCCCCCCCCCTCAAGGATAAGGCGGTGAGCGCACCTAAGGTGGTGAAGGCCTTAATCCATCCGGCCAAGCCCTCTATCGAAACTGTCGCGGCGGCCCTGGCTCAGCCTGTGGAGGCTACACCAGTGGTGGCGACCTCGGGGCTCAGAGTCTCCCTGCCACCTCGGAGGGAGTCCTCTTTTGTGCCCATCGATAGGACCCCCGTGAAATCCCCCGTGGGGAAGAAAAAGGGGGGGCAGGGCGTCGTCGTAGATTCGGCCTCAACCTCGGAGGAGGAGCTGGTCGAGGTCTTAAGCCACGGCCTCGGCGTGGAAGAAGACCGGCCCGTCGGGATGGATCCCGACGCAGGTGACGACGACATCGTCGAGGGTACCGACGGGGCTCCTGATCGCCCGTCGGATTCCCCTCTGCCAGCGCCGCGAGACAACTCGGCGGCCATTTTGTTGGCTATACAGTCCTTATGCTCAGAGATAAGGACGAGACTACCGTTGCCGACGGAACCTCTCCCGTCGGGGGACCCAGAACCGGGACCATCTGGTGTTCCCCCTACCAAGAAAAGAAGGATCCACCCTCCGCCTCCTTTTCAGCCGTCGCGCCCCTTCCAGCCCTCCACCCCGTCCACCCGAGGAGATGATACGGGGACTGACACGGCAGCGACGGGTACGGACGACGAGGTATACGACGAGGATGTACCATCGTCGCCTCCCACCAGGGCTTCTCCGCCCAACGAGATTGGATCGTTCCACTCCATGATCACCAGGGCATCCGAGCTTTTCCAACTCTGCCCTGAGGAGAAGAAGAAGGAAGGTTTCCTTTATCAGCGGCGCGAGGCCAAGAGGAAGACGGTCCTCGCAGTGCCTCTA
This sequence comes from Ambystoma mexicanum, assembly GCF_040938575.1. NCBI lineage: Eukaryota > Metazoa > Chordata > Amphibia > Caudata > Ambystomatidae > Ambystoma > Ambystoma mexicanum. Next base: position 990,833,814 of record NC_090941.1, read on the forward strand.
TTAGACGACATTTGGGATGAGGGCCTCACCCTCCTCAAGAACCCTTCCACGACGCCAGCTAGAAGAGACCGGTACGAGAAGAAGTACCGGGTCCCGGACACGGCCCCCCTGTGCCTCCGGGCGCAGCCTACCCCGGACTCCGTCGTCTCCGCGGCGACGACGATTAAAGCGGCCAACGCCTTGGCTATCGTGGCCTGCTACGACAGGGAGCTCTGGTACAAACTGGCTCCCCTGCTGGACTTCTTGCTGGACGACAAGAGGGCAGAGGCCCTGGAGATCCTGCAGGAAGGTGAGGTGGCTTCGGACCACGCCATTACCGTTGCGACGGACATCGCCGACACTGGGTTCCGCCAGTTGGGCAACGGCGTTTGCCTTAGGCGGCGTGGATGGCTCAAGGCTACGGACTTCCGTCAAGACGTTCAGACCAGAGTCCTGGACATGCCCTTCGATGGGAACAACCTGTTTGGGAAAACAGTGGACGATTCCCTTCAGGCCATTAAAGCGGACACCGAGACGGCCCGGGCCCTTGGAGTTCTGCAACAACGACGGACGCCCTTTCGGAGCAGCGGAGGCAAGGGCGCCTCCAAAAGTTCCGGCGGCGGTTTCTCCACCTACCGTCAAGCGGCCCGCTCGTCGGCTCAGGAGGCCTACAGAGGACGAGGCAAGTCTGGCGGACCCCGCCTTCGTCGCCAAGGAGGTCAAGGCGGCAAAGCCTCGTCGAAGCAGGATTGAACCGGCCGTGGGGTCGGGCCCCCACCGAAGCACCCCGGTGGGAGGCCGGCTGGCGAGCTTCGTCAGCGTGTGGGAGTCCATCTCCACCGACCGTTGGGTGCTGGACGCCTTGGCCCGGGGCCACGCGCTCGAGTTTCAAAGAAGGTGCCCGCGCGTCCCCCCCGTGGCCAGGAAAGAACTTCACGTCCCTCAACTTCTCCTGGAGGTAAAGGCGATGCTCAGGAAGGGCGCCATCGAACTCGTCCCAAAGAGGCTTCGGGGCTCCGGAGTGTACTCGAGATACTTCCTCGTGAAGAAGAAGACGGGGGGATGGCGCCCCTTCCTGGACCTGCGACGTCTGGAAAAAGTTCATCAAGGCGCAAAAGTTCCGGATGGTCACCCTCCAGCACGTCCTGGGTCAGCTGGAGGAAGGAGACTTCCTGTCGTCGTTGGATTTGGAGGATGCCTACTTCCATATTCCCATCCTAAAGGGGCACCGAAAATTCCTCAGGTTTGTGGTCCAAGGGCGTCATTACCAGTTCAAAGCCCTCCCCTTCGGTCGGCACCCAGGGTGTTCACCAAGTGCCTCGCACCGGTGGCGGCGCAGCTGCGCCGCGAGGGGATCCACGTCTACCCCTACCTGGACGACTGGCTCATCCGAGCCAAGACGAGGGAGCTCGCCGTGGTTCACACGGCAAGGACCGTCCAACTTCTCACGGACCTGGGATTCTCCGTGAACTACACCAAATCCCACCTGGTACCCGCGCAAGACGCTCTGTTTCTGGGAGCGAGGCTCAACACAGTGTCCCTTCTGGCCTCCCCGTCGGAGGAGAGGACCAGGACCATCCTGGGCAAGGTGCAGCGGATGTTGGTGGCCGACGCGGCCAAGGTGAGGTCCATCAAGTCCCTCCTCGGAATGATGTCTTCCTGCATCTACCTCATTCCAATGTGCAGGCTCCGGATGCGCCCGTTGCAGGAGTTCCTGGACGCGCGCTGGATCCAAACGACGGGCAGTTTCGAGGAAAGGATCACACTCGACGAGAGTTTCCGACGAGCGAACCGGTGGTGGGGCACCCGCGCGCATCTGACGGCGGGCATGGACTTCCAGACCCCAACCCACCAGGAGACAGTGACCACGGATGCCTCCCTGGAAGGGTGGGGAGCGCACACCGAAAATCTGCACGCAAGAGGCCTTTGGCTCCCGACGGAGAAATCCCTACATATCAACGTCCTGGAGCTCCGTGCAGTGTTTTGGGCCCTCAGGTCCTTCCTTCCGTCCCTCAAGGGCAAGGTGGTGAGGATCTTCACCGACAACACCACCACCATGTTTTACATCAGGAAACAGGGCGGAACCAGGTCCCCAGCACTGTCCAAGGAGGCGCAGGACCTGTGGCATTGGGCCGTCGCCCAAAGGATATTTCTGGTGCCGTTTCATCTGGCAGGGATAAAAAACACCATCGCCGACTCACTCAGCAGGGAACTGCGCTCGTGCCACGAGTGGGAGCTACGGCAGGATCTGGTGGATCGCCTCTTCCGACGGTGGGGCACACCCCAGATCGACCTGTTCGCGACGGCGAGGAACTCCAAGTGCCTGAGGTTCGCCAGCAGGTTTCCCCAGGCGAGGAGCATACGCGATGCTTTCTCGTTCCCCTGGGAGGGCCTGTTCCCTCTACGCGTTCCCTCCTTTGCCACTGCTAATCCGGCTCGTCAACCAGCTCAAGAGGTCACGGTGCAGGATGATCCTCGTCGCACCTGCGTGGCCGAGGCAGATATGGTTCCCGGACCTTCTGGACTTGTCAGCGTCCCCGCCAATCAAGCTGCCGGTGGACGCAGATCTACTCTCCAGGGAAGGAGGCACCATCCTCCACCACGACCCGAAATCGCTGAACTTGCAGGCCTGGCTCCTGCAGCGCTAGAGTTTGGAGGATACGACATACCGGCCGACTGCAGAGAGGTTCTTGCAAAGGCCAGGGCGTCCTCGACGGATTACGGCTCCCCAAGTACTGCCGTACCTGCTGACGCTGGCTAAAGCTGGACTGGCACACGCGTCCATCAAGATTCATCTCGCTGCGATCTCCCGATACACCAGAACCACGGGCCGGACGTCCTTGTGGTCTCATCGTCTGGTGAAAGAGTTCATGAAGGGACTGTTCAGATCTTTCCCGCCGGTGAAGGCGCCGGCTCCGGCGTGGGAGCTCAACGTGGTGCTGACCAAGCTCATGGGACCTCCGTTCGAGCCTCTGCACTCGGCCCCGTTGGAGTTTCTGTCGTGGAAAACAGCATTTCTTGTGGCCATCACCTCCGCACGACGGGTGGGAGAGATCCAGGCCCTTTCCTGCAAGGCCCCGTACTTGACTTTTCACGACACAAGGGTAGTGCTCAGGACGCACCCCTCCTTCATGCCCAAGGTACCGTCGGACTTCCATCTCAACGAACCCTTGGTGTTGCCTGTGTTCTTCCCGTCGCCTTCGTCGCCGGCTGAGAGGACTTGGCACTCGCTGGATGTGGCTAGAGCGCTGAAGTTCTACGTGGACCGCACGAAGTGTTTTCGGAAGACGTCACAACTCTTTGTGAATTTTGTACCTGTCAATCAGGGGAAGGCTCTCTCGAAGGCTTCCATTTCCAGATGGCTCTCCGGCTGTATCATGTACTGTCATCGGTTGGCAAACCGACCGCTGCCTGGCCGTCCGAGAGCCCATTCCACCAGAGCGATCGCAGCTACCGCAGCGTTCCTTTCTGGTGTGCCCCTGCTGGACATATGCAGGGCTGCTACGTGGAGGTCGACGCACACCTTCACGAAATTCTACTGCGTCGATCGGGATTCCAGGGAGGAGTCCAGGGTCGGCCAAGCAGTGCTGCGCAACCTGTTCGCCTGAGGTGAGCCTGGTGAGGAGGTAAGATGCTTAATGTTGAGTCTGATGTAATGCTTAATGTTGAGCCTTTGCCACCTCCCGTGGTTGTGCATGTGTGTACTGCTATGTATTCTTTATTCATGAGCATGTGAATCCATGCCAGACCCCATGCTGGAGAAGGAACAAGTTACTTACCTGTAACTGTTGTTCTCCAGCATGGGTCTGGCATGGATTCACATGCGAACCCTCCCGCCTACCCCTCTGCGGCTCTTCACTTGGTCATACTGCCACTTCACGTGCTTCCAAATCTGAAGATGGCTGCCAGAGGCGGTGCTTAGGTAGAGGGCAGTCATTGGCTGTGGTCAGTATGACGCAGAGACCAGTGATTGGTTGCTACTACGAAAGACAGATCAGAAACGAAACTGATACTGGTTTTTTCTTTACCAAGGATTCCCAGCCTGACGACGGGGAATATTCATGAGCATGTGAATCCATGCCAGACCCATGCTGGAGAACAACAGTTACAGGTAAGTAACTTGTTCCATCTCATTTGGAAGATCCTTTAAGGTTGCCTCTCTGGATTTCCTTGTCAACTCCCTTCTCTTCTTAGAAGGGGTTTTGGTGTGCTGGAGACTACACCCAAGGCCTTCAAATCATTGCCCAACACTTCCCTTCCTGGTACTTTTGCCTGAGTACAGTCATCTCATTACACTTAATGATAACTGGCAATACTGAGCACATTTGGACGGGGTGTCCTGCTAACTTGGTAAACCTTTTGGGAGCCTTAGCTACTTCCTCAGGTTGAAAGAAACTTTCATCTACCACAGTTATACTGGCCCCAGTGTCTCTAATGGCAGGGGTGTCCTGACCTTTTAGAAGTACACTGTCTTTATAATACTCTTTAGTATTCTCAGGAATGGAATTATAAACCTCAATGTTCTGTTGTTCCCACAGTCCCAGAGATACTAAAGAAACTCTAGCTTGAACACCAATGGGTTCTTCAGCTTGAGGGTGAAAGCTAGCCCCTGTCATTGGAATATCCACATCATGTGTGAATGCTAAGCTGACAGAGGGGATCCCTGAAGGTTTACCCTTACCTTTTCACATGGTCACCAGACCCACAAACCACACATTTCCCAAATGTCTTTTGGAATGTGGGTTTCTGATAACCTCTCTCGGGTTTGGGCTCAGAGATTTCACTAGCCGTTTAACGTTGTTTAGAGGGATATTTACCCTGGTTATGTTTGTGGCCCTCTTTTGGTGGGGTACTTTTGGAATATTCCTCCCCATTCTTATTGTGCCTTTTCCCCTCCTCTTTCTTGTGAAGAGCCCCAAATTCCTTGTCAGTAGCCCTATTGGCCACCTACAAGTCAGCAGCCACTGCTAGCTTCTTGGGGTCCAGTTCTTTAGAATCAGGAAGGTTCTGTCTCAGTTTTGGGGAACATGCATAAAAAATACTTTCCAGCATAAAGATACACCTCATGCCTTAATAAGAGCTCACCTTATTCATTTATTTGTTCATTTATAAAGCGCTCCTGACCCTGACGTATATGGGCACGTACAAGAAAGCTTAAGTTACAGTTGTTAACTACTTACAAGATAATGTAGTTGCAGACGATCAACACATCGTCATCAAAAACATAATCCGTCTATTGACATGGTAATATTACAGGTACATTGTAAGAAAGGCCTAGAATCAAATTTGCAAGACCACATATAAATGAGCAGCGTGGGCAGGGGTGCTTATGGCTATAGGCTTTCTTGTGTGAACAGCCAAGTTTTAACTTTTTTTCTGAAGCCCCAGAATGAGGGTTCGGCTCTTAACACTACTGGCATGGAGTTCGATAATTTAGCGGCTAATACAGGAAAGCTATTGCCCCCCGCTTTTTGTAGCTTAAATGTGGGAACTTTGAGGCAATGGGTGAGAGCTGATCATGTAGGTCTGTCGGACTGTTTTCTGGGGATTTTGCATGTGAGGTATCTAGGAGCAGAGTTGGAAAGACATTTGTGGGTTAGAGCAAGAGTTTTGAATGCAATTCTGTCGTGAGCTGGCAGCCAATGGCCGTTGCGTCTGGCTGCAGAGATATGGTGAGTTTTTGGGATATTCAGAGCCGTCCTCAACGCATTGTTTTGCAGTGTATGTCGTTTTTTTACATTGCGTTTGTTGGTTCCTAGGCAGAGGGCATTGCAGTAATCTAATTTAGACAATATGAGAATTTGGGTGTCATCTGCATAGTTAGTGTAGGTGATACCCAAATTATCCAGGTTGTCAAACAGGCTTCGTAAAAATGTTATATAAAGTTGGGGAGACACATGATCCCTGGGGTACTCTGCAGGTGACTGAGGCCGGTTCGGCTGTCGCTAAAGGTGCGAATATCGAGGAATTATTGTATCCATGTAGTTGCTTTGGTTGAGAAATGAGCTGCTGAGGAGAGGTGTTTACAAAGGACTTTATGATTGACTAAGTAACAGCAGCGGAAAGACCAAATAACAGGAGGAGGGCTAATATGCCTTTGTCCTTTAATTCGACCATTTGAGTTTTTAAGTCAATCAAAGCTGATTCTGTGTCATGACCTGGTCTAAATCCCTGATTTTCTCAAGCCGAAAGGAGATTGTTCGATTCAAGGTGCTTCTGGATTTGCAAGTAGGCGGCCCTATCTAGGATTTTTAAGAGGAAAGGTACTGTTGTTATAGGTCTATAACCTATATAGCCTGGGATCAAGGCTAGTTTTTTTTTAGTAAAGGTAGGACCCAAGCATCTTTCAAGTTAGTCGGGACCGTACCGGTTTCGAATGAAGCATTAATTAATGTAGTGATGAAAAGCGCGAGAACCTCCAAAGTCTCTTTGATAAATGTTGCTGGGCAGATGTCCCCTTGGCATCTCGATGGTTTAAGGCTATTTATTATTTTGTCTACTTCACGAGTACAGACAGGGGTAAACTCAAATGGGCTGGCAGACTGAGTTTTTTTCTTTCGATTTTTGTTTGTAATAGAGAGATTTTATTGAAGTGCTTTTTGTATATTGAGCACCAGGTTGCATCTTTAGTGCAAGTTGCTGGTGGAGGTGCAGGGGACTCTAATTCTCTGAGGATGGTGAATAGTTCTTTAGTTCCAGAGTTAGCCATGTGATTCTGTCATTATAGGTGTCCCTTTTTGCCTGGAGTATGGCTGTTTTGTAGTTATTCGAGACATTAGGGAATATTTCTTTGTTCAGGTCTGGCGGGAGCTTTATCCAGTTTGCTTTTGCGTTTTTTTTTTCATCGTGCAAGGTTTGGAGGTTAGGGGTAAACCAGGTATTGAGATGGGCCAGTGGCCTAGCTTTACACATTTTTAGAGGTGCTACATCGTTGATGGCTTGACGTAGAGTGTTGTTGTACAGCTCGACTAGTGAGGAAGGGTCCATGCTAGTATAGGCAAGGTCACTGGTGATGCGATCTAGGAGTGGCAGAAGTTCTTGTACTGTAATGTGAGATTATTTCTAGTGAGCACAGGGGTGCAAGTGGGTTGCTCGAGTTGGGACGCAGGCTGTCCTGAATGGTGAAGGAAATATTTGTGGTCTGACCAGGCACAAGGTACGTTGGATGTGATCTTAATGTCGCAGTTCAGGTCGGCCAGCCAGTCTATGGTTCTCCCTTTGATATGCGTGGGATCGAGGATGTGGTGTAAAAGGCCTAGTTCTGTGATGGTGTTCGCAAGGGCTGTTGCATTGTTGTCACTGATGTAGTAAAGGCCTAGATTAAAGTCACCCAATATAATCATTTGGGAGCCAGGTTTAGTATTTGTGGTGAGGAGTCGTTGATGTCTTCCTCAAAGGAGGATAGTGGGCCTGGAGGTCGGTACATAAGGTGTATTGTTGCTGTTTAGGTGGCCGTGAGCGTAAGTTTGATCGATAGGAGTTCACCAGAAGCGAATGGTTGATTTTGGATTAACATTAAACCCAACCGAGTTTTGTCAATGAAGGCAACTCCGCCTCCTCTGGATGTTGCTCTGTCTAGTCTGAGGATGGTGTAGTTTTCAGGGATGGCTAAGGAGAGTGCGGGGCCTGCTGCAGCATGAAACCAAGTTTCAGTTATTTCTAGGAGGTCAAGATCATTCCTTACTATGAGGTTGGCTATGTCTAGTGCGTGCGCTGGTAGCGATCTTGCATTTATAAGTGCGCACTTTAATGTTAGGATGTTGGCGTTGGCACTGTCTTTAAGAGAAGACTTTTTCGCAGGTGGAGTCAAGATGCTGTCAGTTTTGCAGTTATTTTGAGTCTCTCCATTTCTTGTGGAGGATGTGGTCTTGGTGCTCGTTCTTGTTCTGAAGTTAGTTGGTCAGGGTTGTGCTTTCTTTAGTCTAGAGCCTAGTCTGCTGTTTCTGATGTTAGCAGGGCATGGTTGGTTAGGTGTGCGGCGTATAGCTGAATCCTTTGGATAGGGGTTAGAGGGTCGAGGCTACTTGCTGTCATCCCTAAGGAAGCAGTAGGTTTGGAGGTGCCAAGTTGTAGAGTGGGTAGGAATGTAGTCGGCGTTATAGTGTGAGACTGAGGTAGTAACGTGGCCATGGTTAATGAGATGGTGTGATTGCTAGCCATGTAGGAGGGGTGGTTGGGAGCCCTCTGTGTGTTAAGCCTCTCAAAGTAGGTCTTGTAGGTAGCGACCAAGGTGAAAGGTAGGAGACTGATAAGGTAAAGGAATCCAATTGTGTACATCATGCACATAGTTATGGTGCAGTGTCTGTGCTTCAGAAAAGGAGCGTAGAGATAGTAATGACGGCAGGCCGCAGAGTAGAGTAGCGTGGGGGGCCTGCGCGAATGAATTGCCTTGAACCTTGTAGCCCTTAATCCACCCTTCAAATGGATTGTGTCCTCCCACGTATTCCTTATCTTTGATATTTCCTAATATCCAGCTTGCTGCTTCTGAAAAAAAATGTTTGCCCAGTAGAAGGCCCTGTGCGTCGGTGCCTGGTCGAGTCGATGTCCCTAAAAGGTCTCCGTCCTGACGTCGACATCATCACCGGTATAAGTAGCGCGCGCAACGCCCATTGCTCTGTTCCCTTTTTCCGCGCTTCACAGTTTAGGTAACGTAATGCTTGGTTCCATGATTCTTCGAATTTCTTTGAGTTTCTTGAGAAAATTCTTCTACTTTTCGACAAGATGGCTCCCTCATCGGCTCCGACGACTCATCGGTCCGGTTTAAAAAAAATGCTGCGACTGTGGTGCTAATTTGTCCATGACGAAGCCACACAAGATCTGCCTGTGGTGTCTAGGGGCAGAACATCCATGTTCGGAGTGCGACGAATACATGCCGATGATGGCCAAAGCCTTGAGGGAGTGCAGAGGGAATTTGGAGAGAGGTAGGCCTCTAAAATCTATTACCCCATCCAAACGTAAATCTTCTGACGAGGCCTTCGTCTAGCCGTCATCAAAAACATAAACGCTCCCGTTACCGGTCGCACAGTGGGTCACATCATTCCTCGTCTTCGAGGCATGGTAAAAAAAGGCACCATAGATCGCCGTCCACTTCCTCAACCAGTTCACCCGAAAAGGTTGTTTGTCCCTCAAAGCGTAGTACCCCAGCCCAATGGGAGGAATTCAGAATGAGTATGATGAAGGTGTTTGAGAATGCGGCCTTGCCTCCCTCAAAAACACTCAGAGGCGATAAAACACCTAGGAAGCACAGAAGTCGGGAGTCCTCAACCCCAGCTGTGGAAACTCCTCGAAAGCGATCTAATCCCTCGAGTCGAGAGAAAGCCTCAGTAACGCACAAATAATCGTCTTCATCGACAGCCGAAAGGCACCCATACTGCAAGCCCGAAGAGTGCGTCATCGACGCCCTGCGCGCCAAAATTGAAGGAAAAACTATTGACGCCTCGAGTGTCGACCTCCTCGACAGCGTATACCACAATTGCCTCAACGCTATCGTCGAAGACCTCGACGTTTGTGTGGAAACCATCGACGACTTCATGGAAATCTTCGAAACAGTTGACAGTTTTGTCAAAGCCATCAATGTCAACTTCGACGATTTCGACACTGTCAGCTCCCATTATGACCTCCATAGAGCCGCCTTCTTCTTTTGAGAGGATTTATCCTCCTCAACTTCGTTCAGAGTATTTTAAAATTCTTTCCTCAATTTATGAGGATGCTGTACATTCATCTGAGGAGGAAAGACCATTTGGTCTAGAGTATGGGACACCTTCTGTTCCAGAGGAACTCATATCAGAAGAGTCTCGGATAAAGAACCTACAGGACTCGCTACATGAGGCAAGTGGCACTGACACTTCCACTGAAGTTGAATTTGGTAAGGCAGATCCAGAGGATCATGCCGACGGTAACTATAAACAACTTATGTTTAGCGTAATGCAATACATGGGATGGTCCAGGCCTTCACCTGTTTTTGAACAGGATGATTTAACAGACATACTGGCTAAAGGACCACAGGAAGACCCTATTGTCCCCTTCCATAGAGCTCTGCAGAGGAGGGTAGCTTCCAACTGGGAAACACCCGAGGTGGTCCCTGCAGTGAATAAGAGTCTTAACAGCCAAATACAGAGCTTCAACTTGTGGCCCTCTGTACCTTTCGAAACATCTGGCACCAGAAAGCCTGGTAGTACAGACAGCTACCTCTTCTGGCAAATAAAATGCCTGTCCCACAATACCACAAGACAGAGATGACAATAAATACGATGCCATGGCCAAGAAGGTTTTCTCGGCTGGGGGTATGGCGTTAAAATCTGCTAATGCGACGTGCACGCTGGCGAGGTTTACCCACACCCTTTGGGACTATATTTTGATGGTGGCAGACCACATCTCCGAAGGGGAGGAACGAGACAGTTTCTTGAACCTTGTCAAGGATGGGAGGGACACTATGTGCAAATCCCTCCAGACTGGTCTAGACTCTGTTGACAGCATCAGCAGAGCCATGCCGGCTAGTACAGTGATCTGCAGATTTGCATGGTTGCGGAAGTCAGGATTTGCCCCCTACGTACAATCCAGACTTCTCAACATACCCTTTGATGGCAACCATCTATTTGGGAATAAAGCTGATGAGAATTTGGAGAAGCTGCAAACTTCCAAGGCGGCCGCCAAATCCCTTGGAGGGCAATAAGGCAAACTCCAAACTGCCCCAATGGGGCGCCCTGGAGGGGTAAGTCCTTTTGCTATTATTCTGTATTCGGAAGAGGCAGAGGACAGCCAGCTCAAAGAGGTCAAAGATGATTTCCCTGTGGTGGACAGGGTAGAGGTACTAAAACCGCAACAGCAGGGGCTGCTTTACCCTCAGCCTCTGCGTTAGCCGCTCAAAAACCTCTCTATGGTCTTACATCACAAGACAGCAGTAGGAGAGGGGTTGTCACAGCATCTGATAGAATGGCAGGCTATTACTTCAGATGCTTGGGCAATGGAAACAGTTGCCCAAGGTTACTGCCTACCTTTCCGTCTACTGTCTTCAACTGGGGTCTCCCCCTGGATCAGCCTCCCCGCCACTCTAAAACTTGAGGAGAACCATCTCTGGTACCGGAACCATCTCAGGACCTTCCTCTTTGCTTCTGTCTTTGCTCCCCCTCCCCCCTGCTGATCTGTTCTCTCTTGGCACTGCGCACCTGGCCACCCCCTGTCCTCCGGGCTCAGGTACCTGCTCACCCTGCCACCCTCCCGCACTGCCTCCGGGCCACCCCTTGCACTGGGGTCTGTATCTGTACCCATACAGTCCCCCCCCTTTTTCTTCCTGCACTTACCAGACCTTCCCTGTCTGCTGCCTTAAACCCAGCACTTGCCACTTGCTGGCTGCACTACCACTGTTTGGTGCCTTTATTATTTATTTATTATTATTGATCTGTTTCTCCTTTGCCCCGCACTTTTCACTTTCTCCCCCCTTCATGCACTTTTCCCCTCCCCCTCTACCATGTGATTGCACATTCTCAATGTCACTGGGCCTAGTAAGATGTTGTTTTGTTCTCCCCTGTTCCCCTCCCTTGCCTTGTCGCGCTCTGAAACACTTGTGTATGAGTGCAATAGAAATAAAATATCAATATCAAAAAACCTCTGAGTCATCCACTGGGGACAACTCTTTGAAGATTCTGGATCTGCTCCTCATGCAGGAAATTTTAACCCTTCTGGAGAAAGGTGCTATAGAACCGGTACCTGTAGCGGAGAGAAACAAGTGTTGGTTCTCCACTTATTTTCTAATTCCAAAGAAGGATGGAGGAGTGATACCCATCTTGGACTTAAGAGACTTTAACAAGTTCCTCAGGAAGGACAAGTTCAAGATGCAAACCCTTTCTCAGACCCTTCAGGCCTTCCAGCTTCAGGATTGGTTAGTATCATTGGACCTCATGGATGCTTACTTTCATGTGCCGATCCATCACAGGTACAGACAGTACTTAGGCTCGCCATTGGCAACTGTCACTATCCGTTTCGGGTTCTGCCATATGGGTTAGCCTCCACCCGAGGGTTTTCACCAAGCTAATGGCGGTGTTGGCAGCGAGTCTCAGGAGAGGGGGATTCACGTCTACCCCTACCTGGACGACTGGTTGATCAGGGCCAGTTTCCTGAAACAAGCCCTGGATCCCCGCAGCTATACTTGCCACTCCCTCCACAGGCTGGGCTTCTGCCCCAACTTCAAGAAGTCCCAAATGATACCTTCTCAAAGGCTTCAGTTCATTGGAGAAATCCTGGATGCATCCCTGCGGAAAGCCTCGCCACCAGAGGTGAGGGCTCAAGACATTCTGCAGATGGTGACAAAATTCCAGAATACCCAACATCTTCCGGCCTTCGATTTTCTGAGGTTGCTCGATATCATTGCTACCTGCATTTTTCTGGTGCCAGAGGTTTGCCTGAGAATGAGAACTCTCCAATGGGCTCTCAGGACTCAGTGGTCACAATTCTCAGGAAGGATGTTGGATCTCCTACATATCCCAGACAGTCTCACTGGATCTTCAGTGGTGGGCCTGTCGGGAAAACATCTTGAAAGGAGAACCTTTCTGGTAACCATGGCCGGAGGTAACAGTAGTGGCGGATGCCTCACTCACGGGGTGGGGAGCCCATACCAACGATTTGACCATCAGTGGTCGTTGTTCTCCATCGGAGTCGAGACTACATATCAACCTTTTAGAGCTGAGGGCAATCAGACTAGCGCTGAAGGCTTTCCTGCCATTTGTACGGGGAAAGAATGTCCTGATCATGACAGACAATACAGTGGCCATGTATTACCTCAGCAGAAGAGGAGGTGTAGGGTCACTACCACTGTGCAGGGATGCAATGCAGCTCTGGTTCTGGGCATTACAAGAATGAATCTCTCTATCGGCAGTTGACCTAACCGGAGAGAAGAACACAACGGCAGATGCTCTGAGCAGGCAGAGCAGTGCCTCCCATGAGTGGGAACTAGCTCAGGGAGTCCTTCAAGAGATCTTCACCATTTGGGGAACCCCTCAAGTGGATCTGTTCACGACCGGTGCCAAGCGGAAGTGCAAACTGTACTGCTCAAGGGAATTTCCCCCAAGAGGAGCTCTAGGAGACGCGTTTGTGGTGAACTGGAATTTCAACTTCTTTACACATTTCCTCCAGTCCCCGTCATTCCTCATGTAAGAAGGAGGTTGAGAAGGTTCAGGAAATCCATGATCCTAATTGCCCTGGATTGGACCAGGAGGACGTGGTACCTGGACCTTCTGGACATGTCCATCTGTCCTCGGATTCATCTTCCACTAAGGGAGGATCTCTCTCTCTCTCTGACCCTTTCTCATGCAATACACCGGTGGTGTTATCTTTTTTTGTACACTTGGCAAATCTGGGGCTCTAGATTGGAACAATCAAAGAATTAACAGCGCAAACCATCTTCAAGCGCGCTGCAGAGGAAGTCTCCTATTTTAAGATTCCTCTGGTAATCCAGTTACTAAAAAGGATTAAGTAATGTTTATCCTTCAACTCCTTTCCAAGTCCCACTGTGGGGATCTCAATTTGATTTTAGACTATCAAATGGGTGCTCCTTTTGAGACTCCTCATTCTTGCCCATTACGACTTGTCACCTTGAAAACAGTTTTTGTGGCTATAACATCTGCCCGAAGGGTGAGTGAGCTACCGGCTTAATCCTGCAAGCCTCATCATACTGTTTTTCATAAAGACAGAGTGGTATTGAAAGTGACGCCTACATTTCTCCCTAAGGTTGTTTCTGAATTTCACATCCCTCAGAAAATAACCTTACCAGCCTTTTATCCTCCGCCACACCCAGGAAAAGAGGAAGAAAGGCTTCACAGACTCGACCCTAAGCGTGCACTGAGCTTCTACTTTACCAGATTGGCAAGACTGAGACAGAATGATCAGTTGTTTGTGGGCTATACAGGTCATAAACTGGGTCTAGCCATCACCAAACAAACCATCTCTAGATGGATTGATTTAACAATTTCAGAGTGTTACAGCCTGGTCGGTAAAGACCCCACAGAACATCTAAGGGCTCACTCCACCAGGGATATCGCAACTTCGTCTGCTTCCAATAAAGGATATTTGTGCAGCTGCCACATGGTCGTTTGCACACACCTTTACGAAATACTGCAGCCTGGATTCCTCCACTAGTCGAGATTCTGTTTTTGGAAAGGCAGTACTGCACTCTGTGCATTCCCGATCACGTCAATTTTACTCCCTCCTCCGAATAAGGTAACTGCTTTGGGAGTGTTTCGAAGATAAGGAATACGTCGGAGGGCACAATCTATATTCGAAGAACAAGTTACTTACCCATGGTAACGTTCTTTCGACTGAATGTTCCTCCCACCTATTCCTTATCGCCCCTCCCAACCAAACCTGCGCTCTCTCAAGGGGAGTAACCGTGTAAATCAAGACCGTGCTATCAAAGATGAGGAATATGTGGGCGGAGCATCCAGTCGAAAGAACGTTACCATGGGTGGTAAGTAACTTGTTCATTTATGTTTTTCAGGCTTTCACACACCCAAGTGGCCCACAAGTTACCATCTCTCTTCTTGTGGTCCCTAAGCCTTTTTAGGTATTGGGAAGGAGTCATCCCAAACCTGGCTATGAGAGCAGTTTTTACCAAGTGGTAATCTTGTCTATCAACATCATTCAACTCCATCACATACGTTCTGGGGGAGCCTAGAGATTATCATTGAAACAAACTCAGAAATACCTTGTACTTTGCATGTAAACTCAGATGTAGTCAGCCAATCAAGAATATCAGTTTTCACATCATACAACCTCACCAAAATGTTGGGGAGATGAGGCTTCCTGCTTCTGGAGTGGTCTGGCAAAGAGGACTCTGAAACAGAAGTAGAATTAAGGGACAACTTTTTCATCTCTAGTTCATGCTGCATCTCTTTTTCCCTGAGTTGCAGTTCATTCCTCATTTCTTTGTCTCTCATTTCAGACTGTGTTTACAGTTTCCTGAATCCAAGCTGCATTTTCCTTTTTTCGAATTCTAGAACCAGCTCAGCTGACATGTTAGATACAGGTATTGTTGAAGTCGGATTGAAAGGTGGATTAATATTCATACTTTCATCCACTTCATCTTCTCCCTCATTATCTGGAAGTTGAGAGCTAAGGGTTAAACTTTGACCATCATTTTCTTCTAGGTCTATTCTGGAAGCAGGAGTTAGAGGCCGAATTACAGTTTGGTAATCCAACAAGATTTGGATTAACTCAGCCTTCTTTCCTTTTGTACTAAGACATTTATCGTTACACATTTCTTTCAGTGTTTCAACCGTAAGAGACATAAGAGTGTCTGCCTTATAGTTTAATATAGTGGACATTGTTTTTGTACTTTATAGTATAATGCCCTGGAGGATGGATTCTTTGTGTGCAATACAACCAGAAATCGGTGTCATCCAACCTACGCAAATCCCACCAGCTGTAACAGCAGTATTAGGGGAGTTTTTCTAAAGTCCTACTGGCAGTAAGACTTTAGTAAGCTATCCCAGTGGTTTGTAGATCCCCATCTCTTAGTATCAGTCTGTACTAGCTGAGGGCCTTGGTAGTGTGGCAGAGCAGTCAGGCTTATCTTTAGAGGAAGATGTGAGCTATAGGTAAGTACTCTGAATCTTAGCAAGACAGGCACAACAAAGAAGCACTTACATTTATATTTATACAAAAGATATATATTTATTATATTTACACCAGAATTACTTTAAATACTTCCAACGTTTGCGGTAGAACACTTAGGAATACTAGATAATATATACTAGATAATATACTTCAAAGGGCACTTTCACTTTTGTGTTTGTTCGCAGTTACATTTGTAGCAATGTTCGAAAGGGAAAAGACAAGGTTATCGTATTATCGGTAATTGTGCACTCAAGCGGTTTTCAACAGGTCATACGGTAATGCATTTACTGTGCAAATACATAGAGGAAAGTAACTTAAAGGGAGGAAAATAAGTGGTTAGTGCAACCTGATTCTAGGTTCTAGAGATGGTTTCTTCACCTGGCGAGTCTTTTAAGTCCAGAAACGCAACTCTAGCTAAAGGCAGTTCGGAGAGGGCTTGAAGCCTTGACAAATAGCGAATAATGACGAGTTCCTGCAGATTTCTTCCAGTGTCTTAAGTTTTTTTTATTTATTTTTTATTTATTTACAAGTATATACAGAACTTATATCACATCAACAGGCAGAAACAACAGAAGAAAAAGCATAAAAACAAAAAACTAAAAGAGATCATTAAACACATTCCAGATCTTCTCATATAAAGACAATTTACATTTCATTTTGTAAATCAACTTTTCCGTCCTAGACAGGCAGTGCATTTTCTGGACCCATTCCTCAAAAGAAGGAGGGATCCGACCTTTCCGAGACTGAATCACCCTCAGATCCCTCGTCATTGTCCATAAATGATGCACCCAAATACCTGGCAGACAAGTTCCACAACCACACCAAAACTAAAACATGGCTTTCCAACAGAAACTCTGCCTAATGTACTTCCTCTCCGCATGTCCCTGTCGACCAGCTTGTAACCTGGTCTTCCACACTTATTGTTGTTATTTCACAGTCTGTATTGTATATTGTATATTCTTGACATGTTGTATCTGCATCTAAGTCTTGCCATGCTGTAACTGCATCTAAGTCTCCGGCGCCCGGTTACCCCAGGGTTTGGCGCGCGGTACAAATAAACTAAACTAAAACTAAACTAAAACTAAACTAAACTTTCCAACCTCGAAGAATTAGTCGCTTAGCCACAATGAAAGCTCTACAAATCCATTTTTTAAGGGCGGAACTCACATCAGCCAACCCTGAGTCATCACCTAGAATCACCGTCCTAAAATCAAGGTCAGACCCCCCGCCCGAAACCCTGTCACACACATCACAGACTTGAATCCAAAAATCTCTGACTCGCACACAGCTCCATAGCATGTGTTCCAGTGGCCCAACTTCCTGTATGCAACCCCAACAATCATCATTGTCATTCATGCCTCTTTTATGAAGTGTTTCTGGACACCAATAAACGCGATTCAGAATCTTAATTTGTCGAGACCTTTCACACAGATTCAGCGAACACAAGGAGACATTACCACACATATTCTGCCAGGCCTCAAGATCAATTTCAGACCCAGTTCTCTCACTCCAAACTCTCAGCAAATTGTCATTACTCTGATAATGTGACACGATAAGCTTGTATAACCTATTGGCTAAACCACCTTCCTTTCCGCTAGAATCCGCCAGAAAAATATTCACATCCAAAGAGTGGGACCAGTCCACCTCGCGCACAGACCTCTTCAAGCGTCTATAAGCAGAGTCCGACAAACCCTCAAAACTCCATCTCTCTCTCAGCTCAGCAGCAGTCAACCACCGAACATCATTACCCAAATCAGAGACCTGTTTAATACCCATCAAGAACCATTCAGGCCAAAAAACTGTTTTGGAATTATCCCTAATCCTAGGATTCAGCCAGATAGAGGCACTCCTGCATTTAAAAGTGTCTAAAGTTATTAAAGCAGCAAGTTAGCAACTAACAAAGGAGACCTAAAAACAGACTCGCGAAGGGGGACACAAGCCGCAGCTTGGGTCAGAGGTAAAAGGGGGTTGCCCTGGACACCTCGATGTGCACTCCAATGCTCTGGAGCGACTTTTTGGAATCAGGTAAGCACTACCTTTTTCCCCACATTACTTTAAGTTTGAAGAAGGTGTTCGTGTTGGCTCCTCCACAATGTGGCAGCTCTGTACCCGACCTCCGTATTTCTTGGTCTGGTGCTGAAAGGCAGGACAATGGACGGTGTCTCTCAGCAGCAGTCTCGAGGGAGGATCTGTAGCATGACTTTCAGCAACTTCTTGGTTCACTCTGCAGTTTTGGTGCATTTTCAGCAGCACCAACAAAAGACACTGATCGCCTGGTTAATCTTCTTCGCTTCCTGCAGTCCCACACTCTGGTGAGGGGGTCTGGGTGAGTTGGATCAGATCTGTGGAGTGTCCTTACGGTCTCAGCAAAGATTTGGACGGACAACGATGCACTCAAAATGAGCAGCAGATCTCCTGGTATTGGGGTTCGGCAGCTCTGGAAGCTCCTAGGACCTCGGGAGATGGCTTGTTTCAACGTTCAAGGATCCCTTGGTAGTCCTATCTTAGTGACTGGGATTTAGTTTGTTTTATTACCTGCACATTACTTAACTTTTTGACTTTTTGATCATAACAACTGGCATCGTCCATTTCTCTTAATAAATCTACCTGTGAAGTATAATTTTGGGCGTCAAGGTCCCAAACCATTTTACGGTTGGACTCATTAAGTGTTAGAATAACCACAAAATAGCTCCCCTGAGTGACTTTACTGTATTCCCTGCATCTGATTACTTACTTGTGTCTCACTGGTTATTGAATCAAATGCTTTCTAACTTCTCCTAATGGTGAAGGTGTACATATTTTTTATAGTAAGTGTGTGACAATATTTAACTTGGGTTGTACTTGCTTAGTGTGCATTTTAAAGGCCTAATGTATCATTGTATATTTTTGTAATTACCTGTCTAAGTTGAATTATTGGTGGTGGTCTGTGTTGACTCATTGTAGCACTAGACCACTCTCACGGAACCTCCTGAGACTAACCCTTGCCACTCTATTTTTCCTTGATTGGGTTTGCTAGTCCTCAGTGTCTCCCCATTCACCATAATAGGGTGGCCTCCCAAGGTCCATCTCCAGGGTTGATTTTGGAAATCCATCTCATCAAATTTGTTCTCAGCAGTGGCATAAGGACTCTGGTGCTCAGTGTACATTCACTGGAGTTATCCCATATTTCTTTCATATTGATCATCATCAATAACTTTATTCGGCCAAAAGGCCATCAAAGTGCATCCTAACAAATACATTGACTGAACATACAAAATCCGATTTCATCAAAACATCAACAACAGAAAAAAACAAATGAAAATGTACTGACCCAATTCAGGATTGCACCCAATCAAAAGATTTACTGTCATTTGACCCCCTTCCTTTTTTAGCCCAAAAGGATTACATTCGGGCCAGTTAGAGGGTTGTTAAGTGTAAAATATCCCAAGCGACCATCAGCCGTTTGTAGGGGCCAGTAGCTGGATGAAATCCCACCCTGTGTCACCCCATCAACCCACCCAGTTCTTTCTAGTATCCCCTTGGCCACTCTGCCATCCCAAAGGACTAACTTCACAGTATCTTGGGAGTTCAAGCCCTTGCCTCGGATTCTGGAGCATCCCACCATAGATTCTCTGGAAACAAACGTACAGCCTCTCACAGATCGCAACCAGTGCAAGCACTTATTCAATAAAGCGTCTCTTGGTTCCTGCTTGGACTCTTAATGGTTTTGGTACCCTCTGCAAATAAATTGTGGCAGTGCCGGACCCGCCCTTAGAATGTGGCCCTGATATGTTCTCTTTGTGATGCCACATGTGTTGGTCTGGGGCGTTTGGACCTTGGCCTGATGGAGGACGCTGTGGATCTTGCTTCACAACTGAACAGGGCAGCGGCTTGGTGAGGGGTGCGGTAGTACCATACCCGGGCTTGTTTCTGGTATCCATAGTAGCTGGGGTAGAGGACAATCTATTATGAGCCCTACGGTGAGGGGGAGCTTACACATTTGAAGGTGGATTCAAGGGATCCTGAGTCTTAGGATGCCCCGGGAGTGGGTTTGTCTGACCTTTGGCCATTTGGGGAGGAGTAACAAAGTCCTCCTGTGCCCTTTTACCTCAATCTCCCTGGTTATTTACGAAAACCTGGAGTAAATTCTTAATAGCTGACAATTCGGCCAACACCTCAGTGTGCACCAAATTGCACTTGCACCTCCCCGTGAAGCAGATGTCATCAGATGACCGGTCGGGACTGTGCTCTGCTGCCTGTCATGTAGGATTATGAGCTCTAAGTGAAGATAGACAAAGAAAAGAGTTTCCCCCAAGACTGATAGAGGGGAATTGCTCCCTCCAACACAACTTGAATAGCCGAGGGCCCCCGAGAGCATGGCAGCAGAGTTAACCGCACCAGTGGCACAAACCCCTAAATCCATATGAGCTGGAGCTTCAGTACATATAGGGTGATCGGCCAATGTGCCAGTAATCGGTGGGGAATCTGGGGCCACAGTAAGCGGCTCTAAGATGGCATGAGATGGTTGGGTCTGCCCCTCCAGACTCTCCAGGGCAAATTTCCCAGCACTTTGGCTAAGTCCACGGCAAACAAGGGGCGAATTCAATATGGGTGCAGCCAGAAGGTCGATCGGGGGCCTATGTGGGTCAAAGGTGTGGTCTCGTGGGTCAACAGGTAGGGTTAGGGGTGTAGGGAATCCAGCAATGCCTTTGACATCGTCAAGCCCAATGGGTGTGTTTACAATGCAGACTATTTTTGCCTCCTTCAGTGATCGGACTTGGCGACATTGCCTCTTCATGGTCAACACCTTGCGCTGAAATTTTAGGACAGGAGGAGCCTGTGCATCCATGATGGCGGGGCAAAACAGGAGTGGGGGAAGGGGAGAATCAAGGGGAGACTCCATGGTAGAAGTAGTCAGTTCCAAAAGAGGACGAGGAGAAACGTGGCCACAGTGTGACTGGTACAATGATAAAAGTCAGAGCAGGCTTTGGGGAACAATCTCTGTACGTGCAGGGTTTCTCACCTCAGGCTCCTATGCTGTCCGCGAGTCACCTCTCACTTCTGCGCCGAACACCTGCGCGCCAAACACTGCGCCCTTGCCCCGCCGCGGGCTTCACTGCTGCAGGGTCGGGGCCGGTGATTTCAGTCCCAGGGGGCGTGGTCAAAGAAGACAGCAACTGTGGAAAGACTCAGGAGGGGTCTAAACGTCAGCAAACACTGCACCCTTGCCCTGCCGCAGGCTTCACCGCTGCAGTGTCGGCCCAATGGTTTCAGTCGTAGGGGGCGTGGCCAAAGAAGACAGCAACTGTGGAAAGACCCAGGAGGGGTCTAAACGTTGGCAAACACTGTGCCCTTGCCCTGCCGCGGGCTTCACCGCTGCAGGGTCGGGGCAGTGCTTTCAGTCCCAGGGGGCGTGGCCAAAGAAGACAGCAACTGTGAAAAGACCCAGGAGCGGTCTAAACGCCGGCAAACACAGCGCCCTTGCCCCGCCGCAGACTTCACCGCTGCAGGGTCGGGCTGGTGCTTTCAGTCCCAGGGGGCGTGACGATTTAGGCCTGTAAAAGTTACATAACCTATATCGCAGTATGGAGACATACTCATTACAAGTTTCCTGGTATCCTGCTGGTAATTCCAGCGGGATACTGGCATACTGCCCCTACCGTGTCTGCCGCGTGATATCCCAGTATCACCGGGATATTCTAGGTGGTGGAAACACCAGTAAATCCCCATTCCATGGAGTACCATGGAGGGGATTGACGGAATTACCGGCACCGGTGGTACCGGTACCAGTGATTCCGGCATTTATTTGCTAGCAGGTCAGGCATGGTGGGAAGTCAGTGCCACCACTGGCAAATTTGTGCTTCCCTAGTCTGGAAAAATTGCCGGTGCAGGAATTACCAGCAATTTTACAGACAGTTTTTACAGACCAGGGAACTTGTAATGACCGCCCATAGACTAGTATTACTCTTGCTATGCACAAAGTTGAATATTAAAAACAATTGTGTGCAAAGAAGGGTATACCTACCTCTGGTAACAAAAGTGACTTTGTGCAGAAACTGATAGATTATCAGGAGTGTAGGATAGATGCATTCCCTATTGCAAGTAGTATAGAAGAGGCTGGCGCAGGGTCTAGCAGTAGTAATTGTCAAACTTCTGGAAACTATAGAAGGAACTAGTGAACCTGAAGAAAGGGTTTCTCAGTCCTCTATTACCACATCTGAAGCTGAGGTTTTGTGTGATTTGGGAAAAGAGGAGCTGAGGCGCCGAGAGATGGAGATACATATACAACATAGAAAGGATAGTCAGATAAGATTGAGAAAGAGAAGGACAGAGCCTTCCAGCTCGAGGTGGTCGGGCTCTGTTGGGTCTACAGGCTATTCCAAAGGGTCTGAGAATGGTTCTGGGTCCGCCTCTACCCAAGATTTCGTAAGGATCTGTTGAATTGTTATGATGGGAAAAATGTAATTATGAGTCTGACAGGATTGCTTGGAATTTCAGCAGACTTTCCCAGAATGGCTGCAGTGCTATTTTGGAGTTGTCGGAGCCTGAGAAAAAAAGATTTTGAAAAATTAGATGAGGCTCTCCTCTTAAAGTTTGGGAAGACTCCAGCCAAATACTTAGAGGTCTAGAGACCACAAGAAAAAAAGAATAATGCTTGGGTGAGTTCGGTGAATGATTCTTTGAAGAATTTGAGTGGTTAGGTTGAAGGTCATACAGTAACCACTTTCGAAAGGTATGATAAATCTTGTTATGCTTGAACATATTTTGCTTCCTGTACCCCTGAGCAGAAACAGCATTTGGAAGATTCTAAGGTGTTGGATCCAAAGAAGCTGACCATTGCTGCTGATCTGTGGGCATCCCATAGAGTGTCCCATAAGGATAAGAGTGCTTCTGGTAAGCATTATGAGAAGGGGGTAAAGCAGAAAGAAGAGGATGGTGGGTCTACTGAGAAACCTGCTTTCCATAAGGCCCACAAAAGCTTTCATAAAGGTAATGAGTCACTTGGAGAGAATGTAAAGGGTAGTGGGACTTATCATCCCAAGCTGGAAGCTAGCCAAAGTAAGCCTTCCTACATACAAAGGTGCTCAGGATCTTGTGTAACCTGTGGAGCAAGTGACCATATGAAGGGGGACCACAGATGTAAGGGCCAGACCGTGGACATCCATTCTGTGAATCTGGCATCCCCTTATGAAGAGCAAGAGATACTCACAGAAGCATCATTCTCTTCTGATTCCTTGCCGAGTAGTGTTGGATCAGAAGTTACTTTAGTTTCCCTGGTATCCTGGCAACCTAGAGTTGAGGAGGCTTGTGCTTCCATTAATGATAAAACCGAGTCTTATTTTAAGGATCGTGTACTGGTAGATGGTGAGGTGAAGACACCTCTGCTATCAGGGACACTGGGGCCAGCATGTGATGGAATCCACATTGGTAAACCCAGAGGCTCTGGCCAGAGCTCATCTGTGGCCTATCAAGTTGGCTGATAGCACCCTCAAAGCTTCTCAGTAATGCCTGTCACTCTATCAGTAAATGGAGAAGTGGTTAGGATGTGTCCAGAGGGAGATCCTAGGTAGAGTTCTGCTGGGAAATAATCTCATAGTCTTGGGGCTTGCGGGTGATACAGCAGAAACACCATGTACAAGGTCTCAAGCAAAGAAGGCTACCTAAGCCAAGACTGAGGGGAAGCTTAAGCCTAAGGGGAACCCCAAGGCTGAGGAGTCAAAGGTTCCTATGGTATGATATGGTATGACATTTATAACGAACCTATACACAAGTGTTTCTAA
The DNA here is from genome assembly GCF_040938575.1 of Ambystoma mexicanum. Classification (NCBI taxonomy): domain Eukaryota; kingdom Metazoa; phylum Chordata; class Amphibia; order Caudata; family Ambystomatidae; genus Ambystoma; species Ambystoma mexicanum. The sequence continues at coordinate 990,857,159 of NC_090941.1, forward strand.
AAAGGGGAAGATGAATTCCTCCCCTACTTTACCTACAACTGAGGTTGAGTTACCTGACCAACCCAGAAAAGGAATCTCTACATGCCTCATCACAAATCCTCTTACGTGTAGGGGATGGATGAGGGAAAATTGGCCTCTGCACAGCAACTAAATAGATGGGTCAATGAAAAGGAAGCCGTCTAATTGACATGCGTTTAGGCATATGCAGCATGCATAGATCCTGTGTGAAACCCCCAATATATCTTGCCGCCTCCTCCTTTCCAAAACTCACTAAAGGTCCAGGTGTTCGACCGGGTCAATCGAGAGAAATGATGGCGAAAACTGGGGAATTGGAATTGTCCTAATTCAATCATGGACCCCATTAAATCAATGTACTCCGGAAACATCAATAAAAGTTTGACTCAGTGGTGCAGGGCATCTCTCTAAAATGAAAGAGACCTTTAAATGGGTTAAATAAGGCTGCCCACTAGCCCCGGCCTTATACAGTCTTTTCCACCGCCGATAGGAGATGAAAAAGTCACACGTCTCTTATATGCTGACGATATTATCTCACTGGACCAAACTGCAATTGGACACCAGCGTCAGCTAAACAATCTTCTTGAATATCTAAAAGAAAAGGACCTAGAACTTAATACAGAAAAGACAAAAATCATGGTCTTAAAAAAAAAAAACAATGAAGCGAAAAGAAAAACATCAGTGGCATATTGCTGGAAAGCAACTTGAAAAAGTTGAGAATTTTAAATACTTGGGCATAACATTCAACGGGAGCAAAGCAGAAGTCACAATACAAACAACATTATTTGCAAAGATGAAGATATCACAAACAAAGGCCCTGGATAGAAAGTTGGGCAGGTTCTCAATGATCCCGATGTTAAATATAAAGCCAGAGTTACACCATCTATCGCTTATGGAGTAGAAGCATGCCATATAAACCCTGAAAACATCTGGCTTAAATTTGAAGGATATTTTTGGCGTAAAGTGCTGAGACTCCCATCATCAACGCCAATGGCCTCTATTGGAAGGGAACTAAGCCTGGTATACCTTAAAGCAACAAACAATCTAAATGGACTAATGTTATACAGAAAGATCTGATCTGCCCCTCGGCCAAAACTACTCGAGATCATCTACAGAGAAATGGAAGGAGGGAAAAACAAAATGCTATCAAATTGGGCAATAAGGAACAAAACCCTCCTAGAGGAGATTTGTAGTACAGAGGACGAACTGGAACATAATCCATCTAAGTGAAAAAAAGATTAAAAGAATGGGATTGGATGCAATCATTGGAAGCAGCGGGAAAGAAGTTAATCACACATCTTCTTACAAATTTGCAAAATATACATGAAATGATGGGATATCCGGCAAAATTCCGTAATAGAGTGCTGCGAACAGCGTTTCTAAGAGCTCGCCTGAACCTTTTAAAAACAAACGAGATCTTATCTATCAGGGGGATGTCAAGTTCTAATAGCTATCGTTACTGTAACAAAAAGGACAAGGTAGAAACAGATAGACACCTGCTGTTGTCGTGTGTAGGAACGACTAAAGCGAGAACCACCTACTTGGGACGACACCTAAACACCCATCAAATTTATGAGGAAAACACCTGCTGGACAAGACTGATGTGTGGCAACAAAACAACATTGGTGATAGAAGTTCTGTTATGTTATGTTAGCGGTACTTGTATAGCGCACAGTCGCCAACGGAATTGGTCCCCAGGCGCTCTGGCGGATCTGTAAACAGGAAGGGTGGGTAGGGTTAGTCGGGAAGAGGGGAGAAGGAGAGTGGGAGAAGTGGTGTGCTGTTGGCAGCTTCAGCTCGGTATACACCGAGTGCCGGGCTTTGGTGCTAGTATCGGATCGGGCGAAGGCCTCGAGTGCTGTTGGCAAAGTTTGTGTTGTTGGTGCCATGTGGTAAAGTGCATGCGGATTGCTGGGAGAGAGATGGTTGTGTGGTTTTGTGTGGGTTTAAGTATGCAGAAGATTGAGGGTTGGGTTAGTGGGATCAGTATCCTGATTTAGGTACTTATGGTTCCGTTAGCGTTGTATACCTGTTGGTTGGGATGTTGCTGGTTCCTCGTGGGCCGACTCGCTTTGGTGGAGTTGCAATGATCCAACTGTATCCTATTGAGTGTGGTTTGGATTGGTGGGTGCGTCTGAACCTGATCTTCAGGTGTGGGACCGGGTGGGTGATATCTATTCTCAGGTGATCTAGTGTGACCTTGGTCGGTTGAGGCTTTGAATGGTTTAGGGTCGGTGTTGTGTTGATGTGTTGTCCTAGTGGATCCGTCTTGGTGAGCCTGTGTATTCAGACATTTGTATCCTTCTGTCCTGACTGGTTCTTTGGTTTCCGTGGGGTGAACATCCTCAGGACTGTTGTTTAGTTGTAGTTTGTGTGGTGGGGCATTGTTTTCTGCTTTGTATTGGTGGAACGTGTGTAGTGATGAAACATTATGTTTCTCACCCATTGCATTGGGGCCCATGGTGTAGTGCTTCCTTTCCCCCTCTATGTTTTGTCCCTAGGGCTGTTGGGGAAGGTAATAGTTAAGGTCATGGTCCTCTTAATGATTCGTTCTAGTCTTTGTCTAAGTTTGCTGTGTTTGCTATCTTTGGTCGTATTGCGACTGTCTCCCGTTTGGTCCTTTGGTATGTCGTGGTATATTTACCTCGGCTTTTCCCATTGATTGATCAGTGTGTATTGCGGTCACTCTACGCTCATTGATCTCGCTGCCCCTGTGGCCAGTCTTTCTAATTAAGAGCCATGTTTTGAGTAATTTCCTGAATAATAGGTGGTTTCTTGTGTTACATATGTACTTTGGAAGGTCAGTCCAGGTTTTCGGGGCTAGGTGAGAGAAGGAGGATCCTCCTAGTTTTCTTTTGTTGTAGGGCTTCGGTTCCAGGCGGATGTCCATGCTTGATCTGAGCGTTCTTGTCGGTTGATGTAGGTGCAATTTGTCTCTTAGGAACTCGGCGCCTTCGTTGTGTACTGCTCTGTGTGTAATGCACATTGTTTTGAATTTTATTCGTCGTTTTATTGGTAGCCAATGTAGTGTTTTCAGCGCTGGTGTGGTCTCTTCGGGGTAGTTTCAGAAGTAGTCTGGCTGCCGCGTTTTGAATGCGTTGTAGTTTTTTTAGGAGTCGTTCAGGCATGCCTAGGTATAGGCTATTGGCGTAGTCTACTTTGGACATGACGAGGGCGATGATGGTGGTTGTTTTGTTGGTGAATGATAGAAACGGTAAGATTCTCTTTGCCGCTCGCAGGAGGAAGAAGCATTTCTTGAAGAGAGCGTTTACTTGTGGCTCTAGCGTGAGATTACTGTACATCAGAACCCCCAGGTTTTTTACAATCTGTGAGGGTGCTGGGGTTATCCAGAGTTCCCTTGGCCAAAGGATGAATTGGTTTTCTCCTCCATTTTTTGTGACGATCATTATTTCAGTTTTGCCTGGGTTGATTTTGAGGGAGGTAGAGTTCATCCAGAAGAATACATTGCGGGGGCAGTTTTCTAGAGTTGAGTTTCTTTCCGGGTTGTCTTGTATTTTGAAGATTATTTGTGTATCATCAGCGTAGTTGTAGCAGGTGAGGCCGTGGCTTTTGATGATTCTGATCAGTAGATACAGGTATATGTTGAATAGTAGCGGGGAGAAGGATGATCCTTGTGGTACTCCACAGGTGGAATCTCTCGGGCTGGATTTGAAGGGTTTCATCCATACGGTTTCCATTCTGTTTGTTAGGAAAGATTTGAGCCATAGTAGGGCGGTGACTGTTATTCCAAGTCCTTCTAATCTCGTTATGAGAGTGTCCTGGTCGACTGTGTCAAATGCTGCCGATAGGTCTAGGAGTATCAAGGCAGTGCTGTTGTCCGAGTCTGAGTTGATTTTTAGATCATCCCATATTGAGAGTAGAGCTGATTCCGTTCCTCTCAATGGTCTGAAGCCAACTAGTGCCTGGTCTAGTAGGCCGTGCTCTTCTATAAACTCTTGGGTTGTTTTGTATATGTACGTTTCGAGCAGCTTGGCTGTATACGGGATATTGGAGATGGGTCTGTAGTTAGAGAGATCCTCTACGTTTCCCGCTGTATCTTTGAGTAGTGACCTGATGTATGCAGTTTTGAAGGCTTGTGGCACTTTCCCAGTTGCGATGGAATGGTTGAGGACGTTCCTGTGATATTCCATGGGCGTTCCTTGTTTGAGGATCAATTTGTATATGTCTGGTGGGCAGGGGTCATCGGGGGACCCTGAGTTATTGCTTTCATTCACCAGTTAGACGAATGTCTTTATTATTAGAAGTAGCATTATTCTTTCAGAATATAGGCCTGGAAAAGGTAGAGGACAAAAGCTGAAACTGGACTTGACTATATTCATGTTTAATCAACCAGCCTGAGGATGAAAATTGGGATTGGAATTAATGACTTCAAATAGATGTTTAGCCTCGGGTTTTTAGAGAAAAGTTCTTGCACAAATTGTAAAACACAATTAAGTCAAGTAATAAAAAAAATAAAAATAAGTTCCAGGTGTTGGCTGCAAAGATAACCCGCCAGAGCACCAGTCTCAATAAAGATCGGGATAGGTGCACGCCCAGCAGGGCACCTGTAAAAATGGAGGATTGCAGCATGAGGCCGAACATCCTGGGACTCATTGTCTTGATGAATTGGCAGCTCTTGGTGGTCTAGAGCTGGATTCTAGGGAGAGCAGTCTAGTGGCCCCCGGCACCTGCCTCAAGACCTAAGCTGCCCACCAAATGCATGTTAACCTGAGGGTTCCCACAAATTGCCACCACTTTTATCTCCTGTGCTGCTGGGCATCTGTCGGTCCCAGAGAGCCATCGCCATGTCAGAGTTTACGTAGCACAGGCGCCAACAGTCCAGGTCCGGGGCTCCCACTGTGCATGCTGTGCTTCAGAGCCTTGCTGCATCTCATCCCATGTCCACGCTTTAGGGACCACAAAGGCCTTGGTCAGGAGCTGCTGGAGCTTCAGTGTAAATACTCCTCATATGTCTGCCATCTTGTCTATGGCCACTTTTCTAGGTTTCTTGTGAGGGTATGCTACATTCAGATGCCCAATCATGGCCCTGATATGGCATTTACGTGTCATCAAAGGGCTGGAACTTACTTGTATGTAGATGGAGTGGGAAACCTTGTAGAGCAAGCTGTGACAGGAGAAAACCCGTTTACCAGTTAAGTGGAAACTGTGAGAAACCTGAAAGTGTCTCACCTGCAAGTCCCTGGGGATCTGTCATCCAGGTGGCCAGGACATGGCCATCGCTTTTGGATCCAGTTCCTGGGGGTGGACCAGTGTGGGAGGATCACCTGGATGAGCAGTCTTTGGGGAGTGGAAGTGGGACACCGGATGGTGAGATGCGGTATCTCCTTCCCTGTAACACCTTTACCCCATCCTACCAGGTAGGATACTTAGGAACTCAACACCCCCCCCCCGCCCACTTTCCAACACTTAACACTTTCTCATGGACAGCTCACTGTGAGCAAAAACGTACTAACACCAGAGCCGTATACCGGATGTTTTCCAATACAATGGTCAGGCAGGGTCAGGTAATTGCTGATCATTACACACACCTGACTCCCATAAACACTTCCCCCACACGTGTAAAAGGCGTAGTACAAAAGTACACTCGGAGCAAGGCAAAGCACACGAGGAAGCAGCAGGTCCAAGATGCCAGTTTAATACAAGGCAAAAGACGGAAAGACCAAAGAGGATTACAAGGAGGGAAGTGCCTTTGACCATTTCACAGAGAGACCGCAACTTTCATGAGCCTTCGAGAATAGGAAACTTAAGACCTGGAATCAAAGCTAAAGAATCCTGCATTGTGTGTCGGAGGTACCCGGGACTCTCCCGCATCGATAGTCAATGCAGGGAGAATCGTTTGCCGCTGTGGTACTGTCCTTGGCTCCTACAACAAAACAGCACCAGTGAAGTCGGCACAGCCGGTGAGTTAGGGAGACTGATACCAGACCGGTCTGTGTTGAAGCCAAGGTTGCAAGAGGCAACATTGTATAGAGAAAACTGAAGATAACAGTGCATGAAGCTTATGTGACAAGCAATGCGAATATCGTTTTAAAACAACAGATGAATGACTGAACTTTGTCTACAGTATCTTATTTTAGCTTCAGAGCGGTCGGCAGCACGTGGGTGGTCATTCGTAAGTCTGTTAGGTATCCAACTGAAAGGTAGCAAATATTAAAAGGAAAGGAATTGTGAAATCAAAGTGGTCCTGCAACGAATCAAGCCAAACCCAGTGTACATTCGAAAGTCTTCGATAGTTGATGTTAATTGAAATTGGTCTGAGCCCGGCCGAGGGAGACTAATTGTGTTAAAACGGATCTGAACCCGGATGAGGGGGATACGAGGTGAATAGCAAATCCCCTACATTGAGTACTTGTGAAAATCTAAAGAGGAAAAGAACTTTGTTTATTTGGTCGCATCAGGCCCTCTGAATGAAGAGACTTTGATGAGAAAAGAGGCTTGAGCACAGAAGGCCCGATGCTAGTGATTGAACTGTACCCTCATGCTAAAGAAGCCAGAGACTGTGCTGCGCTCAAGTGAACCACCTTATCCTGTGTTGAAAACGTGGGGAAGGGAGGCCAACTGCCTGAACATCCTGACATATAATTTTGTGAACACCTCTTTGTTTTTCATAACACTGTTTCTCACACTAGTTGTATTTAGAGGTAAGGATTGGCAATAGGTTTATTAGTATAGGCCCTTTTATTTTGACAAGACACCACTAGGACTACGTTATTTTTATTTGCTGGTCGTAGCTTGCTCCCATTTGTAGATTTAGGATTAGATGGGCATTTTCAACCCCTTTTTGAAGTTCAATAAACACCCTTGAACTGTGGTCACTTGTGTCTGTCTTACTGTTGATACCATGCCTTCCTTACAAAACCGAGATGCAGGCTGTGGGTTCCCCTGAGGCTAAACTCTATAGCAGGGAAGGAAAAAGAGATGGATGTTTTTCTGGGATGTGACGTGGATACAGTCTGAATGGATTTGCAATTGGTATTCCCGCTGTCATCTAAAGGACTGATTGTCCCCATGCAGAAGCACTTCTGTGTGAGTGGGGACACCTATGAATGGAGATAAGGGATTGAAACATTTTGTCACTTGGAGGCGGATGGGCGTCATTTTGAAAACCTCAAACACAACCTCACTGCCAAAGCTCTTAAGCATGTAATTGAGCGAGAAATGTGATGAACTTACAGCACTATGCAATACCTGCACAGGTCTCTAATTCCTTGTTTATTTAAAAAAACAATCTTGTCGGTTTGATTGGGTAAACGACATTCAGAAGATTTGCCAATTAGTAAATATAGGACCAAAACATGCATTGTGTATTTTTGCTTTTTGACTCCCCATTAACATTCATGCAACAACAAAAAAAATCATCTCCACAGGTGAACGAGAAATTGGGACGGAAGGGAAGTTGCTGCTTCTGGCGCGAGAGGATGGAAAGCTGCAAGGTGCGAGTCTGCAGAGCAGGCAGCATGTAAGTTGTCACTGTTCTGTGGGGTTGTTTTGTAATGTGTTTGAGCAATGAGTGAACACTCCTGAACATGCCGATTGCCCCATGCTCAGTGTATAAGCACACAGTTTCATTGTCCAGAAATATAATGTACAATGGGTATAAAAAGCATGGTTGTTCATATGTTACCAGTACTTCTCTTTATGATTCTGGACGTGGGAGGATGGGTCTCTACCTTTTAATCTTGTTGAATGCCCTTTAACAGCAAAATTGAGAACAAAAGTGTTTTTCAATCCCAGCATAAAATAAATGTCAACATATCTTTGCTTAACTATGTGCAATTCTAGTCATATGTTAAGGCAGTTTTTGAGCAGCCCTTTATTGAGGGATCTACAACCACGGACCTTATTGGGGGGCTAACACGCATGACAAAAAAGGGAAGCCAAGCCTCTCTTTTAACGGTAGGCAACATGGAAAGAGTGACCAGGTTTAACGCTTAGGTTAGGGATGCAGGCTCCCACGAATTAGTTCACACGCTTATCCGTAGAAAATACACTATGCCAATATACTGACAAATATATGATTTTATTAGTTGCACACATAGATATCTATCTGATCAAATAAGTACTCCACACATAATACACAGTATTAAATAATGCATAGTTGTAAGGGTGCAGAAGGAGGAGACTGACAGACAGATGGCATGCTTGTCTGCATAAACTTTTATTCAGGCAAAAATAAAGAGAAAATAATTTTTTTATGTAACTCTTTATTATTTTGAAATTAAACGCACGACAAAACAAACAACTGTCAAAGCTTGGTAACACGATGCCAAATATATCACAATAAATTAAGTGCAAGATCTCAATTACTCTGGGTGAGACCCTTACCAGTTAACAGTTTAACATTGTGCGTGGCTGCCAGAAGACTGCAAACAAAGGGGGCAACATAACTCTCTCTCATCCCTCCACTACCCACCTGCCGCATACCTTGTGAAGTTTCTGTTGACAGCCCTAAGCATTGTATATGCGCCTCTCTAGGGACGTGCATCTATAGACCTCTGCAGGCCAGCAGTTGAGTCGTGGTCTTTCTGCTGAGCCCCACAACACAGCAATAAGCCTCTTCCCTAGCCCAGCATTACAGAAAGGAAAATGTTCTTGCACCTGGTGAACCCCACTTCCCCCCATAACCCCAATAGCACCAGTTTCGGGTCACATGGGACTTGGGATCCTAGCACCACAGATAACCTGCAAATACATTTCCCCCAGAAAATCTGGATTAGTTCACAACTCCATAACATATGTAAAAAGTTGCCCTCCACCCTCTCGCACCTCAGGCACATACCTCTGTCCACTATCCCCACCGTGGCATTGCCACCCTTGAATAATATGTCTGATGCAGTATTTTGTTTCGGATTAAGCAGAGCCTGGCGGCTAATCAAATGTCCAGTTGGAACATGAGTGTTTCTACCCATTCCTCTGGCTCCAATGGTCCAACCTCCCGGTCCCATCTTTCTTTAAGCTGGGACAGCTCCTATGCCCCGAATGCCGTTAATACCTGGTATAGTGTGGAGGTGACCTTAATTGCTATTCGCTCTGGGAAGAGATTGGCTTCCAGGGGGGAGCACCTCAGAACACAATCCAGAACGGGGAACTGAGAACCGATGGCGTGCATTAGTTGCAAGTTTCTGTAGCGCTCCTTATGTGGTAGCTCAAAGGTGTCCTGCAATACCTTGAACGGAATGAGATGCCCATCCCTCACTAAGTCTGCCAGGGCTCGCACTTGCAGCTCCTCCCAGCTCGTTAAATGGCCCAATTTCTGTATTGCATGGCGATACCTGTTGTTACGGAGGGGCTGATCCAACGTTGGTTTCCCTCCACAACCGATGTGATGGTGAGCGTGAGCCCATATCTGTCGGATGTGCAGTGTAATTTTGGGTAAATCTGTGGTCCCCTTCCCATCCCCATATAGTATTTGTTTGGGCAATTTTTGTCCCGTTCTGTTTTTCTCAACCCTGATGTGGGGAAGTCTAGTGTTGCCATGGAGCCAATCATTCACTACCCCCAACTGCGCCACCCAGTACTACCTGTGGAGACAGGGTAGACCAATTTCGCCCCTCCCATACCGAACGCTGAAGCGTTTTTGTGGCCAATATGTGGCTGTTGTTTTCTCCCCCAGAGCAGTCCCTGTAGTAGTCCCTGTAGTATGACATCAATGGTTGTGAAAACAGTTTTAGGAACCGGAAGTGGGGTATTCTGTAGTACATACAAAAACCTCAGGAGTGTCGACATCTTGAAAAGGGCCGCTTTGCCCAACGTCAGTCTGAGACTGCCAATGTACCGTCTGTCTATCACCGGATGCAGGTTAAGTGGAATGAAGTCTGTGGGGCTCGGGCTCACATGGATGCCTAGGTATTGAAGGCCAGAGGCCGAGGCCATGTATGGGCTCTGCCTGGGGATCAGTTCTTCCCCCTCTGTAGAGGGAAGAAAACAGATTTATGCTTTTTAACCTTAAGCCCACTGAACTTGTGATATTCTCCTAATATGTTTGCTACAACGAGAGAAGAGAACCCTGGGTTACTCATATAAATGAGGGGATCGGCATTTGTAGCATGAAACCCGCTCCTCACCACCTCCCCACCCCCCATGGGCACACAAATCCAGTCCATTCCGGCACGGTTCTAAGTTTAATGTCTAGCAGCTCTATGGCAAGCGTAAACAACAAGGGGGAAGAGAGCGCAGCCTTGCCTGGTATCCCACCCTAGAGTGAAGGCTCTTGAAGACAAGCCAATAACCTGCACCACTGCCTCCGGGGACTCATACAGCAGCCTGATCCATGGCATAAAACCTTCCCCAAATCCCATCTGACCCATAATATCCCATTGAGAGGCTCACCCCACCGAGTCAAAGGCCTTCTCAAAGTCCACGGCCAGGAGTGCCAGTGGGTCTAGTATCGCAGACGTGTGACTGATGGCGAACTATGCGCTGCAGAGATTCATGCGTGTGGATTTGGAGAGCATAAACCCGCATTGGTCCAGGTGTATTAGGGAGTCTATCTAATAGTCTGTTGGCTAGGACCCGTGCCAGGACTTTGGTCTCCCCATTGATCAGTGATATCGGCCTGAATGAGGCACAGAGTTCCATTGGCTTTGCTATTTGACAATTTTAAAGCTGAACTACGCCAACCAGCTGTGTATATGTCTCACTGTATATCAGCATCGGAATGGATTTGAGTTCTTCTAAGAATTATTTTGCTTAAGGGGAGTACTTATGCATGAAAGGGGTCTGCTGGGGGTGAGGAAATCTTGATGGGGACAAGGGTGTAGTAAAAGAAAAGCAGCTACTGTAAGATAAAAGTGAAGTGGGGAGGAATATTGCTGAGAATATTTACCCTGTTTTCCAGGTATTCATATATGCTGGGTCAGATGCCATGAACTGCTGTGCGTTCCTCTCAAGTGTACATGTCCTAGCGGGTTCCCAGGATGGAAATATATATCGGCTAGATCTGAGAAATCCAAGGTGAGTGAAAGCTTGTTATGCATTATAGGTTCACTTCCAACAACCATTCCTCACTGCTGAACGTTTTTTTCTGGTCACTACTCTAGGAGCTTGCAGACGTTCACATTATTACATGCCTTGAAACTGTGGCTTGCAGATTCCTTCTGTTTTCCTTTTTCAATGTAGCATTTCATGTGGGAGTCCTTCCACCTTAAAGCGCTGCAATAATAGCTCGTAATACCAAATTTAATGGTGCTATTCCATGTATCCATTCATGAACCTCAAAAGCATAAAGGGCCGAGTTGGTTATTCTGGTATTGGAACTTGAGAACCGCATTCAGGCCCCGTGTCAGACGCCAGAGCTTAACTCGCTGCTAGGTAAGATTTTGTTTTTGCTGCTTTCCTCCCACCACAGAGGATCCTACACAGGGCTTTGTTTCACGGATGACTCTTGCCTTAGTCTCTGGGGCTGTGAGCAAAGCGGGCCACTGATGTCTCTGTACATACCATTCTTGTAGATTCACAGTGCTCTGCTTGGGAGGCATCATGACCACTGTGCCACATGAATGATCAACTGGTGGAAGTTGTCTGTAAAGACACTATTCTCAAAACGGCTGTATCCACAGCGGGGGATTCACAAAATTCTTACTCTGTGGAGAAGTACTTATATTCTGCAAAAAATAAGTTCTGTAACAAAGGTGCCTATCTAAATGGGTATCCTGTCTGACAGTTAGATAATACCATTTCATAATTTTCATTTCCAAAAAATGCAAATTTTTATTAATGACACAAAATAGAATTCCTAATAAAAACAATCATAAAAATTATCATATCACAAAACAAATAACAAAACTTAAAACAACACAAGTATATAAATGTGTCCTAATAATATGATTTATCCTAGGTCAAAGGTGTAACTCATACACAGTAAGATCCTTATGCCGTAACAATCCCGGCTATTCCATATTATTTTGCACTCTGTAAATTTGCGGAACAGGATACCGATTTAGACAGGCACCTTTGTTACTGAACTTCTTTTTGCAGAAGTTGTCTGTAAAGAACATGTCCCGTTGCAGGAAAGGTCATTCCCACTCTGTTCTTGTGTTGCTGCATTGTTTGTGGTTATGCTGAGAGCAGGGTCCACACACATTTTTATTTATTTTATTTGAACTTGTATACAGTGCTGGCCCTACTTAGATGGTCTCAGAGCGCCGTTCAAAGGGTAAAAAAGAAGTTAAAATGTTTTCAGAGCCGGTTAGGAAAACTAGGATCGAGAAAGGATAGCAGGCAAGGGGATATTTACATAGTCTTGCCTTTTAGGGTTTTCTATGGGGGTCTGCTCAAAGGTGGGGGGAGTCACCCTCTTCCAGGACCTAAAGGACTCTGAGCATCTTAGTGTAACTGGGTCTTCCCACCACCAGGCTCCCACAGGCATGTGCCTTTAGAACAAGGTCCTTAAAGGTTGAAGGGAGAATTTGTCCCTTGGTGGACTTGGCACTGATGCATTGAGTGAGGGCCAGGGCATAATGGCTCTGTGGAGGGGTTTCTGACCTGTGCTTTTTTCCCTCCTATGCAAACATGGGGTCCTTTCTGCAAAAGGTAAATCTTCTTGTGTGCCAAAAATACCCTTGGATTTATGGGTCAGGTCGCCCTTTTGCCTTCTCTTGCTCTTCTTTACGGGATTCCTAACTTGGTTGGAGGAATGTAATCATCTGCTGGTAGCCAAAGATCTTCAAGGGAGAGTGTGGTGCAAGCCTTTAGGAGCCAGGCTGTTGATGGATTAGGGAGCCTGGGAAAATCCCCCATATGCCTCTTCTGGGATCAACATCATGGAGAAAGTGTTGGTAGCCGATCCCCAAGGTCGCCAGAGTCCCATCACTCACCCTAAACAAAATGACTTAATAAAAATACCCAGATACAAGAACTGTGTGTTTAAGCTTGTTTAAGAGCACATCTTTGTAAATGCAACAGGTCTTCTGCAGCAACAGAAATCGGCAATCCACTATCATTACTATCACAGTAAAAAATGTATGCAGGTAAACAGAGAATGCCATATAAAACTGACCACACGCAGAAAGACACACAAGCAGGTATGCAAAGTCACATCAACTTCAAGGTGCACATACAGTGTTTCTTTCAGACTTTGAAAAAGTAATGCAATTTGCACACCCGCTCATCTGTGGTCAACAAAGGAAATGTGGGATTATTCAGAGCTGTTAAAAGGTTGCTGCATAGCAGTTGACTCTAGGTTTGTTCTTTTTCTTTATTTCAGCACTCCTGTTAACACAGTCCATCTTTCAGGAGCCCCAGTCCTGTCTCTGGTACCTTTCAGAGAAGGCTATGCAGTCAGCCAAGGTATCAATCTTTCTACTTCAATTAATCATAAAATGGTTAGTTTGGATGCACTGGTGATGGTTATGTTACATTACACGCCCACAAGGAAACTTTCATGAAGTCCCCAGAGTGTGTGGTTGGGGAGGATCAGAACTGGTTTAGCCAAGCTCTTAAATAAATATTCCCTTAATTAGCACTCCACTTATTCAGCAACTCCTTCATTAGTCAAACTTGCACTCACTTGCACACAACCTCAGTGAGTAAAATGGTAATGTACTTCTATAATGTGTAATAGAAAAGATTAAAAAAATCGGCACAAAACGGAGACCCTCCATAGTCTCATATTTGTGTTTTATGAGAGAACTTATTCAAGCTCTCTCACTTTTTTACCATCGGAATTATATAATCACATTAGTCATTGTTGTGTTAGGCTAATTGTTATCTTCCCGCTCCATGACCTCTTACACCAACACTTATGCCCCTCTAACTCCAAAGGTAATTCACTTGAGTTCAACCTCATCTTCAGCTCCTTCTCTTTCACGAATTACCAATTGGACCGTTTCCCCCTCTGATGATTCCATCATCCGCATGAGCATCACCCTAAAGAGCCCCAAAAACCTCTCTCCTAACCCAATCAACCGATGTAAAATTTCACCATTGTCATCCTGTAATACGTACAAAATGTCAAGGCATCACTCTTTATAACCCCTTCCCCTCTCACAGTCAATTGTTCTGGTGAAACTGGTATACTGTGAGAGTTCCATCTTCTCCATCAACAGACAGACGCCACAGCAAACTCTCCTATCCTTACCTGTATGTTCATCCTCAACTCCCTTAATGCAGACAACTTCACAACATACTCTTATGTCCTGTCCCCTTTCCTCCATACTGCATGGACGTCCCTCCTAGGGACGGGAGACGGAACCTTTTTCACCAGACAAAATCTTCTTCCCCTTTAAGTTTAGAGGCGTGCAGGGGTGCTGCCCTGGGAGCATGTGCTCCCCTGACTCCGCCCACCAGCGCCACTTCCCAGTGCTCTTTTCCGCATTGACGGGAACGGACCGCTTTCACCAGCGCTCCTGGGTTTGGCTTCGGCCTTGTAATTCCACATGCTCTTCCCCGGATACTGTCTTTTTGTCTTTTTCTTCTAATCTTTAAACAGGTACTTGGTCCTCTGGCGCCAAGCTCCTCCCCGGCGCATGTCGACGTCTTTGGGCTTCAGCAAGTGGCCACCCTGAGAGGGGCTCTTCCCCACATCCGAACCCCATGCTCTGTGCCTCCGCTGCCTTGGCTCCATCCACGGCTGGAAGGGCTGTACAAGCACAAGTCGAGGCCCAGGGCAGGGCTGCTATTTTCCATCGCACCCCGCAAGGGTGACTCCTTTCCTAGGAAACGTCCGAGCAGGAGGGTCCATCCAGGTCCTCACACCAGCGCAGGTACCGAGGCTGTCAGCTACCGGCCGCCAACCCGAGGGGTAGCCAGATCCGTCCAGAGACAGCGTTGAGGGATCGCAGAGTTCTGTTACCGGTTGTCCACCCGAGAGGCTACTCCCTACTACCGGACAAATGTCGGAGGGGTTGCCTGTACGCAGCACTACCGGCGACTCAGCCGAGGGGTCTACGCTCACCATGTTTCATCCTGAGGTGCAGGGTAGGCCTCAAGATCCACCGCCAAGAGTTATGGAGGAGGCCGGTCCCAGCGAGCCATGCACCACGACCCAGGCGTGCCGCTCGCTAAAATGGCCCTTGTGCCAGACAAGATGGCCGCTTGTCCGACACCACCCCCATTCGGGGAGCAGGTAGGAGATTGAGTGTCCAGGTGGGACTGTGTCATGATCTCCAAAATCCCAAGCCCAGCACACAGTATTAGCAGCATTTGGTCTAAGAGGGTGGCTGAGTGGCGCAGAAACCGAGGTCTCCCAGTGTTTTCTGGCAGTTGCCCCTTCCAAAATGGCCCCCCGGATGGGTCATCCAGCAGGATCCAACATGGCCCCTTGTGGGCCTGCAACACAGAGTCCTAGGTGGTCTAGTGGTGCTGGGTGGGGCCCAGTGCTATATAAACCCTGCCCTGGGCCACACCCAGTGCTTAGCGTTTTCTCTGGCTGGGAAGCAGCGTGACGTTTGCCTGTCATGATCCGTCTGAAACTGACCCAGCATTTCCTGCAAGGATCCAGCGCTTTGTCTAAGCTTCAGACTTACCCGATACTCACTGCGACTCCCCAGGAACAGCTCTGCCATCACAGGATCCAGCAGCTGATGTCGCTCGTCGGCTCCGCCTGCACCACGGGATCCAGCACTTGATTCCGTTCGTCTGCACCCCAGTACACCCGCACCTCCTGCAAAGATAAAGAACACAAGGGGTAAGCCAAAGACAATCCATACCTCCCACCCCCCCCATCATTGTACTTACTTCAGTCCGCTCCTCCCACGCAGCGGGGCTCTGCGGTTATCTCTGCGTGCTACAGCTGCAGGCATTCAGCAAACCTGAAAGAGAACAAGAAACAGGAGTTAAACCGCAATAGCAAAAAGACATTTCTTCGGACAACAGCAGAAAGCGTGGCTCTGACTACAAGACTGCACGCAGGCACTACATTTTCAGCATCATCACTGGTGCCATAGTGACACTTACCAGCGCAGATCTGCGCCCTCAAAAAAGAAGAGATTTCTCAAGGCGGACAGGTGCGCCTCAGCTGACCTGGGCCGCCGTGATCCGGTGAAGTAACTGGGTTAAGACTGCAGAGCCGCCGTGACCCAGTGAAGGAACTGGGGTAAGACTGCAGAGAAGCATTGATGGACTATGCCTTTAATATACCCAGAGGTTCCCAAGAGATCCCGCAACACAGAGTGACCCAGTACCTTACCCATCAATCCAGACCACTCCCCACTCTTTGTCCACTGGGTGACTAAACCTGCAGTGAGCAGAGTGGATGGAGTGTTTTGGGCAAGCTACAAGGACCAGTGTTCGCCGACAGACCGGACCAGTGTTCGCCGACAGACCGGACCAGGCACACCTGCAAGGCCCCAGAGGTAAGCGTTACAGAATGCTAAGCCCACTTTATTGCTTTGCCCGAGTGCCATGGCGTCAGAGATTGACCAACTAGCTGCCCTGCTGGGCGAATTGCGGGCCGAGGTACACACCGCCCGTTCAGAGACCAATGCAATGAAAAAGGAGCTTTTTGTAAACAGGGAAAGAACGGAGGAACTAGCAAAACGTCTTACCAGAACTCAAGCAGGACAAACCCCTCTGCCCAGTCCATCGGATGGAGCCACAGCAGCACCCCAGATACAGGTAACCACTCCCAGTACCGTCCCTTTGGCCCCACCGGAAAGGTTCACGGGGATCCCCTAAAATATGCAGTTTTTATTACCCAGTGTCGGCTCCATTTCATATGTCACCCAGGGGCATTCCCAACGGATCAAACCAAGGTTGCCTTTGTCTTGTACTACCTAGGGGGGCACGCTAGTTGATCGGGGTGACCCTGTCCTATATAACTTTGCTAACTTCCAACACGTTTCCCGTCGTACCCGAGGACATGCCTTGGATGGAGAGTTGTTGGCCCTCCGGCAGGGGTCTCAAGACTTATTAGCATACATTACAACATTTATCCGACTAGTGGCTGAGACCAACTGGCCCGAAAACAAGCAAACCACCTTGTTCTACTGAGGACTACGAGGTGAGCTGAAAGATGTCTTAGCACAGGTCGTGAACCCACCGGACCATTGTGCGGACTATATCGACCTAGTGGTACAACTAGACCACCACCTACAAGAAAGGCGGTCTGACCGATCCCGTTCTGAAAACCGGCCGTTGTATGTACACCCTCGGGATACACCTCGAACCACCTCGAACCACTGACAACGCGCCTGAACCAATGCAGTTATGAAGCATGAGGGGCCCACTAACTAAGGAAGAAAGAACGATACAGAAAACAGCAACTATGCTTGTACTGCGGCAAAGCAGGGCATTTCCTGAAGGACTGCCCAAATAAGGCGCCTCGGAAACCGTTGGGTGTCATGGAAACCACGACAGAGTCGCAAGAGCCACCGGGAAAGTACATGGCTCGACAAGAGTAGAGACTGGCTTGTCGGGAAAAGAAGAGACGTCAGCGGTCTCGCATCTTACAACACCAGTTATCCTGCTATGCCCTGAACAGCCTCAACAGATGCACGCTCTGGAAGTATACACCGACTGTGGGGCGGTAGGTAATTACATGGACATCACAGTGGCCCAACGGATAGGCGTGCCCATCCTGAAAGGAGAAGATCTTGGAGGCGTATGGGAAGGAGGTCTACTCCAACGCCTTGTTACACCTTTATCAATCTAACGCGGATGCCATGCTCGCAACTTTTAACCAGAGGCTTTGGTGGGAAATAGCAGACTGCCTTCTGGAACCTCCGGTGCACAGTCAGGCACGCTCCAAGCCTGGGCTAGCTGAAGCAAAGATGGTGGCTCAGGACATCATGGAGTCCACAGTCTCGCATATTGACACCTCAGGCCGTGCCATCTGCATTGCCACAGACATGAGAAGGACGGCCTCCGGGCTACCAAGCTCAACCTGGTCGTCCAGGAACGCATATTGGACCTTCCATTTGAGGGTAGCGACCTCTTTCATTCCTCCACCGATGAGGAACTGGATAAGAAGAAAAACAGTTCACAAACTGCGAAGTCGTTATCCATCCTTACAAAGTCCATGCCCAAGACTTTCAGTTAAACGCACCAGTGTTCCGACAATGGTCGGGCCTTCAGCGGGTTCCAGGGCTTAACGACGGTCCAGGCAGCCAACACCGCTGCAGACAGCACAAGGCGGAGAATAAGAGCTTCTTTCAGGCCCCCTCCTCTGCCTCAGAGGGAAAAAGGGCATGACACTCCCTTTCAGGACCACGTGTGTCCGGTGGGTTGCGGGTGGCGGTAGGGCAGGCTTGCTCTCCACTCACACAATTGGGGCGCGAGATTCGTGGACCTCTGGATCCTATCAGTAGTATCCAGGGGCTACTGCCTACCGGTCCCTCCCTCCTCCTCTCTCCTCCCCTCTACTCCCACAGATTGGGACAAAAATTCTGTTGGCGGAGATTCGATCGCTCATAGAGAGCCAGGCAGTGGAAGAAGTCCCAGCCTCCAAGCGGGGCATGGGCTTCTACTCCAGGATTTACGCCATACACAAGAAGAACCAGGCTGGCCTGAGAGTTGTGTTGGACCTTTCCACCCTGAACCTTTCCCTCCCGCTTCAAAAGTTCAAGATGGTTACCCTAGCGCTTATTGCAGAGACACTGCAAGGGAGACTGGATGTGCTCCCTGGATCTGAAGGACTCCTATCTACACGTCCCGATTTGGCAGCCCCACCTATACTTCCTGCGGTTCAGGGTCATGGGCTTCTACTTCCAATATAAGGTTCTACCCTTTGGCCTCAATTCAGCCCTGATGGTCTTTACCAGGCTTATGAATGCAGTGGCAGCCTTTCTCAGGGCCCCAAGGACACCATGTCTATCCATACCTAGACGACTGGCTCGTCCGTGCACGAATTCCAGAGGCGGTCCATCATACCTCGTCCGCCCTCATGAACACACTTCACGACTCGTGATTCTCCATCAATCTCAAGAAGTCTCAGCTGGAACCGATGCAGAGTCTGACGTTCCTGGGCCTCATCTGGGATACGAGGTCCGAGAGAGTCTTTCCATCAGATTGCAGCCATCAAGAAGGCCACAAGTCACTTTCTCAGCAGAGGGGTGACCTCCGCTTGTTGGTACCAGCACATCTTGGGTATCATGGCGGCATGTCTTTTGGCAGTACACTACACAAGACTCAAAATGAGGAGATTACAGCTGCACTTCGCAGCCTCATGGAATCAGGAGCGAGGCTCACAGGCGGAACTCGTCCTCATTCCTCCCGTCCTACCCCAGGACTTAGTCTGGTGGAGCACAGACTGCAATCTGAGGATAGGCAGCCCCTTCTGACAACCAATAATGCAGCTTACCATTACCATGGATTTGTCCTTGGATGGCTGGGGAGCTACCCTGGACAACCACAGCATCCACAGAGTCTGGTCTCTTAAGAACAGGAGGCCCATATCAATTGGCTAGAACTGAAGGCCATCTGGCTGACTCTCAAGACCTTCCTGCCGCTCATCCGCGGCAAAACGATCCTCATTCAGACAGACCGCTCCACCAGCATGTACTGCCTCAACAAGCAGGGTGGCACCAGGTCCCCTCCGCTATGCACCCTGGCGGTCAGCATCTTGGAATGGGCCCTGGCGAACGACATTCACCTGACAGCGATCCACCTCCTGGGTGAGTCTAACCTGGAGGTGGACAGGCTCAGCAGGCTGGGGGCAGACAATTACGAATGGCAATTGAACGATCAAGTCTTTCAGGAGATCTTCAACAGATGGGGTCATCCGCAGGTGGACCTCTTTGCCACCTGGTTCAACAGGAAGTGCCCTCAGTTTGCATCCTGGCAAGGACAGGGTCTAGACTCTCTGGGCGATGCATTGCAGATACAGTGGAACAGCATGAACGCCAAGATAAGAGAGTCCCGGCACCTCGGCATCATTCTGATTGTTCTGTGGTGGCCGGCGATGCCATGGTTCTCGGAGCTACTCAGCCTGTCGGACCAGGCTCCGATGCACCTTACACTGGGCCGAGTTCATCTCCTATCGCAGCAGGGGGGCACAGTGATCCACCCCGCCCGGCAGAAGTTAGCCCTCGCAGCATGGTTCCTGAGCAAGTCACGCTGAAGCATCTGCACCTCTCGCAGGCTAACCTAGACATCATTCAGGGGGCTAGGAGCAATGCTACTTGAAGCCAGTACAAGAGCAAGTGGGCTAGGTTTTGCCACTGGGTGGAATCTAAGAAGGTCGATCCTCTCACTTGCGCACTGGACGATGTGCTTTCTTTCTTTGCACACCTTGCACACTCAGGGGTGCAGATAGACACGTGCTGCACTTATCTGGCGTTCATCGGAGCCTAGCAGAACTCGGACGAGGACGTTTTCTCGTCCACCAATCCGGTGGTTAAATGACATTTGACGCGCTTCGCTAGACTCTACCTGCACATTAAGAAGCCCCTTCCTGTGTGGGACCTCAATATAGTGTTGGGCGTCTTGGCGCATAAACCTTTTAAGCCAATGGCGTCCACGGACATCAGGCTGATCACCATGAAAACAGCCCTTTTGGTGGGTCTGACGTGGGCACAGCGTGTCCGCGAGATCCAAGCTCTGGTGGCTTATGAGCCATACACTGCCTTTCATAGGGACAAGGTGGTCCTCAGAACGCACCCCGCGTTCTTACCTAAAGTAGTCTTGGTGTTCCACCTAAATGAGGAGATAGTACTCCCGACTTTCTTTGCAGACTCCAAGGACGATGCTCAGAGGGATCTGCACTGCATAGATGTTAGGCAAACGCTAAAGTTCTATCTGGACAGAACCAAGTGCTTCTGCAAGTCGGATGCTCTATTTATCACTTTTAGCGGGTCAAGGCCAGGTTATCAGGCTTCAACGGCCTCCATAGCAAGGTGGATGGTCGCAGCCATTAAGGAGGCCTATGAGATGCAGCACAACCCACTTCTGGCTAACATGTATGCCCACGCTATCGGAGCCAAGGCCACGGCGGCCTCATTCCAGAGACGCGTCCCGTGGAAGGTCATCAGCAGGGCTGGCACGTGGCCACTCCATCCAAGCACTACTGTTTGGATGCCAGCTCCAGGTCGGATGCGGCATTCGGGCAGGCAGTTTTAAGGAACATGTTTTCTTAAGGAGGGTCACGTCTCCAACCTGCGGCTACATTCAGTTGTAATCGCCTATGCAGTATGGATGAAAGGGGACGGGACGCAAGAGTAATTATAAGTTACTCACCGTAGTGACTAACATACTCTTATTCCATAGTCCTCTTTCCTCCATACGTCTCACCATCCTCCCCCCTAATAAAACGAATGTCATTAGGTAATGGTAATCTTGTCGACGCTTCATTGGGGACTGAGGAGTGGCGCCAGTGGGCGGAATCAGCGGAGCGCATGCTCCCATTGCCGCACCTCTAAATTTAAAGGGGAAGAAGATTTTTTCTGGTGAAAAAGGTTCCGTCTCCTGTCCCTAGGAGGGCTGCCCATGCAGTATGGAGGAAAGGGGACTATCGACTAAGAGTACGTTAGTCACTACAGTGAGTAACTTATAAGTTCTTCTGTGCCAAGATCCAAACCATTAGGATGTTCCTCCCATCTGTCCTATGCAGTGTCCACCCCATCTTTAACTTCTTGCTACTTCGCTATCTCTCTACCCACTATCATTATGGTATTTATTGAGCGCGGACTTAGCTTCAGGAAGCAATGGAGTGATTTATCATCATGGGGGTGTGGGACAGCATGGTGAAGGAAGCAGAGAAACAATGGAGCAGGAGCTAACAGGGGAGGGGAAGGGAGGACAGTTTCGTAGCAAGGGATCTGCAAGCAATCAGGCGAGGAAACGGTGCTGGAGCAGATCACCCAGTTGCATTTAGGGTGGGGGGTGGAGGGTGTTAGGACCTAGGTGTTGAGGAGGAGCCATTCACCACTCCCTCAGAAAATGCAATCATTGGCATTTTCAAGCTAGGCATTCCCTCCTGTACCCATTACAAGCCATTTACTCAAAATATTCTGAAAACTCACCATCCTGTAACATTGATCTATCTAATTCAACTGTGATAGTCACCTGGGAAAAGGTCACCAGGGGGTGAAGTGTTCCCAAATATGCACTCCCATGAAAATCAAGCTCTGTCCCAAAATATTCTATGACTGGAGTTAGATTCGTAATTAATACCCGTCCTAATGTGGGGGAAGGCTTTTTAGGTATCCATGGAAAATAATCGCCTACATGGCGACTTTCCCATGGGGCATTTTCACATAGAACCGCCACAACCATATGTTAGAGTTCACTATCTTTCTTAGGGTATTGGTTACAAGATTGACAAACCAATAAAAATGGGATCTTCCCAAATGAAACAAAGGTCAGTATGGGTCTCTCTTTAGTGGGGTTGTGTCCCTTCCTCCTCAGAACCCCCTCCCCCTCCTGATTTACAGCCACAGAAGCATGTGATCCAGTTCATAATGGGTTGCCTCACACTTTTCTGCCCTTGTAGGCTTTAGGATAACCCAAACCCTTCTTCTTGCTGTGTCGAAGCAGAAGTTGGACTCAGGCTACATGTGGTCCAGACTAAGCCTATCACTATGAGGGAAGTTCCCTACCTAACCAAAATAAAAGCTAAGGCTGCTCGTCACCTCCAAACAAAGATTCTTGCATTCCGAATCCTACGTAGCTAACTGGCCCAACGACTGTAGAAAAATACCGAACTCAAAAGAAAAGGGAGGCTTGTTCAATAGCCTCAGTTTGGACTTCTGACTGGCCCAATTGTAGTTTACTTATTTTCAGTCTTAAAGTTCTTGTAGATTGTCTTCACAATCAACTTTCTTCAGTAAGGGTTTCCCCTCTGCCTCGAATAAGGAAACAGTTTCTTATTCTTTTAATGTTCCAATCCCTCCAGAACGACTTGAAAATACACTTCTTTTGTTCCCACCTTCGTAGCATTGGTACTTCCCAAAAGTCTTTTGGCTTTCTGGTAAAAAGTCTTATATCTCATTACACAATTTAACTTAGAGTTCTTGCCCAGTCGACTAACCCTGCTCCCTTTGATTTATGCACTATGCTGTCTGTGTTAAGTATTCTGCTTTCTTTTACTCTGTCTCAACATGAGACCTCTGTCTGTGGTCCTTTGACCCTGTTGGCAGTTACTTCAACTGTGATATACAGTTTCTGTATATTTTCGCATTTTTATTTAGTGAGGGCTGTGTGCCTGTACCACTCTCTTAACTTGGCGTACCTTGTCCGCTATTTGAGTTGTTTGTATCCCTTTTTACTATGGATTAGAGGGGACGGGTGCCCATTACATTCTTGTGATTGTTCATAGTTTTGGCGGCTATTCCAGCCTTGCAGTTGAATGTTCGTATTGTTGGCTCTCTGGTACAACGGAGCTGTGTGCTGTAACATTTGTTCTGAGTTTCATACCTTTGTCGGTTTCTGTACTCCTCGAAACCTGCAGTTCTGTGTTGCGCTCACCTCCACAGGTCCATAGCGTCTTTCTCTGCGCCTCTCATGGCGGAAAATAACTTTGTTGGCGGGAGCTCAGGATCACGGGCTCATCTTTCCTCTTGGGTCTCGGCATTGGTTACTGGGAGCGATGCTCATCAGTGGTCACGCCACCCGGGAAGACTGTTGTCTTTCCGCCCCGTCTCGCCTCTTGCTCGTTTCAGGCACCTGCTGTTCAGCCTCCAGCTAGCCTGCTAGCGGTTATCTCCTTCTGCTCATCACTGCGGGATCCGTGGATGGATGTAGGTCTGCCCCTCCAGAACATAGTTGCTCCAGGGGCTCGCATCTGCGTAGCACTTGCCCTACTCCCACCGTCGGAGTTTGCTCTTCATTCACAAAACACTCACGTCTCATTCACATCATTAGAATAAATGAAATGATGTCCGTCTTCCATAATTATGGCATTACGTGAAGCCAATAGGGTCAAGGAAGGATCTTTGTGATTCATAGTTGTAACAGGGAATGCAGCAGTTTTTCCGACATCCATATATGCAGAAAGGGTCATTTTGTTGGGAGCCTTGTCCCCAAGAGGGGAGTCACTCCCATTGAAGTCCCACTTGCCCAGACCCCTAGGGACGGTCTTGCACAGCAGGCTCTCCTCCCTAGCCTTAAAGGGGGTGGCTCCACTCTGAGGAGAAAGGACGATTGTCCAGATTTGTCACACTGCTCTGAAATGGATTCAGGCTTTCTGGATACCTATACCCCATGACTCATTCTTTTGTTAAGTCTTGTGAGTATACGGATACTGGCTAGTGGACATAGCTGGTTTGGAGAACTTGAGAGGAGCCCTGGGTCTGCACAGGTCTGGCTTTACTCCCTGGTCTTTTCCCCTACCCCTCCCATGCCACAAAAATCATCCTGACTTTTTCTTCCTCCAACCATCTGCTCCTGGCCTGCCAAATCCTGTCTGCTCCTACTAAGTGTTGGGTGTTCTCCTTCCTCTTGGGTTCTTACCACCTATTAAATCATCTTCACTGTCCCTCCTGCATGACCTTTGCCAAGGCCCTTTCTGTCACCCCTTGTGGTATTCTTTCTCCCCCCTCTACTGTATCAGTCTCTCCCCATGATGTTACCTCCTTTGTGTCACTTCCACTCTCTAATCTTACTACCTCGTCTTTGGCTACCAACATCTCCTGTCTGTTGTCAACCTTTGATGTTACCACCTCCCCCTTGACTATTACTGCCTCATGGTCACCTTCTGATGTTAGTACTTCTAACTAATTTTTCATGCAGGTTATTGTCTGGATAATTTTTCCGAAGATGTGTCGTCTCTTTTAGTGGTCTCTGCTGTGTTTTGGATATATTTCCAGCCCTCTAGAACCATTATTGACTGTGAGTGCTAAATACTATGTTCTGGACGTTTAGAAATTCTGTGACTGTTATTTTGTAACCAATGGATTTCTGTATGAATGTTTAAATTGTGTTTTGATGTCTGGTTCCCTTCCCTTCTCTTCACAACTGTCGTCTTGATATTTAACCCCGTTATTGCACCTCCAATATAATAATGCTGGTGTACTGTATCTAGATCACATTTACTGTTTTTATAATACATTGGGTATTTTTATACTGTGTTCTGTTGCTAAAGTAAAAGTACTTATTTAAAAGAGGCCTATATGGCTGTAATATTTTACAGTATATCAGTGTGTTTACTGTAAAAATACATCTATGGGTAAATGCCTTGGCGTAAGGCACTATATAAATGACACAAAATATGAATACAAATTTGTATGTATGTGGACTAGTTGTACATTTGGGACAGCCTGCATCCCGTTTTTAGAATTATGTCTGACTGCTCTGCCATTTTACCATTTTAAGAGCGGTTTGGCTTCCCTTTTGGGCTGGGCACATTTCCCACCTTAAGGTTAATGGCTAACAACCCTTACCAAAGAACTGTGCAAAAGGGGACCTTAACACCCAGTGTGGGAATCTCCTGCTGTGTTGTGTTGCCTCTGAAACTCTTCCGCCAACGCTGAACTCTCAGCGTTCAGGAAGCCAATAACATTCTTACTGGCCTGTGGTGCTGCTGTTATTGTTCCCTGCCATGTGACGGGGACCTAGGTGGGATGACTCGGGGATGCTCCCCATACCACTCCTGGCCCCCAACATCTACATCCAGGCTGTGCAACCTTTGGCTCTCCATAACATCAGTCTAGCTAGCATAGTAAATGGCGAGGGATCATTGGAGTCATAGTCCAAAATATCTGGAGAGTCTCAAGTTGCACACCCCTGATCTACTGGCTCAGGGCGGCATCCAGAGTCACCACATTTCCAGTCCCCAGAACCAAGCAGGGGGACTTTATCACAGGTTGTAGTAATCCCAATACTCCAATAACCTCCTGCTAAATCCACAACCTTGTTCATCTACTGTCTTATCTTCCTCCACAACTTCTTCTCCAAAATGTGTTATAGAATTACCTTCAACAGCTTCCTCACTGACATCTTTTACCATGGACTGTAGTCTCACTTCCTCAAACATTGCTTCTCCATGCATGCTGGTCTGCTCTCTCTCATGGAGGAAGGATAGCTCAGGGGCAACGCGTTTGTCTTGGAAGCAAAACAACAAAGCACAACACAGGTTCGAATCCTGATCCTGCACTTAGAAATCACTCCCGGGATTAAGCGGGTTATAAATGAACAATTATAATTAAATCCTTACCCCAAATACGCAGGTTAACAAGTTTGTACAGTTCCATTAGCTGCCCTCCCCGCCAGATACATACATTTCCACCACTGACCTCCTTCCCCGTCTCACAGACTTCCATCATCATTCAATGATCTAGAGATCAAGTTGTTTTTATAAGTGCCCCAGATATCTTTAGGCCTAGCGGATGCTGCCACCATCCCCCTGTAGTCTGATTCAATATTGTGACAATATGCTATGTCCCCAAGCCAGCACTGTTTTAAAGATGGTGGACCAATTCCCGACGCCATCGCAACTCTTATTTGGGCTAGTACGAGCAGCAGCCCTATCGGGGGCGTTGAATGTCCAGGTATGTCCCTCGTATAGCCCCGCACTGCCACTAGGGGCGAGACCTCCAGCGCTTCACCAGAGATTTCTTGGAGAGTCTTGATACACCTCCGCCCAAAATGTCCCCACTGGAACACACTCCCAGGCCAAATGTATAAATGTGGCTGTTGCATGAGCGCATCGCTCACAGTTCTCTTCGACCTCTGGGTAAAATCTATCAAGCTCCTCAGGTGTATAATCTGTTTGGTGTAGGTATTTGAAATGAAGGAGTAAAATGGCTATTTAGGGAGACATATTTTGTTTGTGTGCAACAGTACTTCCATAAATGGTCCGGGATCTGCCGTTCCAAGGAATCTTCCCATTTATGATGTGCTTCCTCCGACCATCCCGCTGTTTTCTGCGTTATCTAGGAGCATATGCGTGATGTCAGCTTACCCCACGCCTTGTATTGTATTGTACATGGATTTGTAGAGCGCAGTTAAGGCCAAAATTAAAGGTCCTGAAGGACAAAACCAAAATGTCGGCAAACCAAGCAAGGCTTTTATGCAAACAATGTTGCAGTTTTTTGCTTATACCGGCATTAGTTTTATAGTACTGCTAAATTCATATATGGTGTGGAATCCGTATTCTTTATCCTTGATTCCTTGTGGCCGTAGAAGGTATGTTTTGGAAAAGGGTTTTAAATCTTCCCATGGCTACTCCGGTTCAAGTAATCAAGCAGGTACTGGGATGTATCTCATTGAAGGCCAAAGTTGAGTGGAGCTCTTTGGCATTATACAGGAAATGTATCCTAGAGGTTACTTCACAATTTTTGCAATTATGAAGAGTGAAATAAATAAGGGCCATGGTAAAACTCTGCAGCAATCAGAAAAAAATGCAAAGACTTGCTTGAAAGAGCTTGCACTTCCGTAGAGGAACTTAGGAGAAACCCAGATAAGGTGAAATCAAACCTGTGGAAGTAAGACTGGATTCTCACATCTGAGGAAGTAAATAAGTTAAAGCTCTCTCATCAACTAGGTCATGAACGAAGGGCCTTGGTTTCAATGGCAGAATATTTGCGAAAATTCCCAAAAAGCTATTTTAGAACCCAGTTTATGCAGATCCGCTTAAACTTAATTCCAACAAAAGAAGTATTGTCTGAGATCTCGAAGATTACACCAAGCGTGGCAGCATCTGATTACTGTAAAGTACCTGGGTCTGTAAAAAATGTAAAACGTATATTGCTATTTTGCACAGCTTTGACCACATTGAGAACCACTCATTTAAAAACCTTTTTGAACTCATTAAGCACTTTATCTCCAGATGAATGGTGGTTGCTTTTATTAAGTGGGGAAAACACTTCATTCGTTTTAGCAACAGTATTGTTTTTAAAAATGGTTTTAAGTTCAGGATGAATAATGTATACATTTGGTTAAGGATGCTCGTTTGTACTTTGGAAACTGCTTTTATATGGCTTGGAATTCATGGTTATTGACAGAATTGTTGGAATTTGGAATTGCTGTAATGATTTGTAAGTGTGAATAAGGTTTGTAATAAACCAAATGTTGCAATAAAAAAAAGAAATATATATAGTCAATACAGGAGGAGGAGTGGTACACTAATTACCAGAATTTGTATTGTAGGTCCTCAGGGTGCTTTTCCCTCATATATCTGTCAACACATGTAAACTAAACACCTGACTGTACCTGTTGATTTGGAGGGCAGTTATGGGGACCCGCCGCCCATTCCGCTAGACCTGTTCATTGTGGGGATCAGCACTATGTTGAGATCCCCTCCCCAAACTATCATGTTGTCAGTATATCTAAGTAAGTGGTGTTCTACCCATTGGAGGTACTCTGCATTTTCTATATTTGGGGCATAACAGTTGACTAGTGTAAAGTTGCAATTTTGTATAAGACCCGTATGTATCAGTGCCCTACTCTCTGAATCCTGACCAACCTCCATGAACCAGAAGCCCAATGATTTGTGAACCAAGATACAGACCCACTGGAGTATGAGGAATAGTATAGTGGCATCCCCATAGTTTTGCAAATTTTGCTTCAGTGGCCGGGATTAAGTGCCTCTCTTGTAGGAAGGCCATGTCGACTTGGCGCCTAGCCAGGTACAGTAATACCCTTCGTGGTTTTGAGAAACAGTTACACCCACAGACATTCCAAGTAAGAACCTGCATCCCTTTAGTACCATACATTGCACCCCGCTTTCATAAGCCATGGTGTCCCTCATCCGGGTCGAGCTACCTAACATTTATAAGCGCTACTATGTTTACCATTTCCCTGTATGCCCCCTCCCACACTAGCAACCCCAACCAGCCGGTAAATAATTCCCATCCAACTAACAACTTCCAACTAATGCGTGTTTCGCTCGAAGGGGCTCTCGAGGCCTGCCAAACACACCCCAAAGCAACATTTACGACCAGCAGCTGCAGTAGATTGTACAAGTTACAAGCTGCCCCATATCAGGTGTCCATTTCAGCACTTAACATAGTCAACCTGAGTCTCGGGCAGGCAATGGATGTGTTGCATCCTGAGCCGGGGATCTGGGCAACTGGGATGGTAGGGCATCTAAGAATTCGGGAGCCTTGTTCGGAGATGAAAAGAACAAGGCCTTCCCATTATGCTCCAGCCGAAGCCTGGCAGGGTAAAACATGGCATATTTTATACCTTTATCCCTGAGTGCTTTTTTGATCTCCATGCAGTTTCTTCTTAAGGCCTGCACTTTATTCGAGAAGACCAGGAAGATTTGTATCCAGTTTTCTTTGCCCCTAGGTGCCCCATTTCTCGTGCGAGCCAGAGAATTGTGTCTCGGTAATTAAGCAATCATGCTATTACCGATCTGCCGGGGCCCCAGGGACAGCTCTGCTTCCCAGGATTTGGTGTGCTTGCTCGACTAGGAAGGCCGAGGATAAACCATCTGCTCCAAGAACCTCAAGACTGGAGAAGTTGCAGACCTGTAAGGCAGCTGCCAGGTCTTTAGGCGCCACCGCTAGGCAACCTCAGCCTTTTTGTGCTAGTGGACAACCATGGAGGGGTAGATCCTTTCGTTATTACTCATGATTTGTGAAAGGCGAGAGGAATGGTCAGTCAAAGGGGCCAACGTAAGTTCCCTCGTGGTGGACGAGGTAGAGGTGCTAAGTCCGCTCCACCAGCAGCCTCTGTGCCATCGGCCTCTGCAACAGCCGCTTCAAAACCGCTCTGAAGGCTTCAGTCACGATTCACCGGTGGGGGCAGGCTGTCTCAGCATCTCGAAGAATGGCGAGCCATTACTTCAGATGCGTGGGCTCTGGAAACAATAGCCCATGGATACTGCCTTCCCTTTATCAAGAAGCCTCAGTCCAATCCACCGGGGAAACACTCTTTGAGGTTTCCGGATCCGCTCCTTGTGCAGGAAATTTTAACCATGCTATAGAAAGGCGCTGTAGAACCAGTGCCTGTAGCAAAGAACAAGGGTTGGTGTTCCCCATATTTTTTGATTCCCAAAAAGGACGAGGGACTGAGACCTATCTTGGACTTGAGATACTTGAACAAGTTCATCAGGAAAGACAAATTCAAGATGGTCACTCTTTCTCAGATCCTTCAGGACCACCAACTTCAGGATTTGTTGGTGTCATTGGACCTTCAGGATGCTTATTTTCATGTGCCAATCCATCCCAAGCACAGGAAATCCCTGAGGTTCGCTGTTGGCGGCTCGCACTATCAGTTTCGAGTCCTGCCGTTCGGGTTGACCTCCGCCCGAGGGTATTCACCAAGCTGATAGTGGTGGTGGCAGCACATCTTCTCAGGAGAGGGGGGGATACATGTCTACCCCTACCTGGACGATTGGCTGATCAGGGCGCGTTCCCCCGAACAAGCCCTTGATGATCTCAACGTTACCTGCCACTCTCTTCACAGACTGAGCTTCTCCCTCAATTTCAAGACTTCCCATATGACACCTTCCTAACAGCTCCAGTACATCGGGGCTGTGTTATACAATTCCTTGGGAAAGTGCTTGCCTCCCAAGGTGAGGGCTCAAGACATTCTCCAGATGGTTACGAAATACCAGCATGCCCAGAATCTTCCGGCCTTCGAGTTCTTGAGGTTGCTCGGCCTCATGGCATCCTGCATTTTTCTGGTGCCAGAGGCCCGATTGAGGATGTGATCCCTTCAATGGACTCTCCGATCGCAATGGTCCCAGTTCTCAGGACTGATATCGGACCGCCTCCAGATTCCACCCAGAGTCTCATAGGACCTGCTGTGGTGGGCCTGCGAGGAAAATGTTCTGAAAGGAAAAAACTTTTGGCAACCATGGCCGGAGATCACTGTAGTGACGGACGGCCCACTCACAGGGTGGGGAGCTGTAGGATTATTTAGCGTGTTTTTGGAGTACAGCACCACTGCATGAGATCAATGTATTGCTATAATGCGGTACAAGCAATTGCACCATTTTTTTTCTCCTGAAATGCCTCTGTTGCAGGAGACACATTAGAGGATTAATGAACTAATATAATTAACAGTACTAACATGATCTTAACTTATTAACATCATAATGTGTTCTCCAGTGCAAAATGAGGTGGAAAAAACAGACTCAAAGTCATTTTAAACGTGCACTTGGATTCATTTTTTTTCTTCTCTGTTCACTGTGTTAGCTGGATGCAAAATCTGCATGCCAGGAAATGAGTAGATACAGTTTCTAAACTGTATAAGCCAAGCCATTTTTTAAAGAAGGAGGGTATGACATGATAGAATTTTATTGGGTGCACGTCACCTTAAGGGCTGTAACAGAGGTCTCTTGGTACATTTCGGGGAGGAAGAAAGGCAGAGGACATTTTGCACAGCTCCGGGGAAGACTTGGCTGGAGTTTCTATGGGGTTTCCTGATTGAGAGGTATCGTCCCAGTCCATTGCTGACTTTCCCAGGCTGGAGATTTCAGTCAATAAGCACCGGCTTGAGAGACCGCAGATCAGAACCGCATGTCCTCGCTGGGGTGCTTTGAAGGAAAGCCTTGAGCCATTTAAAGAAAGCGACCAGTCCGGGGAGTTTGCGTGCTAAACAGCTACAATTTGCTGGTAATTATCTTGTATGAAAGTGAGGGTGCGGTATGTGCAGGAGACCTATTTTAGACAGGCAGTGTAGCGATAGCTTTTCACTGTGTTCAAATGACACATTTTAATGTTGCCAGCTGAAGGCAAAACAAACGATGTAATTTTTCTCTCACTTGTGCAAATATGAAATGAATTTCGTAGTGTTCTTGCATTTTGTCTTTCTCATGTTTTTATTTCAGAGAGGATTGTCTCACGAATGGTAATGTATCATTTTAAAATGAAATTGGGATAACACAGTCTGCCTAAGAGTATTCTTGTTTCTGTTTCATTTGGTGTCTAAAAAAAATATTATGCCATAGAGGGAATGATGCTTAAAGCGCCAAGTTTCTATGCAGATAAAGTAATGTTATGAGCAATTATAAATAGCTGTGTGCGTGGTTCCACTCTGTGTATATATGGGTGTGTGTGTTTTCTGAGTGGAACATAATGAAATAGTTTGCTGGACTTATATGAGTCAGCAGAAAGAGAGGCCTCTGGAAATAGTTTCACTAATGTAAATAAATTAGTGATTGCACTACATGTTGTTGTGAATACTTTATGGAAGCATAGCTCACTGGTGTAGATAAATCAGTGATAACAGCCATAAGTGGCATTCCATATGAAAATGTGGTGTTCTTGAATAATGTAGAAGCCTGAGGCCTCTAGAGATCACAAGAACAGTCTAAACAAAAGAAAGGGGTTTTGTATGTTGGGGCCACAAATAAAACAAAGAAATTATGCTCATCACTATACCACAACGAAATGCATACCAACTTAATGTATCTGTGTACTGAAATAATGCATAGCCACTATATTACTATAATACCAAACCCACTCTGAATGCAAGGAGTGATTATTGCTGAATTACTTTATTTTTGGCGGTAAGAAAATACCACTAGGCCCCAAATATACACAAAATACCCTGCATATTTATGGTGCATTGCAGGCCGGGAAAGTGATCATAGAGCACCTACTGGGCGTGGCAAGTGTGTCTCACACCGCCATCTGTACATTAAAGGGAACCCATTTCATAATAGCAGTGTGTCACTAAAAACAAATTTCAGACTGTCTCAAAGGGGAACCACATTCTCAGACCTAGTGCAATATTTAGAGGCAAAGTTATTTGCACATGGGACGTGGTCATCAAACAGTACCTCAGAATGGCATGACTGCATTCAGGGTGAGGTGCAGAAAGAAAAACTAGACAATATTTTTGCAGAAGGCAGCATAATTCAGGTCTGCCTTCTAAGGTTATTAAATGCAGCCGAAACAAATGCAGAGAAAGACTGTTTTATACGGCTATGCGCCAAAATCTGGTTTATTTTGAATAGGTCCCTGCGAATGCAAGAAAATAACACCCAGCTAATTAACAGGTTAAAGACTGACTTAGATGGGGCAAAAAAGACATGCAGTTTAAATGCAAAGATTTTTATGTTCTATTGTCCAAAAGCAAGAAACAATTTGAGGACAGTGAACAAGAATTGGTACACTTAAAAGCATTGGTGGTCCACATTAGACAAGATAAAGATGAGGTTGTGTCAGAGATGCAGATTTTACAAAAAGAACATTATGAGAAAGAAAGTAGCCTCTAAAATGCGGAACAGGAAATGGTTAAAATGCTTCAAGAAAGAGACAAGAGGAATAAAGAATTTAATGAGTGCCAAATGCAAATGTGCGACATACAGGAGGTAATTAATAAAATGAGTGATGAAAACAACTATTTGCAAAACGAAGCAAACAGGCTCCTTAAAAAGTGTAAGGACTTAGAACAGCAAATGTGCATTGCCATGTCCCAGGAGAGGCGGCAGGGTACCACATTCAATGCAGTTGAGGTGAATTATATTTCTACACAAAGAGCTGGTGCCCCAGTGATTGGGCCGGTGACTGAACTTGGTTGCAGCGCCCTTGGGGGATTTGATACTCCCATTGGGGGCCGCCACCAATCCCATACACCTGGAACCAGGGTTGAGTCACCAAGTAGTGCAATTCCATGCATTGCAACAAGTAGCCCCATAAAGATAATGAAATCCATTAAAGCCCTGATCAAACCATTTAAAAAAGGAGGGGAATGCTGCATTGAGGATCACTTAGAAGCGGTTCATGACATTTTTAAAGCACTACAGATACCTAAGGAACAGTACATGCAATATTTTTATTTAACTTTAGATGCCCCGACGGCCAGTATTATAAGAGGATTGAATGAACAGCAGAATATGACATGGGCGGAGTTCGAAAAAGAGATCAGGCGTCATTTCTCTCCTTTCCAGTCATTGCAGGAGGCAAAGAAAGTCGCTTATACAATCACTGCTGGGCCTAATACATCCCCTCGCCAGTTTTTACAAGACTTAAAAAGAGCCTTTTCTCGCTTTGATGTATCTTTTGACCCCAATTCCAATGAGTTTAAAACTGCCTACTTCTATGGGCTGCAGAAAGACATCATATCCCAATTGGTCCGTGAATTTGACCGTGACAAGTCTCTGGAATGGATTGTATACCAAAGCACAAAACTATATGAGGTACTCTATTGTCAGGGTAGAGAAAGTGATAAAATGAGAGATACTAGACCTAAATCTAAAGAACCCTCAGCAACAGTGATGGAAATTAGGTCAGCCAAAATGTCCCTTGAGTCTGCTCAAAATCCAAGTAAAAATAATTTGGCACCTGAACAGAGGGGTAATCAACAAAGGTCATCACACACTGCACCAATGTTCCAATCACATGATCCTAGTAATAGGGAGAGTTACATCAGCCCCAGGTACTTAGCCTGCCCGGGGCCTATCTCCTATCGACCTGATATGTCAGGTATGAACAATAACCAGAGACAGAATCAGGATCAAAGAAATGATGGTCCTTATCAGACATTGGGGACACAACGCAGATTTGATCCCAATACCATGATATATGGTAATCAGGATAGACCCTGATATGTGGATCGATTTGCTGATAATGGGAATCAACATAGGGGCCAGTACCCACAACCTGAGAGACAAGACATGAGACAGAACATGAATTACACTTCACGTCAGTACAATGATTCCCCACCAGGGGACTACAACCAAAGGATGGGTGCACCCGCTCCCCTCCGCAAATGAATCAAGAGTTCAGGAACCATCCCAATAGAAATCATTCTCCTGAGAGGTATCAGAATAGATCCAATCAGGGAGAAAACAACCAATATCGATCTAGGCCACACAGAGAGGATTCTAGAGAGATGGAAAGATTCCAGTGCCTCGAGGCACAAGTGAAAATGTTGGCTGAGCAAATAGGAAAGCTCTGCACAACACAAAAACAGTATCAAAGGAGGGGGCAGATGGCCATAGCAATGATCGAGGGGCTTCTGAAAAGTGACTAAGTACTTATGATACCTGCAGCACCGAAAAGACAGTTTGCTCTGGTGTAATTTTGCATAATGACTCTGAGATGCCTAATGATTTAAAAGTGAAAATACCAGTACATGAACATGTAACAGAAAATGCAAATACTTCTAAAAGAGAGGTATGGTTTAACCTAGAACTAAATCAAACATTGGCGATATGTACAAATGAAATAGGAAAACCTGAAAATCCAAAAGAACAAATAGACAGGTTTAAGGAACATGACTCATGCTTGGGGAATACCAGTGAACCGGGAGTAAGTGGCGATGCTATAGCTCCTTCCCTGGGCAATCCAAAAAATGACCAAACACAGGCACGAAAAGGAAATACTCAAAAGGAGGGTACAGGTCAATCACCTGAAGAATTCTTTGAACCACATATTTTTAAAGAGGTTAAAAGGGCTGGTATCATACTGAATAATCACAAATGCACAGAATTAGACAATGACAAATTGCCAAGTGATGTTGTTACACATGTTCAGTTGGAGGGTTGTAGTGTGACCTCTGATGATACCTGGATGGATGGGCGAACGGTGGCCACACTCCAAAAAACCTCTGAACATGGGGAAATGAATAAAGTCTCTCACACAGGAATGAGCAAAAAGGAGGGAAAAATGTCTTTCCATTTACCGATGTGCTTAGCCAAAAGTGAAAAAGGCCTGAGAAAGGTGAGCCCTGAAATCAGTATGAATTCGCATTTCCTAAGACAGGTATTATGCTCCCATCATTGTGGAAGAAAAATGCCATACATTTGCTATGATTGACACTGGCGCACAGGCCACAATTATGTCTAAAGAATTAGTAAAGAGTATCAATGAAGGGAGATCCCCGCAGAATCAGATTACAGTAAAGGAGAATCAAGGTCCAGTGCATAATTTTAACGGGGAGGAGGTGCCTAGGCGCCACCGAGGTTGACATAAAGATAGGTAAACACAGAATGAAACAGGAGGTATTGGTCACATCCATTTGTGATATTCCATTTCTAATAGGAACAGATTGCCTGAAAAGATTATCTCCGCTCATAGATGGGGTGAATGGAGTACTGTGGTCCTTAACCAAAAAACCATTGAGACCTAAGAAACTAAAATCACGAAACAGCAATATAAATGAATGTCACACCGTTGCAAAAACAAAGGATGCAGTGGAGATGTATCTCCAGAATAGTTGCATACCTAGCGTCACTGTTATATTAATGTGTCAAGACAAGATGCAGAGTGAAAATAAATAATTACCTGTACAAATATACTTAGACCCAAGGAAAGAATGGCAAACTGCCATAGATGAGCACACCTTACGTTTTTATTTAAAAGAGAAGACATGCAAACAGAATACTGCTCCTAGAGCAGGTTCAGAAAAACACATTACCACTCTTGCTGAAATACACATGGAAGATGAACAACCATGGGTTCATGTTGGGATAAATGACTGTTCTAAAACAATAAAAGCCACTTTAGCGCTTGAACAGGAAAGGAGCTTCTTTAATGAGAAATAGTTGCAAGAAATAATGGAAAGGGAGGAGATCCCGAAATTTAGGATTAAAAACCAGTATGTCTCTGGTTTGGACGGTCCAGACTTTGAAAACCGAATTGCAGGGAGATGCATGCTGAAAATTAGCATTGGACAAAAAACAATTTACCATAATGTTTGGATAGTGTGTGGAACGCAAAATGACTTTTACATGGGCAATGACATCATGCACAGAATGTGTATGGTGCTGGATTTCCTTAATCAAAAGATATGGTCACGCATAGGTGGCCGGCACCTGAATTTGAAGACAAAAGAAGGGCTTATCATTGTGCTCAGCTGGTCCCTTATGCAATTGAATTACAAATGAGGAAAGATACTGTTATCCCTGCATTCACAAAGCAGTTTGCAATAACACTGAAGTGCAAATATGGACAGCAGATGAAAGATTCTGATGCATTTGTGTGTCTGAATGAATCCATAAAACAGCAGGGCCTCGATTATGAATACGTTCCATTGGTAGATGTGGGTGAAGGGTCTGTAAAAATTATGGTGAATAATAAAGGTTATCAGAATATTCATTTAGAGGAAAACTCCCCAGTAGGAATGGCCATACAAAAATCACATTACACAGCTGATCTAAATAACATGGTGATTGGAAATATCCCTGAAAAGTATGTAGATGCTAAGGGTGAATTGCCAGAATACCTGGACTCTCAGCCCAAAGGGATATTTAAAATTCATTCTGTGTACCCTTATGATTCAAATGAGACAGTGTGCTGTCATCAAGAGGATTGCATAACATTTAACTTAAATGAAAATGAAATAGAAAATCAGCCCATTGAAGTGGAAGCTGATATGCCAAAACATTTAAATGTGGCAGCTTTACAAAGAGACATAGTCACACAATTAGAGGAAAGCGCCGAGATTCCCATGCCAGAACATTTTCCAGAATTCCCCAAAATGATAGAGGAGCAGATTTTGTTAGCGGATGCATGTGACAACGAGGAGGATAGGAATAAATTGAGGAAGATATTTATGGAGTTTAAAGATGTATTTGCAAAAGATGCTTATGATTGTGGGCTAACTAATTTACATGTGGCCACACTTCCGGAAGGGTGTAGCAGAAGCCCAGTATTTGTACGCCAGTATAGACTACCGCTAGGCCCCAAATATACACAAAATACCCTACAGAGCTCACGCCAACGACTTGTCAGCGGTCGTTGGCTCCATCGGAGTCCAAACTACGCATCAATCTTTTGGAGCTGAGAGCGATCAGACTTGCACTGAAGGCTTTTCTGCCATCTGTATGGGGAAAGAATGTCCTGATAATGACGGACAATACAGTGGCCATGCACTACTTCAACAAAACGGGAGGCATAGGGTCACTACCACTGTGCAGAGAGGCAATGTAGCTCTGATATTGGGCAATTCAAGAAGGTATCTCCCTATCAGCAGTTCACCTGGCCGGGGAGGAGAACACGGCAGAAGACACTCTGAGCAGGCAGAGCACAGTCTCCCACGAGTGGGAACTAGCTCAGGAAGTCCTTCAAGAGATATTTGCCCTTTGAGGAACCCCTCAAGTGGATCTGTTCGCGTCCGGTGTCAATCGTAATTGCAAGCTTTACTGCTCAAGGGAATTTCATCCGAGAGGAGCTCTAGGAGATGCGTTCGTGGTGGACTGGGTATTCCCACTGCTGTACGCGTTTCCTCCAGTCCCAGTCATTCCTCAGGTAATCAGGAGGTTTGGAAACTGCATGATCCTCATTACCCCAGATTGGGCCAGGAGAACGTGGTACCCGAACCTTCTGGATATGTCCATCTGTCCTCCGATACGTTTTCCGCTAAGGGAGAATCTTCTTTCGCGAGGGGAGGGTTGAGTTCTCCATCCAGAAGTCAATACTCTCAATCTTCACGCTCGATTTCTGAAAGGTTGCGGTACAAGGATTGGGACCTTCCGGATGACGTGATGGAGGTGTTGCTTTCGGCTTGGAGGCCAGCAACAAAGTCTCTGTACCATTGCCGTTGGAATACGTTTTGTGACTGGTGCAGAGACCGGAATGTTGATCCTTTTCAATGTACAACTCTGGATATTCTATCCTTGGCACATAAAGGTTTGCAGGTTGGTACCTGTCAGCGCTGTCCATTTTTAAGTGCTTGTCAGAGGAATGTTCCTAATTAAAGATCCCTTTGGTCACTCAGTTTCTGAAAGGGCTCACAAATGTGTTCCTACCTTCTACATTCCAGGTTCCGGTATGGGACCTCAATTTGTTTTTTAAATTCCTGATGGGTGCTCCTTTTGAACCGTTGCACTCGTGCCATTTAAGGTTGTAGACCTTTAAGACCATCCTGTTGGTTGCTCTTACATCTGCAAAAAGAGTGAGCGAGTTGCAAGCGCTTTCTTCCAAGCCACCCTTTACTATATTCCACAAGGACAGGGTTGTATTGAGGGTGAAGCCCTCCTTTGTGCCTAAGGTTGTCTCGGAGTTTCACCTACGGCAGAAAATTGTGCTACCAGCATTCTATCCTTCTCCGTATCCTTATAAGGATAAGGATGAGGAGAGGCTACATCGGTTGGACCCTATCAAGGCATTAAGCTTTTATATTTCCAGGATGTCCAAATTGAGAGTGGACACCCAACTCTTTGTAGGGAATACAGGACACAGGCTAGGCCAGGCTGTTTCCAAACAGACCTTGCCTAGTTGGATCATCCTAGCTATTTCTGAATGCTACAGGCTGGCAGGCAAGGACCCTCCTGAGGGTTTACGTGCTCATTCCACCAAAGGCATGACCACTTTGTCTGCCCTGCAGAGGGGTGTCTCTATTAAGAACATCTGTGATGCTGCAACACGGTCATCCATACACACGTTTACCAAGCATTACTCTTTGGATACTTCCCACGCTCAGGATGTCGCTTTTGGCAAGGCAGTCCTTTATTCTGCCCTTTGAAAATTCTGCATGTCTAAATTCTCACCCTCCTGCTATCATGGATACTGCTTTGGGAGTCTGCCAAAGATGAGGAATACTTTGGAGGTCACAATCCACTCGGAAGAACAAGTTACTTACCCCTGGTAACTTTCTTTCGACTGGATGTACCTCCAAAGTATTCCTCTTTGCCCTCCCAACCTACCCCTCTTTTGAATTTCCCATGCTATTACAGCTTTCGTTCCCACAAGGCTGTGTACTGTCCTGCCCGTGCTTCTGGGCATTTCTGACACACGAAGAGTGGGGAAAAACAGAACTGAGGCCAACGGGTGCCGTGCGTGCTACTTATAACATCTGGTCACGTCACCCTCGACTGAGGCCTTCGAGGGACATCGACTCGACGCCATTGACGCAGGGCGCCCACTGCCGAAATTTATTTCCAAAGCAGGCGAAGCTGGACATTACGTGTCAAAGATGAGGAATACGTTGGAGGAACATCTAGTCGAAAGAACGTAGCCAGGGGTAAGTAACTTGTTCATCACCCTTACTGCGCCTCTTAGGCCTCAATACTTCCTACATTTTCTTGGTTCCGGAGGCCAGGCGTCAAATGCGCTCCCTTCAGTGGCTTCCGTGGCAGGTCAGAAGAAGGACTAGGAGCTTCCATTTGTATGGTATTTTTTATTAAAGTAAAGAGAAGAAACGCCTAACTTTCCCTAATGTATGGGTTTTCCTAACCAAAACTAACCAAAACTAACTAGAGTGCTTGTCAGTTGTCTGCAAGTGCAAAAGGAAGATATGTCCACTGTTCAAAACTAATCTAACCTGCCCTACCACCACAAACCTAACTGTCATGAGGATCTGCTTGAAGTCCAAAGCCAAGTGCAATTCTTGGTATGACTCTGACCTAGCTACACTTAAATGTAAGTGTAGGGCGCCCGAGAGGAAATGGAGGACTTCTTGCTCATGCTCTGACCAACTGGCCTGTTGCCTGATCCAAAGGCAATACCGACTCTCTGTCCGCACCAAGAAGAGAGTCCACATTGAAGCCTGTGTCTCTGCTGCATCTAACAACTCAGCCGAACTCGTTAAAATCTGGAAGGAGCTGGCCAACCCTGCTGCAGTCTCCACCCCTCCTCTCGCCTCCCAGGCTCTTTGCAATGCCCTTGCCTTTCACTTTATCTCTAAAACCCAGGACATCTTGTCCACCCTCTCCTCCACTCCCCCTCTTCTCCCCCTCCTTCTTTGTCGGATGACCCTCCTTCAGCTACCCTCCCTCCCTCTTTCTCCTCCTTTCCTCTTTTCTCCCCTGATGAGGTTGCTAGACAAGTCCGATCTATGAGAGCCTCATCAAAACAGGTCCATCCCTGTTCCTCGAAAACCATTAAGGACCACATCGATACCATTGCTCCAGCCCTTGCAGATTTCTGCAACCTCTCCTTTGCCTCTGGATCTTTACCCTCCCCTCTGAAGCACTCCCCTGTGCATCCTCTCCTCAAGAAACCCACAGCTGATCCTTCTTGTCCGGCTAACTGTCACCCAATTTCCATTACCCCATTTTTGGGTAGATTCTTGGAAAAGCTGGCCATCTCTCAGTTTAACTTTCATACCGACGCTGTTGGCTCTCTATATGACCACCAATCTGGCTTCAGAGCTGGCAGAAGCACGGAAACTGCTCTCCTGAACATCCGTGAAGACCTGCTCTACAACCTTGACTCCAACATTCCCTCTGTCCTCACCCTACTTTATCTCTCCTCTGCCTTCGACACGGTCAACCATACTATCCTGCTCAACTGTCTCTGTGATAACCTGGGCATCACCGATCAGGCTATGGCCTGGCTGACCTCTTTCCTCACTGATCGACCCTCCCAGGTCCATCTTGGGTCCTTCCTATCTTCTATCTCCCTCTCTACCTGTGGTGTTCCCCAGGAGTCTAACCTCTCATCTTGCTTTTCAATCAATACCTGGCAACTCTCGCCTACTGTATTTCCATTTTCTGCTCAAATCTCCAGTGCTATGCCGATGACACCAAACTCATTTTCAGGCTTCCTTCAGCCACCTCGTCTCCTTCTCTCTGATTGCCTAATCACCATTCAAACGTGGTGTGCCACCAACGATCTTTGTCTAAATGCCAACACGACTGAGATCCTCCTCATTGGTACTCCTTCAACATGCTTTACCCTCTATCTCTGACCGGCCTCCCTTGGCCCTCATCCTACCCTTACCTGCGAGGCTAAGAACCTCTGGGTCATCTTTGACTGCACGCTTTCCTTCTCTGCACACATCTCTGGTGTTTCTAAAAATTCAAACTTCTTATTTCATCTCCTTAGAGGTACTCTGCCATCTCCTTCTCCCAGAAGCTCGCTGTCTCTCAAGCTCTTGTTCTCTCTAGGTTGGACTACTGTAACAGCCTCTTTCTAAATCTACCTGCCTCCACTCTCCGCCCTCTTCAATTAATCCAGAACAGGCCTGCAAGACTTGTCCTTGGCATCAAGCCCTGGGATCATATCTCTCCAGCTCTGAAATTCCTTCATTGGCTCCCAGTGGTTGCAATGATTAAATTTAAAACCCTCTGCATTGCCCACAAGGCTTTCTGGGGCCTGGGTCCAAAATACCTTCAACTATCCCTCCGTAAAAACCTCCCCCCTCGAGCCCTTCGCTCCTCTTCTAACTCCCTCAGGGTCAGTCGTTTTTCAAAGAAACGAGCTGGGGGGTAGGTCTCTGTCTTCGGCTAGGGCCTCCCTTTGGAACAGCATCCCTGCCACCTTGAAACGTGAGGAGAACCATCTCCGGTTCCGGAAGCAGCTCAAGACTTTCCTCTTCACTTCTGCCTTTGCCTCTCTTCTCCCCTGCAGATCTGCTTTCTCTCTCGGCACTGTGCACCGGGCCACCCTCTGTTCCTCAGGCTCAGGTACGTGCTCACCCTCCCTCCCTCCCTCATGCACTGCCTCCGGGCCACCCCTTGCACTGGGGTCTGTATCTGTACCCATACATTCCCCCACCCACTTTTCTTCTGTACTTATCAGATACGCCCTATCTGACAAACCTAGCACTTTGCCACATGCTGAGTGTTCCGTTAATGATTCTCAGTTTTCTCTACTACTAAGTCTTTACATGGATGAGTATCCATGTTCTAGTAATGATTCTCGCTCTTCTGCCCTATTTGGTCTTTACCAGGACGAGTATGCATGTTCCAATAATGATTCTCACTCTTCTTTTACACCTTCAATACTTTTTCCTCACTGGGACAAGTATGATTGTTCCCTTTGTTATTGTCGGTTTCCTTCCTGGGTTGCTTTCCCTGTTATCTTTTTTCCTTGGTGATTGTGTCACTGGGCACTTCTTCGCTCCGCGGTGCCCTCTGGCAAGTAGTTTCGGCGTAGTTCATGGACTCCCAAGTCCGACTCTTGGTCACTCCACCACTTCTTACTCCGTTGCTCTTGAGACCTTCGAGTTCTTCGACTTCTCCTGCTTCGGGTTTCCACAGGTGGGGACTTGCACGTCAGCTCCCTTTAAAGCTCGGAAGCCATGCATCCCTTCCTACTTCAGCTTCACTCGTCCAGCTGATTTGAAACTCCTAGGCTTTCTCTCTCTCTCTTTCTCTATCTTTCTCTCTCTCTCACTTTCCTTCTCCCTTTTCCTCTCTCTTTCTCTCTCCCTCCCTCTCTTTCTCTCTCTCTCCTTCTCCCTCTCCCTCTCCTACTCCCTCTCCCTCTCCCTCTCTCCCTTCCGGATTTATGATGCGGCCATGATACTTCCCTGGCATAGCGTGATAGTCATTCTTTATTCTACTTGCGGTCTGTATTACTACAATGGTTTTCTTTGTCTCAGTACCACAGTAGTATTCTTTTTCAGGTTTACTCACAGGGTTCTATGTAACAATAACAAATGTCAGCTTGATCTCCATATTTTCTCCTAGCCGATGTTGTTACCAATGGATTATAGGTAAGAGGGTTAGGGAGCTGCTCCTCTGTACTGGAGTCCTTGTCCTCGAGGAGGAGTCTCTCCCTGGGTGGTCCCTCTTATCTATCCCAGGGAGGGTATTGCATAGCTGGCTCACCTCCCTAGCCTCACAGGGAAAGGCTCCCCCCTTGGGGAGAAGTGACTGAATCTCGCAATTCATCACACTTCTCAGGAGCCAGTGGTTGCAATATTCTGGCGACATGACGGATGTCCTTTGGATATCGAGGGCTGTGGCCAGTGACCTTGCTTGTTTGGCCCACAAGGAGAACATGATGGTGGGGGAACCACTTTGGGCTCCTTGGCCGGAAGCCTTAGTGGGCTTGGATGCCTCTCCAAAAAGGGTAGGGGGCTCAATGAGGGGATCTGCAGGTGAGCAGCCTTTGGTCCGGAATGCCCCTGGCACATCAATCGGCTGGCGCTGTTACCAGTTCGCTAGCCATGAAAGCTTTTGCACTTCTCTCCAGGGGTGATCCTGACAAGAAATATGATGACCCTGCACTATCTCAACAAGCAAGGGAGTGTGTGGTCACTGCCCCTGTGCAGGGAGGCCATGCCGCTTTGGTTCTGGTTACTGAAGAACAAGATATGCAG
This sequence comes from Ambystoma mexicanum, assembly GCF_040938575.1. Classification (NCBI taxonomy): domain Eukaryota; kingdom Metazoa; phylum Chordata; class Amphibia; order Caudata; family Ambystomatidae; genus Ambystoma; species Ambystoma mexicanum. The sequence continues at coordinate 990,900,902 of NC_090941.1, forward strand.
CTCTTCTGGCACGGATGGAGAATGGGTTGGCAGACCCTCTGAATAGGCAGAGCACAATCCCTCATGAATGGTAGATCTGCCCGGATGTCATTGCAAAGATATTCTCTCTTTGGGGAACAAGATCAGTAGGCCTGTTTGCAACAAAGGACAATGCACAGTGCGGGCAGTTTTACATTGTGTGGACAATCAAGACTTTTCCTTGACCATATCGCTGAATCCCTGTGGCGGCAGAGGGAGAGGAGCGGCTGGTCAAACTAGCAACGTGCAGCAAGATGCACTGCCAGCACTGAGAGAGGAAAATCACTTATAAGCTGTTAGAAAAAGGCTTTGGCCTCTCTCACCACTGAATAACAGTACAGCTGAAATATCACAGTGGTAGAATGGCCCCCTTTTATGAAGAAGATCTAGTTCAATTCCCCATTAAGAACTGTGGTTAAACTGACTCTAAATTAATGAAATAACATCTACAACACCACAGAGGCATGGGGAAATAAAATAAAATCTTCTTTCATGAAGCAAGAGGAACACAGAGAGCCATACCTATCATCTACATAGGAGGAGCAAACCAGATAAACTGGAGCAGATTCTATTCTATATAATGTTTGTTATGCGCCAACTTGTCCCCAGGCCTCAGATTGCTGACAGACAATACAGACGTGGAACAATGAAGCAGTGGATAGCCATAGGAAATGTCTGGAGAAACAACAAAGGGGATGAGAATTAGGTTCCTCCGCCATCAAACAAATAGGTTTTTAGTGCTTTTTTTAAACTGTGCCAACGAAGGAAGCTGCCTGATCAATAAGGGTAGGTTGTTCCAAACCCCTGGGCCCCAGGCATTGAGGCTCAGGTCTCCAAACCTCTTAGGTTTAACACAAGGTTGCAGGAGTAGATTCTTGTTGTTAGACTGCAGGGCCCGTCTGCAGCGTGGTCTACTAATCCCTAATTTAAGGTAGCTGGGAGCACTACCTGCAAGGCATTAATATACCAGGCAGCATGCTTTAAAATGAATCCGTTGCTGGACCGGCAGCCAGTGTAATTTCCTCCGGGCATCCGAGACGTTATCTTGCCGTCGGATGCCACATACGGCTCTAACAGCCCCATTCTGGATAACTTGTAGTTTGTTAACATTTGCTTGTGTAATACCAACCAGGAGACCGTTGCAATAGTCGAGCCTGGAATTAATGGTTGCAGAGACTAACGGAGCCCTGTTTTCTTCTGACTGGTATGGCTGAATCTGCCACAAGAGCTGGGTCATGTAAGTAGAATTAGAAGTCACATATGAGACATGTTTCTTAAAATCAAGGTGCCAGTCAAAGACCACTCCCAAGGTTTTAACCTGACTCGAAACCTGAATTCTGACCCCTCTGATCAAGAAGCCCTCATATTGTGGGCCCATTGACTTAAGCTTAGCTGGACTAAATAGAATCTCATCTTTTTTGACATTTAATTCCAGGGAGTTTTTTTCCCATCCAGTCTTTGATGGTTTCAAAACCCCCACTGATCAGTCATGAATCTGCCTCGTAGGAACATGACCGTTCCAGAATGATCTGGGTGTCGTCAGTGTAGTTTGCGTATTTAATACCCAGGCTGTCTAAGAGATTGAAAAGAGTCTTGGAATAGATGTTATAAAGCAATGGTGACACGCTGGACCTCTGTGGTAGACCACAACAGTGGAAGTCTTCTTGAGACTTAAAGTCCCCCAAAGCTACTTTGGCTCTCCTAGGACCCAAAAACGATGTGAACCAATTAGCAGCTGGCTTGGAACACTTCCCGTCCTCAGCTTGTCAGGATCAACCAGATCAAATGCAGCGGTCAGGTCTAACAGCAACATAGCTAGACTGCCTTGATCGACAATTCCAACAAGGGCAGATCTAACTTCCACCAAGGCGGTTTCTGTTCCATGATTTTCTCTGAAACTTGACTAGCCGTTAGACAAGGGCATTGTACTGAGTACAGGCAACTTTGTCAAAGATTTTCAACAGAAAGGGGACATTAGTTATCAGGCGGTAATTCAGAGGATCCTCCGGGTCTAAACCCTCCTTTTATATTAAGGGGTGATCCAGGCCTCCTTTATGCAGTCTGGAACCTTCCCCTCCTGGAAGGACAGATTCATAAGGGATGTGACTGAAGTGGCGATGCTAGAAAAGTATTCCTTAAACAGTGCAGAAGGGAAAGCAGCCCCTTTGCATTGGATGGATTTTATATTAGCAACCATGGATGTCAGTTCAAGAACTGAAACATGCTTAAACGAAAAGGAATCGATCGCAACATCTTTGTCTGAATCAAGAGTTCCAGTATCTATACTCACCGCCTGAGGAGTATGGGGATTAGTAGGGATGCTGCCTTGGTGTTGTCTGACCTTTAGGGCCATGCTGTGGTGGATCTTCTGGCACCAAGCGTCATTCACAACTTGCTGTGGCTCTTGTATTTTCTCTTTTAGCTCATTCAAAATTTTGAAGAGCTCTCTAGTACTTGGTTTAGCATGTAGTTATGTCTAATGGTGTAATAGGCTTGTTTCTGGATAGGACCCAATCAAGTATGTTACCTGCTTGGTGAGTAGGGGCAGTAACCTGCTGTTTAAGCCCCATACCCTCCAGAAGGTTCATTAGCCCACAGGTTGAAATCTCTGACCAGCAATAAGGTTTTTTTTTAAATTTTGTATAGGGACCAAGGAAAGCCACTAGCTGTTCCTGAAAGTCAGGCAGAGTGATAGGTGGGCGATAAAGAATAAGGAGGCTGAGTGTAGAAGTGGAGCTCAGCCTAAGTTTGACTAACATACCCTCACAGGCGTCCAGTGCCATTGTGCTGGATATGAAAAGATTATATTTTTCCCAAAAAATGATTGCCACACCACCGCCTCTCTGACCTATCCGGTCAGTGTGCAAAATGTAGTAGCCATTAGGTGTGGCTAATTTTGAGGAATGTAAGCCGGCCTCACAGAGCCATGTTTCTGTCAAGAACATGACGTCAAGATTGGCAGAAAAGATATAGCCTGCTATCTCAGTTCAGTGTCCAGCTAGAGAGCGTGTGTTTAATAGGGCCGTTTTAATCGTCGTACTACTAGGGTAGGTGTAGACTGGCTCAGGAGTTTTCTGGTGCTCAATAGGCAGCTTGGTAGCCTGAGAAATACTGTGAGCTCCATCCAACAAGGAGGAGGAAGGATCTGTATCCAGATCACGTCTTTGAGCTAGCAGCCTTTTTTGCTGGTTCAGATGGATCCGCCTGATTAGATCATTACGTGACAATTGAGCAAATGTATTTAGAGGCTGATGTACTTAGTGGTTGGGTCCCGTCAAGGGAGACAGGCAGAGTAGCGAGTCCTCCTACACTCTCCAAGCACGAATCAGCACAAACCTGCTTTTTACGTTTGCGCCAGCGCGTTAGCGCCGGAGGTGCAAATAAGAGGACCCTCGAACTACAAAACCGATGCGATTTGTAGTTCAGAGGTAGCGTGCATGCAGAGCCTGCTAGAAAGGCCCTGTTTCAAATTGCACAAGAATTGTTGGATCAGAAAGGAAGTTATTACAATAACAAAGAATAGAACAGTGCCCAAAATGTTAAAATGTTAAAATACACAATTTCAACACAGATCCAATTTAAAAAATATATCAGGCTAAAAGGGTCAACAATGTTAAAATATTTGTTCAGGGTATAATGGAAACCGAGCAGCAAGTTTTTACGCAATCATTGAGGAGAAGGGGGACATAAGCCCTTAAATGCCGGCACAAACCGGCTTGTTACATTTGCGCCGACGCGTTCGCACCTGAGGTGCAAATAAGAGGACCCGTAAACTACGAAATCGTTGGATTTGTAGTTCAGTGGTAGCATGCATGCAGAGCCTGCTAGAAAGGCTCTGTTTCAATTTGCACAAGGATTGTTGGATCAGAAAGGAAGTAATTAAAATAACAAAGAATAGAACAGTACCCAAAATGTTAAAATACACCATTTTAACACAGTTCTAATTTTAAAAATATATCAGGCTAAAAGGGTCAACAATATTCAAATATTCGTTCAGGGTATAATGGAAACCGAGCAGAAAGTTTTTACGCAATCCTCTTATATAGATCTCTTATATAGGAGAGTTAATCGGAACTCCTAATTGCTCCAACTGTTATTCAAACTGACCAATAGGGGATGACCTACTCTGAGAAGATATGATGTAAGCACTACTTCAACCAATGGTTAAGTTGGACAGTTCAGCCAAACAGTAGTTATATAAGGAAAGAAAGGACTGAATGAAAGGAGCGCCAGTTCAGTTGCAAGTTGTCTCATCTAAGAACTGGTTCCCTGTCTCACAGGTTAAGGGAAAACAGTGGCAAAGAAGCCTGTAGCAGGGAAGGGAAGGCTGCCTTGTGCCCGATAGCTAGTCTGCTATGCTGAAGAGGGAAACCTGAGAGAGCCCATCTGAACCCAGAAGGGAGAAGAGGTCCACACCCCTCTGACCCAGGAGCCCAAAGGAGCTGGAAGACAGGTAGGCTGTGCTAGCGGTTGTATACGAATTGATCGTTTTACAACTGCTCGAATGACAATTGACCTTTTCACAATTGTCCGAATTGTGAAGGTCAATTGTACCATATATGTGGGGGGAAACCCCCCACCCAACGCCAAACCCCCCAAAACCCCTATAGATATATATATATATATTCGGTCAATTGTGAAAAGGTCAATTGTGACCCTTTAAATTCGGTCAATTGTTCATTCGAACAATTGTAAACGACCAATTTGGGTAATACCGTGCTAGCCTGTGGAAAGGGCTAGTTAACCTAAGGTTCCCCAGTGAAGAAGGGACTGTGGGCAGCCTGACTACTGGAGAGCAAGAGACGAGAAGGGTTGAGCCCAGTGCGAAGGAGTCATGTAAGAGACCTTTCCCCTTTGTTCCGAGTGAAGAGGCAAGAAGGGGTGAGCCCAGTGTGAAGGAGTCACATAAGAGAATCATCCCCTTTGTTAACCTAGGATAGTGGAGATACCCCAAGAGAATGAGTTAGCGTGAGGATACCCTCGAGAGAGGGAAATGATTCAAGAGATCTCAAGAGAAGGAGTGAGAGTGAAGATACCCAAGAGAGGAGAATACGAGTCAAAAGACCCCAGAAGAGGGTAAAGCGTAACGGCGATAAAAGAGAGAAACACGTGAGAAATAGCCAGAGTGGAGTGACGGTGTGCAACACCCTGAAGGGGAAATGAAACACTCCAGACTCCAGATTGTGGTATCAAGTGATATGTCACCCATAGGTGTCAGGTGAAATAGAGACTGAAATACCTCAAGTGAGATTTTATTTGGAACTGCATTTCATTAAAGTGGCACCAGAAGAGCTTTATATCCAGGGGAGAAAACAACCTGACACAGAAGCAACAGTCGAGCATATTTAGTTTTTCTATAAATGTTTTGGCGAGTATAGGATTTGGGCTAGGGACTTTGTTTTGATTCATCCGGACAAGATTACCCTTTCCTTAACGACCAGATAGCACAGCGAGTAGAGTGCTCGCTTTCACATCCGTGCAGAGCCTGCCGATGCAGGTTCGAATCCCGGCAGATCCAAACTCAGCCTTTCATCCTTCTGAGGTTGATAAATGAGTACCACACAGCGCTCAGATGCCTTAGGGTTCATATCCCTATAGAAACGCAGAATTGTTATTATTATTTGAGTTTTAGAATAGGCAACTTCGAATTTTGAGTTAATTTTCATTATTTTAGTTTAGTTTCTTTGAAGCTGGTCAAGAGGTCTGACTAATTGTAAGTGACGATAATAAAAATCCTTTAATAGGGCGCTCAAGAGCTGGCAACCGTGATGGCAGCCGATGTCTGAGCTCCGACGCTGAATGGGAGGAGGAGGAGGAGGCCTGTAATGCTTGGACTGAGGTACATGAGCCAGAACTTGCAAAGGTGGTGGGGTAGGAACTGGTGACCCCCAGGGTTGAAGTGCTGGGACGAGCACCTGCTGGATTGCGAGGGGGCAAGTGGTTGCCCGTTGGCCCCCCCCCCTTCCTCTCCGGGAGTGCTCCGACTCCGGATTTAGGGATGGGACGAGGAGCATAGGCAGATTGTCAGCGTCTGTGTTCCCTTTTAACTTAAAGAGAGGATCGAGTGAGGCAGAGTGTTTTGGACCGCAACCAAGTGCTGCATAAATTACTGTTTCCCCGGGAGACTGGCTGACCCGCACACTGCACTGTACTATAAGAAGCGGCCCTATCATCAGGACCCTACTGGGAGCTGTAATCCCCCGTTCATCTACATAATCTGCAGAAGGGGGGTGTATTTGGCTGGGGAAGGCCGGAGGGGATCTTTGGAACACCTGTTTCTGACGGAGAGTGGGAACTCCCTACTGGCAGCGAACAGTCTTCTGCTGGTATGGATTAGAACGTGTGAGCTGTTGAGTGAGGATAAAGGGACCTTGTGCTGTGATTTGCATGAACACGCCCTTTTGTGACTATAGGAGTACCCGGGAAGTGCATTGCAGTTGTCGAGTCGGTGTGCTCTGTGGACCTCGGTAGCTAGCCCTCAGTTGACCCGTGTAGAGTACTGAGTCCAAATTACCCAAAAGGAGGGGCTGGCTCTACATAGGGCACGATGACCTTGCTTAAAATGGCCGAGAATAAAGCTGCAAATGCCCCTGAATACAAAAAATCCCTGGCAGAGTGTGCGCCCCTCCGAGCTGAGTTTAGTGCTGGCTGAAATGAAGTCTGGTTTTGCTGCTGCCAACGCTAAATTGGATGGTATGCAGTATAAAATGGACCGCATGCAGGGGCGAATGGAAAAAGAAAGTGGCCGCCTCAGAGAGGCTGAACATGGGGTTGGAGTGCTGGAGGACACAAGTGGCGAGGTCACGGCCGCAATTCATGGTTTACAGAAGGAGGTGAAAGATATAAAAGATAAAAATGAAAATTTGGAGGCGCGTTCCAGGCGTAATAATGTTTGGGTCACTGGGATCCCGGAGTCAATACCATCACAAAATATGGAACCGTTTATGGCATCCTTTTTCAAAGAGGTGCTTCGTAGGCCTGAGCTATCTCCCCAGTTCAAAGTGGAGAGAGCACATAGAATTTCGGGACAGATGCCGAGACACAGACAAAATCCACGTCCGGTCATAGCAAGACTTTTGAATTACCATGACAGGGTGTGAGGAACTCATGGTGACAACAAGTAAGACAGACACAAGTGATCACAGTTCAAGGGGGTTAATTGAACAATGAATGCTGTATGCATGATTATGCCTAATCTAAACCTAAATCTAAGATGGGAACACGTGCCAACCATCAAATGAAAAATAAGGTAGTCCTAGAGATGTTGTCAAATTAAAATGGCCTATACTAAGAAACCTATTGCCAAACCTCACAACTAATACAAAAAGGGGTGTGGGGTAGTGCTCAAGAAAAATAAAGAAGTGTTCTCAAATAATATGTCAGGATGCGGTAGCCTGGGCCTCCCTTCCCCACGTTTTGAACACAGGGTAAGATGGGAGCTCGAAGCACAGTACAGACTCGGGCTTCTCCAGCACGAGACAACATTTCCATCGGCAGCTCTCAGGACTCATTCTCTGGCTTTTCTAGTTACGAGATGATAGTTCAGCTTTCAACCCTCGAGCTTTCAGTTATCAGGGCCGTCAATCGCCAAGTCTTGTTTCACTTGAAAGACTCTTGCCTTAGAGTACCTGACTGGTTGAAACAACAAAACAAAAGTTCCTTTAAACAAACGAAAGTTCTTTTGCAATGCTCGCTGGGTGATGGGTTCACCCCTGGGTCCCCCTCTTCTGGGTGCTGACCCTTCTCAGTTGTAATCCAGATTATATCACAGTTCCATTTTCAATCAACTTTGGGTGATGGCTTCACCCCTGGATCTCCCTCGGTCAGATTTGGACCCCTCTTTTCTTTATCTTCTTTATCTTTTATGCAGTTCACAGGTTTCGGGATTTACTTCCCTTTCTTTCTCAGTACTTGTAGATCAAAATCTTTCGATTGTACAGGGATTTCCGTCTGTATGACCACTTTGACCTATTTAGCTAGCCTTCCTACAGCCTTCTGGTACTTGTTGTTTCTCTCATATGGGGCTCAACCAAAGTCTCTCGAGTTAGCACCCATGTGATGCCGCTTTCCCTCTGTAACTGGTCTCTCTTTTACACTTTTTACAGTTCATTCAAAGTTCAATAGCTTTGGTTCGAAGTTTGCCACTCCTACGATTGGCACTCAACACATCCCGGTTCTTATCAGTTCTCCCCTCGACTCATCGGCTGTGATAAACCGCTTGGCTTTTGGCTTCTCTGGAGTCTAGGCCCGTACCACGGGCGCGGAAGCTTCCCTCGCTCCTGCTTATCGGTATAAGCTTGCCCTATGTACCGTTGACATCTGCTGCAGGACACTTGTGCCATTGTTCAGTCTTAGGCTTTCCTCTATGAAGGTTCACAGGGCCTGGGACAAAAAGGGCAATGTCACTTCTCTCCTCGCCACCTTCTCGATTCATGCCGCCTTTCTCCTTCTTCTGAAATGCTGCGTGGTAGCTGTCTCATCGTACTGTCTGCTGTACTCGCCTTGCTCGTACTGTGCTTCTTGCTCCACCTTTAATCCCTGTGGGGAAAAAGGAAGGTCCGTCTGGTGTGTATGGTTCAAGTTAATTGCCTGACTTTGCCTGATCTTCACTTTGGGACATGTCAGGTACACAGGTTTAACATTACAAGTCTGTTGTCTTTCACAATGTGAGGAAGTGTTCAGGGTGGAAAAGGAGGGTGGTAGAGTTCTTGAGTGTCCTACGGGGTAGGATGGAAAAAAGGTATTGTCAGATTGTCCGACGCGATATGATGGGGAAGGTTTGCGAAATTGACGAGAATGACCGGAATGTAAAACAGAACATAGTGGATTGTGGGAATGGTAGTACTCTGTCCTAGTAGATTGGAATTTCGGAAAATGATAATCAGAAGGGCGGGATTGGTAAGGTTTTGTCAATGCAGTATACTGGGGTTTCAGGAAAGAATTATTAGAGGGACGTGAAGGAGAATGATGGGGAGCCTTTGGATAGGGAACAGGAAAGCAAGGATTCGGAGAAAGGGTGTTTCTGAATACAACAGGGTCTGTAATAGATTTAGCAGAGGTGGAGGGGATGGAGGATTCTCGAAAGGGAAGTTTATCGGGTGGAAGGGAGGTTGATTTACTACAGCCTATTAAAGCCTCTGGGACCTCGTGCTCCTCATCCCTTTCTCTGGTATAGTACCGCGTCTCACCTGGGGTATTTCCCAGAGTACAACCTCGGCTTCCCCTACCCAGGTGATCCTCCCCTACTGGTCCACCCCCAGGAACTGGATCCAACAGGGATGGCTGTGTCCTGGCCACCTGAATAAGGAATTCCTGAGGTGTTACTGGGAGAATACCCTCAGGTTTCTCACACAGGAATACCATTTTACGAAGAACACAGGAACTGAGAGATGTACAATGTGAGGGGGCGGGAGTGTCCTTCTATCAAGATTTCACCCCTTCATTGCAAAAAGCTTGCTTGTCCTTCTTGGCGGCAAAAAGACTGCTGCGGTACAAACAAATCCAGTATGCAATGTTGTATCCTTCCAAGCTAAGAATTGTGCATTACAATAAGACTTTTTTTCTTTACTGGCCCAACTAAGGCTGCAGCCTTTGCAGAGTCTTTGCCTAAGCCTTGAGGGGATATGCAATCAAGTTATGGCAGGTCAATACAAGAAGTGCCTATTGGTGGTCACTAAGATGAATCAGGTTATTGATTCAGTGAATTATCAGGATCCGTCCTTGCGGCGGGGTGTGATTGTATAATGTAATGAATAGGGCTATTTTCTTAAAAGTCGTTTCGGAAGGGCCTTCTCCTCCTTAAAGGGGGGCTGATGGAGGTGGGTTGGAAGAGTTTGCTATGTCCGGCGCCCCCGGGTAGGCACCCTAGTCAAGTATGTTCAATAAGGGAGTTGGGGGAGGGTGGGAATGGGTCACTGCTTGTTGAGGGTTGGCATTGGGGGTGGGTGTCCCTGAAAAGGGGGAGAATGGGGTTGCGGGAGCTGCGGGGAAGGGGACAGGGAGGATGGAAGTTGACAAGGTTCAAGGTTATAGGTCTATGAGAAAAAGGTTCATGTGTGTTGCATTGAAGGAGTTGTGTACACTAGAGCTCTACACGAAGGAGGGCCATTTATGAAGGGGGGTGGGCACGTCAGCAGTACCAATGATGAGACATATGGGCTTTGATTGTTGTACCCTCCTCAGTTGGAATCTCAGGGGCCTCAATAACTATGCAAAGATGCGCAAGGTTGTAGCATATTGTAAGCGACATGATGCCAAGATATTGTTCCTCCAGGAAACACACTGGCTGGGCAGTTTGAATGCGGAACTTGCGAAATCATGGGGAGATGCTAGGTATTATCCATCTTTCTCCTCCTATTCTCAAGAAGTGTCGATAATCATACATAAATCCCTGGGGTTTCGGCTCTCGGAGCAAGATCGTGACACTGATGGAAGGTACGTAATAGTGTCTGGGGAACTAGCTGGGAGCAAGATCACACTGGTGAATGTGTATGAACCGAACGTGGAAGGCCCTCAATTTTACAAAGCCTTGTGGGTAAAATGCATGAAGTACGCACATACGTTCTTAGTTGTGGCTGGGGTCCTGAATGCTGTGTTGCAGGCAAAGCTGGGTAGATCTCATATGAGTGCACCCATAGACTCTTCAGTCGCCCAAATTATCCAGGGTGGGGTTGAATGAGCTGGGATTGGTGGGTGTATGGAGGGCTATGCATCTGGATGAGAGATTATTATTCCTCTGTCCATGACACAAGTTTGCGCATTAATTATATCCTAGCCAAGCCGGAACTGATTTGCGGCAGTGTGTTCTGTATAATGCTCCCGCTGACATTGTCCGATCACTCCCCTCTGGTATGACAGTTCAGGCTTGCAGGCCAAACGATAGTTCGTCCACACTGGCATTTTAAGGGTCAGGCTCTGCGGGACGTGGTGTATCGTAGTGAGGTTCAAGACATCATCTCATCTTTCTTCGCAACAAACGTTCGATCTGTGAAGTCTGCGCGTAGCTTATGGGAGGCGTTCAGAGTTACTTTGAGGGGTCGGTGTATATCAGTAGAGTGTGGGGTGCTGAAAGGAATTTGAGGCAGACTGCCAGGGTGCTTTGCAGCACTTCATAGACACTGAAAGAGGGTGTGGGGAAACCGGCCATTTTGAATCTTTAGCGGAGACTCAGGATGCTCTGAGTAAATTCAACTTCGCTTATCTAGTTTCAACGATAACCTATCTAGGTGCCCTAAATGGGTACTGATGCCCGTCTTCTTCAGGACGTGCGAGGTGGTAGAGTGTTTCCTCCTGTTATTACACTCACCATCACGTGGTGTAACTTGAAAATGCTAAACATAAAAACGAACAAAAAAGCCACAATTAAAATGCAAACACTGATACTTTACTAAACTACTCATGTTGGCCATTCAGTTCCTATTTAATTTGAGGAACATTTACACATTTTTAGTTCAACTCAAAGGCCATACGGATCCACACTACTTCATCCGTTGCCAACGTTGTGGAATGAATTAATACAACAATCTGCAAAGCAAAACCAGAAAGTAGAAATCAATCACTCCTTTCCTTTAGCATGGGGTAACATATTCTCCCAAATCTTAGCGGACAGACTGCAGGCTTTCCTCCCTTCTATAATACACGTAGACCATCCTAGTTTTATCCCAGGGAGGAGCACAGCTATCAACCTAAGAAGGCTCATTGGGGTGCTGGTGCAGGTAGATCCTTAAATCCATGCAATTAGGGCGAGGTTGGACATGGAGAAAGCCTTTGATTCGGTTGCATGGGAGTACTTGCTATCGTCGAGAATAGGGAAGTTTGGGAGACATTCTGCGGCTTTCGACCTGGGGTGGGGTACGAGGCAGGGTGCCCACTATCGTCATTATTAATTGCTATAGAAATGGAGCATCTGGCTGAGAGGCTGCAGCGACTTCATGTGCAGAGGGGGCTTGTGCTGGGGGGCACCCGTTAGCTGATCTCACTTTATGCGGACATTATTTTGTACATTAAAAACCCTAGCAGTAACTTGACCCCCCTATCTCAGGAAACAGAACCGCTTTGCGATATATCAGTGTTAAGAGTGAACGTGTCCAAGTCTGTTCTCTTCCCCCTGAATGAGGATACGAGACGCCCTGTTGGGGTGATAGGGTGCAGATGAGAGCAAGTATCTGCAAAGTACCTGGGAATATATATTAGCAGGTCCAAGACGCAGCTTTATCAGGATAATATAGGGTCTACATGGAGGAGCTTAGAGGCTGAATCGATCGCTGGGCATCGTTCCCGATCTCACTTCTTGGGAAGGTAGCGATCATTAAGATGATTATTCTTCCAAAATCGCTGTATCTATTCCTTAATGTCCCAATATGGCCAGGTTCCCAATTTATTGCAGAATTCAAATCATTAATGGTAAAGCTGGTGTGGAGTCCGAAGCTGCCTCGAATGAGGTTGGGAGTATTTGGTCAGGCAATGGGAAAAAGGCATAGTTAGCCTGCCAGATTTTGAGTTGTATTACTTGGCAGTGCAGGTGTCCTTTGTCTCCTATTAGATGCCGAAATCTGTACGATTTCCACATGTTAAGCTGGAAAGAAGGTTGGCACTCCCGTACTCCCTACAGAGTTACTTTTGTTTAAGTAAAACAATAGATACCCCCTTTGATCTGGCGGCAAGCACAGTGCATGCATGCGGAAGACTTTGCCGTAGGTTGCAAGCACATTTTCCATATACCCCAGAGCTTGCTGTTTGGAATAGTCAGGCTCTGGCTCCAACATGCGATGGTAGAATAAGGGGAGAATGGTTGAGGTACAGGGTTCAAACTCTGGCGGACTTTTATCCAGAGGGGACATTTGTTTTATGGGAGCAAGTTAAAGTTTAGCTTGGGGAATCCTTCGGTTTGGCGTTTCAATTTCATAGACTCAAAGAAGCATTTAAGGCATGGTCACCGTCATTCCTGAGAGAGCCTTATACGATCCCACTGCTGAAATTCTTAGTGAACTCTGCGAACTGTCGGCGCTTAGTAGCTCCTATCTATGCCATGTCCTTGAATGATGTCCCCCGTGCTGAAATTATTAGCAGATCGAAATGGGAAATTGATATAGGCGAAGAACTGGGGGACGCAAGGTGGAAATCGATGTGTTCATACAAAGAAAGTGGCAATTGACTCCTGCTTTAAGCTGATCGAGCTCAAAATACTTCATCGGGCATACCTAGTGCCTGTGGTCCAGGCAAAGTTTGATAGCAACTGTGATGGAAAATGTTATAGGTGTAAAAGCAATAATGCCAATTTCATGCATGTTATGTGGAGTTGTCTGCAATTGGTCACCTTCTGGACCCAGGTGGCGGCAGCAACGGAAAGTATGATTAACAGCACGGTACCGTTGAATATGCCATGTTGTATGTTTGGGTGGATGCCAGGTGTTTCAAGGAGTTTCTGTCGATCTGCATGTTACTGTCAAAACATTGTATACTTATGCTTTGGGTGAGCCCCAAAGCTCCAACACCGTTTAAATGGTTAAGGGACCTGGCTTGGTGTTGTACCTTGGAGCAGGAGTACTGTAGGACTATACCTTCGGGTTCCCGACCTTCTGATATTTGGGACCCAGTACGGATGATGTTATCTTCAAGGGAGGAGGAGGTTTGAAGAGAGTGGATCATACTATGGGGGGAATGCTCTGAAAATGTATCTTATTTTGCTATGGTGGCTCCGGGGATGCTGGGGAAAGCATTTGTTTTTTGGCTTGTGAGGGCGTGGGAAACGGGTGAGCCTTTACATATAGACTAAATGCTTGAAAACGGACTATGCTGCAGGGTCCTCATTCTCTATGTCAACATTCCGGTGCACTTGTTGAACCTATGTAAATAATGTTTTTTTTAAAAATCCTTCAAGAGGATGTCCCAAAGTCTGTGTCCTACTTCTTATTTTGCCACAATTGGGGGGTGCATTCTTGTTGGAGTGGGTCTTCGACCTCTGCTATGCATTTGTTCCTATTCCAGTCATCCTGTGGGTTCTCAGGAGGTTGAGGAAGTGCCGGGTCTGCCTGATCTTAATCGCCCTGGATTGTGTGAGGAGGATGTGGTACCTGGACCTTCTGGACTTGGCTGTTTGTCTGCCTCGCCAGCTTCCTCGGAGGCCTGACCTCTTGTCCAGTTGGAGGTTCGGGTGCTCCACCCGAAACCAGCAGCTCTCAACCTAGTTGCGTGACTCTTGAGAGGTTTGAAGTATGTTGTTTGGTACCTGAATGTTGGGGTTTTGGAGGTGGTGCTGGCTGCGTGCAGCCCTTCCACTAGATCCATTTATGCGTGCAGATGGAGAAAGTTTCAAACATGATGTAAGGACAGAGATACAGAGCCAGTGTCATGTACCACCTCTACACTTGTGCAATTTGTTATCCCTGGCTAGGTTACGGTTGCCAATAGGCACGATTAAGGGCAATTCGGCTGAGTTGTCTCTATTCAAGAGATTATTAAAGTAAGGTTCCTTTTTCTACATCCCTGTTGTGACCAAGTTTTTGAAGGGCCTTGTAAATAAGTTCCCTCCAAAACCATTTGTTGTCCCAGCTTGGGATTTTGACTTTCTTAATGGCGGCTCCCTTTGAGTTGTTGCATTCCATCCCTATCAGGTTGCTCACGTTGAAGACTGCTTTTTTGGTGACCATTCATAAGCCAGGCGTGTCGGTGAAATACAAGCACTTTTTTACAAGCCACTATTCCTTAAGTTCTTCAAGGAGAAAGTTTCTCTGAAGGTCCTACAGAAGTTCCTACCTAAAGTGGTGTCGGAATTCCATATTTCTCATAGCCTGCAGTAAGTGGTTTTCTTTCCACCACTTCACCCATCCAAGGAAGAGTAGAGCCTCCATAGACCGGACCCTAAGAGGGCATGATGTTTTGTATCTGGCAAGGACAGCTGCTTTCCGGTGGGATGACGAGCTGTTTGTTGCTTTCTCCCAATCCAGGCTAGGGCAGACAGTGATGAAACAGATAATCTCTCGCTGGATTGTTCTGTGTATTCCAGAAGGCTGGCTAGGAAGTGCCACAGGGTATGCGGGCTCACTCCACCATGGGTGCAGCTGCATTATCTTCTTTGCAGAGGGGCGATTCAGTAAGGCTGCAACTTGGGCCTCTTCGCACACCTTCTGTAAGCATTACAGTCTTGACCTGGCCTGGGAAAGAGATGCCCACTTTGGCAGGGCTGTGTTCCAGTTTTTTTTTTGTGTGTAAGTTTCTATCTGACTGCTTGCTATGATTAATGCTTTGGGAAACGTATTAAGATGAGGATCTTATCAAGATGAATCTGTGGGAGAAGGCACTTCATTAAAAGAGATTCTTCGCACACAGATTCCTCATCGCCCTCCCTACCCTGCTAAGGAAGCTTTGTCTTCTCATGCATATGTATTATTCCCTTTCCTTTTTGTGGGTGGGTGATGCAGGAAGAATCAGCGATTTTGGTCTGTTGGTTGACCTGTTTAAAACAAAAATAATAATAATAATGAGACACAAATCATTTTCAAGACTGTTAGTCTTGCCTGTCTGCTCTTCACCCCAGAATATAGAAAGATTGTGTTGCCTTTTCAATGTTTTGCTTTTCTGCATTCAGCTGCTGAGCACGGAGCACAGGGTGGGGGGGGGGGCTGAGGTATAGGGGAGTAGTGCATGCTAAATGTACGATCGCCAACGTTACTGCTGGAGTCAAGGAATGGCATGGTCGAGGCATGGAGAGGTCAAGGAGACGACGTCTAGCTGTACTACGCCCCCTTTACAAATGTTCCTAGCAGGTGACGCTGTGGGAATGATCTATCAAGATGAGGAATTTGTGAGAAAAAATCCACAGAGACAACATTATCGTTAAGTGTTAAGGTGGGTTTCTAGAATCTGGCCTGGTGTACAGATTCTAGGCCAACCTAATTAAAGTGAACAAGGGACTCTGAGAGGTTAGCCGAAACCCAATCAAGGTAGTAATGGAGAGCAGTTAAGGCTTATTCTCAGGAGAGTGTGAGTGTGGTCAGGTCCCCTCAGTGAGTCCACACAGTATAGTGTGTATAGGCACACAACTCAATTTAAACAGTCAATTATAAAAATACAATGATTCACTATAGACCTTATGAACACATTGGAAAATAAATCTAAAATGTAGTATTATCACACATATTCTGATACAAATGGAGGTGATGGGAGATTTGGTGTTTTCAGACACAAACTTTTGAACAGCCTCCCTGTGCAGATTAGATGCAGTTAGTCACTATCCCGATTAGGAAAGATCTTAAAACGAACCTGTACAAATAGATTGTTCAGCTCTTAGATAGCATCTGTTCATGTTTTGACTAGCACCTCATCTTGAGGCCATGTGCCCATCTGCGCCTGTAAAATGTTGAAAATCAAATATGTACAGTCACCATAAGTTTAAATATACATCACTCACAAGACATTATGCTACCTTAAGAAGTCCAAACCCTAAGGTGAATGTGGCCTTGTACCCAAGTGTCGTCGGAGCCACAAAATGTTTCTCACCAGTATGCTGCCTCTGTAGAAAGGATTCAATAGGCTTGTTTTTGTGATAGTGTTAAACTATTTCAAAATTCTACAGTAATGTTACCAGAAGTAAGTAAGAGTTCTCCTTTCTTCCAGACCAAAGACTAACCCAGGGGCAGGATACTTGACCCAGCTTCGATGATCGAAGGTGAATAGAGATAGGAGGCAATGGGACTTGTTTCCAATGTTATACTATGGAGTTCAGTGGGGGCAGGCACACTGATGCTTACTTACCCCCCTGACTCCGATTTTCCCAGATGTCTTCGCGGCTCGCCTGGGAGTCACTGGGGGCTTGATCTTACGCCATTTATTTCAGTGAGAGGTGCCCAGAAGGAGCCGATTCGAGGGTCCTTTCTGGTTTAATCCTAGAAGAAAAGCAGAATCCACTGATGAAGACAACTTCAGGGCTCTTCACAGATTGGAGGAAGGCGAGTTCCAGCAATGGTCTCTATGCACAGTCGACGACCGGTGTCCTTCCAGTCGCAGCCAAAGCAGCTGCTCCGGGACAGGTTCCCTGGCTGTCTGACTGGAGCATAAAACTGTCTCGGGCACAGTTGCAAAAGGCAATTAATTCCTACTACTGGACTCTAACGTCCCGCCCCCTTTCCTCCATACTGCATGGGCGTCCCTTCCAAGGGACGAGAGACGGAACCTTTTTCACCAGAAAAATCTTCTTCCCCTTTAAATTTAGAGGCACGCGGGGGTCCGACCCTGGGAGCATGTGCTGCCCTGACTCCGCCCTCCAGCGCCACACCTCAGTCCCCTTTTCCGCGCCGACGGGAACGGACGAATTCACCAGTGATCCTGGGTTTGGCTTCGTAATTCCACGCGTAGATACTTCTTCTGTCTTATTTGTCTTTTTTTATCATACAGGTATTCGGTCCTCAGGCGTCACGCTCCTCCCTGGCGCAGGTCGACTTCCACAGGATTCAGCATGTGTCCATCCTGCAACAGGCCCTTCCCAACTACAGATCCCCCACGCCCTCTGTCTTCGTTGCCTTGGCCCAGACCACAGTTGGCAAGCTTGTACTGCGTGCAACGCCCTGTCATCTGGGTTTCTGAAGGACAGGCTAGCCAGGTGGAGGGAGCTTTTCCAGAAATTGCCTCCAGAGGACCTGAAGGACTTCATCACACATCGATCCAGGCCCAAGATAAGGCCTTTGTTCTCCATCGCACCCCTCAAGGGAGACTCCTTCCCAAAGACTCGCCCGCGTGGGAGGGACCGGCCAGGTTCTACTACTAGCATGTCCCCCAAGACCTCCCCGGCTACCGGCCTACGGGTCGAGGGATCCTCGGATCCTCCCGGTGACAGTTTTGAGGGACTGGAATTTTCTTGTACTGGGTCTTCACCCAAGGGGCTAAGCCCTTGTACCGGCAATGTGTCCGAGGGACCACGCCCTAATACCGGCAATACATCCGAGGGGGTGCCTTAACGTGGCACTACTGGCCCCCGCGCCTACCAGGCCTCGGTCTGAGGAGCTGGGCAGGCCTCGTGATCCACACTCCAGAGTCCTGGAGGAGGCTGGGCCCAGCGAGCCGAGCAACACGAGGCAGGCATGTGGAGGGCAGCTCGACAAGATGGCCGCCGTGCCAGACTTCACCCATCCAATACTGCACCAGGATCAGGAATTCGGTGAAGAACAAGTGTCAAGGTGGGACTGGTATCAACCAGGTGCGTGGCCTACAGCCTAACCTTCATTTGCACAGGGCAGGTTCCCGCGGTATGCAGTGATAAAATCGCTGCAAAAATGTTGCCTATATAACAAATCGCAGCAAAAATGCAGTGGTTTGACCTGTTAAAGATGTACCCCATTAGACCATTTAAGGGGAGCAGGGGTTGCGGGGGTGTCCCCCGGTCCCCTTAAATGGTATAAATGGGTCCAGGGGTTACGGAGGTGTCCCCTGCATCCTATATATGGATTGTGGCGGCAAAACCACTTCCTTTTGGCCGCAATATTTTGTGTCTACAGCCATTTTTGATGCGATTTTAACACATGGAACCGTTCCCGCTATGTCCATATGGGCAGGGTATGCAGAGCCTCCAGCAGCCACCCGCTACTACCTCTATATCCCCTACGACCTCTCCAGCCTGTGAGGACAGGTTCTTTGAGAAGTTATTGGGACTTATGAAGTCTCCCCGGATGGTTGTGATCCTCGGGGATACCATAAGGGAGGTCCTCCCGCCAATGCTTCCAGCACCTCAGGCTCCACCGCCAGCGCCTCCAGTCCCGGCACAGCCTTTGCCACCTGCTCTGGCCCCCCAACCTCTTCAGGCAGTTCTGTACCAGCCTCTGCCACAGCCTCTGGCTCCGGTCCCAGTACCCCAGCCTCCGGCTCCTGCTACTCCTCCTCCGGTGCAGGATCCTCCGGACCCCCAGGTGGACACGGACGAGGAGGAGGACCCTGACACGCCATCATCAACCAAAGCCCTCCATGAACATCTTGCAGGGCTGGCTGAGTACCTGGGCCTGCCTCAACCCGAGGTCGAGCAACCAGGGAGGGGATCCTCGCAGAAGTCCTCACGTGGCGCCCCTCTGCTAAAACAGGAATTCCACTGCAGACCGATGTAGTCGCCCTGGCCAAGAAGGGTTGGCTCAAGCCCCACTCTGCCCAGCCGGTCAATCGACTCCTAGACGCCAAGTACAGGCAGATGGAGGGGGATACACTCTTGCTATCGGCTCACCCTCAGCCGCACTCCTCGGTGATCGCTGCGGCATCACTATACTCCAAGCCTCAGTCGTCCTCAGCCACTTCCTCTGCGGTGCTGCTAGGCAAGGAGGAGAAGATCTTGGAGGCGTACAGGAAGAAGCTGTATTACAACGTGTCCTTGCATCTTCGTCAGGCCAACGCTGATGCCATGCTGGCGGCCGCTAACCAGAGGTTGTGGCGGGAAATTGCTCATTTCCTCCTAGAGCTTCCTACGCAGAGCCAATCATGTTTCAAGTCGGGACTGGCTGAGGCCAAGCTGGTGGGGCAGGACATCATGGAGTCCACCGTGGCCCACATTGACACCTCTGGCCGGGCCATCTGCATTGCCACGGACATCAGAAGAACAGCCTGTACCTAAATTCAACCCTGACGTCCAGGAACGCATATTAGACCTGCCATTCAAGGGGGGGTGGATCTCTTCCACTCCACCACGGACGAGGAGCTGGACAAAAAGAAAAGCAGCTCACAAACGGCCAAGTGACAAAGACCACGCCCAAGTCGTACACTCAGTCACAGCAGCGCTCCAACAAGGGGCGTACATACGGAGGCTTCCAAGAAAGGAGGTCCAGGCAGCCGGAACGCTTGCCGACTCCACATCGGCGCAAGCATCAAAGGGGGGGGTAAGGGCTTTTTCCAGTCCCCTTCCTCCGCAACATCCTCTGAGGGAAAGAAGGCATGACGCACTCCTCCGCGTCCACGTGTCTCCAGTGGGGGGCAGACTGTATCCTTTCCGTAGTATCCACGGGGTACCGGCTACCCATCCCAGCCTCTCCTCCCCTCCACTCCCTCAAGTTGGGACAGCAACTCTTCTGCCGGAGATCCAATCGCTCGTAGAGAGCCTGGCCGTGGAAGTCCCAGCTTCCCAGCGAAGCTTGGGCTTTTTCTCCAGGATTTTTGCAATTCAGAAAAAGAACACCAGGCAGGCCTGAGAGTTGTGCTGGACCTTTCCACCCTCAAACCTCTCCTTATTTCCAAAAAAATTCAAGATGGTTACAGAAGCTTTTATAGCAGAGATATTGTGCAGGGAAGACTGGATGTGCTCCCTGGATCTGAAGGACGCGTACCTACACGTCCCGATATGGCAGCCTCATTGTTCTTTCCTACGGTTCAGGATCATGGGCTACCATTTGCAATACAAGGACCTTCCTTTTGGCCTCAACTTGGCCCCAGTGTCTTTACCAGACTCATGAATACTGTGCCTGCCCTCCTCAGGGCCCATGGCCTCCACGCCTACCCATACCTCGACGACTGGCTCGTCAGGGCTACACCGCCGGAAGAAGTCCACCTTGCTTCCCAGGCTCTTTTGAACACACTGTACGATCTGGGATTTTTTGCTGAATCTCAAGAAATTGCAGCTGCAACCCATGCAGACTCTGACATTCTTGGGGCTCATCTGGTATACGTGTTCCGAGAGGGTGTTTCCTTCGGAGGACAAGATCACAGCCATCAAAAGGGCCACTACTCACTTCCTCCGCTGAGAGTTGACCTCAGCCTGGTGGTACCAGCACCTCCTGGGTCTCTTGGCA
This sequence comes from Ambystoma mexicanum, assembly GCF_040938575.1. Lineage (NCBI taxonomy): Eukaryota > Metazoa > Chordata > Amphibia > Caudata > Ambystomatidae > Ambystoma > Ambystoma mexicanum. The sequence goes on from NC_090941.1 coordinate 990,921,673, forward strand.
CCGGTCCTATTAGCCGTCCCCCACACGAGACTCAGGATGAGGAGGATACAGCTGCACTTCGTGGCAACATGAAACCAGGAGCAGGGCTACCAATCCGAGATGATCAACGTTCCTCCGTCCCTCCACCCGGACCCAGGGACTCCAACTTAAGATCGGGCAAGCCCTTCCGGCCTCCCACCCCGCAGGTCACCATCACCACGGACTTCTCTCTAGAGGGATGGGGAGCCACCCTGGACGATCTCTCGGTCCACGGCACCTGGACCCGACACGAGCAGGAGTACTTCATCAATTGGTTGAAGCTGAACGCCATCTGGCTAGCGCTCAGGGCATTCCTCCCACTTATCAGGGGCAAAGTTGTCCTCATCCAGACGGACAACTCAACCAGCATGTGCTATGTCAGCAAGCAGGCAGACACCAGATCCCCCTCCCCTGTGCAGACTGGCAATCAGCATGTGGGAGTGGGCCCTGGAAAACGACATCTACCTCACGGCAGTCCACCTCCTGGGGGAATCCAACCTGGAGGCAGAAAGGCTCAGCAGGTTGGGAGTGGACAACTATGAGTGGCAGCTAAGCGACCTTGTTACTCAAGAGATCTTCAGCAGATGGGGTTTCCCCCAGGTGGATCTCTTTGCCACCAGGCACAACAAGAAGTGCCCTCAGTTCGCCTCCTGGCTGGGACAGGGCCCCGGCTCCCTGGGCGACGCATTTCTGATTCAGTGGATCGGCATCACAGCATACGCCTTCTCGCCCACTCTGCTGATTCACAGTGATTTGCAAGATCAAGGAGACTCGCCAGCTCAACATTATTCTAATAGCTCCATGGTGGCCAGCAAGGTCATGTTTCTCGGAGCTGCTCAGCCTCTCGGAAAAGCCTCTGATTCACCAACCGACGGGCCCAGCACATCTTCTGGCGCAGCAGGGGGGCAGGGTCATCCACCCGGCTCCACAGAATCTGGCCCTCACAGCGTGGTTCCTGAGAAGATAACGCTAAGGCACCTCAGCCTCTCCCAGGCTAATCTGGAGATCATACAGGGCGCAAGGAGTGCAAGGCTACCAGGGCCCAGAATAAAAGTAAATGGACCAGGTTCTGCCACTGGGCAGACTCCAAGGACATTGACACCCTGGCGTGGACTTTGGACGACATGCTCTCCTTCTCAGCGCACCTAGCCCACTCAGGCGTACAGGTGGACACCTTCCACACTAACCTTGCAGCCATCGGGGCTTACAGGAATTCGGAGGAGGGGGTCTCCTCCTCCTCCAATCCAATTGTCAAACATCTGACTGGACTCGCAAGGCTCTACCCGCCCATCAACAGGCCACACCCTGTGTGGGACCTGAACATAGTCTTGGGCGCCATGGCGCACAAACCATTTGTACCAATAGCGTCCGCGGACATCAGGCTGGTCACCATTAAGACGGTCTTACTAGTCGGCCTCACCTTGGCTCACAGAGTCAGCGAAATCCAGGCACTGGTCGCCTCGGAACCAAATACTACCTTTCACAGGGACAAATTAGTCCTGCGGACACACCCGGCATTTCTGCCTAAGATGCTGTCTGTTTTCCATTTAAATGAGTAAATAGTCCTTCCTACTTTCTTCGCCAATCGTAAGGACGAGGCTCAGAGAGTTCTGCACTGCCTAGATGTCAGGCGTGCCCTGAAATTCAACCTTGACAGGACCAAGGGCTTTGGGAAATCAGACGCCCTATTTGTCACTTTCGGAGGTGCGAGACTAGGCTATCAGGCCTCCAGGGCCTCCTTATCCCCCTGGATGGTCTCGGCCATCAATGAAGTATACAAGGGGCAGCACAAGCCTCTTCCGGCAAACATGCATGCCCAAGCAGTCAGGGCCAAGGCAACGGCCATCACTTTCCAGCGCCATGTCCCTTGGCAGGTCATAAGTAGGGCGGCCACTTGGGCCACTCCCTCGGCTTTCTGCAAGCATTGCTGTTTGGATGCCAGTTCCAGATCTGATGCGGCTTTCGGGCAGGCAGGTTCTCAGGAACCTATTTGCTTAGGGAGGTTCTCCTCTCCACCCTGGGGCTACATTCAGTTGTAATCGCCCAAGAAGTATGGAGGAAAGGGGACGGGACGTAAGAGTAATTTCTCACCGTAGTGACTAACGTACTCTTAGTCCTTCTCTTTCCTCCATACGCCCCACCATCCTCCCCCTAATAAAATTGGTGTCAATAGGCAATATTAATCTTTTGTTGATGTGTCTAAGGGGGCTTGAGGAGTCGGGGCAGCGCATGCTCCCAGGGCCGCGCACCTTTAAATTTAAAGGAGAAGAAGGTTTTTCTGGTGAAAAAGGTTCCGTCTCCTGTCCCTTGGAAGGGACGCCCATGCAGTATGGAGGAAAGGGGACTAAGGACTAAGAGTATGCTAGTCACTATGGTGAGTAACTGTCATGATTCCTGCCCCTCATGTCCCCAGCCCTCCAAGATGTCAGGCTGGAGCCAGGCCACAATCATCTACATGGCCCTCAAGGGCCTCTCTATCCCTCGAAAGATTCACTTGTAGTCAGACTTGGCGCTTGTGGCACCAGACTCACTCACTCCCATAGGATAACATTGGGGATTGGACTTGTAGTGCTTTGATGGGGACAAGATGGATGCCCCCACATATTTCGGTTCCCAGAACTGCATGTGCAGTCTAGTCTTTTGAGTGTGGTTTGGCCCAGAGACACCTGAGATATCCAGAGACTATTTAAGCCACGCCCAGGCTGAGAAACATGCTTTGTGTTTTCTGCACCTGCAGCGTGACACTCACCGTGTTCGGATCGGTCTCCAGTAGGCCTGCATCTTTCTTCTGCGCTCAGCTCCTGCAAGAACAAGAAAACCGTTAGGAACAGCCTTACCTTGCGGTTCTTCTGCCCATCATTCATCGCTTCTTCTGTTCTGCGGGCATCTTCGGCGGTGTCATTCCCATCCCGGCACGCCGCTTCCTAAGGAAAAGGGACAAGAACAGAAAAAGGGCATTAGTAAGCATTCAGCAAATCTTCGCTTATTTTTAAAGACTGTACGAGCTTCAAACGCTTACCTGAATCCCAGCCGCTCTGGGGGAACTCTGTCTCCGGAATTTCTCATCCATCTGCAAGAGGTTAAAGACACTCCAGGTTAGCGTGGAAACATCTAGAGGCGCCGCATACCGCCCTTACTCACCGCATTTCTTCTTCATAACTGGCATCCACGCTGAAAACATCGCGGCACCTAAAAGACACAGAAAAATAACTCAGTTCAATACAAATACGAAAGGGTTGCATCGCGCATCACGTCCTCACTCACCTTCAGCGCTACTCATCTCAGCAGCACGTCGCCATCGCCGGACGCCGGCCATCATCTAAGGAAGGAAAGGAACGAAGTTAGAGAACTGTTCAAAAGACTCATTATACTTACCTGTCGGACTCTTGCCAGTGAAGTAACTAGGCAGCAACAAGCCTGCATCAATCAACGCGCCCCTGCGCTGAAAGCAGGACAACAAGCACACTTTCCAAGGAAACAAGGTGAGCTGTGGAACAAAGGGAAGGGTTGGACCCCGGGGAAGAAGGGGTTCAAGCACACAGAGACAATAGGGAGTTAAACTCTGGGCCTGAAACACAGGATTGGTAGTCTCCAGTCGAGTAGACTCCAGGGAAGGGTTTGAGGTCGTAAGAGGTCAGAACAGGCGTCCCCGTGGATACCAGGTGAGCGTTAAAGTAACGTATATTTGACAGACTGTTTGCATAGTACCCAAAGGGGAGTTTTTGATAGAATCTAATGCAAATTGTACAGTTTAAAGAATATTTATTTAGCAACAATTGCCAAAACTACTAGCCGCGTAATGAAGTAACTCATCAAACTGGCCCACATTCGCCAAAGAAATTGGCCCACACTAGCATTTTGTCTTTTTGGTTCAGGCATTGCCCTATAGGCCAGTCCGATCCTCGATTCCCTAGAAGGTGGAAAGCTGAAATTCGGGGAGAAAGCTACTTGTTGCACAAGCTGGCGGCCACCAAAGCTCTGAACTTCAATTTGGAACGGTGATGGCTCTGACAAGTGTTGGGAAAGATTTCTCTTTTAGCAACTTTCCCTCCATATTTTCTATGGACCCCAAATCGTTTTGCTTTGTTTTTTAACCTGTTCTGACGTTTAGAGGGGAAGTAAAGCCTTCAGCTGCACTTAAAATGCCTTTTGCTCATTTGTTATGAGGAAACTGATTAGTTCGTCAGACTATCTGTACTGTGAAATTGTTTCCCTTTTATCTTTTACATTTTAGTAACTTTTTAACCTTGCACACAGCAGCTTACAATGCAGTGCAATGGGAATACTTTTGTATCATCATAGCCTTTTAATAAATCTTGGGATTTTTGTTTACTTTTTGGATGTGCCTAAAGACAAGCTGGTGGTAGCGAATCTACTTTTACAATGTTTCTGTTATTTCTCGTGTGCACATTCGTATTTACTTCATATAGCTCCTAAACATGGCTTTGAGAACTTTGAGAATAGGACTCCTGCAACCGTTTCTTCAGATTGGTATTAGAGCCACGAATCGCTCGTCGACAAGCAGCCGACTGAAGATCCAAAGAAGACTCCTGAAGAGGCCTGGCATTCCTTCCTGCATCTGGCCTGGTGAAGCTCTATTGCACTACCTGATCTGCAATGGCTCTCAGCTGTGCTTTAATCTTTGGACTGGTGGGACCAACCAGCCTCGATGTGTTGTTGAGCAACCACCCATCCTGAGTCTTCGGACGTTTCCCTAGACCAGCTGGACGGTCCAGCTCTCCAGTGGGCTAGCTAGCTAGAACTGTCACTGTTTCGCGTTTGCAACAGGAACTTTGGGTGTCACCAGCTTGTGGTACAAGTCGCCTCCCTGCCAAATGTCATTGTCCCGGCCTCAAGGAAGCCTGTCATGGAAGGACTTCTGCAGACGCAACTGGAAGAATGCCTGCCGTCTGTCTGCAGTGCCCGTCGCTGGAACTCTCCGTTCCCTGTCCTGTAAAGTGTCCTGAAGAGGGCTGCACCAGTGAATCTTGCATTTCTCCATCACCAAGGGTTGCACTCTGCTCCTGGGTCTGACCTGAAGAATCCTTGCACCCGCAGCTCCTGGGTACCTATCACCAGAACAAACAGGAGGGAAATCCAACCTCCTGTGACTCCCAGTCCAACGATCAATTCAACTGGGAAAATTGTAGTCGGCGGGTAAGTAAACGCAAAGCATTTGTCTCCCTCCGTCCCCCATAGGATAACATTGAGAACAATTCTCTTTTTATTCTCACATTCCATTTCACTGCCTTTTGGTCATCAAACCTAGGTAGTGCCATCTGAAAGATAAGCACACATTTTATGTACCTGCTAACTTTGTTGCAGCTATTTTTTCCACAAGTAACCTAACTGCTCCATATACATTTGGGGAGAAGCTTTGTGGCTCATGTGACTTTTGGGCACCAGGCCCCATTCTTCTTATGGATTGTACTGCTAAAGTTAGGGAATATCGCTTGTGACTTGGATCCATCTTTACTGCATCATTTAACTTACCTCTAGTGCTGATGTAAGTCATTGAATGCATTTTAAGAAACTATGGTGAATGTATATATGTTTATTATTGAGTATTGTGTGACAGCGTCTCACCTGCTTGTTTCATTTTTCAGTGTGTGTCCCTCTCCCTCTCCCTCTCCCGCCCCCTTTTGGGGGCTGCCAAATACCATATACCTACAGTATGGAAAAAAGAGTGGCTGGGGAATTTAGGCAGAAGTCGTCCTGACCACCAAAATAAATTGGAAACCCCACAAAATATAGAGGGAAAAGGCACAAATAGTAGGGGGTCCCATAAACCGAGACTGCAGAAGCCCTAAACGAAATTCTGTCATAAAACCTTATATTTATGGAGGATGGTATACTTGGATTAGATCTCGGGTTGGGGGGAGAGGTGAAAAAGAATCAGTTGTAGAGATCCTGTTGTGTTTACACATGTATAAGGAGGCACCTATCTGCATTTGACAGGTCTATGTTAGGTTGCATTATATCCAATTAAGGGTGTTTTAACAGTTTCCACTGTGTATGGATATGCATAGTGCGGAGTTCGGTTAAAGCCTTGGAACGTAACTTGAATAAAGCTTACGTTGAACCACTGTAATGTGTTTGAAAGAGGACACGATGTTCAGAGTATGGTGTGTTCTAAAACATATTTTTTTGGGTTCTAGGCGACGGAAGCTGTTTTATCATCCAGCAAGACATGGATCATATAATTGAGCTGGTTGGAGCAGACTGTGATCCAATATACAAGGTAATATCCAAAACCTATTACACTCCCATCATAACCATTGTTTCAGGGATTGTCTGTGATTAAAGGCTACTGTGGTACATTTCGAAGCCAAGTATTGTTGAGAAGAGGGAGATAAAGAACATGCATTCTCAAAGTAAATTACTTATTATCAATCCCATGTTCCCTCCTTGTTGCCATGTGAGTGTTTTGAAACACAATTTACTTGATGTATAATGAGGGGGCGTGGCTACGTAGGAGGTGGTGTTTCCCGAGTGCTCCTGCAGATCCAGCCATTATCCTGGAATTTAAGTGCATATGGAATCCACAGGAAAGCTTTACACAACACAACGGATGTAGGAATGCATCGGGTATGCAGGCCCACGGACACCCGAGGAGGCGGAAACTGACTGTGCACAGTGAAGTTCTGTGACCCTTTGCCGCGGGATACAAAGATGGCGGCTTAAGGACAAAGGAAGCCCAAGGCGGAGCGACGAGGTCAGTTGGAGAGACAGCCGGAGTCCAGCTGCAGCCCATCCACAGCGAAACCACTTGTGTGCGGTAACGGGGCAGTGAGCCATGGCCCTGGATCGGGAGACGTACGTAGTGAAAGCGGACTGGGGAGCGCGGCCCGGCGAGGAGCATTGGCATGCGCCCGTGAGCTCTGCCCCGGAGGCGCTGCAATCAGAATCAGAGCGGGGGGCTGTGTTGCGGACTGATGCCACGTTGAAGTTGGCCCGTAACGCGAGACCTGCGGCGAACTGGAGGGGCTAACCTTGTGCAGAGGAACAGGGAATGACACGCTCGTAAACAAAGCCCAATGTAACGAGAGCACGTGAAGACCTCCGGGAGAGCTGAGAGCTACATTGTGGCACAGCACGAACTGTAAGCAGCGCAAACGTGTCCCCCAGGCAGCAGCAGGGCATACGCTGGGCAGGCCAGAGGAAATGCCATAAATATATAAGCCACTTTACAAGAGCACAGGAGGGGGGGCCGCACATATACTGGGACCACGGGAAGGTGAGCCAGAAGAGCTTGAAGGAGTTGTGGCTAGCTGAACCAGAGAATAGGGGGGGCCTCACAAGAGGCATCTGCGAACACAAACATAATGCCACCTAGACACAGGCACAGAGGAGGGGACCACAACAAAGCACTGGCAGGGCCACTAATTAACAGAACACACACATGGTCCCTGCACACATACTGGGACCATGGGAAAGTGGGTGAGAAGAGCCTGAAGGGGGTGTGGCTGGACAAGCCAGAGAACAGGTGGGCTCTCCGAGAGGAACCACCAGACCCGGGGCGGAGTCGACCGGAGCGCACGCCCAAAGGGAGCCACAGATCTTCCAGACAGTGTGCAGAAGAGCGGGAAGGCATACAGCACGCTGCACCAGAGGAGCTAGCTTAGAGAGCAATTGGAAAGTAAGCACTGGGAGTATGAAGCGGTGAGTGCTGTAGTTGATGAGACTAAAAAGGCAGATCACTTACACAGAGAGGCCTACTGGAGTAAGGCCCACAGCCCCATTATAACCCCTATTACCTGGAAGTGGCCAAATTGAAGATGGCATCCAAACAGCCCAAAAGCAAGGGAAAGCAGTCCACCCTGGAAGACTTTGCCAAAACTCCAGAGGGCATACCGGGGGCCAGCGGAAAGGGGCAGGAAACGCGTAAAAATGGACAGCCAGCACCCAGCAAATACTGGACGCCATTTCCGAGCTGAAAGGAGCATGGGAGAGTAAAATGAACACTGCCATCTCGGACCTGAGAACAGCACTAGAAACTAAAATAGATGCACTAAGCATAGACGTCAATCTACTGCGGCAGGATGTGCGAGCGTTGGCAGAGCGCACAGGGACACTTGAGAAGGAATTGAAAACCAATACAACCACGAGCACGACCAACAAGAATGACATCCATGTGCTACAACAGCAGATGCGATTCCTTGAAGTCGGGCCCGTACCTCCTTAAAGACAGAGCAGAGGGACAGGCCCGACGGAACAAGGTACGCATCATAGGACTTCCTGAAGGAGAGGAAGGAGCAGATCCAACGAACTATGTGGAGAACATGCTACTACAGGAGATTGCGGGAGGCACCCTGAGTCAGGGATTTGCAGTTGAGGGCGCACAGAGCCCTATCCAGGAGACCAGCACCGGGAGCCCCGCCCGACCCATCATCGCCAAGATCCTGAATTACTGTTAGGCAGAAACCTGTGCAGTTCCCGTAGGGACCACTGCAAAAGGCTTAAGACTATAGGTGTTGGCAGTAAACCAAATTGGTAACAGTCTGTACCACCCAGATTTACCTGGTAGCTGTGGCTGAGCAGCCAGACCTCTCTCAAGAAGAGTTAGACAGTATGTAGAGTATACAAGATGGGTACCAAAATACAGTAACACAAGCAAACACTGACCAGAGCCTTGGTAACGAAGTATATAATTATTTATTTAAAGACACACTTATAGAAACACTCCAGCACTATTATTGTAAGCAAGTTCAAAACACAGTCACTATTAATATGTATACATCCCTTATTCTTTATTAGACAAGTCTTAGTTAACACCACTTATTTTCAGACAGAGGTGAGCGCTTAACTCAAGATGGCACTCTGATAAGTTATCAAAAAAAGGAGGGAAAAGGCAGAAATTAGAAAAGCACACAACACTTTATACTTTAGAAGCACACAGCAAGGCAGGAAAGTCAAAGTCTACTTGTGAGCAAAGAGTTCAGAGGCCAGGCTCCCTCTTAGAGAGAACAGAGCACCAATGCGCCCAAGATCACACAGTTTAAGAGGCTTGAAAAGTCTTGCAGGGAGTTCAGAAAGGAATCAGTTCAGCTCCGAAAAGTTAAGTTAGCCAGCCTAGGTTCAACCCAAGTGGTAAATTGAGGATTTAAGAGACACCCCACACAGACCGTTGCGAGGGAGGCCAGGCGGACACAGTACCTTGAAAGTGGAGAGGATCCTCCAGCGGGGGCAGTTGTTCCTGGCAGCGGGTGCAAGTCGCGGCGTCGTCCAGAGGAAGAGATGATCTCGACGTGGAGGAAAGCTGAAGGTCGTTGCACTGCCAGGGAAGAAACCAGCCGCGGAGTTCTCCGGTTAAAATGTACTACCCTTTTATTCGCGGTAGTGGTAACACGTGGTATCCTGGTTGCTGGGGTGCTTGGCACAGGCAAGGCGGCCACGAGATGATCCAGGAAGGCGAAAAGGCGGGCAAGCTGGTTATCCCCACCAGTCGAAGGAAGAAGACTCTTCGGGATGAAGATCTCCTCTGTCGTTGGAAGAAGTGGTGAGGCGGTTCAGCAGGGCTCCACCGGTGGTGTCGTCGTTGCAAGTCGGCTCAACTTCTCCCTCTTCGGATTCTTTGGTCCTGTGGCGACTTTTGAAGTTCCAGTCCCCAAAGCCCCGCTTTTATGCAGAAAACCCCCATTCATCAGTCCTAGCAGTCGCTCAAACATGCTAAGTGGTGAGCCGGGCGGCTCACCACTGGACCAATCACACAAGAGTGCGACTTGAGTTGCCAAGGCACCTCAGTCCAGGGTGCCTACACCCCCCTCCCACACATCCTGTGGACCTAGACAGAGTGGCACCACTTTTGGAGGCTTCTGTGGAGAAGCTCGCCAAAAAGGGGAACAAAGGGCTCGACTTGGGTTGGAGTTACAGAGGCGAACACAAACGCCATTTTAAAACCGAGTCCTGGCAAAAAGACCCAACTGGGGAATAAATATTAAATAAATAACCCAGCAGTATCTTTAACATTGCACCAAAAAGTGGTGCGTTTAAAATGAATGGGAAAATCCCATAGTAAATATTCTTAAGGAATATTTTGTGTGGTAACCACTGCCACCAGCCAGAAACTCGACGAGGGGGGACTGCACAGTGCCCCCTCGAAAAACAGACCCAGGGGCAATCTAATTACCCCTACCAGTACTTCCACAATATGGTGGTTTATACTGGTTCTGTTGCCAATTTAAGACTAGTAAAGTCAATGGTGACTTTACATGCCCTTGGAGACAGTGGTCAGTCCCAGGGTATGGGGTCTATGTTTGGGGGTCACTATGATATCCCTGTGTTACTGCACTGAGGGTGCTGTGTAACACACTTACCAAAAACGACATGAAACCCTATGGAGTAAAAGACCCCATAGTCCATAAAACACATTACAAAGTCAAAGGATATCTCAAATCATGTCTAAGAGTGGGAGAAAAAGAGTCTCACTCTTAGCAGGAGAAACAAATAAACCCCAAAAATCCAGCAAAGCTGCTGGGGGACTCGCTAGGTTTGGGAAATTAGCCTTAACAGAGAATTCTCCCTAACAATTACAAAGATAGGAAGAAGGTTCTAGAGCACTTCTGTAAAGGGGGAACAATAAACAGGGCATCAGCCTCCATAACTGCATACCCTGACTACACTCTCAGGGTGCAAAGACAACGCATGAACTACACCACAGTGAAAAGAAGGTTGCGCAAAGCAAACTACAAGTAAATGCTACTTTACCCAGCAAAAATGAAAGTGCTCCACAGGAACAAAGCGTTATTTTTTTAAACAAATGAGGATTTCACTGTCTGGCTAGATTCGAAGAATTGCCCGACCGGAATGGAAGCCCAAAAGGAGAAGTCGACTGAGAAGTGAGCCAGAGCCTCGCCATGCCGGGGCGGACGCACAGGCTTGACATACAAGAGATAAGTAAAGCTTGCATGTGACATTGGGACTGGAATATAGTAACTGGCACTAGAAACAAATAGAAATGCAACTAGATCCATAATAGCACGCGCTCATAGCGCCCGGCAGGAAGAAGCACTGGGAGACACGCTACCATCCCCCTATAGGTAGCATAGTTGGCACACTGCTAGAGCGGTTTCCCCCTGCAGAGTACCAAAAATCGGTTGCACAGAGAGGAGGGCTAGATGTGGGGTAGCCCGAGGTCCAGTTATGAAGCTGGGTAACCGTTTGGGGGAGTTGGAGTGAGGGAAGGGGAGGATGATGGTTGGAAGTTGTGGGATTGGAAACAGTTGGGGACTGGGAGGGTGGGGGAAGGGGGAGAGTTGGGAAGTTTGTAGGGAACATAGTTAGAGAGCAAACTTATATCCACACAAATGAATATAGGGGGCACACGCAAAATGGGACAGAGATGTGATGGGTTACAGATGGAGATGGGGGACCTCAGAATAGTAACCTGGAATGTTCGGGGACTCAGCAGCTATATGAAGAGAAACAAGGTCATGATGTACCTGAGAAGACAAAGGATAGACTTTGAGCCTCATTACACGTTGTCCGGTAAGGGAATACCGTTACCAGTAACGAAATACCGGCAACGTTATTCTCCCAAGCCGATCACGACCCGGACCCACCGCTATTAGTGGACCCGTAAAGTACGGTGCCATTAATAGCGGCGGGGCCACGTGCGCGCGACCCCCACACCGTAAATAGCGCCATGGCGCTAATAGCACGCATTCACAACCCATGCGTACATAGCAATACCGGCATCCCTAAGACCCAAAAAGCAGTTACCGGCATAGCGCTAATAACAGCAACGAAAACCACACGGTAACAGACCTGAGCAGTGTTCCCATCTACCACAGGTGGACACAATCAGCACAGGTGGAGGCAATGGAGACAGGCAGCACTAAAGAGCACACCACACCCCTTCCCACACCCCTTCTCACACCCCTTCCCACAGCAAGATGGTCCCAATACCAGCAGCATGACATGGGCCTGTGTACATGATTGCAGTGCAGCACCAACAACAGGCAGCACAGATGAGAAGAAGGAGGAGGAGGAGGAGGGCAAGACTGGCGCAGCAAGCACCACCAGGGCACCCAGAAATACCACAAGGGCAGCCAACAAACCCCCGGATTCAAGGCGTAGATGACCATGGCATGTGTAAGGCACAACTAAATGTGCATCTGATAGAATGTGCCCATGCCACTATGCAACCACCAGATGAGCATGATGTGGATGGGGATGAGTATGGGTGAAATTCTCCGCCAGGACATGCAAGAGGCGATGGCACGGCAGGACAGGATCTGCGTCAGCATCTGATTCAGGAATAGCATCATGTACAAAGGTGGGATATCATGGATGGAGAGATGTGCATTGTTGCCCTTGTGCCCATTTTGAGGCCCACAAAGGCCCCTGTCCCAAAGAAAATCACACATGCACAATGATGGAGAACATGCCTGTGTTTCAACCTCAGAACAGTGTATTTCGAACCTAATGTGAACAGAAAGTGCATGACCCCAACTGTGCAAACGCCCTTACCCCCCTCCCCCCACAACACCCCCGAATACACCCTTACCCCCATCCCCCCACAACACCCCCGAATACACCCTTACCCCCCCCCAACACTTCCATGTGAGCCTCAAGGCGTGACCGTGTCCCTCTCCACATGTGGCAGATAGTCCTTGGTGGCCCTATTTGTCAGTGCCTGCTCCGTCTTCGGGTGGTTGCGATGTGGTGCGCCTCAGGTTGCGCATAGACCGGCGTAGGGGGCTAGTTTGCCGTGAACTCCCTGAGGAGGCGGGGCCCTGTTCTTCCTGGGTTGGGAGTGGGCATCTGCGCTCAATTGCATCTGCAATGCGGTTCATGGCCTGCCTTAGTTGGGCCATTTCATCGCAGATCCGGGTGGTGCATGCCTCCATGCACTCCCTTGTCTGCTGTGCAAATGCACCAAGGCGCCCTATCTCAGCCACATGTTGCCCTACTAGACCAGTGATTTCGATCTGCCGCTGAAAGATGGCTGGGAGGTCATGTTGCATGGTGGCTGCCGGTGGGATGGCTGATGCGCCTGGATCCATTGCACTGGCATCAGGTGAGGATACCTGGGGGCTCCATGACAAATCTTGGTTGTGGGTGGGTGATCCGCCTTGGCTAAACAGACCTGGTGAGAACATTGGGCTTGACAGTAAGGGGCGTGTCGGTATGGGGCTCTGACTCAGATCCTCAATGCCAGGTGCTACCTGCGCATCCGAAAGTGGGGCAATGGCTGCTGCCTCACCCGTTGAGCTGGTGGCAGCAGAGTGCACTCCCTCAATGCTGCCTTCACTTGCTGGGAGACACACTCCCGTGGGTGCCACGACGGCAGCAGGCATGGCCTCTGGCTGCGTAGAACTGCTGCTCCTGCTGCCTTTGTCCCTGTGTTCATGGTCACTCCTCCTGGGTCCCCTAGAGGGTGTGGCGGTGTCCCCCGTGGCATCCCTCCTGGCTTTTTTCCTGGGTGCGGCAGCAGGTGTTGAAGTGTGTGGCTCCTCAGTTTCTGTGTGTGATCCTGCAGGGGTGAGAAAAGTGGTAAATCATCATCTATGGGTCGACCTGCCTTATGCAGGATGCATACGTCATGCCATCCAATGCATTTGGGGCTCTTCAGTGTGGAGGCAGGTAATGGGGATGTTGGCTGGCTCATGCATGATTGGCCCTGTTTTGGACGGGTATGTGGTGATGCATGCATGTCTGTTTGTGGCTGGATCCACGGCATTCATATGGACACATGATTGGGGGACCCCTCACCCTTCACTGCGCATTGTTTGGTGTATACACTCCCCTCCATCGGATGAAATGGCCACGCCAAGCTCCATATCTCCGACCCCTTCGATCGATCAATTCGACTCCAATCGTGGAGGCACATATCTCCTCCCACTCCTTCAACTTCAATGGGGACTCTGCGCCACCTCCTGTGCCCATTGCCATGTTGCGGTTCACTGATAATATATTCCGCACACGGACCCGGAGGTCGTCCCACCTCTTGCGGCAGTCCTTGACTTTTTGTGCGACTTCGGCCCAGATGGCCTTTTTCTTAAGGAGGGCCTCCCTCCGCATGTCATTCACAAACACTACTTCTGCATTGGCAGCAAGTGTGGTGGTCAGCATCACAAGCTCCTCATTGGAAAATGTTTCTTTGCGCTGACGATCAGCTGTTTTTTTTAGGGTCTTCGGGCTATCCGGTATGGTTCCTGGTCGGAGTTCCCTGGATATATGTCCTGGATGCAGAGGATGGCAATGGATTGTGTTTTTAAAGATGGCCGCTGTTCTCTTCCGTTCCTGTGCGATGGCGTCATTTCCGGTTCTGCTTTTTAACGGTGACCTGTAATAGCGGTGACCGCTATTTACAGGTGGCGGGAGGGCGGAGGCGCTATCGGCGGTTTGGACGACGCCGGTAAGGGGCGTTTTGGGGAATTTAGCGGCAGGGCGGTACGGTCATTTACGGCATGGCGCTATGCTCGTGTCCGCGTACTCGTGATGGGACGCTATTAGCGGCCTCTTGCGAGGGCGGACACCCTGATAGCTCCATGCCGTTAAATTCCGATTTTTACCGGACAACGTGTAATGAGGCCCATTGCCCTACTGCAGGAGACCCACCTTACTAAAGAGAGACGAGAGGTCTTAAAAAAAAAAGTGGAGAGGAACCACCGCGGGGACAACATACTCGGCATATTCCAGAGGAGTGCTCACCTGGATAGCGCCACATGTGCCCTTCCAGGTGTTGCAGACCACAGAGGAGCAGGACGGGAGGATGGTAGTGATGAGAGGGATGCTTGAAAATAGAGAGCTGAGCATCATTAACACATATGCCCCTAACCAGAATACGGTAGCCTACTTCAAGGCACTAGATAGCAAAATTTAGCCCACATTTGGGAGGCGCTGTCATATGGGGAGGGGACTACCTGTATGCTGAATCCCACAATAGAAAGATCAGATACGAAATTAGGCAGATCTACACCCGCGGTTAGAACCCTACAGACCCTGCTGGGAGACTTTCAGCTGGAGGACGTATGGAGGCAACAACACCAGTACGATAGACATTATTTGCACTATGCCGCCCCCCCAGGGGCTATACATGAGACTAGACTAAATATTTGCCACGCCAGAACTCACCCGGGAAGCCGTGAGCTCAGAATATAAAGCAAGAATACTGTCAGACCACTCCCCTTTGATTCTGGCGTGGCGACACTACCCCGCCACCCCCCGGGCCAGAATCCCAACGTGGAGGCTCAGGGCGGAAGCATTTCGGAAAGACCTGAGGGAGGAGATAATTGAATACTTTGAAAACGACAATGGCCGCGTAGAGTCAGAGGGCACCCTGTGGGAGGCGTTTAAGGTGGTAGTGCGAGGTGCAGCCATATCCAAGTCCAAAGGGCTCCAAAGGGGCATCACGCGAGAGTTACAAGAGACTGAAAACAAGATCGAAACATTTATGCATAAAAGTAATACCTCACAAGAGGATGCTGAGACTATGAGTAAATTACAACAAGAAAGCAGCGGGCTCTGGGACAGTTTATGCAACTTAAATTACAGAAAATATATCGAAAGACAACATGCGGGAGGGGAATAAACCGGGGAGACTGCTAGCATGGCTATACAAAAATGAGACACCTAGACCCGCTATCAGAGAGATAAAAGCGGAGACAGGCCACCTATGTGACACTCAAGAGAGCGTAAATGAGGCTTTCCTCACCTTCTACCAGCACATATACGAGGATACTGGGGAGGAAGCAGAGCAGGAGATTCGGGAGACGTTAGAGGATATAGGATTACTAAAATTGAGCGCAGAAGATGGGGAGAACCTGGAAGCCCCAATCACAACAGAGGAGCTGGAGATGGTGATTAAACACTTGCCCACAGGCAAAGCCCCTGGGGCGGACGGGCTCCCCAGCAAATTTTACAAAGCATACAGACGGGAGGTGATCCCCGCGTTATTAGCCATGCTAAATGAGGCCTTTGAGAAGGGAAGCCTGCCGGAATCCCTAAGGGAGGCAACAATACTTCTGCTACTCAAACCCAACAAGCCAAGTACCGAATGTGGGTCATGCAGACCTCTGTCCGTGCTAAATCAGGACAGCAAAATTCTTACAGCGGTGATGGCCAATAGACTCAAACTGGTGATAAACAAGCTCATAGACCCCAATCAGACGGGATATGTCCCAGGCAGGAATATATCGGATAACCACAGAAGGCTTCACCACATAATAGAACAGATTGAAGGCGACCCAGGTGAAGCCGCAATAGTCTCGTTGGATGCAGTGAAGGCCCTTGATTCTGTGAGATGGCCTTGGCTGAAGGCAGTGATGAGAGAGTATGGGATGGGGCCTGGGTACTTGAGGTGGGTGAACCTGGTGTATAGCTCCCCTCTGGCTAGAGTCAAGACGGGAGCCGTCATCTCAGATAAATGGCAGCTCAGCAGAGGCACTAGACAGGGTTGCCCGTGGTCACCGATGCTGTATATCCTGGCACTTGAACCTCTAGCAATATATCTGAGGCAACAATGCAACAAAATAGGGATGCACACTAAAGGGGGCCCCATCTGATATCATTATGCTGATGACATGTAGCTGTACCTGCGGTACCCGGAGGAGAGCTTACAATACAAATTTGAGGTGATGGATCGCTATGCGAGACTCTCCGGCATAGCGGTGAACCCCAAGAAATCATGCATGTTCCCTTTGAAAAGATACAAAGGAATCCCACGAGAAAACCTACCGACCTTACAAATAGCATGGGAAACCAGCACGTTCCGATACCTGGGGATCAACATATACCATACGATAGAAGACGAGTGCAAATATAACACTGAAAAAGCAATAGAAATATCAAAAACAGTATGGGGTTCTGGACAAAGCTCCCCCTGGCTATGGTGGGGAGGGCCGCGCTGCTGAAGATGCTGGTCTTGCCAAGGCTATTGCATTTCTTTGTAAACATCCCATATATGCTGCCCAAACACTTTTTTGCTAAGCTCCAGAGCCTGTGCAAGGGCTTCCTGTGGCACAACACTAGAAATAGAATTGCCTAAAACTCATACGACAGAGGGGAATAAACCTGCCAAACTACGAGGTGTACCATCTGGCGGGGCAGCTGCAATATGTAGCTAGGTGGCTGAAGACACGACAGTGGAATCTGGACTGTTACGGGACACATGCGACCGGTATTTTTTGAAAGAACTAATATTGCTACCCAAATCAGAGCTAAAAGGGCGCTTGAGGCTGTTGCAGCTGGGCTGGGAGAAGTGGCAAAAAGCATGCCGAGTCATGGGCAATCCGACCCAGTTCTCCCCCCAGGCACCACTAGTGACGCTACATGGGGTGGATGAACAATTACGTAAGGGGATCCGCAGATACTGGGAACAGGTAGGCCTGGCAACCCTGGGAGACATATGGCAGGAGGGGAAGGCATTGGAATTTCAAACAATAGTCGCTGAAACTGGGTTACACCCGGGGCGATATATTACTTACACCAGAGTGGTCAAAAGGGTGAAGGAAACGTGGTCAGAAATAGCGCTAGCAGAACAACCTGATACGGCAATAGAAACAATATATGATATCTCGGAAGGAGGGCATGAGATATCCCGGATCTGCAAACTGTTGATGTCTAGAGTGGGTAAGGAAGTGGCCCAGCTGAGACTGGATTGAGAGGAGGACGCTGGGACACCTATGCGGAATGGACAATGGGAAAGGGCACAGAGGTACCACAAAAAGGTGTCCAGGAACGCTAGACTACAGCAGATTCAACTATACATAACCCATAGGGCATATTTGACCCCCCAAAGAATTGCTAGATTTGAGAACCCGGGTGTACAGACATGCCCCAAATGCGGGGATGATCCACATGTTCTGGGCATGCCCGGAGGTGGGAAAATTCTGGGGGGAAGTCAACCAATTCCTAACTGAGATGGGGGTAAAAATAGATGTTGACCACGAAACTTGAGGCATGTGAGTAAGCTCAGGGACTTGGCCTTGATCCTGGTTAAACGCAGAATAGCCATGAGTTGGAAATCAAGCCACAGACCAAGAATAGAAGTATGGTGGCATGACCTCCTCAAATGGGCCGAGGCAGAAACAGTGTTTTGGTATGAAGCAACT
Organism: Ambystoma mexicanum; assembly: GCF_040938575.1. Lineage (NCBI taxonomy): Eukaryota > Metazoa > Chordata > Amphibia > Caudata > Ambystomatidae > Ambystoma > Ambystoma mexicanum. The sequence continues at coordinate 990,939,750 of NC_090941.1, forward strand.
AGCAGAGGGGAGGAACAGGAAGTGGGACCTCTGCTAGCATGGCGACAACTGGTGGTTACACTGTTGGGACCCACCCAGTCCAGCCTAAGCGAATATGACACGGCTGAGAGCCTGGAAAGGGTAGAGCCCCCCGAAACAGGATAACCAGAGAACATAGGAATAAGCTAAAACTAAGGTGGGGGACGGGGGGGAAGACAGTAACAAAGTAACGCAGACACATGTTATAAAGCTTGCAACCGAACTGTCTGGAATGTTGATTGAAATGTGTTTGTTGAAAAATCATATAAAAATAAAAAATGTACTTGATGTTTAAGTGCCTAACAAATGCATAATAAATAAATACATTTACCTCCATTCAGCATTCTGCTGAAGGTAAATCCTCCACTTCAAGGTCAAGCCTGTAGTTCGGCACGACGGTAACGGAATTACCACCACTTATTTCTACCTACACCACCGAACTGTAATGAGACCCGCTTTTCTAGCTCTTAGTGTCTTCTTACTCTCTCTGCAATGCAACAAACACTGTGTCACGCAGTCCATACACCCTCATAGTGTGGAGGCTTCTGTTTCTTTCTATAGTTCGACTCTACTAGTGATTGTCCAAATGATTTCTTTGGTTGCTGGGCCTGTTTTTCCATTATTATGATTAACCGTGATAGATTTGTTCTAATAATGTCCCCTCCTCCTCCTCGAGTGCCTGGCCATTAGTTCCATGTAATATCCTTTGTTGGGTGTGTTTTTAATAAATGGAATCAGCCAGCGCTCAGTCCCATTGGCCTGAGATCTCAAAAGGCCTGCCACCATGTTGTGATGGGCAGCCGAACCAGCCTTTGGGCTTCCTCTTTTACAGTAACATTTATTTTCCCTGCGTTTATATCCTCATGTAGCGCATGGACTCCTGTGTGTTTTCCCTTGCTGCTGTATGATTTTCTTTTGGCTCTTGTTCACGTTCAAGTCCCCCTGCAATCACTTGCTTGTGCTCTCTGAATATCAAACCTTTTTTGGGGTGGATTTCCTTTGTGTTTCAGACCATCTCTAACACAGTTAAATAATGCTGGACACTCTCCCTCCTTATTCATATGGCATATCTCCCCTGAATGACATGAGGGGTTGTTCTGGTGCACTTTTAGTGAGATGCCGAGGGAGGACTGGGAAGCAGTGGGTGATTTGCAAAAACACTACCTCCATGGATCGCACCGCTTGGCTGGTGGTTTCCCCTGGCCTCACAGAACTCCCTAGTTCCACCTCAATGGGCGATGTGTTGGTGACTTTCACACAGTATGCAGACTCCCTCACACGGTTGAGCATAGGACAGGTAACCGATTGAGTATGTGCCTTGTTGACCTAGTACAATTGATTGGTCAATTCATACCAATACAGTTTCAGTTATGTGTTTTCAGATAGTTTATTCAGTGTCGGGTTTATACTGCCATAAATTAGCATAGGCACCATCTAAATAAATAGTAATAGGTAACAGATATGTAGCATTATCAGTTGGGAAATAATAGAAATGTGAGCATTGTGGTGTCCTGTGGAAGATTTTATGAGATGTCCTTGGTGTTGAGGTGCTAAACACTATGAACTGCCCACATATGTGCTGTAAAAAAAGAAACTACCGGTTTTTAAGAAAAAGGTGCTGTTGAATTTAAAGCATTCATATCACTTTGTGAATCAGTCTTTTTTAGTTTTTTGTGCAGTGGTGCACCCACACTACTGGCGGCAAACCATTTCATTAGTGGGGCCAATGCTATTTTGACATTCCTATGTACATTTCTTGTTTGTTTTTCTGTGTCCTTCCATTACTGAGTAGAGGTGCACCTCAAACAATGTTGTGAGATAGGCAGTGCAAGCATTGTGCTTTTTTCTGGATCTATGTGTTTAGAATGCAGAAAAGAAACACCGTTGGGTAAACAATATTTGTTTTCACCCACTAAACACCTTTCCCAACGTATTGTAGGACTGGTGCAAAGATATGAACAAACTCCAGTCCTAGAATGTGTGAGGAAAGTGTTGGATAGTGACTGAAAATAAATATTGTTTACCCAACGATGCTTCTTTTCTATGTTCAAAAGACAGCATACCTTTTATCCTGGTCACATGCCTACAGTTGTCTTGACCAGTGTTCCTCCTATCTCATTCAAGTGTGTGCTCACCCATCCTGTATCTTGTTGCTGCAAATAATGAGGACAGGGGCATGCACTAATGCAGCACCAAATGTAATTACTCAGTGGCTGGTGCCCAATTGTCTGCACTGCACTGCAAAAAGGAGAAGGACTTTTCATTTCACCTCTCCTCTACTCTATTAGTGCTCCCTCATAACCTTATCCCATTCGCTCTTCACCCTCTCCTCTTCCATCCCGACAAACCTCAAAGCCTGTTGGGGGTACATAACCCTTTGTTGCCAAACACCAACTCACATTGCTGCCTCACATGGGAGGAGCAGCAGACATTTGTCCTTTTCCCTCTCAATGCAGCAGAAAATGGAGTAAACAATGTTTAGCTAGCAGTGGCATAGCTGCAGCTGTGCTCACTGCATTCTCTGAAATTTGTGTGGAGGGAAGGGGAGAGCAGTAGAGAAGTGAAGAGAAAAACGAGAAGGGAAGCAGAGTGGAAGAGAGCCTGTAGAATGTTATACTGCGGGTTGGCACAGTAAACACATCTTGGGATGATGCACACAGATAGAGCTGGGATATGCAAAGATGGGACAGACCATAATCAAGCATGAGGAAACATGAGCCACTTGAAGAGGAATGAGCTGCACAGCAAGATATGACCTACAGAGCATGATCGGATGCAGAGTTGTAACAAGGATGATGCAGAGAGCCACGGGCCACACAGGGATGGGGCATACTGATACAGGTAGTGCAGAGTTACTTCTAGTTATATATTCAGTTGCACAGAAACTGAGGCTCAGACATTGTGCCACAGTGACTGATGCACAGGCATCCCTTTGGGTCATTATGACGGTAATTATGGACAATTGTTCTGTTAGTCAATAAAGATGGATGTGCATTCTGTAACACAATAACTGATGGTGGCACGTTCTGACTTCTGACGGATGGGCGAGTACAATTTATTGGTAAATTTATGCATATATGTGGTATCACTGCTTTTCCCTGGGCATATTACTTCAAATGGGCATAGCAATGATATAGCGATTCTGATGGGCAGAGTTTACTTCCACATCAATTATTATGATCAGTATATTCCCCTGGCACATGTACCATGAACAGCATTTCTTAGGAACATCACTCATGATGCTAGTTATAATTCTTGCCACAAGTTGTGCTTTTCTTTTTATAATGAGCAGAGCGCGCTTTTGATGTGTGCGTGAATGTATTTTTTGCTGCCAAGGGCCGTACCAAGTTATAAAATACTGCATGCAGTAGGACGTCCATTTCACTTTCTTAAGACTGAACCAATGTCCTGATCACGGTGCAGTTATCCAGAAAATCTCTTGTACAACAATGAGTTAAAATATAAGCTTTTAGCTGGGTGAATGCATATAACTCTCTTCACCCTTGCATGCCTACCTGCTCCCAAATATCCAGTAATATTTTTCTGATCAGGGTGATCGCGTGTTTCTTGCAACAGACCATAGTTTCACCTATTTTCCTGCCAGTTGTGGCATATTCTCCTGTCTGTCCTTTCTCTCCAAGCTTGCTGCACATTGTGAGGGGGCAGAAACGTGAGATGGACAAACAGGTGCAGTTTTCTCATATGTTGCCATTTTATTTAAATATGAAGGGGTTAGACAAATGCCTATCTTTCCCTAACCTAACAAGGATACCCCTTCCTAACAAACTAAGGCTAAAGAAAAATGACCTAGTGTCCAAAAGTATCTGACCCTCACACAACAAAATCATATAGGAATTGCTTGGCAATATCAAAATAAAATATACATTTAAATTCAAAAGTTACAACCATTAATCCGTGTGACTAGGCGGAGTTCCCTTCCCCTGGATCAATTCAGTATTCTTTGGAATAAAGTTCAATGTCAAGAAAGTTTGATTCAGTAACAAAGTTCCACTTAATGTAGCATATAAAGACTTTTCCATTTAATATGTATATCCTTTCGCTGGACAAGGTAATTTTCTCACTCCCAAAGGTTTCTTCAAATTTCAAAACCAATTAACAAAACTTCCACAATCCGCTGCTTGGTAAATCAAAATTCATTTCCTTTAAACATCAGTTCAATGATCAAATACAAATGTTCTTGCACATCAGATGTCTTTTTTATAGGAAATGTTTTTGTCAACATAGCTATTTCAAAAGAAACACTTTAGTCAAGATATTTCAACTATCACTCTAGGTTATGCAACAGTTCATCAAAGCAAGGTGGTGGAATTGACACTTATTTTCCACCACAACCACAGTACTTTAAATCATCATCTTCCTGGTCCACTTGCTTGCCAGGACTAACCACTATTTGTCCCTTTCCCGGTTTACTCGCCTGCCAGGTTAAAACTCCTACTGCTACTACAACTTGTACTTTGTGTTAAGGCTTGTTCCAAACTCTCCACACGACAATCATCAAAAGGGAGATTTGAACTAACAACTGCTTTTCTGCTCAGTCTTTTAACTTCTAAAACAATTGGCTTACATCTTCTTCCAAATATATCATTTACAAAATTTATGAAAGGACAATTATTCTCTTGTTGATCTGTTTGCCATAGGCAATGCAGGTTAAAGTTCTATCCCGCTTGACTCCTTTTACAAGGAGGGTTTTGCTCCTGCAGTCTTTGCTTTCTACTTAGGCTACCTTTTGGCTGCTGGTAATTTGGGTTACATCTTTCTTCCTCTGGACATCATTCTATGAGTACCGAATCCAAATGGCCTACAAACCACTCCTCTGTTAACTTTACAATGTTGGTCAAAAGAATCTCCTAATTGATATCCCTGAATAGGCCCATATGGGTGTATTGCTCGCCCAGAGTGCACGGACAGTCATTAATCACCAGCGCAATTGCAGAGCCAATACTTTGAACGCAGGTAGTAGACGCAATGACTTACAACCACACGCACGCTTAGAAAATGATGAGCACTTATACTGCTATTTATTCAAAGCTTGGAGGCAACAAGTGATAACACAGAAATAAATCACAGAAAAGACAGAGAATTCAAAAGAAAATACATCACCGTGGGCGTAACTGAATCCCTCATCTCGCCAGAAGTGGCTGGAAGACCCCGGGAACAGCCAGGACGAGAGCACAACAGCCCACAGGTATGCCGGACAAAGGCGTCCCCCTTCCGACAGAGGTCTTTGTACTTGTCCCGTCTGACCGTTGTGGGGTTCCGCATATATGCACTCCTCAAAAAGGGGTGGTAATTTCTCGAACCTTCTGGCAATGCACTTGCGCATTGATGGGTAACCGTTGGTTGCCAGCTGGGTTAACCGACAGTAACCTCAAGGAGCAAAGTGCTTCCCTCTCCTAAGAACACACGCCACGGAAAACAGTCCCATAACTCATAACAAGACATAAAAAAGCCAGCTTTCCCAGCAGAATGTCCTTGACTGCATACCAGGTTTGGAAAGCATGATTTCTTCAGCAAAGTAAATTCAGCTCTCAGCAAAGTAAGTACAGCTTTTCACTGAGGCATGGAGTAAATATCCATTATGGCTCTGAGTGCCCCCACAATACACTGCGCACCAGCGCCATGTTTTAGCTCAAGCATAACAATGGGTTTATTTATCTGCTTTCTCTGGGCTGGCCCATATGGGTTACAATGTCTTCCTATGTGAAACCCCTCCTTCAGAGAACTGTTTAAACTTTGGTTTCTTATCACTTCTCTTTGGCTTTGTCAATGCGGATTACAATGTTCCCCCTATTAGGTATCCTGCAATAGGAGAGTTGCGCCCAATTTATGTTTATCACTTCTTTTTGGCTTTGGCAATGCAGGTTACATTGTTCCCCTATTCGGAATCCCTCAGTAGGAGAGTTGCACCCAATTTGCCTTTCTTCAATGGTTCTGTATTCAAAATAACATTTGTTACCTAGCGGTCTCCCTCAGAGCGCCCTGGGGTTGCCTGTTTCAGGCCAACTCACCGGTTTATCCTGGCATCTCCTTCTGTCTCGCCAGTAAACCTCCTGCTTCACTCTGCAGTACTTCCTCAGCCTTTAACAGCTCTGGTCAGTCTGCCACACGCGCTGACCTCCGATGGAGCTTCTCAAGCTCTGTGTACTTCCTGCTCTGGATATTTTACCAGAGCAGTTCACAGCATGCAGAGAGCCTCTCTCTCTCTCTCTCTCTCTCTCTCTCTCTCTCTCTCTCTCTCTCTCTCTCTCTCTCTCTATCTCTCTCTCTCTCTCTCTCTCTCTCTCTCTCTCTATCACGGGCTGGTCAGCTTCAAGACTGCTTCCCGCTGCGCGTCTTCTGCATATATCGGGGGTCCCAACTTCTGCTTCTGCATCACGTCCTGCTGTCACCAAAATGGCAGCTTCTGCTTCTCTCTGCTGCTTCCCGATCTTACACACCTGAAGGGTCTATAAATGTTTAAAGGTCCTGCTCAGGTGTTCATTATTACAACTAGACCGCTCACTATGGTTTAGTAACTCTGGTCCCCTCTTCCTCATCTCAGTACTAAGAGACTTGGAGGTCCATAATGTTCTTATTTTTTCTTTGTTCAACATTATCTATTTTGTAACCAGCCATTAAGACTGTACGATCATTAGGGAAGTTATCCAGAGGGTTCTCCCAATCCCCCCTGACCCGAGTCAACTCCCAGGCGATCCTCCCACATAATACCGCCCCCTGTGTCAGGATCAGGTAGCGGCTGCCTTTCCCTGGCCACCTGGGAAGAGGTTCAGGTGAGGGCTTTTGGGATGATAGCCTCAGATTCATCACAACATGTCAGTCCCAGGTTTTAGAAGCTGATTAGCACATTCTGTGCCATTTTTTCCTAGTATCAGAACATACCTGAGCAGTCCTTTCTCACTGATTCATACTTTGAGGTTCCGTTGCAGCATATTTCTTATGTGGCCATTTCTCTTTTAGTTTTCTACTCTACAGAACTTCCAGGAGTTGGTGGCTAGGAAAGAAAAAATAAGGCCAGGATCCTATTACCTTAGTGGTACACTCCAACTTGACTACTGTTCCAAAATGCTCTCCCCAAGCTTTCATTATTATACGTCATTGAACATGGGGGAACCAACCCGGGGCAGGGTTGCTACACAGAAGCTGGAAAAGAAAGGAACACTTTAAGGATAGGTCCTTTGAATCACACCAAGGATAAAACTAAAGGCAGCAACAGGGCACATAGTTTGACAGCTGACCCGTGAAGCTATGGTGTGGCTGCCAGTTCTTTGCACCAACTGGAGGCAAAGCAGCTCCAGATTGTGGTTGGCTATATTAACTTGAAAAAGTAACCTAGAGTTGACGTTAATTTTTTATGGTTTATCTCCTTGGACCTGATTACAGTACATGAGTCCGACCAAATGAAACTGGAGAAAGAAAGGAATCAAGAGATGCAGGTATGAGCCACTGTTTTAGAAACACAGTGGAAACGACTCCAGAGTTAGAACATGGTCTGCAGCAGTGTTGGACACAAGCCTTTTATGGAGAGCTTGCATCCTTCATAAGAGGGATATTTCATACTCTGGACTGAACAGTTTTCATGTCCTTTCCTGCCTAGATTTCCAAAAAATACTCTTTCCTCTTGCAGTATACTTGACGATGCTTGGGTTATGTATGATATATGATATTTTATTTACATCGCGCCTGTACACAAGTGTTTCAAGGCGTGATGAGGCGGGGGAGGGGAAAAAGAGGGAGCAAGACAACAGTCTTACTAGGCCCAGTGACATTGAGATTGCGCAAGTGCGTGGGATAGGGAAGGGGAGAAGTGCTAAGGGGAGGAGGAGTAAGTGCAGGACATGGAAGCAGACATTGAAACAAGAAGTGACAATGCAAGGGTTAAGTGTAGAAACAGGTGATAGAGAAGTGCAAAAAAGGGGGGTGTTGTAGGGTTGCAGATACAGTCCCAAGTGCTGAGTTGCCAGGGGGTCGGGGGGGGCGGGCAGTGCAGGTGTGGAACTGAGAGGACAGGAACCTGGGCCCGTGGTTCGGAGGGTAGCCAGTGCAGTATTGGACAGGTGATCAGCAAAGTAGTGGAAGAGAGAGGGCAGAAGCAAAGAGGAAAGTCTTGAAAGTCTTGAGCTGCTTCTGGAACCAGAGGTGGTTCTGTTCAAGTTTCAGAGAGGCAGGGAGGCTGTTCCAGAGGGAGGCGCCAGCCGAAGAGGGAGATCTGCCCCCAACTCGTTGCTTGGAAAAGCACCTGACCCTCAAGGAGTTGGAGGTTGAGGAGCGAAGTACTCGAGTAGGAAGATATTTCAGAAGAGAAAGTTTGAGATATTTTTGGTCCAAGCCCCAGTAGGCCTTGTGAACAATGCAAAAGGTCTTGAACTTGACCCTGCAGCCACTGGGAGCCAATGGAGAGATTTCAATGCTGGAGAGATACGATCTGTGGGCTTGAGGCCAAGGAGAAATCTCACTGTCCTGTTCTGGGTGAGTTGCAGAGGACGGAAGTAGAGGCAGGCAGATTTAAAAGGAGGCTGTTACAGTAGTCAAGCCTAGAGAGAACCAGAACCAGAGCTCTAGATAGAGTGAGCTTCTGGGGGAAGGAGAGGAGAGGAAGAATACCTCTAAGGAGGTGCAGTTGGTAGTTGGACTTCTTAGAGACGTCGTTCTCTTCATGGTGTATGCTATCAAAAGTCACAGTATGCAGCCAAATCGGATCAGAAGCCTCATAGTTACTGTTGCTGCCACAATTCCAAATCCACAGATCAGGTCTGCTAAATTGCCTTTAGTCCCAAAACGCAACATAACTGGTTACAGAAACCATTTCTGCCATTTCCCATCTTTTGTGCAGGAGGTCTTGGATAAGACATTGGGCAAATTCTCTAGCACAATGAAGTTTGAAGTGTTCTCCCATGCCCCCCACTAAGACGCAAAGTCCACTTTGCAGTGCTCACCGGAATTACTTCTGGATCATCTTGCTCCTGGGGGTGGACACTCCAGAGTCTGTAAATGAGGCTTCCTAGGAGTTAATGTTTTCCTCTCAGGACAGCATAATGGTAGACTGAGGCAATCCTGGGCACCTCTTGCTTCTCATAGCTCCCACGTACCTACAACTAACGCAGTGCCATTCTTCCCATTTTCACTTTCCTTTTCCACTTTCTTGAGTACTGGACCCAAAAGGGCCAGATAATCCACAAGCATCTAGCAACAGTCTCTGCCCCTTATGACCTAATGTTTCGAAGGCTACCAAGATAGATCTGTTCCAATAATGTTAGCATCTGAGTTTATAGGAGACTTTGTTAATGATTTAATCTCTATTCTTCCTGGTAGTCCTGGTTCTGGACTTTCTCCATCTGTAGCGACCCCGCTTCACTGGCTGACACCAACCTTTACCCCGGGGGGGGGGGGGACACAGAACTCAAGTATTAGCTTTAGAACAGTTTCTTGATTAATAATAGAGAGGTGGGTAGGGTGGGAATGCGTTCCTTTTTATTCTATATACTCAAAATTCTAGATAATAAGGTGAGGGTCAAGACAATTAAATGAGGTGAATATAAAATGTTTTCTCTCTCCTGTTTCATCAGGGTCCTTTTTACGAAGTCCATGTCTAAAGCAAAAGATCCTAACGATGGCCAACAGAAACTCTAACCTACGCAACACAATTTGTGAGCCTCTGGTCCCCTAATCTAAGAAACAGAATGTTCATCAATAGCCCATCCGAATGTCTAAAAACTTAATCTTCAAAGGTCCATCCCTATGTTAGCATTTCTAAAATAGTTTTGAAGAAAGGCTTTTGGAGTTTGTTCTCAGTTTGGCCACTTTCTAGGCCTCTCTGTTCCCAGCCAACTCTTCAGTCCTTTCTCAGGTTCTTATGAACTCTTGGGTATGTGGTTTATCTTCATTCTTGGATGCTCCTCCTGCATCTTCCTATATGGCAGTCTCTTTGCCTTCAAGGTCAAGGTATCACTTTTCTCTGACACTTCAGTAAGTTCAGGAGTCGTTTTCTCTTTTGCCTCCAAGGTATCCCCTTTGTCTGCCCTTCTGTGGGTCCAGTAGTCACTTTCTCCATTGTTTTTTCTTGTCACACTAAGTCCCTGTCTGAACCATTGCTTTGCTTCTTCCCTTGTATCAGAGTTTGCAGGTCTTACGTCAGACCCGGTGCATGGCTCTACAGGCAGAGCCTTCTCCTGTACTTGGATATTCCTTCTGATGATGCGTTACATCCCACCTGGGCCTGATTGGAATGCCCCCTTTTGCTCAGGTTACTTCTCAGACAGACAATAGTATATGGGCATTCCTGCCTTGGGGCAACCTCTGCCTCTGTGTCCCAGATTGAGTTTATGACCTCTCGCCCTCCAGTTCCCTCTAGACGAGGCTTAGCCTTTTGTCTGGCTTCCAACTTCTTTCCAGGCACCCAGCCGAAGAATTGTCTCAGTTTGGTGAGTCACAGCTTTTCACCAACTGTTCTTTGGCTTAAGCCATCTATTTGCTTCTTCAGCATAGTGTCTTCCTTTGGCTCCCTTTGTGTCAATGGATTGAGGGAATCAAGGTTGATCTCTTCTTAGTTTTCATCTTCTGCTGTCTTCCTTTTTCTCAAGTACAACTGACCGGAGGATGTCTCTGTCACGATTAATCCTTCAACTTGGCTTAACTCGCCCAATGTATAGTCCAGTTAGAAGCTCTGTTCCTAGCCTTTGGATAGCTCATAGTTGGTTTCCTAGCCTGCTTGTAATGGGCCTTGATTGGGCCAGAATGGGACTTTGATTAACTCTATTCTAGGGTGGTGATGCTTTAAAAGTCAGCTTTATGAACTGCGCTATATTAGATTGCGTGTGTAAGTGGACTGCAGGTCTGAACGGTTTTGCCTCCTTGCCTAAAACTTTGACTCGCTGGGACAGAAAACATCAGGAGCACATCCAACTCTTTCTCACTCTGCAGTGCTTCTGTGCTAATGGGTAAGTGTTTTGCAAAGACCACGGGTCCGCGGTCTCGTGATTGCATCTTGCCAGTTTTTCTCCTGCTGTCCGCAAGGGCTTCACGTTCAGGTTTGTGGTATCCGTCATAGCAGGTTGCCTATCCCTGTAAGAGTCTTGTCATTAGATCGGTTTCTTTGATAATTCCCCCAGTCCATAGATCTGACTCGATGAGAAAGCTAAAAAAAAGTCCACCATCAGGTGTCCATGTATTCTGGAACCTGTAGTCTGTACCTCCCATTTCGGCTTTTTTCTAAAAAAGCTAAGACGTAACATGCCTTAAGGGTTGTAGCAGGTCTGCAGGATCCTGCCGCAACTTCCCGCTGGGGAGGAAAATCTGATAACAGTCCAACCCCATCTCCAGCAGTCCGCTACTGTTAACGTTTAGTATGGGAAGTGGTGGGAATTCACCATTTTGGGCCTCATTACAAGTTTGCCGGTACCCCGCGGGTAATTCATTTAGGTTCCTTTCAGATGTCCATGATTATTTTGATTCTGAAAATTTGGAATCCAAAAATGACAAATTCAAAATGTTTCAAAATCGTAATAATCACGAACATGACCCCGCATCAAAATGCCACTATGGGACCCTGCTCCTCCCCACCCCTTACTTACCCTTTGGCGGCACACTTTGCTGTGTGCCGCCGACTCCCAGTCTCCCTGCGACACCAGATCCCTTCACTTACGTGGATGAGAACCAGCGTGGCAGGGTCCTTTATTTCTTTTTTTTTTGTTGCAAACTTTATTTTATAGGAAGCGGGGGACACACCCGCAACCTCAGATGCCATTATAGCGAACACTGGTGAGGGGGACACTCTGCCACCCCCGGTCTACTTGTTTGCTATAATGGCACTGTATGGTGTATTTATTTTGAGATTTTTCGCCTGTATGTAATTTTCATACAGCTGAAATTCGAACAAATATTCAATATCCGATTCAGTCTATGGATTCCAGTTCCTTTATGCGTTTCTGCCTTTCCCATTAATCCCCAGAGTGCTACAAAAGGCAAGTAGGCAGCCTTGCAGACTCGCCTTTATTGCTCCTGCATGGCCCAGTCAGTATTGGTTCTCAGACCTGCTGTTCCTGTCCCAAGCACAGAAGATTGTCCTTACGCAAACCTTCGACATTGTTGTGGGAATGGGGCAGAGTCCTACACCATGACCCGCAACCCGTCAGCCTCACTGCTTTGCTCTTGAACTGATGGAGTTTGGTCGAATAGACATACCTCCAGAGTGCAGGCAGATTCACTCCTTGGACAGAGCTCCTTCCACAATCAGATGCTTTGTCAAAAAATGGAAAAAGTTCACAGTATGGTGTGCAAGCACATCAATCTCATTGTGCGTCAAGCTGCCCAGTTGGTGCCTTTCTTACTCCATCTGGCAAAAAGTGGAGTAGGCCATTCATCTATTAAGGTCCATTAGCCGTTATCTCAAGGCACACTCCCGGTGCTAGGTCCTTGTGCTCTACAGGACTAATGAAGTAGTTCATGAGGGTCCTATTCCGTAGGTTCCTGACAATTAACAAGATCGCTTCTCTGTGAGAGCTCAACACTGTCCTCGCAGGATTGAGTAAATCGTTTGAGCTCATGTTCACGTCATAAACTGAATTGGCATTTTTCAAAAACAGCGCATGCCAAGAGATAATCCGTAAAGCCCAGAGTGATTTAAACTTTAATTTCTCTAATACTTTGCATACTGGGAAAGTGAGTCTTGGTCTCCCACACTGCAGGCTGGGAAAGTGAGTCTTAAAGCCCAAAACTAACTGAATTATTATTTGTCTAAAACGCTGCATGCTAGGAAAGGTGTGCCTAAACATCCAGATTGTTGCTGAGAGCATTCATAAACCAGACTGGTGCAAACTAGAGACTGACCTCTTGACACCCCAAGAGATTGTGGCATAAAGTAATGTTTTGGTTAAATGTCATCCCTTTTATCTGCATTTGTATGGTTGAGTCTGTTGCATCCACAAATAGATTGGTCAAATACAGCATTCCATGTTTCACAAGATCCTACCGCTCAGGCAAACTTACCACCATGTGAAGCTGACTGGGTACTTGTTCTTGACATGCATATAACCCAATTAAGCCTGCATTGAAAGCTGTGAGCCAGCTTCTGGCAGAAGCCAGCACCAAGTTTGAAGTCCTACACTATCCATAAGGAATTTTTGAACAAGGGAACAGAAGCTGGCACTTCAAAACGGGTCGATGAACAATTCTGCAAGCATCGACTTGCAGAAGTACAAAAACATGAAAGTAAGTCCATAGGAGGAAAGGACTTACAGTTATAGAATTCGCCCACTCGATCCATTAAGAGTACATCCAGATAATCACTTCTTTAAAAAACAGCTGACCATTGATCTTATTAAACAAGCCAACAGCTTTTATTTGTATTTATTTAATTTATTTAGCGCTTTTGCCAAAGCGTTTTACAAAATTAGTTACATCAGTACAATAAAAATGACAAAGATGACAAAATCAACAATCAGGAACTAGGTAGAGGAAAACAAAAGAAGAAGGTGGGCTTTTAATTGACAATGAAAAATATTAGTCGAAGAAGCACGGATACATAGCGGATGAGCATTCCAAAGCTTAGGTGATAGGAGTGAAAAAGAACGAAATCGAGAAGCACACAGTGGCTTAGGATCAGAAAGAAGGAAAAGAGATTGAGAATGAAGGGAACGATGGGTAGGGTAAAAAGAGACAAGAGAACAAAGGCGCAAGGCCATAAAGGGCTTTATAGACAAAGCAAAGAAAATGCAGGATAAGATCAAGATCAAAAGAAAGTAAGGAAGCGGAACAAAGAGAAGGAGTAACAGAAGAGAGAAAAGGCAGATGAAATAGAAGACAAATAGCAGAATTAAAAACAGAACGTAGAGGGTTAATGTTAGGTGAGATTTTCAGATTTTCATTCCAGTGATAAATCTTCTTGAACTTTGTCAACCCCAGTGGGGTCGGGGTGGTCATATCTTTTGCTATGTCTCTTCTCTTTCCCCCTCTTTACCCTCTAGGTCTATTACCTTTCGCTATGGAAAGGACACCATTTAGGTTTTGCCCCTCTTGCAGAGTCAGATACCTGTGGAAGGACGAGCACGATAAGTGCAATAATTGTCTGCCCCTTGACCACGACGCAGCACGGTCGACTTGTAGACTCCTTCGACCTAAAACACTTAAGGAGCACGCGTTAAGCGGTGGGCCGCCTAAGGCATGTCGTGGGCTGGATATTCTTCCCCACCGCCGCACACGCCGAAAGTGACGGGAGCACTAGTGATGACCAAGCATCCATACCGGATGTCATCGACCTTACGACGGACCCTTCTAGGTCCACCACGCCTGTCCCCGACCCCTCCAGGCCTGACGCAAGTCACGCTACAGGGACAACACCCGGCGACAGGGGCGTACATAAAACACGAGCTAAACACACAACCCCTTCCTCAATTCCTACGGTTTCGTCGAAACGGGTGAAAGTGCCAACAGGACCACCAAAAATTACGACGGAATCCTCTGATCCTGCAGATCAACAGCCTTCCCTGCGTCCGCAGCAGCGTCTTGCGACTGGGCCTTCGAAAATTAAGGGCGCTACATCAAAATCACATTTGGCCGGCGAAGCGCGCTCGTCTGACGCTCCGAAGCCCCCTAAGGCCCCGGTAGGACAAAAATCTACCGTTGGGTCTTCTAGTCAATCGATAGGTGAAAAACTTACCGCCAGGCCTCCTTCTACCGCTAGGCCTACTGTACGCCTCGATTCGCCGGACATCGCCGAAGTATCGCAAGGATTACTTCGGCAGTGGGGCTGATGCCTAAAGAGTCGACGAAACGCATGGAGCATGCCGCAGACACATCTGATGACGTGCCACAGCACCCCGATGCTCGCGAAGACTGAGGATAGTCAGGAGCCTTTGTCTAGCGCTCTTAGTAATACATTTCAGCGGCAAAGACAAGAAAATGAAGATTTTTCCCCTTTTGCACCTTCTGGTTCATCTAAATGGACCAGGGAAAAATTTGAAGAGTGAATGGACTGCCTGGAAAGGATTGCGTCGCTTTCAGAGCACCCTACACCCAAGAGTTTCGAGAGGATCCTCTTTCTGTGTCAACATTAAGGTTCCCTGGAAATTTAGAATCTCCTCAGGACCATTTCATTTTTGGCCACCCTGAAGATGAAATTCAAATGGACACATATCAAGATATTTATGATGAGGGAGAAGAGAATACCTTCCTACAAGACTATACTGCAGATGACCAGGCGGATGCCACGGACAACTGGGAGGATACTGATCAAGTTGAGACGGAGCCATGGGCGCACTCTACTCAAAATAGGACACAGATGTCCTGTTTGTGGACTCGCCTCCTTCCACCCCGGCCCGCCAGGCTTCACCAATAGACGATCAAATGGCCTTTAATGCAATCTTAAGGAAGGCAGCCAATCACTTTCAGATCGCCACGCAAGAAGTCATACCTGAACAAGATTTCATGGAGGACATTCTTAAAGAAAAAAAACCCTCCAGTCAAGCCATTCCTCTCCTAAATTCCAGATTGGCTCCTTCTCTTGTCACACCAGCCCAGAACAGGGCAGTCAATCCAAGCGTGGAGAAATGATTTCGGCCATCGACTACTTACCCCCATATTAAAAGCCACACCACCCCTGTTTCCCTAGTGGTTACTACCACCCGGAAAGGGGCGGAGTGCCCCTTGCTACGGGAGAGACACATCCCGATAAGGAGTCAAAAAGATTATATGCCTTGGGTAAACGTATTACCATGGCAGCTGCTTTTACTACGCGCATAGCAAACAACACCACGTTGCTTTCCAGTTATGCTGATGCGCAATGGAACCTTATACAAGAAGGTCTCCAGGAGGTACCTGAACCCGCAAGATCCAAATTACTCGAAATCGTGGATGAGGGCAGGCAAGTCAATCAAAATATTTTAAAAAACATTCTGGATAGTGCAGAGATGGCAGGAAGATCCCTGGCTCAGGGCACTCTGCTTAAACGGCACGCTTGGCTCCGAAACGCGGGCTTCAAGCCGGAAACCAAAGCTGCTCTTATTAACAAACCTATGGAAGAGTTGAATCTCTTTGGTAAAGCAGTCGACAAGGCTCTGGAGACTGCCAATAAAACGAACATGAGACCCTTAAGTCCCTGCAACAGATCACACAAAAACCCTCCCCCCAGAGAGGAAGTGGTTCCCGCCGGTCCTTTCGAGGCCAATCCCGTTCCGCCCAAAACATCTACAACACGGGAAACAACTGGAACTCAAGTCAAGCATCCAGCACCCCCGCCAACTATCCACTTAGCAGTGTGCGACGCGGGAAGGGCAGAGGCCCCAACTCCAGGAGTACTGCAGCCTCTGGTCAGAAATCAACTACGGATCCAGGTCCCCTCCCATGTCACCCCGCTCGGGGGCGCTTAACATCTTTCCTTTCAGCATGGGAGGGGATTACATCAGACCAGTGGGTTCTAAAAACAGTCGCCCACGGGTACTGCGTGGAATTCACCCAGCCTCCACAGTTCAGACCGCCCAAGACAAGACGCCTGACGCCAGATCATCTGAGAATCCTGAAGCAAGAGGTGGAAGCACTTCTGGAAAAGGACGCCATAGAAGCCGTCCCTATTCGTCAGCTAAACGAGGGTATTTACTCAGTGTACTTCTTGCACCCAAAAACAACCTCACCATGCGCCCTGTACTAGACTTGCGCCCAGTAAACAAATTTGTCAAACCTCATTTCGTATGGTAACTCTGCAGGAAGTAATTCCACTGTTGAAATATGGGGATTGCATGGCAACATTGGACATGAAAGATGCATACTTTCATATTTCAATGTTGCCGGCGCACAGAAAATACCTAAGGCTCATGATAGAGGACAAGCACTACCAGTTCAAAGTACTCCCCTTCGGCATTGCCTCAGCGCCAACGGTGTTTACAAAAGTCCTGCAGTGGGAGCAGCACACCTGCGCAAACTATCCATCCCGGTCTACCCTTACCTCGACGACTGGCTCATAACAGGGGACTCTTACGAGACATGCCTAAGAAATATGCAGAAGACAATAGACCTCCTATTCAGTCTAGAATTCTCCATCAACGAGAAGAAATCCAGCTTAGACCCGAGTCAAGCCAAACAATTCCTAGGTGCTCTGATTCAGACAAAGGAGGGCCTCGTCTTCCCCTCCAACGATTAGAACATGCTTTCTCGGATCCCTAATATGTAGCCAATCGGGAAGTGACGGTACGCAAAGCTATGCGCTTGCTAGGTATGATGGCGTCATGAATTTATTTAGTTCCCCACACACGGCTGCGCATGCGTCCCGTGCAAGAGTGGCTCAACAGCCAGTGGTGTCAGGCTAGCGGACAATGCGAAGATCTGGTAGTTGTCTCGCCAGCCCTCGTTCTCTCTCTGCAGTGGTGGTCGAGGGAAAACCTCTTGAAGGGGAAGACCTTCACCACCCCCGCAGTGGAAGCCACTCTCACGCCAGACTCATCTCTCACGGGGCGGGGGCTCACCAACTTCAGCAGACAGCGCATGGAGTGTGGTCCCCACAAGTAGCATCCAACCATATAAATCTGTTAGAGCTATTAGCAGTATTCAAGGCACTAAAGGCCTTTCAGACTCAACGACAAGGGAAGAAAGTTCTGGTCCTGACAGGCAGCACCACAGCCATGTACTACCTGAACAAACAAGGGGATACACACTCTCCAGGGCTATCCAAGCTGTCCCAAAACATGTGGATGTGGACTCTCAAACACAAGATGTTCATGTTGTCCCAACACGTTCTAAGGGGAACTCAATCTTCTGGCGGACGTGCTCAGCAGAGATTTCCCACTGCCCTTAGAATACGAACGGCGTCTACTACAAGATATCGTCTTCATCTTCTTCGGAGAATCGGGCTTCTCAGAGATAGATCTGTACGCTACTCAGAAGAACGCCCAATGCCAAGACTATGCCTCCAGGTATCTCCAGAACCTCTCCAAGGGGAACAGACTCTGGATAGCATGGTCAGGGAAATTTGTCTACACTTTTCCCCCGACTCCCCTTCTCAACAACCAGTTACCATGATACTGGTGGCCCCCATGTGGGCCCGCCAACCCTGGTTCGCTCATCTAATGGAGATGTCCCTCTACCCCCCTGTAAAACTACTCTGCCCGTAATACATGTTGTCTCCGGACAAGGCGGCGGGAGGGGCGGAGGGGTGGGAGACCCTACACCCATGCCCACAAACTCTGAAATAAGCGGCCTGGCTCCTGAGGTCATAGAGTTTGGACACCTTCAGCTCCCTCATAGATGTATGGACATACTCAGGGAAGCTAGGAAACCTAACACACGCTATTGCTATTCCAGTAAATGGAAACGCTTTGTCATCTGGTGTAATACCAAGGGTGTCAATCCCATCGATTGTTCACCTACACACATTGTGCTGTACCTAACCCAGGACTCAGGACTGGTCTTCAAATCCCTAAAGGTTCATCTAGCTGATCTCTCAGCCTACACTACACCACAACAGAAAGTGTTGTGGTGGAAAATACCGATTATTAAGGCTTTTATGGAAGGGGTTAAGAGAATCCATCCCCCATTTCTCACTCAGCTCCTGGATGGGATCTAAATGTGGTTTTAACCAGACTCATGGGATCTCCCTTTGAGCCAATGCATAAAGCAATTTTAAAATACCTTACTTACAAGATGGCCTTCCTAGTGGTTATCACTTCTATTAGAAGTGTTGGCGAACTACAGGCCCTTTCAGTTCTAGACCCTTTTGTTACGGTCTACATGGATAAGGTGGTTCTGCGCACTCATCCCAGATTTGCACCTAAATTCATCTCGAAGTTCCATGTGAACCAATCGATCAAACTACCCACTTTCTTCCAGAATCCCACTAGCATGGCCGTAAAAAGCCTACTCACACTAGATGTGGGCAGGGCAGTCTTGTTTTACCTGGAAAGAACGAAACCACTGAGGAAGACAAACCAGTTTTTCGTTTCAGTGGCAGCTGGTAGAGAAGGGGATCCTGTCTCTAAATCAGCTATCTCAAAGTGGATTGTCAAATGCATCACACAGTGTTATACTCTTGCTAAGAGAGAACTGCCCTTCAAGCCTAGAGCACACTGTTCTCGGGGCACTGGGGTTTCCATAGCATTCATTGCAACTGTCCCCCTCGAGTCCATTTGCAAAGCGGCAACCGGGAGTTCTGTACACACTTTTACAAAACACTATTGCCTAGACATTCTAGATCTGATTCTCAGGTGGGACAAGCAGTATTAAGACATCTTTTCTCTACTGTTCCTTCTCATAACCCACCTCTAACTCCGGGTACTGCTCGCTAGTCTATGCACAGCATGTGATTCTAAGCAGATTAACAAGCATCAGAAGACAAGCATTACTCACTGTAATAGCATTTCTGATGATTGTATCTGCTTAGATTCACATGTGCCCTCCCTGCCTCCCCGCTCGGGGTGGAAGGAACATAGATGTCTTACTACTTTCTCTCTTCATGTACTCACTCACAATAGCCTGGGGTTCCCTCATGGCAGAAAAAATACAATCGGAGGGACCTCGGCGCGTGAGGGATTTTGGGTACACTACACGTCACAATAGGGATGGTGTTACACACACGCCTATGACGATGTCCCCTTTCGTTCCCCGGAAGACAAGATGCAATACTCTACGGTTACCACTGGATGTCCGACCATATGCACAGCATGTGAATCTAAGCAGAAACAATCATCAGAAATGTCCTGGGAGGATAGCTCAGCGGCAGCGTGCGCGTCTTGGAAGCAAGACGACAAGGAGCAACAACAGGTTCGATCCCCGGGTCCGCGCTTAGAAACCTTTGGGTGTTTAAGCGCGTTATAAATACGTAACTAAGTAAAAAAAAACACACAATTACGCAACTAAGAAAAACAAAAAAGACAATTCCTGTAACAGCGCCTCGATGCCTGCGGGCTGTGTGAGCGCTTTATAAATGTGAAATAAATAAAGAAATGCTATTACGGTGAGTAATGCAGATTTAAGAGTGTCTCAGAAGACAAGAAGCGAGGGAGGAGTCCAAAACTCTGCAGCCCTTTGTCTTCCACCTTACCTGAAAGGAACCCAGTCTCAGTGGCTGGCTGTCCTGACTGAACAGCCAGACCGCCCCTTTCTGTAAAATGCAGGGAGAGATTGCAGATGTTGTGCTGTAGTTCCTGATAAATCCTCCAAACCTGGAAGCTGCTGACAAGTCGACCACTAAAGCTGAAACCAAAGAGGAAGACGAAGAAAGGATGTCTGTAGCGATTTCCAGCGACTGGATAGCCTGATATGTAACCGGAGCCTGATGCAACCCTTCCTTCCAATCGACCTAGGGGCCCGAACATGACGACTCCTACCCAGAGGCTGGTGAGATCCACTAGTCTCAAGAAGACCTGCGTTTTGAGCCATCCCACAACATGCTGCGACCTTGCTGGCAAGTATTGGGGTATTCCAATACCCTAATACCATGGCACTCAAACCATTGTGCGGTGCATGTTCTTCCGAAGTCAGAATCTATCCAAAACTTTGGTGGCCTCCTCCTGGCTCTTCAGAGACAATTCAAATCCCGGAAGTCCCCTCCACACAGTGCAGGACCGAGAGAGTGAAGAGAATCCGACCGCTGATATTCATTATTCATCTGGCTGCTGTAAAAAGGCACCAAATTCACAGAGCCACGGGAATCCATGAAGAAACCTTTGCTGGATGACTCCTCTGATGACTGCTGCTGCAAGTTCCCATCCAGTGTCCAGTTCTTTCTTCTCCAGACCAAGAATCCAGGGACGGGGTCCTGTGCTGCTGCATCCAGAAGGCATCCAGAAAATATTAATTACAGCAATTTTGGAATGTGCATGGTCCGATCATTATATGGTTATCTTTACATGCCATACTGTCAATAGACAAATACAGCATCCCACGAAAATTAAACCCATAGGAACTTGGCATAACAGAAAGTCAGTAACTAGTGAGGCCTTTAAGGACAAGGTCTATCCCCTTTTGCCCTCCCTATATCGGCATACTCCCCTAGACACCTTTACTCAGGCCTTTAGTAAGGCAACAAATCAAGCCTTTGATGAATTGGCTCCACTTAAACTAAAAAAAAAGTAACAAATCTACAACTCTGAATAAGTGGTTTTCTAGTGGCATTCTTGAAGCCAGAAGAGCGAAGCGCAAAGCTGAGCGTCTCTGGAGAAAAGAACAATCTGTGCCATCACTAGCGCTCTACAAGCAAGCTGTTAAAGCTTATAAATTGCTTATTTTTCAATCCAAATCAGAACACTTTAATGCGAGGATTCAACAAGCCAAATCACAATTGAAAGACATTTTCTCAATCCTCAAAGAACTGAAAGATCCTCCAGTTTCACACCCTGCTCAAGAGAGTGATAAGTGGTGTCAAGATATCCATAAAAGTTTCTTTGAAAAAACCTGTAAACATCAACAAGCTATTGAAGCACAGAAAAAACAGTTTTCTGAGCATAAGGATATCCTCCCCTTAAAATGGACTATTGAGAGTGACCCATGGGACCGCCACTCGGATCTCTTCTCCTTTGAAAAAGTCACTGTTGTAGAGGTTCTGGAGGTCATCCACAAATTAAGGCCATCTTCTTGTCAGGGGGACATCTTCCCCGTAAATCTATTTAAAGAGTATGCAGATACCCTAGTACCCTTGGTAGTACAATTTGTTAACCAATCCTTTGAAGAAGTTTATGTTCCTGCAGACCTTAAGGAAATCTGAATTACGCCTCTTCTAAAAAAGGAAAAATGTAGATCCATCCATACCGGGCAATTTTAGGCCTATAACCAAGGTGCCTTTTTTGCTCAAAATCATCGATAGGATTGCTTATCTACAGTACCAAAAGTTTGTAGATACAAATGAAATACTGGCAAATCAGCAATCCGGATTTAGGGCCAAACACGGAACCGAGACTGCGCTCCTGGATCTCCAGGCCAACATCGCTAGTATTATTTAAAAAGGAAATCCTGCCCTACTTATGCTACTCGATCTCTCCTCAGCGTTTGATCTCATAGATCACAATCTTCTGGCCGAGAGATTGAGAACAACGGGCAAATGCTTTCCGTTAGCCATAAATTGGTTTAAATCGTTCCTTGTCCCAAGAATGGCCGCTGTTGTGAAGGGTAACTTCAGCTCTCTGAAAACATTGTTGATTTGTGGCGTCCCGCGGGGTTCGTGCTTATTACTGTTATTATTTAATATTTTTTCAAAACTCTTATGCGACATGCTTAAAAATATGGGTGTCCAGTTTACAAACTACGCTGATGACACACCCAGTTGGTTTTTAAAGTGTCAGGCTCTTATGAAAAGGATGTGCAAAGAGTAAATTAAGTGTTCAATGCTATACAAAAATGGATGGCAAATAACTCTCTTGCACTCAATGAGGCAAAAACTGAATTCTTGGCACACCTCAGAAAATAGGAAGGTTAAACCAACAATACAAAAGCTTCATTGAGGTTTTGGAGCATGTTAAGACCGTGGGTATTTTTATGAACTCGCACCTCTCGTACAAAAGACATGTCTCTCACCTAAAATCAACATGCGCGTTTTACACTAATCTTATTTGGCAAATCCGACCATACTTATCCGAGTAAAACCTACCGTTGATTGCAGGAGCCATAATTAACTCAAAATTAGATTACTGCAACAGTCTTTTAATGGGCACGTCTAAAGGTAACATCACAAAATTGCAGACCATACAAAATGGTGCGGTTAGGGCCGTTTTTGGATTTAATCGACAGGAAGAAATCTCTGCAGTCAGAAAACAACTTCACTGGCTACCTGTCCAACAGCGAATACAATTCAAATGCTCGGTCATGATCTATAAGTGCCTGGCTGGCTCTGCCCCAAGCTATCTTGCAGAGATTAACCAAGGATCCCATTCGAAAAAATCGCTGATCTAACGGAAAACATAACCTACAACAACCACGTAAAATCTTGGCAAGGGTAGGTGGCACTAATTTTATTCACTGGGCTCCTACGATTTGGAATTCTATGCCCTCTTTGATTAAAAACAGTGTCTCTTACCACATTTAACAAACTACTCCAGACACATCTGTTTGACGAAGGAGAAACTTAATAACACTGGTTGCTTCTTTTTTGAGATATTTGTTCTGTGTTGTGTTTTCCCTGTGAGCGCCTTGAGGCCCATGGGCGATAGGGCGGAATATAAAAACTGTAATAGATAGAGAGATCCTCTCCGAAGCTCTTCTTTTCTCCTAAGGTACTGTGGGGACTTGGGTAATACTTACCTTAAGTCTGGTGTGCATCCTGTGAAGCTGAGTGGGTGATTTGTGTGGTTGGGAGTTTGCCCAAACCACTTGTCCAGGCCTAATGCTGGAACGCATATAGGGAGCCTTCTTAGAAGTCCCTGAACACTTTAACACACTCTGAAAGTGAATACTTACTTGTTTAAGAAGATCTCCTATGGAACTTTGAATTTCCTGCAACTAAAACCTATCTTAACCTGCTTACAGCTGGCACCTACACCACTAGGGTCCTTGAGAAACCTGGGGGTATCCTCCTGAGTAGCCCTTGAGAATCCCTTATTCAGGTGGCCAGGGAAGGGCTGGTGCTCTCAGATCCCAACCCTGGGGGTGGACGAGCGAGGGAGGATCACTTGGGTAGGGGAGCCGGGGTTATGCTCGGGGGACTACCCCAGGTGAGATGCGGTATTCCATTGGGGAAAAGGACAAAGAGGACGAAGTCCTTTAGGCCTTAATAGGTTATTCCAAATTAAACCCCTTTCCCGACAGTCGTTGTCACTTATCAGAATCCAACCACCCATCTGTGTCTGTGAAACCAATTAGGAACCTGAGCAACTTTACTGTGGGCAACTACATCTCCCAGAGTCCCTATTTTCCGGTTACCTACTGGAGTACTCCCAGTCATTCTTCTACCTGTCCCTCTGATTATCATTTTCCGAACTCCCAGTCGACTGGGACAACACACTATAGTTCCCACAATCCCTCCTACTCATTTCACAAACCCTAC
The DNA here is from genome assembly GCF_040938575.1 of Ambystoma mexicanum. Taxonomy (NCBI): domain Eukaryota; kingdom Metazoa; phylum Chordata; class Amphibia; order Caudata; family Ambystomatidae; genus Ambystoma; species Ambystoma mexicanum. The sequence continues at coordinate 990,963,739 of NC_090941.1, forward strand.
AAAACCTACCCTTCTGAACTCGCCACAACCCCTAGGACGAGGTATATGCCACTTATTCCCCAGCAGGATATTTAGAAACTCTGCCCATCCCCCTTTTCCTACACAAACACTTTCTCACACCATGACAGACAATGGACTAACAACAAATCTGTTTACCTGACATGTCCCAACACAAGGGTCAGGCAGACTCTGGCAAGTGCCAATAATTCCACACACCTAACAGCCCTTTCTCTTGCCCACAGGGATAAAAGGCAGAGCACAAAAGCACACTCCGAGCAAGGCCGAACACACAAGGAAGCAGCTATTCCGGACTGGCTGTTCAAACGGAGGAGAAAGGCGGTGAGACCTGAAAGGACGACAGGGAGGGAATTGCTCTTGCCCTTTTCAACTCAGAGCTGCAAAGCCTCCGAAAGGGAAATCATAAGACCGGGAAGTCCAGCTAACGTGTGGAGTCACTGCTGTCAATGGTACACAGGGCCCTCTCGCACTGATAGCCAAAGCAGGGAGAAGGGATTGCCGCTGTGGTGCCGCCATTGAACTCTGAGACAAGAAACTCCAACAGTTCAGCACAACCAGTGAGTTAGAGAGGACTGATAATAAACCAAACTGTGCTGGGCCCAAGGTTGCAGGTGGCAACATTATTGAACAAAGAACTTGTGACAAAGGACTTGTGTATTTGAACTTTTAAAGAAACCCAAGTGAAGGTTAAGATACAGAGTGGTCTGGTGTCCCATTGGCGCTCATTCGAAGGACTCTGACTGGTCCCCTTTGTTGAAACTACAAGTACCAGGAGGCCATAGGAGAGGCTGGCTTGAGGATTCAGGGGGTCATACAAGGGTTGAGTCAAACCCCTTGTACAATCTGAAGCATTGCAATAAGGATAGGAAAGCCTAACTGGGGGCTGAGATCTGGACTTAGGAAAAAGGAAGAACCTAAGGGGTCTAAAGGAACTGCCCTGTGAATTGTGGCAAGTGTGAACCTGACGGAGGGATGCCAGGAGAAAGCTAGGGGAAGGGAACCCCCGCTTTCCAAGAAAGTTGTGAAATTGTGAATTGTGGCAAGTGTGAACCCGACTGAGGGATGCCAAGAGAAAGCTTGGATAAGGGAACTCCTGCTCTCTAATAAGGTTGTGAAATTGTGAACTAAGGCAAATGTGAACCCAACGGAGGGATGCCAAGAGAAAGCTAGGGCAAGGGAACCCCGCTTTTCGATGAAATGAGCAAATCATGAACTGTAATAAAAAATCATGAACAGTGTTAGAATGGCTATGTGAACCCGACGGAGGGATGCCAAAGGGGAAAGCTAACGAGTGTGAAGTCTGCATTGTGATAAAGCAAAGTGAACTGCGTATTTGGCAAACGTGAACCCAGCTGAGGGGATGCCTGCGAATTGGGGTGAAGCATAATACCCCTGTGAACATTGTGTCGACAAGAGTGAACCTGGCTGAGGCTTGTCCACAGTGAATGGTTGTTTGAAAAGACATTGAGACTCTGGAATGTTATATTGTGAATGAAAGGCTGTAGTGAACCCGATGGAGGGAAGCCCACGAGGCGAAGAGTAATCGCCCCATGAAGATTTATTGAAGGAACTTTTGTTTTTGTTGATTGTAACACATCAGGTCCGCTGAGGCAAGAGACTTTGTCTGAAAGAGTCTTGGCCACAGAAGGCCCTGATATTTTGGAAGCAAACTGTAACCTCATGGTGGCGAGGCTCAGGAGTGTGCTGTGCTTAAGAGCCCTGCCTTGTGCCATGTTAAAAACGTGGGGAAGGAGACCCCAGTTACACCATCCTGACTTATCATTTCGAGAACACATCTTTCTTTTCTTGTGAACACTGTCCGATACTATTTTGGAGCATAGCAGTAAGGATTGGCAATAGTTTTATTTTCTTTTTTTAGTATAGGTCCTTTTTATTTGACTATACTCCACTTGGACTGTATTATTATTATTTGATGGTCGCAGTTTGCTCCCATCTTGGATTTAGGTGTAGATTAGGCGTTTTTTCTCACCCATTTATACGGTTTAATAAACACACTTGAACTGTGATAATTTGTGCCGGTCTTTACAGTTGCCACATGAGGTCCTTACAGGTCCCTCTTCTGCCTCTAAGAGAACTCATGTACTAGAATTGGGAAGGACTGGATAAGAAAAGGCTTCTGCCTTGAAAAGTATACCCGGGGGAAATGTACTTACTGAAACAATTAGTGTGGTAACTCTATCTCTGTGAAAGAAGAAGTTACAAAGTGTCCTTAAGTTACACTTACCTTAAAGTTGCAGTGTGCCCTCTAAAATGTATATACGTTGCTTTTACTTACTTTGAATGGTGTTTCCCCCTTCTATAAAGTAATAAGTGTTGGTACAGTTCTATCATTGCTTACCTGAATGAGTATAAAAGCTTACCAATAGGGGTTACCTACTGTTTTGCTTTCACAAAGTGCCTGGATTACACAGAACTCTTAGCTGTTTTCTCCCTTAGTGCACTGAATGAAAACCTTGGACGCTGGAGAGCATTTTTCACACGGACACCCAATTGCACTGTTAAATGTCTCTTTGCGGCCTCTTTATTCATACCATCGACAAAAACAAATGAATTTAAATGCAGCGAAAAGTACTAAATGGGTAAATGAATGTTATACATGCAAAGAATAAAAGTCTAAATAAAATACATCTCCATTGACACAGCAGCACAAAACATACTCTTCTCGCCAGAAGTCCCTGCAAAGACCAGAAACCCTCAAGGATAGAGATGTCGGAATCAACGGCCCTGGATCGATGCCTCCATCCTCCAAGAGAAGCTTTCTACTTGACCGCCACGGTGCCCCTCATTTTAAGCCCTCACAATCGCGGGGTGGCACTCCAGATTCTTCTGGCTCTCAAAGTTTCTACCCGTTGGCAGCTCTCATGGACCCCGACCGAAGTGAACCATGGTAACTTTCAAGGAGCAGAGCTGTTCCCTCTCTCAAGAGACCATGAAAACAATTCCATAACTCACACTCAGTTTCGACAATGTCCATGGTAACGTCATCAGGTACCAGCCGGCACCTGCTTAACCTAGCCTCTTTGCACACAGTGTCTTTGGATGAGCAGTGCAAACTAACATAAGCAATGAATAACCTTGAAAACATGTTTACCTGTGGAATAGTAGGAGCAATGCTAAAAATATGTTTATTCACTGAATAGTTCACATCAAGTGAAGATTCCACTGATGCCTGTAGGAAATATCCACTATGGCTTTGAGTGCTCCAGAATGCATTGCACACAAGCGCCATGTTTTAGTCCAAAGCATTACAATCAACCCTTGGACATTTGACTTGCATAACTCAGTGGCACCAAAGTCTGGTTTTGAACCAGACGAAATATCCTAGCTACATTAGGGATACACTGAATGCAACAAAAGCAAAAAGTTGTAATCGCAGCAATTACACAAATGCAAGCAAAGGCATAACCCAGAGTTCCTCCAACATCTGGAATCTAAGAAAACAACAAGTCCCCCCAATTCCCGGTGAGGTATTGCGTTACCTGTTTCATTAAGTCTTTCAAATCTTGGATATGATTTTCAATAGACTGGGAATGGTCACTCAAATTAAAACAGCACATGCCTTCAACGGTGTTATGACCCAGGTTATAATTTAACAGCAAGTAATAAATGGCAGCTCCATTCTGCAAGGCTGCTTTTCTTGTGGTTTGGCGAGAAACAGCTCCTCTAATGCTTGGGAAGTATGATTGAGTCCTTTCACTATCAAACATTCTAACTTAATTAAAGATTTTTAGCCCCCAGCAGCTAATCCCCAAATTCCCACCAATGAAAATGCAAGAGCCAAAACCTCGGATTCTGATCACAAGTGTACATTTGAGTCACAATATGGGGATAACCATACAGATTCAAAAGTTGATCTTCTCATTCCATGTAATGCTGGTTGCAAAGAAAACCTCACTAATCCAAGCTGTGTTAGAGCACATAGATATATTTTCGGAATATAAGTATATGTAGTGTTGCCACACGGAAAAAAGCCCCCCTGTCGGAAGTTTCACATAGTTTAAATGACTAGCATCCACGACTGTATAATTACACAACATTGGGCCTCATTACAAGGTTGGCGGTCCGGTAATAACGATATTGGTAAGGGAATACCGACATCGTTTACCGGATGGGTGCATTACGCCCCGCGATGCCGGTGCTATTGGCATCTTCAGGGACCCATAATGACCGGATAGCACCTACCCGGAATGGGCGCGGGCACGCGACTGCCGTGCCAGTAACACTGGCATGCCGTAAGTAAATGCACATTACGAGGTTCACGGACATGCATTTACCGGCATCCAGATGCCAGTAAGAACGGGTACCAAGATGCTGTTAACACTGGCATAGCTGGGCAGCCGTTAATAGCAATCTGCTGTGTTGAAACCTGGCACAGATGCACACAATCAGCACAGGTGGAGGCAATGGAGTCTGGCACAGCACAAAAGGAGCACACCCACACACCACACCCCTTCCAAAGACAAAATGCATTAGCAGTTGCAATACTGGGGCTGGAGGACATGCCTGCACTGCTACTACTCCAGTAGGCAATGCAGCAGAGGCGCAGGAGGAGAAGGAGGGTGAGACGGGGCAGAACAGGCAGTTGTACCCCGCAGGCAGCCACCAATACCTCGCCTAAGGGCCAGTCCATTTGACATAACCCCTGCACAGATGCACACTCTACACCGCCTGGACAGGGACACCATATGCACAATAGTGGAACTCATCCATGACGACCTGGTAAGCCGCATCAACATCCGGACAGGCATCCCCCACCCTTTGCTGAATGTAGTGTCTGTGCTGCACCTCCTTGCCACAGGCACCTACCAGCACACTGTGGGGCAGCTGCATGGCATCTCACAACCATGTATCTCCCGTGTGCTCAACCACGTGCTAGATGCCCTCCTGAAACATGGAAGGGACCACATATATTTACCACGGACTGTGGAGGAGGTGAATGACACCAAAATAGCATTCTATGCACTGGCAGGCATGCCTAATGTAATTGGTGCCATCGACTGCACCCATGTGGAGCTGGTAGTCCAGCATACCGAGGAGGTAGTGTGCCGCTACAGGAAGCTCTACCATTCCCTGAATGTCCAGATGGTGTGCGATGCAAGGCAATTAATCACGCATTGCTGTGCAAGATTCCCGGGATCAACACATGATGCCATGGTGCTGCGCAACTCAAAGTTTCCCTGCTACATGGCACGACGCGCTGCACAACATACCTGGCTGCTGGTTAAGTCCAACAGTAGGGCAATGAGGGGCGTTGCCTGGGGGGGACCACAAGCATAGGTGTCATGATACCTACCCCCGGGGAACCAGACCAGGTCCAGCAACCCCGGAAGCAGGCATCAAGTTATTTTGAGCAAGCCCAAAAACCCCTGCTAGGGGCTGTTTGGGTGCGGTCCTGGCGCCTATGCTGCCAGGCTCATATGGAGAGTCAGTCCTAGTGCCATAGGCGCCAGGCTCATAGAGTAGAACTTACCTGATGCAGACCATGCTGCAAGCTTACCTGGTGCAGACCATGCTGCAGAGCTCCAAGCCAAATGAGGCTTGGAAGGGACTATTTTACCTAGGGACTATTTTTTTACTCGGGTGGGGCTGGGGAGGAATACTTACCTGGGACATCCAGCAGCGTAACGCTCACCGTGTCTGCAAGCCTGCATCCAGTCTTCTGCCACGCCCGCCTCGAGTCTGCAGCTCCTAGAAAAAGGGAGGAACAGAAGGAGAAAAGATTAGAATAAGAGAAAACCTTCGATCCTTACCTGAATTCCGGATCCACCGCGCCGGATCCGCCACATTCTGGCACCTAAGGGGAACACAAGAACAGCAAAGGTGAGCCAAGGACATTGAGGCAATAGTAACTACCCCCATAGACTTACCTGATTACCGCCGGGGGTACTATTCCTCTTCACGGGTCGGCGCAGTCTCCATTGCATCCTCACCGTACCCCGGCCCCTTAGGGGAACAAAAGGACAACAAGGTGAGACAACGGGACAAATAAGGGGAACTCTTCTCACCGCAATAGACTTACCTAATTTTACCGCCGGAGGCATAATTCCCCGAACTTCATATTTTCTCTCCACACCTGAAGAAGGGAACAAGCAACAGGTTACATTCTGGCCTTATTTTATTGAACTGTGTAGGATAAGCCAAATCCTTACCTGAACTTTGTCAGCTACCACGAGGAACTCTTCGCTGGGGTCAAGCTGCAAACTGCAAGAAATCGGACAAGAGTGAAAGTCAGACATGTGAACTCGTACGAACTACATACTTTTCGGAGTTAATATTGTTCTGGAACTCACCAATTCCTTCGAGCCAGTGAAGCAACTGGTTAACAACGCGCCCCTGCGCTCAATGCAGGATGGAGAGCTCATCTTTTCAAACCATCAGGTGAGACTATAAGAGGGGACATCAAAGGTGATCTGTGGGGAGAACAGCGGGGGTGGGGGGGATTTACGCTCAACTCCCTGGGTGGTTAATTCCCTTTCTCCATTGCAGAAGAATATTCCTACGGGCCAAGCAAACAAAGCTAGGTGGGTCAGTCCAGTCCGTCATCTCGGCCCTACGCGTCACATTGGTGGAGCCGCAGCTGTCCAGTTCAGATCAACGCCTCTGTGGGAGACAGGTGAGTGTAACAATAGGCAACCTATCTGCTTACCATACTTTTTTGCATGTCAGCAAACAAGGACAATACAATTTGACATACAAGTCGCCCTAGATTGTCTCTTTCTCTGCAGGCAGATTTACAGTGCAAGTGGTGCAAATGCAAACCTAAGGTTACTCTAACAGACCCAATGCTAATACAAATGATGTGGGTGACGTCAGATTCATGACAAAAATCTATCAGCGAGTCCACATTTATTACATAGACAGAAATGGTCTGTTCGAAAGAAGTAGACACGTGAAAAGAACATACCTACATATATCTTTGATTGTATGTATTCTGTTGTTTTCTCATTCTGTAGGTATAAACAAACAGCTGACAGATATATACCCATACAGAACAACCTAATACCGGGATTTTTCCCTCCATCAAGTCATCGTCCGCTTACATATAGTGGAGGTGAGTCTTGACACATAACAACAAACGGAGAATGTTGTTGGTTTTATACATTGAATGTTTCTTTAAATAAATTGAGATGACAGGCATGAACTGATTATAGATACTAATTAGTTTATCTATATCCATTTCTCTAGAGATTAAGAGGCTCACCCATCTTATCAAGAGGCAACTCACAGTGAACAGTTGCATTTACGTCCTGATGAAGGTTGGCTAGAATATTGAGGCGAGGAAGCCCCTGCCTAATAAACTACAACCGAAACACGTGTAGCCAAGCAACCTCCTGTAATAACAGAGGGCCACATATAAAAACACATGAGTGTTGGACTTCATTTTTCAAAAATTGATGTTTATGTTTGGGGACAATCACTACCCTTCTTCAAAATTGATAATAGGAAGATGGTATGCATGAGTTAGGTATGAATGATGTATGATGGAAAAAGTTGTATACAGGTTGAGCCTTTGTAATACATGTAAGAATTACCAGCAAGTATTCATTGCTAATGTTATGTAAAATAAATATTATATTTTGCTAAGATTTTGGAAAACTGAATTAGATTCCTGTCATCTCCATTCTATTGGTCCATATTCTGCTTTTGTGTATGCAGATGTGGCATGCCTACACAGCTATGCGTAAATGCAAGCAACAAACACAGCGCACACCCCAGCACATGCACCTTGCACAACATCGGACATAATGAACCACCACGGATACCAAGATGCACCACCCTGCAGGCACAATGCCTGGAATACATGAGCGGCGCAAAGTCCATCACGGGACATGCAGCCATGCCTGGTGCAAATCCAACTACCACACATGGAATCCTCTGTCACTGCACCCAACCCACAGGTACACCGCAGACAGGTATACCGGCCCAGGCATCTCTAAGGAACACTTACAATTGCAATGGTGCAAGCAAGGAAACAGATGTAGTCACCGATCAGTCACCACCACTAACATATGAGTGAGTGGTGCAGGACCCATCCACAGTACCTCTGCTCCGCCATGCCAGTACACACCCAGCCCCCTCACAGAAATGTTTGCCGTCACTGGCGGACCATACCACCCTTGCCATTGGCCCTTGATCATATGGGGGAAGGCAGTGATGGACAAGCACATGGTGACATCAAGTAGCCGTGAACAGGATTAGCAGACCACAGTGTATCATGAGGCACATCAGGCAAACATGTCATGATGCATCCCACATGTATAGTACACATTTCAAATGCATCACACCCATCAGATGTCAGTCAGCAGATGGTCATAATCAACTCATTTGAGTGAGTGCCTCACCTGATGGAAAGCTCCCTTAGACGTGAATGGCACACATACCCCCCCAAGCATGGGTCATCCCTAAGTGCACTTACCTGGGTCTCACTATGAGGAAATGTCAAGTGCAGTCATGATGAATTTGTGGCATGTGACCATGAACACTGTACAGGCATTGCACGCACACATGGAAGGACAACAATGTTCACAAATACACTTTCCATTGCTCCTGTGCAGGTGATGCCGGGTATCCCCTAAAGCCGTGGCTCCTGACCCCCATCAGGCAACCAGTCAACAGGCACGAAGAGGACTACAACCGTGCACATGCACGCACTCGTGTTACGATTGAGCAGACCTTTGGCCTGTTGAAGGCCCGTTTCCGCTACCTCAGCAGGTCGGGTGGGCCACTCATATACAGGCCTGAGAAGGTGGGCAAGATAGTTTTGGCATCTGCCATGCTGCACAACATATGGATCCAGCACAACGTACCCCTGCCCCCTGACACGGACCAGATTCCACCAGATGAAGAGGAGTATGATGGTGGAGAAGATGTATATTGACCACGGCACAATGTGAATGAAGGACGTGTAGTACGCCAAACTTTGATTGCACATTACTTTTGATGGACTGGGTTAGACAAGGCACTTGGAATGGAGGACACTGAGCACTGTTAAGAAATAAATTGACACACACTCAAAAAGCAATGTCCAGTCATGTGTTTTTCTTATGCACACCAGGTGTATGAAATGACTCATAACTATGTACGGTGAACAGGAACCCCTCAATGTGCAACAAGCCCCCTCCCCCCAACATCCCCACACACCCACACTCCCTGCACCCATTTGAAGTTCAACTGTGTCAGGCTACTGATGCCCCCTTGTGGGTATTGACCTGCGCACCGGGCTCCTCTGAGTGGAACGTGCCGGTGTTGAGCTGGTAGACACGGTAGACAGCACGGGTAACTGTCTGGGTGTTCTCATGCATGGCCCGGCATGTTGCTTCCCCTCTGCATGTAATTGCTTAACCATGTCCTGCATGGACTGCTGGCGCTCCTCCATGAGGCTCAGCCACCCCTCAAGGTCCCATATGGCTGGTCCAGCTGGTGGTTGCACGGGAGGTGGTGGGTGACCTTCTTCCAGGGCTGCTCTCATTTACGGTCATCTCCTCCGCAGAACTTTGTCCACCAGATCCATGTCCCATAGAGTACTGTGGTGTGTGCAGCATGGTGGGTGTGTGTTGCATGTCCTCCAACATGCAGTAGCCTGCTGTGTTCGCCTCATCCTGTTCCTCGTCCTCCTCCGCATGAGGTGTTGGGCAGATTTTGCCGCCTCACCCATGTCACCCTGGGCCGTTGACTGTGGCCCCTCGACATCACTGGCCGCTGGTGATGCATCCTCCTCCACAAGAGGTGTCTGCTGAGGGGCCGGCGTTTTCTTGGCTGTGACCTTTGGGGCTGGTGTGGCTTTTGGCATGCGTGCCTTGATGGCACCAATGTGTCTGGGCTGGGGCTCCTGACTATGTGTCGGAGCTAGCTGCTCCTCTGGGTCTCCAGTCTGTGCACCCTGTTGGCTGGTGGGCTGTGGGGCTGTGGTTTGAGAGCTGTGGTTTTCCTTGGGCAAGCCCTTGACGTCGAGGGCCTGGTGGCATCATCGTCTACTCTGCTCATGTGTGCAGGTGTTTTTTTGGTAGGTGGTGTGTGTTTGCACGCTGTCTGATTCTGTGCCTGTGGGGGATGGAGAGGCAGGGCATCAGTCATGGGTGAACGTACATCCTACATACATCGATGTTAGTACATTTCGAGTCATGTGCATGTTGGAGGGGTGGCCATGGTGCTCAGAGGAGTTGGGTGTGGGGGGTGTATTGTTTGGGCATCCTTCTGGTGCAGCCATGATGTCCATGGTGTCTGTTTGGTGGCCTACAGGTGTGTTGTGGCTTACGTGCTGGTGCCATGTGCTGTTTGGTTGTGTCTCAAGTGTGCAATCGATAGTGGAGATGTGTGCACCATGCATTGAGATGGCACATTGGTGAGGCCTGCATGTCGACGGTGATGTATATGTGTGTGTGCATGCTGATGTTGCTTGTGTCTGCAATTGTGGACTCATGTTGTTTGTGTCAGTGGGGTTTGTAGTGTGTTTTTGTGGCAGAGATGTAGCGTTTGTGTTAGGGCTGACTTTAGTTGGGAGGTGATGGGCCATTTATCTGCTCTCATCTACTTGCAAATTGGACTCCACCATTATACTTGGGGGGGTATTAGGTCTGTGTGGTGACTTTTGTATTATTCTAAGGGTCATTCACCGTCATTGTCCGATGAAGGGACTCCCATCTCCGAATGCCCAACTCCCTCCATGGCCTCCATGTCGATTACTGTGCAAGCTTTATGGGTGATGTTTCTCCACCACCTGTTGCCTGGGCCTGGCTGTGGTTTGCTGACAAGATGTTCGTACATGCAGCCACAGATCGTCCCACCGTTTTCTGCAATCTTTCACACTGCGAGGGGTTGTCCCACCACGGAGACCTTCAGGGCCACCTCCTCCCAGATGTTTTTCTTCCTTATTTGGGCAGCACAGCACAGGTCTGGACAGAACACCACATCTGCATGCTCGACCAGGGTGTCTGCAAGCATGTTTAGCTCCTCATCGCTAAAACGGGGCTTACGCAGCCTACGTGTGCCTTTACGAGTAGCCTGAGACAGCTTCTTGCTGGTATGGTACACAGTTTGCAAATCCACGTCCTGTAGGCAGAGGATTGAAATGGATGGTGTTTTTCAAGCTGGCCGCCGTAGCATTTCCCGTTCTGGCGCAATGACATTGCTTCCGGTATCGGCACTTCCGGTGCCGGTATGTACGGTACCGGTATCAATGGTACCGTTCTGTACGGCATCTAGGATGCCAGAGCCCATGTCTGCAGCATGGATGATGCCACTATCAGGGGTTTGGTATGCACGTGCACGCTGACTCGGAATCAACTGTTGATTCCGGCAGCAGTGCAACACGGACACGGTTGCACCGGCATGCCGGTAATTTACAATTTTTACCGGCCAACTCGTAATGAGTCCCATTGTATTATTTACATTGGTGCATGTGCTTGGAGCTCGTGAACACAACTGCTTCTCAAACACAGTTTGGTTTTTCTCTTTAGTTACGCTCAGCTGTTAACATTTGCCAACCTTTTGTTTCACAGCTCATACGATAGCAAACATCGCCTTGGGTGACATTGTAAGTCACTATCTGAGTAAGGTTTCTTAATTTTTGGTCTGTTTCCTGACATAACCAGCAATACTTGTAGACGGACATCGGAATCCTCCACCAAAGAATCATTATGCATAACTCCAAAAATGTGTCTCAAAATTAAAGCAGGCGTTGGCACCGCTACCAGACATGCGGTCAGCAAGTCTACTGAACAGAAATGTGAAATGTTCAAAGGCGTCTGTGCAAGATATGCCCACATGTTCTCCATTTAGGCAATCATCAGGAAATACTTCTGCCGTGCTAAAGACCTTTCTCGTACAGCCGGCGTCATTGTTTCTTGAGCTTGTACCTGGCGTGTTCTTCATGCTTTGCGAATCCTGTTCTTTGTAGCTGGTGTTTCGGCATCGGGCGGCTTCGGACATCATTCTTCAGCATTGCCAGACTCAAATTGATTGGCTGCGCAGATACGACACCTCGTGTTTGCTGCAGTGTACCGCTTGCCCCTCCCAAAAGGGGTCCACTTAGTATCACAATTACACCAGCCAGACACAGGTTCTACAAGGCAAACCCAGAAAAGACATATCAGTGTTGATAACCACTCTTAAGTAGCATTTGTCTGCTGGCACATAGTCCCATTTCGTTTTGCCATGCTCCATTACCAAAACTACTTGGTCCTTGCCGGACGCTATGTCTGCTGGAATGGGCAGGCTACTTGGTTGCTCTACCCACACCTTTGCACCTGACACCATGCTGTCTGATGAGCCAAAACCACTGTCCCTTCGAGTAGTTAACACTGTAGGGGGCTCGCCCGTTCTGATCATGGACAATTTAACAGGTATAAGAATCAATTGTGCTATCCTGTCTCCCTCATGAATAAGCAGTGCTTGGTCTCTGCTGTTCATCAAAATAACCTTCATTTCTTTTTGGTAATCCGCATCTATTACTCCTCTCAGTACATGGATGCCCTTTAATGCTAATCCAGATCTGGGGGCATCAATTCCATGTGTTCTGGTGGAATCTTTACTCCAAACCCAGTTTCAATCACTTCCATACCTCTGGGTTCTAACCTGATTTCTTTGTGAGAATGCAAGTCAACCCTGGCAGATTCTGGGGTTGCGCGGTATGGAGCGAAAACACCTAGCATTATTTCCCAGTACAAAATAAAGCCTCTACAACTGAATTCGGTTGCATTTGCCAGGCAGGTGTAAACATGCACATTAATGGTGTTTCATTGTCAGTCAAGTGTCTATTATTCAAAATGTGCACAGCATCAAACACATGATCACGCCAGCCTACCAGGCTGCCATTGCCCGATTTGCGCAATAGTTATTTCAACAAACCATTCATGGGTTCAATCAAACCCGCCGCTTGGGGGTGATACAGTACATGCATACTGACAGGATTAACTGATTGGCACAGGGCCGATATAATTGATTTGGCAGATTTTACCCGGCAACTTACCTCTTCGTAAAGTGCCCTGGACAGTGTGAGGGATGGGTCTATGCTGCTGATGTTGACACACCGGACAGTGTAAGATTATTGTTTTCACTACTTCTAAACGGATACTTATCCCCCAAGTGTATGCCCACCTGCAAGTAGCCTTCTCTCCCATGTGCCCACATTTCTGGTGTGCCCACTTTGCCAAACCCTCGAAATGGGTCTCCAGATCCTCTGTGTCTACAAAGGAAATCTTGGTGTGTTTGTCTGCAACAGAATTGAACCAATGTTCCAATGAGTCAGTAGTACAATGTGCATCCACATGATACGCTGTTACCTCACTTTGTGATAGCATTTCCCAGATATCTTGCAACAGTTCCTTTCCCCACAATTCTTTTGAATGAATTTCCCACCCATTACTTTGCCATGTTGGCAGCCACATAGCTAGCCTTTTAGCCACTGACCATGAATCTCTGTACAAATGACATTGACCAGGTATTTCTTGTTTCAAAGCTTGATAAACTGCATAAAGTTCTGCAAATTGGCTGCTCTTCCCTTTACCTGAGGTTGTTAGGTTCTTGTTTGTCTTGGGATTATATCGCACAGCTTTCCAGTAGCGCTCAGTTCTGTAAGGAAGGCAACGTATCAACAGTAAGACAGCCACAAGGGACCACAGTTCAAGGGTGTTTATTTAACTTTCACAAGGGTGAGACAAATGCCTATCTAAACCTAAATCTATGGATGGGAGCAAGCTATGGTCATCAAATAATAACAATGCAGTCCTAGTGGAGTCTTGTCAAATTAAAAGGGCCTATACTAAAAAACCTATTGTCAATCCTTACTACTAATTTACAAATAATGCGGGGTGATCATGAAAAAGAAAAGTGCTCACAAAATTATAAGTCGGGATGTTCGGGCCGTTGGCCTCCCCATGGGACAAGACTATTCACTCGAGCAACGCACACACCCTGGCTTCTGCGGCACAAGGATACAGTTCTATTTTCACAGTTCAAGTCCTTCTGTGTCCTAGTCTGTTTACTTATTCCCAGTCTCTTGACTCATAGGGTCTGGTATACAAAAACAACATGAACACGTTCTTTTCCTTTTAACACAATATTCAATTTGAGTGTCCACCCTAGATTCCCCTCAGCAGGGCTCAGATCCCTTTCAAAACAAAAGTTCCATGTTGGACCCCCTATTGGGTACCAACATGGAACTTTCAAACAAAAGTTTAAATAATTCCTTCTCGGGTGACTCACAGTTCACCCCGGATCCCCTCAGCCGAGCTCAGATCTCTTTCTTTCACTCGATGAGTCTCCCTCATCAGGGCTCAGACCAATTGTTGTGTACTTTAAACTGTCAAAGACTTTCGAATGAGCACAGGATTTAGCTTGATCCGTTGCATGACCACTTCGGACTTTCTCACACCCCGCATCAGTTGTATACCTAACAGAGACTTTCGAATGCGCACCCACGTGGTGCCAGACCACTCTGTGTATGGTATCTTTTCTTGGCCTTCCAAAGTTCAATTATAAAGTTCAACTACTTCTTTTGGTTTCCACTTATATCTGCGTCGCTCTTTGCAAACGCCTCACACACTGTTCTCTTTGTACAATGTTGAACAATGGTTCAAAACACAAGCTGGTTTGGTATCTGTCTCTCCGACTCACCGGCTGTGGTGTCTTTTCTAATGCTGCTTTGTTGTAGGAGCTAAGGACAGTACCACAATGGCAATCGCTCCTGCCCGCCTTGGTTATCGACGCAGGAGAGGCCCGGGTACCTCCAACACACTGTGCAGGTTTAATCAGCCTTAGTTCCTGGTCTTCGGTTTCTTACTTTCCAAGGCTCATGAAAATAACGGTCTTTAGAGGTCACGGGTACTTCCCTCCTTGTGACTCTCTCTGGTCTCGCCATCTTTTTTCTTATATTAAACTGCCATCTTGGAACTGCTGTTTCCTCATGTGGTTTGGCTCGCTCAGAGTGTGTTTTCGTGCTCCGCCATTTATCCGCGTGGGGAAGTGTGATGGAAGTCAGCTGTGAAGTAATAATCCGTAATTGCCTGAGCTTGGCTGTCCATGGTGTTTGGACATGTCAGGTATACGGCTTTGGTGTTTGTCCGTTGTCGCTCACAGTGGACTGTCTATGAGAAAGTGTTTGTGTCGTAGAAGGTGGGGGGTTGAAT
This sequence comes from Ambystoma mexicanum, assembly GCF_040938575.1. Taxonomy (NCBI): domain Eukaryota; kingdom Metazoa; phylum Chordata; class Amphibia; order Caudata; family Ambystomatidae; genus Ambystoma; species Ambystoma mexicanum. The sequence continues at coordinate 990,978,903 of NC_090941.1, forward strand.
TCCTAGGTATTCTATCTGGTAGGATGGGGAAAAGGTGTTATTGGGAAGGGGATACCGCGTCTCATCCTCTGGTGTCCCACTTCCACTCCCTGAGGATCCCTGATCCAGGTGATCCTCCCGCACTGGTCCACCCCCAGGAACTGGATCCAAAAGCGATGGCTGTATCCTGGCCACCTGGATGACAGATCCCCGGGGACTAGCGGCTGAGACACCTTCTGGTTTCTCACAGTTCCTATATAGCGAGCAGAGCCGTCAGTGAACCAGGCATGTTCTGTCTGTTCCACTGTCATATCCCCATAAGGGATAAGGTACTCCCCATTTTACTGGAGACTCATGCACTTCTGTCACATCCTGCAGTGTATAGACTACAGGTGGTACCCTAGCCACTTGCTCATGTAGTTTTGTAACCCCACCCTTTCCTATGTTGCTCTATCCTGGAAATACCATTTGCACCTGATTATACTGGCTTCTTGGGCAGTGTCCTATCCTGTGTGTTTTAGGAGAACTTAAAACCCATTGCATAGTCAGGATTTCGGGCCTGATCCGTACATCATGACCCACTGTTATTCTTTCAGTCTCAAGAGCCCAATAACATGCTAGCAATTGCTTCTCAAACAGAGTGTATCTATCACCAACCTCTGGACATTTGCAACTCCAAAATCCCAAGGGAACCCATTTTCTGTCTTTTGCAACAAGCCCCAGTTAGCATAATTGTCTTGTACCGACACATTTAATTCCACTTCTCCTGACTTCAAAGGCCACAAATCAAGCACACGCTGCATAGTGTCTTTTGCCAAATCAAACGCTCTCTGTTGTTCCTCTCCCTACTCAAACTCATACTTCTTTCGTGTCACTTTGTAGAGTGGAGCCAATATCTGCCCTAAATATTGTATTTACTGTCTCCCAACCCCAAACAACCCTATAAACTGCTGAGCTTGTATCTTGTTCACAGGAGTGGCACTCAAGTATCTTTTGCTGATCTTTCGGCACCATCTCTCGATGCCCTTTATGCCAGTGTGTTTTGTTAGGGTGAATCTACCACCCTTCCTTCATCTTCCCATCAATGATTACTTCCAACTGATTTTGCACACTTCACGCATCTTTACCCTGAATCAAAATGTCATCAATGTAATACGAAAGTTGTATTTCAGGTTTACACGGTATCTTGTGCAAATGTTCTGCCACCAGCCTGTGACAAATTGTTTGGCTATGCAAGAACCCCATAGGCAACCTTGTGAAGGAATACTGCTGCCCATTCCAAGGAAATGAAAACATTTCCTGGCGCTCCTCAGCAATTGGCACAGAGAAAAAAAGCATTTGTTGAATCTAACGCAGCATACCAGGTTACATCAAACTTTTGTATGTTCTCAATCAAGGTGCCGGTATAAGGGACTACAGTGTGAGTGTATTTGTTCAATTCTCTATAATCCACAGCCATTCTCCAACTCCCATCCCCCTTTTTCACAGGACAGACCAGGTTATTCCAAGGTGTAGTAGCTGGACGTAATACTCCTGCTTCTACATATTCCTTAATCTTGTCTGAAATGTTCTTATGGGCTCCGGGAATGCAGTATTGTTTCATACACGCTTCATGGCCAAAGGTACGTGTACCAGGGGCATTTTAAATTTGCCTACAATAACTGGTGTACAGGGTAATGTGTTCACTCCAAACTGATTAGTTTTACCACCCAGTCCTAAGGTCAACCCCTCCAGAATGTCAAAACCAATTATATACTCGGGTATTGGGACAATCAACACTTGATATTTCTGCTTTGGCAAGTTACCTATCTTCATTTCCACTCCTGTCTGTTCTTCTGGTGTCTCCTTTCCCCCCAGTCCTGTAATGGTAAAGTGTCGACCTTTAAACCTGGAAGGATTTCCATGAATCAATGAGGAAGCCCCGGTATCTATTAATGCTCGGACCTCTTGTGTGTTTCCATGCTTCCAGAATATCTGAACATTAATATGACGTTGTCTGTCAACTTCTATACGTGCTGACGCTGCCAGGGCTTGGCCATCATCCTAGTCAAATTTAGAGTGAGTGTATGCAGACTCAGACTGTAACATTTTTAGAAAAAATTTTGCAAAACAAATACAACCTTTCAATTTGAAAATTATTCAATTTTGCAATAGATTAAAACAAAATTAAAAACCAGGAAATCACACAGCATAAATCAAAATTCATACAATATATATATGGATAATGATTTACATCATAAAGGATAAGTGATGAACTTTCTGCAAAGAAGAAATACATAATAAAATTCTATTTTACAATTCATTGACATAACCCGAATAATGAAAAAAATATTTTTGCTAATACACACAATGTCTGCTTTAAAGGGAAAAGAAGAAAAACAAAAAATCAAGCAAAAAGCACTTGACTCATCTGATTTAACAGATAGATTATGGATACCTACTATACTAATTCCATCGTACATCATAATTTGAGCCAAAAATGTGTGAATGGTCCCATTGCATTGCATAACATTTTCCTTGAATATAGGGAATATTATTAACAGATCTCAATTATCTAACACGCAAGGAAACTTTAATCAGAACTGAAGCCATATTACGTACAAGTGTGAAAGTTCAGGTTTTAAGATTTTTCAAAATAAGAATTTCCATAGAGTATCTGAGTCTGTAATGTTAAAAACTTCAGTGTTTTTTAGAAATAGGCTGATTAGCTGGGAGCATTCTGTCAAAAGATGCTTTACTAATTCTGATTGGCCTTTAAGCTGGCAAAATTGACATACATCATCTGCTTGGGATATCATTTTACTTCGAATGGATTGTGTCCTCCCACATATTCCTCATCTGTGATATACGTCTCTCTTCAGCTTTGCTGTTTCCTAAAAAAAATGTCAGCAGTGGGCGGTGTGCACGAGGCCACGGCGTTGATGTCCCTCGACGGCCTCCGTAGGGTGTTGACGTCACCAGCAGTATAAGTAGCTTGTGCTGCCCCCGTTAGCTTCAGTTCCGTTTTTCCGATAGCTTTGCATTTGAGTTAACTGCGCGCTTCGTGTTTTCCGCAGGAAAATGTCATCATCTTCGATGCATTCCACTCCGAAGATAGGGTTAAAAAAATATGTCAACTGCGGCTCTGAGATGTCGATAACAGAACCCCACCACGTCTGCCTGTGGTGTTTAGGTTTGGACCATCGAACCAGTGACTGTGGCTCCTGCCAGTCGATGACAGAGAAAGCTCTTTGTGAACGTAAGAGTAAATTGGTGGAGGGGCAGTAAGCGTCGAAGGCCTCTTCGAAGGCCATCTCAAAAATACATAAGAGTCGAAAGACTCAGACCGACATAAACATTCAAAAAGATTGCGTTCTAGGAGTAGAACTAGATGGTCGTCATCTTCTTCATCTAAGAAAACGAGGAGGAGACATAGATCTCTCTCTTCTTTGTCGGATACATCTACCGAAATGGTGCGATGTCCGACTAAGTCAGATTCCCCTAGAAAATGGGAGGAGTTTAGAGCACAAATGATAAAAGTCTTTGAGAATGCGACCCGCGCCCCTCAAAGAAACCTTGTAAGACCCAGACCCTGGTCACTCCCTTGGACGACGCAGGAGAGTCAGAAACTACTGTGGTTAAGACCAGTAGTAAAGTCGAGTCTCGACATTCTCAACCCGACGGTAAAACATCGAAGGTTATTAGACAGTCGAGTGAGTCTCCGACACCAGCTAAGAAGCTTAAAACGTCGAAGCTGTCGACGACTTCATCGACGCCATCGGCGCCAATTGCTTCGACGCCGAAACCAAAGGAGACATCGGCTCCGTTATCGAACGCGTCGTCGACGTCTTCGAAGACGCCTTCGACTTCCTCGAGGCAGATCGTAGAACAAGAAAAAAGGTATACACCTTTGCCTAAATCAGACTTCTTCAAATCTATGTCTTCTATTTTTGAAGAGGTTACCTCACGGGAGGATATTTCTCCAAGGTAAAGTATGGTACTAGAGATGTACCAGAGGAGTTGATTGACCCTGAGTCAAGAATGAGAGATCAGTCTGACACCTTTCACTCTGCCAGTGGTCTTGACACGTCATCAAAGTTAGATTTTGCTAAGCCTGACCCTGCAGAACATGCAGATTCAGGGTACAGGAACCTGATGAACAGGGTTGTTGAGTATATGGGGTGGGGTACAACTTTTATTCACGATGGCATGACTGATATCCTGGACGCTGTTCTTCCCTTCCACAAGGCTCTCCAAAGAACAGTAGCAGCAAACTGGGAGGCTCCTGAGTCTAGCTCTATCAACAAGAATTTTCCCAGGAAGTACAGACCAGCCAGTTGTGATCCGGTCTATCTTAGTAAGCGCCCCACTCCTCAGAGTCTAGTGGTCCAGGCAGCAATCTCCAGAAGGCAATCAGCCTACCCGTCTATCGCTCCGGATAGAGGGGACAAAAAAGTGGATGCTTGGGCTTGTAAGATTTTCACATCGGGCAGTATAGCCCTCAAGTCTGCTAATGTTACTTGTACCCTGGCCAGGTACACCCATACCCTGGGGGACTGTGTTAAGATGGCGGCTGATCATATTCCAGAAGGCGACCAAAAGGAAGGCTTTCTGAATATTGTGAAAGATGGCACGGAGCCTATGGGAGAGTGTCTCCAATCAGGATTGGATGCTGCTGACAGTATCAGCATATCCATGGCTGCAAACCACAGTACTGCGCAGATTTGCGTGGTTGAGGAAGTCAGGGTTTGTACCGGACGTGCAGGCTAGACTTCTCAACTTGCCTTTCAACGGCACAAGGTTGTTTGGCAGAAAAGTAGACGAAAGCTTAGAGAAACTGCAGACCTCCAAATCGGCGGCTAAGTCCCTTAGCGCTTCTATAAAATAACCTCAAAAACCTTATTCGGGCTCATCTTTCTGGAGAGGTCGTTCTTTTCGATACTGCTCATCTTTCGGTAGAGGAAAAGGACAGGCCGTGCAGCTGCCTCCAAGTCACTTTGAGGCCTTGTCACACAAGACCCCGGTAGGAGGCAGAATCTCTCAGCATTTGAACGAATGGCGGGGCATTACTTCAGATGCTTGGGCACTGGAAACAGTAGCTCAAGGTTACTGCCTTCCTTTCCTAAAAAGGCCCCAGGACCATCCGACGGGAGCCAACTCTGTAAAAATTCCAGATCTGCTCCTTCTGCAGGAGAGATTTTCCTTGCTGGAGAAAGGTGCAATAGAGCTTGCACCTGTAGCAGAGTGGAACAAGGGCTGGTACTCGCCTTACTTTATCATCCCAAAGAAGGACGGAGGATTGAGGCGTATCTTGGACTTAAGAAACAAGTTCCTCAGGAAGGACAAATTCAAGATGGTTACCCCTTCTCAGATCCTTCAGGCTCTCCAACTCCAAGACTGGTTGATATGACTGGACCTTCAGGATGCTTACTTTCATGTGCTAATCCATCTCAAGCACAGAAAGTACCTGAGGTTCACGGTTGGCGGTTCTCACTATCAGTTTTGAGTTCTGCCATTCGGGCTGACCTCCACCCGAGAGTTTTCACCAAGCTGATGGCAGTTGTGGCAGCAACATCTCAGGAGGGGGGGGATTCACGTCTACCCCTATCTGGACGATTGTTTGATAAGAGCTCGTTCCCCTGAAAAAGCTCAGGAACATCTGGCAATCACCTGCCTCTCCCTACACAAGCTGGGCTTCTCCCTCAATTAAAAGAAGTCCCATATTATACCATTCCAAAGACTCCAATTTATCGGAGCAGTCCCGTATACTTCCTCAGGCGAAGCCTCGCCTCCCGAGGTGAGAGCACTCCACATTCGGCAGATGGTAACAAAATTCCGGAATGCCCAGCGTCTACGGGCCTATGCTTTTTCTGAGGTTGCTCGGTCTCATGGCATTCTGCATTTTTCTGCTCCCAGAGGCTCGACTGAAGATGAGATCTCTTCAATGGGTCCTCAGAACTCAGTGGTCCCAATTCTCGGGAAGTATGTTGGATCTTTTGCAGGTCCCAAGCACAGTTGTTCGGGATCTACTATGGTGGGCTTGCAACGACAATATCCTCAAGGGAGAGTCTTTTTGGCAACCATGGCTGGAAATAACAGTAGTGACGGATGCCTCACTTACGGGCTGGGGAGCCCACACCAAAGATCTGACAATCAGCGGTCATTGATCTCCAACAGAGTCCAAACTACACATCAACATTTTGGAGCTGAGGGCAATCAGACTACCGCTGAAGGCCTTCCTGCCCTCTGTACGGGGAAAGAATGTCCTGATAATGACGGACACCACAGTGGCTTTGTACTACCTCAACAAGAGAGGATGCGTAAGGTTACTACCACTGTGCAGAGAGGCAATGCAGCTCTGGGTCTGGGCAATACAAGAAGGAATCTCTCGGTCTGCAGTTCACCTAGCCGGAGAGCAGAACACAGCGGCAGATGCTCTTAGCAGGTAGAACACAGTCTCCTATGAGTGGGAATTAGCCGAGGAAGTCCTTCAAGAGATCTTCGCCCCTTTGGGGAACCTCTCAAGTGGATCTGTTCACCACCATTGTCAATGGAAGTGCGTTCAGTATTGCTCATGGGACTTTCCCCTGAGAGGGGCTCTAGGGGACGCGTTCGTGGTGGACTGGGAGTTTCCTCCAGTCCCCATGATTCCTCACGTAATCAGGAGGTTGAGAAAGTTTGGGAAACACATGATCCTAATTGCCCCAAATTGGGCCAGGAGGACGTGGTACCCGGACCTTCTGGACATGCCCATCTGCCCTCCAATATGTCGTCCACAAAGAGAGGATCTTCTCTCTCAAGATGAAGGTCGGATTCTCCATCCAGAGGTCAAGACACTCAACCTTCACGCATGGTTTCTGAGAGGTTGAAATATAAGGATTTGGCCCTCCTGGACGACGTAATGGAGATTTTGCTTTCGGCTACAAGGCCAGCAACTAAATCCTTGTACCGGTGTCGTTGGAATACATTCAGTAACTGGTGCAAAGACAAGAATGTGGGCCCTTTTCAATGTGGCACTCCTATGGTGTTGTCTTTTTTGTTACGTTTAGCCAATCTGGGGCTCCAGATGGGAACAATAAAAGGATACTTAGCGGCGCTTTCTATTTTTAAACACTCCTCGGAAGAGATTTCCTATTTCAAGATTCCTTTGATTATACAGTTTTTGAAGGGGCTCACCAATGTGTACCCTCCAGTACCATTGCAGCTCCCAGCTTGGGACTTGAATCTGATGTCAAAATTCTTAACTTGTGTACCCTTTGAGCCTTTACACTCCTGTCCTTTAAGGCTTTTGACACTTAAGATGGTCTTTCTTGTGTCTTTAACCTCAGCCCGCAGGGTTAGCGAGTTATAGGCTCTCTCATGCAAACCTCCCTACACTACTTTTCACAAGGACAAAGTTGTTCTTAGAGTGAGACCTTTGTTCTTACCAAAAGTTGTTTCTGACTTTCATTTGTCACAGAAGATAACACTGCCAACTTTTTAACCTCCTCCTCATTTGGGTGAGGAAGGGGAGAGGTTACATAGACTAGACCCAAAAAAGTTCAGAGTTTTTATATATTGTATACAAGGGCTCCTGGAAAAACCCTATTCTGCCCAGTCCGTAGAATTGGCTGAAACACCTTGGTGTAGATGACATTTTCTTTGTAAACCAGTGTCACATGTTTTTCCACTGTTTATGTAGTGACCAAATCTGTATATTTGTTTCTTGATTTGTGTATATGTATCAACCCCTGTCGATAGTTCCATACTTATCGACAGCAGCAACAGCATTATGTTACGTGTATAATTGTACGTGCAAGGATTTACATGTGTCCTATTTCATGTTTTTGTGCAAATTGATTTGCTTTACTTTGTAAACAGATGATGTTCAACCTAGAAACTACGAGTAACTGAATATTTTCATTTATGAATAGAAGTACTTTAAAACAACGAGAAGTGGTGCTTTCTTTCATTGCTAGATGAAAATGGTGAATGAGCAGTGAGGGGATTGAGCACTTAACCCTTTCATTTTGTTTTTCTCAATTAAGTTTTATATATCCAGAATGGCAAAATTATGCCAAGATGACCAACTTTTTGTAGGTTATACTGGACACAAATTGGGATTAGCGGTGACAAAACAAACAATATCCCGCTGGATTACTTTGACTATAATGGAGTGTTATAGACTAGCTGGGAAAGACACACCGGGTGTACTTCCTGCCCTTGCCGACTAGGGGTATGGCTACTTCCGCAGCTCTGAAGAGGGGAGTCCCTATAATTGACATTTGTTCAGCCGCGACATGGTCATCAATACATACTTTTGTTAGGCATTACTGTCTTGATGTCTCTTCTTCCCATGAAGGATTATTTGCAAAAGCTGTACTTCGTTTCATCCATGATAAGGTTAATTAGTACTCCCACCTCCTACATTTTCACTGCTATGGGAGCCTATCATAGATGAGGAATACGTGGGAGGACACAATCCATTCGAAGAACAAGTTACTTACCAACTGTAGCGTTCTTTCGACTGGATATTCCTCCCACATATTCTGCATCGCCCCTCCCATCCTATCCCACTGTACAATTTACGTAATTTACATCTTGCGTTTCACTAAGAGCTCACAGTCTGGGGCACGCCTGGATGTTCCTCGAGTTATACTACGAAAAAACAGAACTGAACCTAACAGGCGCAGCACGAGCTACTCATACTGCTGGTGACATCGACACCCTACGGAGGCCGCCAAGGGACATTGATGCCGCGGCCTCGTGCACAGCACCCTCTGCTGAATTTTTTTTCTCAGAAACAGTGAAGCTGAAGAGAGATGTATATCATAGATGAGGAATACGTGGGAGGAACATCCAGTCAAAAGAACGTTACAGTTGGTAAGTAACTTTTTTGTCTAGGTAATAGTTGTTTCGTCGGCCACAAATTCAGACTAAGGCACAAAAGTGCATGTCTATGTACAGTGGAAGGAAATTTTACTAGATACTTTTCAGGGTTTCCAAATCATGTGAGTAAACGGATTATTAATAAAATGTTTATACTTCCCACAAGATTCTCTCGTGTTTACCCAATCCTTCATCCAGATTTGATTTTTTGCCTTTGTGGGATTGGAGATTAATTGATATTGATATTTTATTTCTATCGCGCTCGTACACTAGTGTTTCAGAGCGCGACAAAGCAAGGGAGGGGAACAGGGGAGAACAAAACAACGATCTTACTAGGCCCAGTGACACTGAGGACGCGCAAGTGCATGGGAGAGGAGGAGGAGAAAAGTGCATGTAAGGGGGGAGAAGTGGAAAGTGCGGAGCAAAGGAGAAACAGATAAATAATAAATACATTATAAAGGCAACAAACAGTGGTAGTGCAGCCAGCAAGTGGCAAGTGCTGGGTTTAAGGCAGCAGACAGGATCGGTCTGATAAGTGCAGGAAGAAAAAGGGGGGACTGTATGGGTACAGATACAGACCCCAGTGCAAGGGGTGGCCTGCAGGCAGTGCAGGGGGTGGCAGGGTGAGCAGGTACCTGGGCCCGGAGGACAGAGGGTGGCCAGGTGCACACAGTGCCAAGAGAGAACAGATCAGCAGGGGAGAGCGGAGAGGGGGTTCGAAGGCAGAAGCAAAGAGGAAGATCTTGAGGTGCATCCGAAACCGGAGATGGTTCTCCTCAAGTTTTAGAGTGGCAGGGAGGCTGTTCCCGAGCGAGGCCCCAGCCGAAGACCGAGATATAACCCTAGGTCGTTTCTTTGAAAAACAGCTGGCCCTGAGGGAGTTAGAGGTAGAGGAGCAAAGAGCTCGAGAGGGGAGGTATTTGCGGAGGGATAGCTGAAGGTATTTTGGATCCAGGCCCCAGAAAACCTTGTGGACAATGCCGCAGGTTTTGAATGTAATCCTTGCATCCACTGGGAGCCAATGGAGAGATTTCAGAGGTGGAGAGATACGATCCCAGGGCTTGAGGCCAAGGACAAGTCTCACAGTCCTGTTCTGGATTAGTTGCAGAGAATGGAGAGTAGAGGCAGGTAGATTTAGAAAGAGGCTGTTAAACTAATCCAACCTAGAGAGAACCAGAGCTTGGGAGACCATGAGTTTCTGGGACAAAAGGCAAAGTACCTCGGAGGAGGTACAGTAGGAAGTTTTACTTTTTAGAGACATCAGAGATGTGGGCGGAGAAGGAAAGTGTGGAGTCTAAGATGACCCTGAGGTTCTTAGCCTCTCAGGTGGGGCTAGGAGGAGGGCCAAGGGGGCCGGCCAGAGAGTGAGGGGAAAGGATGGTGAAGGTGTGCCGATGAGGATGATCTCCGTCTTGCTGGCACTCAGACAAAGATCATTGGCGGCACACCAATCTTGAATGGCAGTTATGCAATCAGAGATGAGAGAGGGAGAGGAGGAGGCCGAGAGCAACCTGAAAATTAGTTGAGTGTTGTCAGTGTAGCACTGGAAATTTGAGCAAAAAATGTCAATGCAGTGGGCGAGAGTTGCCAGGTATTGGTTGAAAAGCCAGGGCGAGAGGTTATGATGCCTTCAAATTTCCTTACAACATCTGCAATAAAGAAGTTGAACAGGGCTGCAGCTAGTATGCAGCCCAGTTTCAACCCTCTATATGTTGGAATGATGGCAGACATTTCTACACTCGTAGTAAGCCTCACTTGTATTGTTGTGTTAGAATGTAAAAATCCTATTGGAAGCATAATTGACATGGGGCAATTTGCTTCTCTGAGTTTTTGCATTAAGATACCTCTAGAGATTGAATCAAAAGCTGCGCGAACATCTATAAATGCCATGTACATCTGATGATGCATAGAATGTGCGTGAGATTTTATGGCGTTAATCACAAGGAGATTTATTACAGTGCCCAGACCAGGCATAAAGCCCATCTGAAATGGGTTTCTTATATTGTTTTTGTCCAGCCAGGTGTTTAGGTTCTGCAATATGAAAAGGGCAAATATTTTCCCTGGCACATCCAAAAGGGCAATAGGCCTATAATTAGAAGTGGAACCATAATGGAGGGATCACTCCTGTGGTTAATATTTGATTAAAGATGTTATAGAGGATCTTTCAAGAGATATTCACGTGCCAAATCTAGAAAAACCTGGAAATGTAGCACCTCACTTCTGACAGCGATGCAAATAACCAACCCACTAACAATTTCACCCCTCAGCATACACCTCTCATACTCTAACCAAACACAACCACAACCCTTTAGCACAACAAACCGCACAAACTTCACTATACCGCAACAACAAAACAAATCGCACATAGACTTGCACATCAGCACACGACGGCTACCGACCCGAAAGCACCCCAAGCCCAGCGAACAGTGTTAACCGGGCTGAGGCTGCCAACGGCACATCACTGCTCTCTTGCACTTTTCCCGCTTGTTCCCACTAACTCACACCCCTTACCTTTTCAGAGCGCCAGGGGACCACTCTGGTGGTCATAGTGCGCATTATAAATTTCCTTTAATCAGTGCTCCAGATAAGATTTTGAGGTGGGAGTATTTTACGCATGATTTTTCAAATTAGAGCGTAAATGCAATTTCAAGAGAGTAAAAATGAATTTTCTTCTCTGCAAGAGAGTAAAACTTATCCAACACATACGTTATGGGTATGAACACATTTTAAAAGGGGGCATGCTTTATTGTGTTGCTCGCTTAGCTGTCACAGATTTGGTCTTTCAGTTGGAAATTCACCATCATGCATAAGAAGGCTATGCTGCTGACAAAAGAAATGCTACAGTGCCATCTAGTGGTGGAAAGTAAGTTTTTTAATTAATAAATCAAAGCGTACACGGGTCGCAGTACAAAATTAAATGATCCGTATTTGCCATATTTACATGCGTAAAAGGGCAAGATACGCACGTTAACTAGTAGGCTGCCTTTAACATTAAAATATGGCGGGATATTGTTTTAGCATGGAATTATGAAGGCCATCTGTACCTGCCGCCCGTGACGTACTAAGTTTGTGAATATAATAAACAGTATCTTCTTCTGTGACTATAATTTGTAAATCTGATGTTAACGGAGTTTGAAGTGGCAACAACTTATCTTTCCGCAATACATATAAACCAGAAAAATGCGTTATCCTTTGATGTTCAGTTACCGCATTTATTTGGATTGGAAGTTCTGCCAAGCCATGGTCCTGGCAAATCAATTTCCATATTTGAGCCGAGTTTTTAGACTTAATGCTGCAAAGCATTCATTCACCATCTTGCTGATAACGTCCATGCTTTTCTTGCTTTATGCCAATTTCTATAGCAAGTTTTAATCTGCCTCAAGGCAAGTTGTCTATCAACTAATGAAAGATACTGGGTATCTCATTTGGCCTTCCAGAGGGCAGCCTTCATATTCTGTACATCTTGATCAAAAGAGTGCTGATGTTTAAAAGCAGGTTTATTGGTCATGGATTTTTTCACACGAAATAGCTGCAAAGCAGTGGTGTATGGGTTTTTAGTAGAAGAAGCAATACAATCATACAATTGTAATAGCTTGGTTTCTGTCCAACTGAGTCGATTTCGGCATCCTGAAGTTGTAAGCTAATGATGCTATTTGAGTTTACTAATGGGCAAGGATTGAATTTGCCAAGACCACGATAATACCAGCATTTTGTGATCACTTTGCGGTTGCATTTGGATAGTTAACGCTTCAGCAGTAGAGAATAGATTTTGATCGACATAAATATAGTCGATAATTGCCTGCTGTTGACATCTACGCCATGTATATATTGGTCCTAATAGCTTGCCATTGCTTCTTCAAGGAGTTTTCTATCGAAGTAGTATCTTTGAAGAAGTGGAGATTAATATCACCCGCAAGAATGGTATGGCAGATGAAAGAATCCAAGGCCGCTATGTGAACGACTTCGATTAGGGCATCTAGAAATACAATTTGTCGATGTCTTTCTCGCTTCTGTAGATGTTAATAACTTTTCTCTGCCATTTAAGTTTTACCAGCTAAATGTACTATTGTACTACTATTAGGGGAGGCCCAGGCTAAAAGGTTCATGGTAGCAGGTACCTTAATCGCAATTAAGAGTCCAGCTGTAGGTCGGCCCTTACTGGGCTTTATAGCTGGACTCAATATTCTATGATTTGGCCATACTGGGGTCTCTGATAACCATGTCTCCTGAAGGAGTACAAGGTCAAATGTCTCAAGATCCTTAAATTCAGGATTCAACAGATGAAAGAGCCCTCAAGTATTTCAGCTCACCATGGATATAAAGGTATTTTTATTTTTCTATTGCTGTTATGCCTGGACTACTTGTCTTTCTACAAGATGATTCATGGAGGATTGATTCTGTGAAGTCGATTTAGGATCAAAAACTGAGCATGTAATGTGCAAATAATCCATCACTTGGGGCCTAGTTGTGAGTTAGGTGGTATGGCAGGCATCAAGTTTCTCTGAATCTGGAGTACACTAGACTCGAAACTAGGTTGTGTGTTGGAAGAAGTATACGCCGGTTGGGAAGCACTCATTAAAGAGTTAAGCAGCGTCATAGGGACAGAGGAGTTACTAAAAGAATCTTGGCTAAGTAAAAAGCCTAGTTCCAACAGTGCAGTTCTTGCCTGCATTAGGGCATTAAGCACCACCCCAGAGCGTGTCCAAAGTTTTACTACTGTTAAAGTCGAATGACTAAGAAATTCTACCTGATTGATATCACAAGAGACAATATCTTCTAAACTTTGGATTTTGTTAAGAATGTTTAGGACACTCTATTTAAATCATATTGCGGGTATGGGCTTGGTCTGCAATGCAGAATTAAATGATGAAAATAATTGGCAACAGGCTTAGAAGATGTGTAAGACTCATTCAAGAGTTTCAGATTTAAATCCGCTCAAAGCAAAGAATGTTTTTTAGAAGGTCGGATAATCGCATCTTTATATTTATTTTGCAGCTGCCAACAGGGAGGAAATTTCTGTAAGAGGTGAGCATCGAGCTCTCCAACATGATGATGTGCAGATGTTAAAGTTAGCTGATTAGGAGGGATTTTGCTTCTTTTAGGGGCAGCAGCCATATAAATGGCCATTGACTTTTCGATCTCCGTCCTGCATTGCTCGAAGGTAATAGGAGGATCAATTTGGGGGCAAGAAGTAATAGAGGCAGCTGATCCTGTCATGGGGTGCAGAGGCATTAAATTACTTGCAGAAGCCTGCGGGGAGGGTATTTGAGACTCAGACGTTAACTGATCATCCACTGCTGTTCGATCATCCAAAGGCTGGTAATGAAGATCGGCGGCTGATTCAGTAACGCCTTTGATTTTTCTTAGCCAATTACTTCTCGCATATTTCTTAGCAATTGCTGTCGAGGGTAGTTCAGTCCTTTTCTTGAGAAGGGCTAGTGCTCGCACAAATTGTCTCACGTTAGTTTGGGAACGTGTCACTCTAGATTTCATGTTTTTTGATTTTGTCAAGGATGATACTGGTTTACCTTTGGAACTTCTATTAGGTTTAAAGATGTTAAATTCTTGCATATCTGTACTTTCACTAATCAGTATTATAGATGTAGCTGAATTACCAATTGATTGTGTGGAATCAGGTACAGATGGAATCACACCATCAGACGACTCAGACGTTTGATTGTATGAATGAACTGACTCAGCTATCGCACTCAAAAGAAATCTCAGAGTGGCTATGGCAGGTTGCCAGACTCAAATTAGCTTTTGGCGTCAGCACATTCGGTGCTGAAATTTGGGGTACTTTAGCCATAACCTCACCTAGAATAGTAGGTCGATTTGAGCTCTGTGCAACTCACTGGCAAAGTTCAGTCAATAGCTCTTTTTGTAGAGCTACTTTGTTGTCTGTAGGTTCAAATAATTTGGCTAAGGCCATAAGAGCAATATTCATTGCCGTCAGGGTAAGGTCAGTAGAAGTATTTGTCTTATCCCCTCGCGGCAAGGATGGTGTTAAAGATGAAACTTTCAACGCTTTTCTTGGGGTAGGTTTAGTAAAGGACAATGATAAAGTAGGGGAACTGTGGACTAACTGCGTGAATAAAATAGCATATTGTGAGAGATTACAGCGAGAAGACGGGGGCAGAGAGTTCAATGATAGATTTATTGGCAAGTCTAAGTTCTCAGTATTATTCCCGTCGACCGTTAAAGACACATTATTTATAATAGAGGGCATCTGTCTTGTAGAGCAGTCCAGGTCATCAATTGCAATTACATTAGCTGGCGGAGTTGCATTTCGCCGGTTATGCAGAGGAGCGTGCGTTTCTACAGCATCAGTAGTTTTAAATAAATCACGCTCTATAGGTACACCATCTTGTTTTTTAGGTATACTAATTGCCAGTGGACCTATAGGAATATAGGAGCAATCGCATGGTGTGTGATCATACCCAGCTACAACTAATGAGTCTAGGAGATCAGGTAATTGGCTGGTCTCCTCGATCAGAGGTTCTGAGCCTACCTCAGTGCTAGGTAAAGCAATTGATGGTCCGAATAACTCTCTCATAGGAGAGGCTTGCAATGGCTTTGGTTCAAGATGATAAAAATCACATATGTCGACGGTATGAATTCTCGATACTGAAGTGGCACACGTTTGATTTACTAGCACTATTCATTAAAGGCAAAAACCTTGCCAGCTTGCGGGCCAACTGAATCGCTAGCTTCGAGATTTCCTTTTGTGGCAGCATTGTTGACTTTAATGTATTAAGTGACCCGGGCATATACTAAAGTTGGTTGTTACCGTGCGACAGAATAATCTGCGGTTCATACACAACTTGGCTTGGAAGGTAACAATTTCAAGGAAATAACAAAAGCAAAAGCAAACTCGCCCGCATAGAAAACTAACAAGACAATCTCTTTAGCACAACACTAAGTGATGCAAGAGAATCGGCTGGAGCTGGGCTGTCAGCTGCTCAGCTAAGCAGCCAAGCAGCACACTTCCAGCACACTTCTCATGCGCTCGGCCGTCAGAATATATGGAATTCTGGGAAGGTGGGCGGGCCAATAACAGTAAAGCAGTTTTTCAGTGATATTAAATCTATACATGCAAATAGAAGAGAGCACTGTTACTATCCTAAATACTTGAAGCAAACAAGAGTCTTGTTTGCTTCAAGTTTGGCAGGTCAAAGGAGCGTACCACAGGAGGATGAATAAGTCAGCACACAGAGTATCCAGCAGCCAAGCAGCACACTTGCAATGCACTTCTCATGCACGCACTTCTCTAACATTGCACTCACTGTTTTTCTCAAATCGGGATACGTTGGCTGGTACTGGGAAGAGACTCCCATAGACCCTCCTTCCGACTCCTCTTCAGGAGGAGCTGAAGGTGAAGTATCCCTTTGCGGCTTGGTCACCACCTGCCTATTAACTTGCTTTTAGCTCTCCTTCCCAGCAAGTCCTGTCTTCTTGTATAAGTCACACATGTCCCTATTACACCATCTTTCAACAATGCCAAAAACATGTCCTTTCTTGACACCTGGAAGTCTCTGCTATCTTGTCTCCTGCCCTCCGTTCTTATCGCTATGCGCCCCTCTCTATCTCTCGGTCTATCATCACCTTTGTCCCATTCACCCAGATCTGCCAGTTGCCGAATTGCATCAACCAGCTCATCAGTCGGTTTCCCAGTCATACCTACTAACAAAGTCATGATTACACTTTTATATGCAGGTGGGGACGTTCTTATAATCATATTTCTGGTTGACACAGGCAGTGATACCACCCCCATATGTGCCGGATCATCTATATGAATTGCCTCTTTCAAGGCATGCTCTCTGATTTTTTTGAACTGCCTCTTTTAATGTATACCATTTTTTTCCTCACTGGGCCAGTCAGTAGTGATGGGATATTTGCAGTTACATCCTTGGGCCGCTAAGTCTAACAACAACACCTACGTAGCCTGTCCATCCCCACCTGAAGGAGGCCCTGACTGCAATACTTCTTGTATGGTGGTGTCATTTGAAAAATGCAGAAAATGCAGCTTATCTGTGGGGTCCACCACCAAGCCTGCGGCATCCCCCAACAAACCTTTGCACCATCCAGGTGAGCAAAGGCTCCCCTGTTTTCTGTCTTAGCCAAGTAGTAATTTCACCAACCTCCTGTTGTGTGTAATCCTCTAGTGTAGTCAAATCCACAACTCCCCCTGCCGGTTATGGGGATAGGAGCCAGCCCTACGCCTTGTTAACGGTTTAGCATTTACTGTCTTTTTGTCATGTTTTGATCCAGATTTTGTGTCCACCTCTGAATTACACTCCGAGTCGGCGGAGTTTCAAATATCACCAGTCGACCCCTGCCGTGGCAATTACAGCTGCCACTTTCCGCTTATTTATGTTGCCTCACTGTTTTTTGTACTTCTGTCGGGCTACCCATATGGCTGTTCTCACAGCCACAGCTTGATATTTGTCTACCTTATCATGCGAAAGCTTCATCTGTAACTGCTGAGACGGTGAGGGCGGCCTGTCAGTGAATCTGAATAAGTGCAATTATTTGATGCAGTCTAATTCAACTCTATATAGTGTACCAGAGGCAAGCATTACTTATTGCCACACTAATATCCAAAGTACATTATTCAAGCATATAACAATATTGAGTAGTGTTTTGCAGCTTTTTGACGTCAGGAAAGTAGATCCCAATAACAAGATCTTATGGCGGACAAACAGCGCACCTGTGATGCAGAGTCCGCAGACGTTTTGGCTTTGGAAAACTTCTTCTAGGGCCAAGGTGTGGTCTCCCCTAGACGTGGGACATGTAAGGGGGTGAGTAGATTAGTAGAATAAACTAAAAGGGCTTGTAAACATAACAGTGAATAAATGTACATATGGTACACACATAGACATAACAAGTTAAAATCAGGAAGGGTTTTCACATGTCCTGTAGAACACTGACCTTGGAAGGGCAGGACCCTGGGTGGGCATTCTCTGGTTAAAAAGGAAGAAATGCAGAGGCCAGGAGATTCAGGCCCTCTTAGGTCCCAAAATGGAGAGGGCACTCTGGAAGATAGAAAGCACCAGGTGGAGTGTAAATGGGAGGTATCTGGTGAAAACTTCCCTAGTCTAACAGTAGTGAACAATGTCAGAGACGGTACCAATGAAGACATCATGACATGCGTCACCACATTTGGACCCAATACTACCAAACTCAAAAGCTTAATAATTAATTTAGAAAGAAAGACAGACATATATATCTGTATGGAAATTGTGAATACAGTTGTCGTTTTTGACTTTCTTAAATCACATGATTGCCTCACAATGTTTATGTATTTGTTTGATTGAAAAGTGATGTATACAGGGTTGATATATATCGTGAATGTAACCTTAATGGAGAATTATTAAGGTTTGTGATTATAATTTTGATTCAATTTGGTGATTAAATTTAATCGTGCTTTCGTGGAAATCTTACTTGTTTGCTGACTGTGGTCAGTTTATAATGTGCCCTGTTGTTGTCCCCCAATAGCTGGTGGACCTTCCATTTGTTGTATTTCTATATTGTTTCCTGTCTCTGGGCACAGCAATTATCTCAGATAGACCTCTCAGCTGGCTTTTGTTTTTTTCTTCTCTGAGTCTAGTCTCTGCCAAGGTCTGATTTATTGTATTTATTTATTTGTAAAGTGCATAAGCCCGAAGGCATCAGGGCACTGTTGCAAAACCAGTTACACATAAGAAATCAGCTTCATCAGGCGGTGCATTACAATGCTCTTAACACAGGCAAGTAGCTTGCGCTGTGTTTAGTAATGCAAGCCTCTCCGACCTATTACAGCCCACGCATTCGACATAGCTGACCTTATTGTCGCTAACCAATTAGATTTCCTTGCTGTTACTGAAATTTGGCTGCATGCTGCTTCTGGCCCTACTTTGTCACTAGCATTACCTATTATAATTATTCTAACTAACAACTTGGACTTCCTTGCTGTTACCGAAACCTGGTTGCATGATGCTGCAGGTCCATCTCTCACCCTAGCTATACCGGACAACTATACCATCCTCAGAGCAGATAGACCCAACGCACGAGGAGGCGGTGTAGCTATCATTTTCAAGTCCTCGCTTAATATTAGACTAGCCTCGTCTCCTCTACTTAAATCATGTGAACATCTCACATTCAAATTACAAACGTCCCCTAAGAGCACTATTACGATGCATTTAATTTACAGACCCCCGGGCCCACCAGGCTCATTTGAGGAAGACATCACCTCACTAGTTGCCGAAAGCTCCAAACTTTCAGCACAAATGATTATACTTGGAGACTTCAATCTTGGGTTTAATGACCCCCTCGACACCCCAGCCACTGCCCTGGCCACAGCTTTAGAGGAGTATGGCCTCCAACAATTCTGCTCCAAACCTACCCACTCGAAGGGTAGAATCCTCGATTGGGTAACCGCCCTTAACTGCAATATTACCATGAAGGATCCCATACAGATCGTATGGACTGATCATCATTTCCTCCCATTTGACATTAACACTAGTAACCTAGTGCACAACAAACCTGTTACTGCACCAGCCTGTCTAACTAGGAAAAAGAGTAACATCACAGCGGAAGCCTTAATACCCTTGGTGACCCCTATTCTGAACGCACTACCAGCCACAACTGACCTGAACCAACTGGTCAACGTCTATAATGATTCCATGGCCAAAGCAGTTGACACTATTGCCCCACTAAAAATGCGCAAAGGGAAACCAAAAGCGCACCTGAATACATGGTACACCCCAGAACTTAAACTCCTCCGGCAACAAAAAAGTAAACTTGAAGCACTATGGAAATCAGCGCCCTCAGCAATTAACAAAACGAATCTCACTGATATCTCCACTCTCTACAAAAATGAGATTATACGTGCAAAGAAAGAATCGCTCAACTCCAGGATCGCGCAGGCAAGTTCCAGCTCAAAGGAGCTCTTTAACATCCTAAAGGAAATAGAAAACCCCATTCCTCCCACGGATAGCTGCACTAAAGATAAACCATGGTGCACAGGGATCCAGAATGCCCTTGTTAACAAAATGTCAGGGCTCCAGTCTAAAATTGACAATAAACAACAACAACTCACTTATGATTCGACTTCCAGCCCCACCCCTTGCCCCCCTACAGCCACCAGCCCAGGGTTTACCTTCAAAAAGGTATCCATACCCGAAGTACAAAAAATTATAGCATCATTGAAACCCTCGAACTGCAAGGGGGACAGCTGTCCCGCACAAATCATAAAAGATGCTGCAAGGGATCTCTCCCCGTTCATTACAAAATTAATAAACCTGTCATTCTCTGATAACTCGGTACCCAGCAATCTGAAACAATCCTGGGTCCTACCACTATTAAAAAAAACTACCCTCGACCCAGATATACCCACGAATTACAGACCCATCACCACTGTCCCATTCTTACTAAAAATTCTTGATAGAGTGGCCTATCTACAAATCCAGGAGTACCTCGAGACTAACCATTTACTAGGAATTCGCCAGTCCGGCTTTCGTCCACTACACGGGACAGAAACGGCCCTGGTTGATCTCAAGTGCCAGATAGACGACCTCAAAGATAAAGGTAAAGCTGGCATCCTTCTTCTTCTTGACCTATCCGCTGCCTTTGATCTGGTTGATCACAAAATCCTGTGCAACCATCTGTCATCGGCAGTACACTTCTCCCACTCTGCAATTTCATGGATCCAATCCTTCCTGGACAATAGGACCATGCGGGTCTTCTCACCCCTAGCAGCTGCCGACCCTATCCCTATTACTTGTGGTGTCCCACAAGGATCTTGTGTATCACCTACTTTGTATAACATTTTTACAAAGCCCCTATTCGACAAGCTGCACCATCTGGGTGTCACCTACACTAACTACGCAGATGACACCCAGATACTCCTCACCTTATCCGGCAACTATAATTCGGACGCCATTTGGATCAATGAAGTCTTCTCCATCATTCAGGCATGGATGGCCACACATGGCCTCTGCCTGAATGATGACAAGACTGAACTGCTCCTTGTCGGCTCACCCAACACCATTCGGAAACTTAGTCCCAGCTACACTAGCTTTACCATTGATGGCAACACCATCCCTATCGCCAAGAGTGTAAAAACCCTTGGTTTTTACCTCGACACGAATACTAATCTAGCCAAACAAATTAATATGACTGCCTCAGCCACGGCCTACACGGGCAAACTAATCAGGGCCTGTAGACCGCTGATTTCCCCTAACAACTGCCTCACCCTAGCCAGAGCACTTACACAATCAAAACTAGATTACTGCAATAGTCTCTATGTAGGTGCCAACAAAACGGTAATTAATAAATTGCAAGTTCTACAAAATAATGCACTCCGTGCCGCCCTGAATATTCCCAGAAGAGAACATATTTCGGCTACCAGAATTGCATGCAAATGGCTCTCCATCCAACAAAAAATAGATCTAAAAACCATCTGCCTCACCTATAAAGCACTCAACGGCCTTGCCCCTCCCTATCTCACTAACAAATTTACACTAAGACAGAACACTAGAACCACTAGATCCTCTAATACACTACAACTGACTGTGCCCAAATTCTCCCTCAAAAGAGCTGGTGGTTCCAGCTTCCCAGCTCTGGCTTCACAACTTTGGAATACCATTCCACTGGATATCAAATCTACACCCACCTTCCAGCCTTTCAGAACTAAGGTCATCACCTGGTTACTCAACAATTAACCTACCATGATTGAATGCATACCCTCTGCAAGAATGTATTTTGCACTATGTCAGAATATTATTGTCTATGCACTAATTGCTATCTTGTCAAGTATACCTTTGCTTCATCACTGTACAATTGTGCCCTACCTTGCCTGTAACTCGAAGCTTAAGCGCCCATATACCCTTGGGTCAGGTGCGCTATACAAATTAATAAACAAACAAACAAACCTGACAACTACAACATATTAAGATTAGATAGAGAAACCTCCTGAGGTGGAGGTATTGCCTTCATTTCCAGAACTAATCGAGACTCCGAGCACTCCCACAACTCTCCTTCCCCTCTGGAGAAATCCTCACAGTCGAACTGCCACTATCACCCTCTCCCACTTTGACCTTACACCTTATAAATCGACCCCCTGGTCCGATCTCGTCCTTTGAGCAAGATATCACTTCCTTGCTCTCCTCCAACACAAAATCTAACTCACAGATCTTAATGTTAGGAGACTTCAACTTAGGTCTTATTGACATCAATGACAACAACACCTTAACTTTGGCTAATACCTTCACGGATCTAGGTTTCATACACCGGATCAACCTCCCTACCCACAACAAAGGAAGGACTTTAGATTGGCTGGCTGACCTGAACTGCGATACTAAAATTATTGCTAATGGACTATGCGCCTGGACTGACCATCACGTAATTTCATTCACCCTACCAGCCAAATCCCAAGCCACGCTGAATCCTATAGCCCCCCTACTCTGACCAGAAATAAGCGCAACAGAAAGGTGGATAGTCTACTGCCACTACTCCAACCCATTACTAACTCTACTCTCTCAAGAACAGACCCTACAGCACCTGTTGAACTATACAACAAAACTATCCACCTAGCCATCGATAAAATAGCATAAAGAAAATGCGTAAAGAAAAACCCCAATCACATCTCAATTCCTGTTTTACCCCGAATCTCAAAGCCCTACGTAATGAGAAAAGAAGGGCAGAAACCCTTTGGAAGTCTAACCGGACTGATGTAACCAGGAAAAATTGACCCTAATATCTAAAAAATACAAGGACGAAATACTCCAAACTAAAAAAGACACTTTCAATGACAGGATCAACAAAGCAAACTCTAACACTAGAGAACTCTTCATTATCCTAAAAGAGTTAGTCACCTACCCCACAAACAGAAACGTGCACCAAGGACATATCGTGGAGTATCAATATTCAAACTGTACTAGCCAACAAAATCTCAGTTCTTCAAAAGAAAGTAGAGAATAAAAAACTCAATCTTTCCAAGGACTTGCCCGTACCATTATCTCATACAACTCTGCCAAAATCCTGCAACCGTTTCAAATTTGCCCCCGTCTCCATCAAGGAAGTAACGGAAATAAAATCCTCTTTAGAACCTTCAAGATAACAAGGTGATCCATGCCCTGCACCTATTATTGAAGAGGCGAGCAGAGAACTAGCGCCCTTCATCACTACACTTATGAATTCCTCCTTCAATCATGTTCGTCCCCTCCAACCTCAAAGATGCGTGGGTCCTCCCTCTCTTAAAAAACCCAAACCTAGATCCTAACATAACAACTAATTACAGACCCATAAACACTGTCCCCTTCCTCCTCAAGATACTTGATAGGGCAGCATACCTCCAGATACAGTCTTACTTGGAATCTAATAATCTCCTTGGTCTGCAACAATCTGGCTTCAGGCCAAAACAGGGAACAGAATCCGCCTTAATTGACTTAAAAAACCAAATGGACCACTTAAAGGAAAATGGGTTAAGGGCTCTCCTCCTCCTTTTAGATCTCTCGTCCGCATTCGACCTTGTTGATCACAGGGTCCTCTGTAACTATCTAACTTCAGCCGCATACTTCTCCAATGAAGCTGTGGCCTGGATTCAGTCTTTCCTGGACAATGGTACTATAAGAGTCTTTTCACCTAACGCTTCAGCCGAACCCATACCCACCACCTGTGGAGTACCACAAGGTTTGTGTGTTTCACCGACCTTGTATAATATCTTCACCAAGCCCCTCTTTGATGATCTTGATTATCTGGGTGTCACCCACACCAATTATGCAGATGACACTCATTTCCTCATCTCCATCACTAGTGATTACAAAACAAACTCTACCCTACTTAATAAAATAGATTTGATTATCCAGGCATGGATGGCCTCCCATGGCCTAGTCTGAACGACGAGAAGATGGAGCTTCTCCTCGTCGGCTCAACTGCAAGACTTAACCTTACCAATCAGTTTAATTCTTTCAATATCGATGGTAACAATATTAAAGTCTCCAAAGAGGTAAAAACCTTGGACTTCTAACTCGATTCAGCTCTAAACTTAGAGACTGGTCAATACCACGTCATCAGCTACAGCATACACTTGTAAATTAATTAACGCCAGTAAGCCCTTCCTCTCTACAGTCAGCTGTACCAGGATGGCTAGAGCACTAATTCTATCAAAACTGGACTACTGTAACGCCCTATATCTAGGATCCAGCAAGTACAATATGACCAAACTACAAACTCTACAGAATAACGCTTTAAGAACAGTGTTCAATGTTCCAAGAACTTGGCACATTTCAGCTATCAGACGGAGTACAAAATGGCTTGCAGTGAAAGACAGAATCAATTTCAAAACTCTAACCCTCACACACAAATGTCTAGCTAACTCTGCCCCTAAATATCTAGCTGACAAATTCACCCAAGAAACCTCAGAACTTACCACGAGATCTATACACTTACACTGTCTGAATGTTCCCAGATACAAATTGCAGAAAGCGGGCGGAAGTAGCTTTCCAGTATGGCCTCCAAATTATGGAACTCACTACCTGTTCAACTAAGAGCAGACACTTCCTTCTATAGCTTCAGGAAGAACACAAAATCTTGGCTCTTGTGCCTTGATATATAAGGTTCACATCAGCTGAACACATCTGTACATATCTGTTTATAACTCCTGTAAATATTGATCATCTTGTAAATACTTTTGACTGCTTTTTTAAAAAGTTTATCATATCTGTAACTGTTCTGTATGTAACCTATGCAACTGTGTAATGCGCCCAGTTAACTCTGGGTTCGGTGCGCTATATAAATAAATAAACAAACAATCATAGCAATCACCTATGCGGGTTACTTGCATATCCAATACTCTTACTCGTGTCCTGGGGTAGAGAAATTGTCACAAGGGACTCCATTAGGTAAATACCCAGGTTTTTAAGGCCTAGCGGAAAGGCCAGTACGATTCCTCAGCTCAAAGGGTGGGGAGGGGGAGGTGTTCCAGTGGTTCACAGCCACAGTAGGGAAACTGGCCACTCCTCCTCTGCCTCTTTTCACTTTCGGTAAGGCCAAGCGATGAGCATGGATTTGGTTCTCCCAATTTTCTGAGACAAGTATTGCAGGACAGTATTGGTTAGACATTTGTGGGTAATGGACAAAGTTTTGAAAATAATCCTTTCACGGATTGGGAGCCAGTGATCCTTTTTTTACTGCAGCTGCAATGTGGTCTCTTTTCGGGATGTTCAGTGCTGTAAGAAGGGCATTGTTTTGGATTACCTGTAGTTTGTTGATGTTCTGTTTGGAAGTCCCAGCATAGAGGGCATTACAGTAATCCAACTCGCACGATAATTGCTCAGGTGATAGGCAGCTAGCTGGTGTCGGGAACTGTCTGGCTGCATTGATGAGCTTGGCAGTGTATGCAGCTGAAGAGGTGATCGCAATCACTTGTTTGGTGAGGGAAAGGGAGGCATCCAAGTGGATACCAAGCATTTTTACTGAGGCTGAGACAGGGAACTGTACCCCATCTATTGTGAAGGAGGTGAACTTGGGGCTAAGCTTCTTCAGCATAGCAGGAGAGCCCACCAGCAGGATCTCCGTCTTGTCGTCATTAAGGCAAAGGTAGTTGGTGGCCATCCAAACCTGGATTGTTAAGTACGTTTCATTGATGGCGAGGGAGTCATCGCCATAAGAGCCTGACAGGGTGAGGAGGATTTGGGTTTCATCTGCATAGTTAGTGTAGGATATGCCAGTGGCATCCAGGAAGTCGAACAAAGGTTTGGTGAAAATGCTATAGAGGGAAGGGGAGACGCGGGAACCTTGAGGGACACCACAAGGAATGGGGATAGGTGAGGCACTCGCAATGTCTGAGAAGACTCTCATGGATCTTCCTTCCAGGAAGAAGGCTATCCAAGATGCACCTTCATGGGAGAAGTTGGCTGCGGCTCTGAGGTGGTGGCACAATATTTTAAGATCAACTTGGTGAAAAGCAGCCGATAGATAGGGTAGGAGTAGTAGTGCTAGTTTGCCCTCATCTCTGAAGGAGTTGAGTTGTTGTCAGATCTAACAGTGCAGATTCCATACCGTGACCTGGCCTGATTGTCGCATCCCCCGGATGTAATTCATTTTCTTGTAATTGGTAATTGTAATCTAACAACGTTTGTTTTAGTAGCGGGAGGACCCAAGACTCTTTTAAGATGGCCGCGTCCAGGCTTGAGGTGAAGTAGGCGTTAATTAATTTGGTAATGAACAGGACTAGGGCTTCCCAGTAGCATTTGATGATGGTAGCTGGGCAGATGTCCCCTTTGCATCTTGAGATTTTTAGATTTCTGAGTATGTTAGCAGTTTCTGCCTCCGAGACTTCTCTAAAGTGGAATGAGGGTGTGATTTGTACTTTGGTGGTGAGGGGGGTGGGATTGTGTGTGTTGGTTACAGCTTGTTTCCTTTCTATTTTCTGCTGTAGGGAACTTATTTTCAATCGCATGGCATTCTGGATATTAATGCACCATGTCTCATCTTTAATGGTGGTGTTAGGGGGCGTGAATGGCGTCTCTAGCTCTCTGAGAATTCACAATATTTCATGGGAGTTGGAATTGGCATTAGCTATTCTAGATTTATAGGCTTCCACTTTAGCTGCAATAATGTCCTGTTTATATTATTTAGCAATCATGTTAAAAGAGGTTTTCGGGTAGTCAGTAGGGTCTTGGGTGAACCATGAGTTGATGTGGCTTGCCGGTTTGGCCCTCCTGGGGAGTAGTGGGGACACCATGTTTACTGCCTTGGTCAAGGTGCTCGATGGATTCTGCTAGGACTTTCGGGTCTGTGGAGTCTAGGTGTTCCGGGTAGAGGGGAGAAGGGGGGGAGATCGAGTCTTTGGATATCTTCCGATAGCTGCGGGCCAAGGTAGGGGGCATGGCTGGTAGGCCCGGTTTCAGCAGACGCTCGGGGGTTGAAGCTTAAGATATGATGGTCTGGCCATGGGCGGGGGGGTTAGAGGTGATAGTGATCTGGCTGTTAAAATAGACTACCCAGTCCAAAGTTCTGCCTTTGTTATGGGTTGGGGCAGAAACAGTGTTTGAAGCCAAGGTCTGTCAGAGCGTTCGCCACAGCTGTGGGATTGTTGTCTGATTGGTCGTTGAGGCCCAGGATATAGCCCTCAGCAGACTCTTGCATTTTGGGTCTGGTCTCTCATTGTCTGAGAGATGACCCTCTGCAGGCTCTTTGTTGTCTCTGTTCCTCAAGCGCTGGTCTCTGATGGTGTCTGAGATACAACCCAACAGCTTGTCTCGGACAGTGTCTCGGATATAGCCGATAGTAGGCTCTTAGCTCTCACGCTTGTGTGTTCTCTTCTGTTCTCTTTTAGAGGCTGGCTCTCCCATTGGCTTTCCTTCCCCCCTCTTGCCTCTGCCTTCAAGAGAGCCTGGTCTGTGATACTTACTACAGAACCCTGTGCCCTTTTATAGGGTTGCGGATTACTCTGTACAGTCTGATCTATGAGTTGTTCTGCCTTCCTTCTTGGATCCCTGCCAGTGATAGGTTAGTCCCTTTTTTCAGTCTCTCCCCTCATCAGTGTTTCCTTTAATCCTGTATGTGATCCATTGTGGCTGATTACTGCTGTCCTGTTCATAATTATGCCACGTGATACCTGATGTGCTTGCCCAGTGACGACAGAAGGCTTAAAAGGTTGCACTGCCATTTTGAAGTCAGTCAATATTAATGGTTCTAGTATGCAGCCCCATAGTGGGAGCCAGAGTCTTGCTAGTGTGGGTCTGGGCTGGTTGCAGACTATTTTGATAGATTGAAAGTGAGCTTCTCTCCGGTTAGTTGCTGAGTGAGTGGATGAGAAACGTTCTATCTAGCGGTAGCAGACTTTGCCTCTGCAGCTGTGCTATTGTAATTCCTCTTTTTCCTTGAAGCAGTTTCTTTTGGGCCACTACTGAGACTTGTTAGAGTTACAGCCATGCCATTATGTAGCTCGTTAGTTGAGTGGGTGCAGGACTTTTCGATTAGCAGTGGGGGTCTCCAATGTAGCAAACAGATGGGGTGAATGTATTACTCCTTTTACACCCTGGCTG
This sequence comes from Ambystoma mexicanum, assembly GCF_040938575.1. Classification (NCBI taxonomy): domain Eukaryota; kingdom Metazoa; phylum Chordata; class Amphibia; order Caudata; family Ambystomatidae; genus Ambystoma; species Ambystoma mexicanum. Next base: position 991,006,760 of record NC_090941.1, read on the forward strand.
CGAACTGCTGAGGTTAAGAGACATGGTGACCTTGGACACTTGGCCGTACCCTGCGGAATTCTCTGTATTTTATTTGATTTATTAGCATTTTTAAAGTGCACATTAGCCCAAGGGCATTGTGGCGCTGTTACATATATAAGACATTGCTGTTCACAAAGGAAGGATTAGTAATTACATAGACATTTGCATTTGTGTATCATCTTGGTGTTACAGGGTACAGAGGATAGTATATATTTATATTTACGGTTCATCTTGAGGTCCCAGAGTACAGAGCAGTTAGCAAGTGGCATGTATATGGAGTTGGCTGTGGGGTAGCCGGGCAGGAGGGCTTGGGCGCTAGAGTGTGGTGTGGTGAAGGTTTATATGAATAGTGTGGTTTTGAGTGTTTTTGCGAAAGGCGAGTAATGAAGGTTCTGATCTGAGTGTGCTGGGGAGGGCATTTCAGAGTTTGGGTGCTATGTAGGGGAAGCTGATGCCTCCAGTGTTGGATATTTTTATGAAGGTACGCAGAGTTGGTTGGCATGGTGACTCCTAGTGGGGCGGGTAGAGATGTTTTTGGAAATAGTTTCTGATAGGTAGGATGGGGTGGAGAGATTGATGCATTTGTGCGTAAGGGTGAGAAGTTGATCCTTTCCTTAACTGGGAGCCAGTGGGCTTCGCGTCTTGCTTCGGGTCCCTTTTTAGAGTGTGAAGGGCAGCGCACAGCGTGTTGTTTTGCTTTATTTGGAGTCTGTTGATGTTTTTAGTAGAATTGCCTGCCAGAAGGGCATTGCAATAATCGAGTCTGGGTCCTATTGTGGCTCTGGCTATGGATAGGCACTTTTGAGAGGTTAGAAAGGGGTTTATGGCTGTTATGAGTTTTGTGGTGTGAACAGAGGAGATGATGCTGACCTGTCTTGACATCGAGAGTGTAGAGTCTAAGTAGACTCCAGGGTCTTTACAGATGTAGAGACTGATATGTTAGTTTGGTCGATGGTGAAGTGAGTGTATTTAGAGTTGAGTTTGGAGAGGGTTTCTTTGGGACCAAGGATGATGATCTCAGTTTTATCCCCATTTAGGCAGAGACCGTTGATTGCCATCCAGGTTTGGGTGGTGGCATATATCTGGAGGAGAGCTTCTGCATCATGGTGGTAGCCTCCATTAAGGGAGAGGAGGACTTGAGTGTGGTTGGCATAATTCGTGTATGCTATGCCGAGCGCATCCACCAAGACAAAGAGAGGTTTGGTGAACAGGTTGTAGAGGGTGGGTGCAGTGCATGAGCCTTGGGGTACTCCACAGTTTATGGTGGTGGGGTCTGCGTTAGCTTGGTCAGAGTAGACCTTCATAGCACCTCCTTCCAGGAAGGAGGTTATCCAGGAGGGGGCTTTGTCAGACAAGTAGGCAGCGTTGGACAGGTGGGAGGTGAGGATATCGTGGTCAACAAGATCAAACGCAGCGGAGAGATCAAGGAGGAGCAGGAGGGCAGGTTTGCCTGTATCCATTATTTTTGTGATTTGGTTCTTAAGATCTAAAAGTGCGGTTTCTGTGCTATTGCCTTTGCGGAAGCCTGATTGTCTTGTGCCTACGATGGCATTGGATTCCAGATATTGTTGTATTTGGATATGGGCAGTTTTGTCTAGGATTTTGAGGAGGAAAGGGATGGTGGTGATGGAGCGGTAGTTGTTGGGGCATGCAGGGTCTAGGGTAGGTTTTTTTATGAGTGGGCGAACCCAAGCTTCTTTCAGGCTTTGTGGTATGATGCCAGAGGAGAAGGATGCATTAATGAATGCTGTGATGATGGGGGTTAGAGAGTCTGCACAATCTTTGATGATGATAGGTGGACAAATGTCCCCTTTACATGTGGAAAGTTTGACATTTTTGAGAAGGTTGGTAACCTCTGTCTCGGTAACGTCTCTGAAGACGAAGAGGGGTATTTGAGAGAGGGGTTTTAGGTGGGGGGGGGGTCAGATGTGGAGTGTCCTGGTTGGGAAAGGCTTTGCGCTGAGCTGGTATTTTTTGACTTTGTTGATGAGAGCTCCTGAATGCTGGAGCACCAAGCTTTGTCTTTGGTGATTTCATCCGGGGTGGTGGCGGGGTGGTGAGATCTTTAAAGATAGTGAAAATGTCCCTAGATTTTGAATTAGCTTTGGAGATTCTTTGGTTAAATGATTCTGATTTGGCTAGGAATATGGCTTTTTTTATACGTGATGAGATTTCTTTAAATTCATTCAGAGATGACTGATTGGGCGAAGATTGCCACTTGGCTAGGGCTCGCCGCTTGTTGGTGCGTAGTGTAGATAGTTCTTCCGTACACAAGGAATTAGTCCATTGATTTGTTTCCCTTTTTTGTCTTCTAGTGGAGCTATGGATTCAATGGCTTGGGTAAGCACCTGTGCATAGGTGTTGGCCAGAGATACGGGGTCGTTGTTAAAAGGAGGTTTAAGTTCTGGGATGTCGAGGAGCGGTGCAAGGTTGATTTTAGTTAGTTCTTCCGAGTCCTGACTTTGGCGGGTTGGGCATACGAGAGTATCTTTCGGTTAGGAAAGGTGGGAATAGCAAATTGGATGAGGTGGTGGTCTGTCCAAGGGAGAGGAGAGATGTTGGTGATGGATGATGCACAGTTGTGGTCAGTGATCCAGTCGATGGATCGGCCTTTACAATGCGTAGGTGCAGTGATTTTGTGTTCGAACCTTATGTGGGTGAGTTCTTTGGCTAGGGAGGCGGCTGCTTTGTCCTTGGGGTCATGCAGGCCTAAATTGTGGTCACCGAGTAGGATGGTTTTAGTAGAGCTTTTTAGGTTATTCCCTATGATTTGAAGGAGGTGCTTTTGGTAGTCTGGTGGTGAGCCAGGTGGCCTGTAGGTGATTAGGATATTTATGGTGCAGTTGGGTGAGAGAGAGAGTTTGGCAGTGAGAAGGTCTGCGTTGTTTTCCCACTGTTGGTTGCAGGGTCTAATGGAAAGGGTATCTTTGAAGATGAGGGCTACACCTCCACCTTTAGAGGGTATGCAGTGATAAAATTGGGGAAAAATATCGCCAGTAAAAAAAAAATCGCAGCAAAAATGCTGTGGTTTGACTAGTTAAAGGTGTACCCCATTACACTATTTATGGGGAGCAGGGGTTCCGGGGGTGTCCCCCACTCCCCTTAAATAGTATAAAGAATCCGGTGGTTGTGGGGGTGTCCCCTGCATCCTTTACATGGATTGCAGCGTCAAAACCACAGCATTTTTGCCGCGATATTTTGTGTTCATGGCCATTTTTGCTGACATTTTAACACGTAGAACCCTTTAGAGGTCTTGCGGTCTTGTCTCAGGATAGTGTATCCTTGAGGGAGGGCAAGAGAGAGGGAGGGTCCTGATGCTTCATGTAGCCAAGTTTCAGAGATGGCTAGCAGGTCAGGTTTAAGGGCTGTGATGAGATAGTTGATCTCCAGAGCATGTGCTGGGAGGGATCGGGTGTTGATAAGCACGCATTTCAGTTCGGAGTGGGAGGATGTGAGTGGTTGTTGGACGTGATTGCTTAGGTTAGGGCCAGGGGGAGTAGTACGTGAATGATTGTGAGGATGTGGGGGATTGGGGCTACGCTTGGTGTCTTGGGTGCGGGGATGGATGTCGAGCAGTTTATGGTGTGGGGAGGCTTACGTGTAGACTGTGTTGGGGTGCGAGAACTAAGTCTGAGGTTTCTGAGGTCGATAGTGGGTGGGGTGTTGCGGTGCGTGATGTGTAGCTTAGTGCGAGCTCTGAGTCTGCATAGTCTGGGGTTGAGATGGGGTTGGTCCTTGATCTTGGTAGTGTGTGTGCTGGGTTGGATGTTGTGTTGGGGAGAGGAAGTGGTATGACTGTGGTCTAGTGGTGGTGCGAGATCTATGTGCGCGAGTGTCATGCTGTAGATGGACCAGAGAGTGATTGTGATGAGTGTGAGTGAGGTTTGCTGTGATGGTGGCGTTGTCAGGCAGGTCATGGGAGGATACATTTGTGCAATATAGTGACAAAATAGTATGGGCTAGTACAGGAGACAGGAAAGTAGTTCAAAATAGGCTAGTCTAGTGGTGGTGGGACAATTCAAAAAGGCAATTCAGAATAGGCTAGTGCAACATAGGAGGGGTAGTCTGAAATAAGCAGTACAGAATAGGCTAGTCCGACAAAAGCAGTTTAGAAATAGGCTAATTCTACATAGGAGGGTCAGTCTAAAATAGGCAAGGTTGAATACGGCCATCAGCAGCCCAGTGGCACTAAGGGCTGAGTGCAGTAAGCTACTAGTTTGCCTGTAGTTGTAAGATGGTTAGCTATCAGACATTATGATGGCATAGAAGGCAAACGGCATCAAGCTACCAGAGTTCTTACAGGTAGGTGGCAATATGAGCTAATTATAGATAGCATGCAGATACTGGGAGCGTAATATACTAACTGTAGTGAGCTATCAGCATGAAGACATAGAAGACATGATCGGCTACCCCCCTAGTGGACATGAACAAATGCAAAGCGTGTTAAAAAGCCGTAATGCATCAATATGAGAAGTGGCTAAGTATGCTAGGCACATTCGGATTGTAGGGGACTCGCGAAAACACAGTGGCGCTGAAGTTACATTTCAAACGTTGCGGAACGGAAGTCATACCATTACATTACATGGATGCATCAGTTTAGTATAGAGTCAATAATGGGGTGAGGTGAGGCGGTTGAACTCGTTTGTTGAAGGCAGCAAAAATGTAATATAGCGCTGGTATCTAGATAGTGAGTGCTGGAAACACATAAGTCAGCGGCAAACAGTTTTGGGAGTTTGTGTTTGGCAAATGTACATAGCACTTTAGATGCGGACGTCGCATGTGATCCCAATGGTAACGGCTACGTGAAACATTGTAACTGAATGGACGAAGTACCCCCAAGGAGGTGTTCCGAGGCAGAGGAGAGGGCGTCTGTCGCGGACAAGGCTCTTTTGTTGGTCCTTCTGTTGTGGACTTCCTGCCCACGGCTTCCGCCTGTTGGTTGCAGCTGGATGCTGATAAGCTGCTGTACAGCTGATCAGAGGCTGTAGTTCGGAAGGCTGGGCCCTGCAATGCACGGTGCTATTCGAATGCTACTGACGCGGTGGCAGTTGACCGCGTTGTTTCCAATGGCGATCTATGGAGGGCTGGATGGAAACGGTGGCAGCATGCATATCCAGGCCGGCGGGGTGTTGTAGGCCCTTGGGTGTATACTTCATACGGGCAGCTCTGGGCCTCTGCAAATCGGACCACATTTCTGCAACTCGACGAGAAGTCCATTGGCTACCAATAAAAGCACGGATTGACTTCAAAACCTTGACTATAGCGCACCAATACATCTACAATGAAGCCCCCATGTACTTGAACCATCGCATCACAAAGAAACGGCACTGTCGCTCACTCCGCTCCTCTGACCAGCTCACCCTAGCTGTTCCACGTTTTAAACTAGGCAGAGCAGGAGGGGTTAGTTTCAGCACCACAGCCCACGGCCTGTGGAACTCCTTACCTCCACACTTAAGAAATTAGCCCTCCTACATAGCATTCAAGCGACTGTTGAAAACTGACTGTTCAATAAGTTTGACTAACACTCTAAGCATGAACTGTCTCGTACTTTGCCTGTACTACTTCCTGCTAACGTAATGATCTGTAAAGCTTTTACTCTGTTATTTCCCTGTACAAACGCTGTGATACCTGTGGGTCTGGGCGTTACACAAATGTTAAAATAAAATAAAAATAAAATAAGCACTTCATACAAGGGGGGGGGGGTTTCAATATTCCATTCTAAGCCATGATGGAGGGTTGCACAATGTGTCTGGATGTCATGCAACATGTGTTGCCCTGTAGAAAACACAGAATGTAAATAATTAAGTAAAATGTGAATCTATAAGCGTCACCAAGGTGCAGGTAAATAACTTTGATTGCTAGGACAAATAATTGACAACTTTTTCTCTTGAACATTTATTTTCATTGCAATTACTAATAATTGGATGCATGATTTAATGCGGGAGCAGAAGAACACATCCGATACTGAATTATTTTTATTTTCCAGGTGGCTTGCTCGGAGAAGCTTGTCTACACATGCTGCAGAGATGGGATCATAAGAAAATACCAGCTTTCAGACCTGTGGACACTGCTTACTTACAAGCCAACAATGGGTGGGAAGTAGATAAAATGTGCTTTCAAACCAATGGGGTTTCCCTTCTCCATGTGAATGTGTGTGTGCGTGCGTGCCTAAATTCCTGAGCTGGAAAAGTCGTAGGGACATCGGAGAACATAACGTAGATATTGGTCTGGATCGATGCCCTCTATGACATACGATTGACGTTATTCGTATACATGCCAGCAAAGGTTAGCAAATAGGACATGTATCCATGCGTTTTCAATGGCTTTTTTTCCTACTTGAGTTACGTGTATATTGTGTATGATAACAGGAATATAAATACATATATAGTTTCTTTTTTTGTAATAAAATAAAAACGAATGAAGAGCAAAGCAGACAAATGTATAGTGCCTCTATTGGTAATTACAATTAAGCACTTTTTATAAAATATAATTACTCATTTTTGTAATTTCGTTTCATTGGCTCAGTGAGCAAACTCAATCTGTTTTGGTGATTCTACTTTTAAAAAGTGACGTTATGTATTGGTTTTTGTCTCTGTAGTTCTGCTCGCCTACAAAACTAGAGAGAGTGGGGTATTACATAAGCTGCACTCTGTATTCGTGCCTGGTGTGCATACGCTGTCGTTGTGTGACTAGCTTGCTGCCTGTGTGCTGTGGCCCAGCATTAAAGCCACTCCAACAAGATTTGCCTTGGACCAGTGTAGTTTTATACTACCTCTGAAAATACAGTTGTACGAAATTTGTACCTAAAAAATAAATGGTCGGAAAAACATGGATCAGTAATATCTACTTGTCATTCCTAATGTTTAAAATGCAGCCATTTGGAAACATTGTTAAACCATGGAAACCAACATAATGAACAATCATGATAGAATATCTTTGTACGCATGAAATACATCTGTTTATATAGACAGCCAAACACCTTTGACAAGCCATTGCCTATGAGGCAAAAAGACATCAGAGTAAGGTCTGACGAGTCTGGCGAACGGCACCATTGCTGTGAGTTGAAGCATAGCTACCAAAAAGGTCAGTAATGATATGCATTTCAAAAGTATCTCCTACAATGATATTATGCTTTGGAGTAAGATTTCAGACATGCATGTGTTAAATTGGCAATGTACATTTTCCAAAGTTTGGATCAAAAAATGTTTTGATCTGCTATGTCACGGAGGTGTGGCTGTTGTTAACCAAACGTGCAGTGTTCTTAGCAGGCCAATATACAGAATTATAGATTGGTGACTAACAACTTCTTTTGAAAATTTTCCCGAGGGGTTCAAAGTCACTGATAGACAACGAGAGCAAAGCTAAAGTTGTCTGTGATATGACTCTGAACCCCGAGGTGGAATATTTTTCCGAAGTTGATAGTAACTGATGTACAATTGTATGTTGTATATGGCCGTCTACCGCCCCTTTCAGTATTTCAAAAGAAAGGTAGGGTCCTTTCCCCGATGAGATCCAGGCCCAAGGCTACTATGATGCAGCGGGTAGGCGACTATAGCATGGTCGTTGAATGGGTTCAATGGAACCCATGTATGATATATGATAAGATATGATATGGCATTTATAATGCGCCTATACACAAGTGTTTCAAGGCACGACGAGGCAAGGGAGGGGGAACAAAGGGAAGACAGACAACGATCCTACTAGGTCAGGTGTCAGTTAGATCGCGCAAGTGCATGGGAAAGGGAAGGAGGAAAGTGCGGAGGGGGAGGGGACAGTGCAGTACATGGGATAATAAGATAAATAAACAAGTAAAGGTACGGCCAGCAGGTGGCAAGTGCAAGGATAAGTGCAGACTTCAGATATCAAGTGCTGGTAGTGGGACTGTGGGGATACAGAAAAAACAGTCCCCAAGTGCGGGGGTTGCCAGGAAGGCAGTGCTGGAGTGCGACTGGCGGGGGAGGGTGCCTGGGCCCGAGATCAGGGGGTTGCCAGGTGACCAGTGCAGTTTCAGTATCAGCCAGGAAGTCAGCAGGGGAGAGGAGGAGAAAAAGCAGAAGCAAAGAGAAAGCTTTTGAGGTGCTTCTGGAACCGGAGATGATTCTCCTCAAGTTTCAGGGAGGCCTTAGACATTCCACCACAAAAGACAAAATATTTCTGGTATTTAAAGCTTGTTTTTCCTGGGTGATATAGACACCATTTTTTAGGAGATATATTTTACTTTGACAGTGGCAGATTTTAATTGCTACCAGAGCTTTTCTTTCCTAGGTATTCCTCTGAATATTGTGCAGTCGCTTGTGGCTGGTTTTAACTCCCTTCTGGGTCTTGCAGCTGAGGGATATGTGGCACATCTCAAAGATACATTTGCCAAAAGGGGTTGACACCAGTTTTTTTTATTGCTATAAGCTACATTAACAGTAAAGGGCTCTGAACCTCTTCACAGCCTAAATTAGAGGTTTTTACTTCTCAACCTCAAATCTATCCTTTAGCACATTGCTGCAAGTGGTAACCCTTTGTTCCAATAGGGGCATATGGGAACAGGACACAGCCCATGACCTCCCCCAAATAGGTTGGTCGAGGTCCTCACATTATCGATGCTTCCTGATCCACACCTACAATTTAACTTCTGTAGCTGCATACAGTCATGCTTGAGAAATTGACAGCTTCAGCTTGGTTTGATTTTCACTTAGTGGACTGGTCCTCTAGTGGCTTTTTTGCCCATGTGAAATGTTTCCACAGGACCTCTGGCAGCAAAGGGGCACCTGATTCTGAGTGATGTATGCATGGTCAGTAGCTTCAGGGAGAGTAGCCCTTCATGCAGGAATTATGATCCCCCACCAGATCAGGTGAATGGGGCAATTAAGGCAGTGCCTTCTGGACTTCTGAAGAGCTTGGATTCCCGTGGAGTGTCAAAAAAAGCTAGTACAATGCATTGGTCCTGGAAGCATCAGGCCTTGAGGAATGCAGGCACAGTGCCAGCAGTAGAATAAGTGAGTGGGTAAGGATGGTCTGCTTTTATCCCCCCTTGGAAGGCAATAAGTGAACGCAGTACCCAATCACACACCAAGAATGACAGTGGTGTGGATAGTCCGCCAATGCCGGACTATCCCTCCAAACACACCCAGGTGTTTTGGAAGGGTCTCCCAATCAGAGGGATGAATCTACATTGTTCCAGAGAGGCATCTGTATATGGCAGTTAAAACTGGGTTCAGGCCAGCTGCACCACCCAGTCCTGGGAAACAGGCTTTTTCTGGTCATAAACGGCCACCTGATGTTCGCAAAATTGGGGTCAGGCAAGGATAGTTATGTGAAACCTCAGATCTTTGAAACCAAGACAGCCTCCATTTTGCTGAAAAAGCACCACCTGCTAAGAGAAGGGATTCCTTCTCACGGGTAGCCCTCTTGTTAGTCACATTGGTCACCTCTTCCTACCTGCCCCCACACCTCCTAGACCTTGCCTCATACCTCACAAAAAAACTAGCTCCTCTTCAACCCCGGAAAAAAAAGGAAATCATGATCTGTGCCAAGACTGCCCTCTTCCCCCAACCCGCCCTGTGGCCGACCTCTCTCGGCCCCACTCCCGTTAAATCCAACTCAATAAGGAACCTGGGATGTACCATGGATGCTGATCTGACACTTTCACACCACATACACTTGATGTCTAAATCATGCTTTCTACTCCTTTGCATTCTCAGACGAATCTTCCCCTACCTCGCCTAACCTCAGAGTCACAGAAATCACGACTATTGTCCTCTCTCACCTTGACTACGTTAACTCCCTATACCTAGGCACTCCGGCATCTTACCTCAGAAAACGCTGAAGGGTCCAAAACACTGCAGCCCCACTCCTTCAAGCCCTCGGCCCCAGAGATCACCTCACACCCACCCTCTGTGTCCTCCACTGGCTCCCTGTTAAGCAATCATCCTCTTTCAAAGCTATGTGCATGACCCACCGTGCTCTGCACAACTCAGGCCCAGAATACCTACAACACAAGCTCACCCCTTATATACCCACAGAAACCTGAGATCAGGCACCGCACTGCTCCTTGTCATCCCGACCATCAAATCGAGCAGCATAGGGGGATTCTCCTTTTCCGTCCAAGCACCCACAATCTAAAAATGCAATTCCCATGAGCATCCGCTGCCTAGAGATCAACTTGAAGGTCCTCAAGACCACATTCATTATACATTTATCATTCTCAACATAATGTTCATTCTTGCTTAGGCTGCTGTCGCACTATCTGTCGTGAGTAGAGCACTAACACTCAGAACAATAAAGGAGGGACTATAAGATTTTTATTGCAGACTGCCAGTGCGTAGCCAGACATTGCAGATCAGCCTGCTCGGCACTGTCCGTTTTGGTGCGGCGCATCCCTTGAAGGTGCACCCTGTTGGCCGCAGCCAGCAGGACCCTGGGACCTATCTTCACTAGGATATAGCTGTCTGCTTAAATATGTTGTCTTCCTAATGTGAGAAACCAGAAGGTGTGTCACCCGCTAGTCCCCGGGGGTCTCTCTCTCAGGTGGCCAGGGCACAGCCATTGCTGTTGGATCCAGACCCTGGGGGTGGAGCAGTGCGGGAAGATCACCTGGGTGAGGAGTGTTCAGGGAGTAGGAGTGACGCGGTATCCCTCACTTCTCTGCAACACCTTTACCCCATCCTACCCAGGAGGATATATGGAAACTCTCCCCTGCCCCCTTTCCTGAACAAACAGTTTCACACGGACTTCACATGTCCCACTAACATGGTCAGGCAAGGTCAGGCAATTAATGGTAATCATTCACACCTGACTACCATTAAACTTCCCCACACGGATATAAGGCGGACCACGAGAGCACACTCTGAGCGAGGCAAAGCACACAAAGGAACAGCAGTTTCGAGACTGCGGCCGAACAAGGAAAGCCACAAACCACAAAGAGTGCACAAGGAGGGAGGTACCCTTGACCTTTCAGGCAGAAAGCTGTTATTTTCTAGACACCTTCTGATTTCATAGCATAAGGCCAAGAATCCAGACTGAAGAATCCTGTATTGTTGTCGGAGATACCGGGGTCCCTCCTGCATGGCTTATAGAGTAGGAGAGAAGTAGCAGCCGCCGTGATACCATCCTTGGCTCCAATATCAAAAAGATCTACACAGCCGGTGAGTTGGGGAAACCGATGCAAGACCGGTCTGTGTTGAAGGCAAAGTTGCAAGCGGCAACATTGTATACAAAGAGCAAGTATAAAGACTGCTGAAAGCGTGTGATGAAAGACGCAAAGACAGTCTAACGGCTGATGGATGTTTGAACTGAGGCGAAGAGAAAGCAATATTCGTGACAGAGTTGTCCGGCACTGTGCGTGTGCTCAATGAAAGGTCTCTGTCACATATGCTACCAAGAAGTGGCAGAAACAAAAGTAAAAGATAAAGAATAAGAATTGATGTGCATTAAAGTGGTCCTGGGACGGTTTAAGGAAAACCTATTGCACAATCGAAGGTCTTCATACAGAGGGGTCTGAGCCCAAACAAGGATGATCCGTGGTCCGAGCCCGAACGAGGGAGACCAATAGTGAACATTGTACTAAAGGGATCCGAGCCTGAACGAGGGAGATGCGTGGTCCGAGCCCGAATGAGGGAGACCAATTGAGAACCTGTTAATGTGAAAATCCTGATAAAAAGGAACTTTGGTGTTCATTTGTTACGTCAGGCCCTCTGCAATAAAAGACTGTAATTGGGAGAGATACTTTGGCAGAAGGTGCTGATACCTATGCTTTGAACTGTTTCCTTGTGGCCAAGAAGCCAGAGTGTGTGTGAAGCTCAAACATGCCGCCTTGTCCCGTGCTGAAAACGTGGGGAGGGGAAGCCAACTGCTCAACTATCCTGACATATCATTTCTTGAAGACCTTTCTTTTACCTACATTGTTGTCCCACACATTTTGTGTAGGATTGTACATAGGTTTATTAGCATAGGCCCTTTTATTTTGACAGAGACTCCACTAGGACTGTGTTATTATTATTTGACGGTTGTAGCTTGCTCCCAGCCTTGGATTTAGGATTAGATAGGTGTTCTAGCAACCCAGTGAAGTTCAGTAAACACCCTTGAACTGTGATCACTTGTGTTTGTCTTCACTGCTTGATACCATGCCTTCCTTACACTAACCACTCATAAATGCAGTGCTTTGAATGATAGTATATTTAAGGCAAACACCACAAGCTGGGTACATGGAGCTGTACTTGAACACTCTATGCACAAATAGGTTGTTGTGTCCTGCAATCCATGTAGGAGGGACATAGCAACCTATTTGTACGTATAGCATTTGCTTAAAGTACAGATCCATGTACAGAGCATGTGGTGTTTGCCTTAAATATATTGTCATCAAAAGCACTGCATTAGATAGTGCTTAGCGTGACCACATATTTAAGCAAACATGAATATTGCGGCACGGATAGGTCCCTTTTGCCCTGCTGGCTGTGACCAACCAGGATGTTCCGGAAAAACGGCCTGTGCCTAATAGTGACCTGCGCCTAAGGCGACGCACTGAAACGGCCTGTGCCAAAAGAGGGCGTACCGGGAGATTTCTATGGTATATCGAAGGCTTAGTATAGCTGGTCCCAGTATGGCATAGAGCATGCTGGTGTCCGCTAGATGGGCCTACATGTTCATTTCATGTTAAAGCCACCAAGTGGCGCTTATGATATCAGTTTGGGAGTTTAAAGGGGACAGTGGCAAAAGCCTACTATAGATACCTCCTCTACACAGCAACAAAAAGCAACACACAGCAACAGAAATCAAAGTATATCACTAGCCATCTTGCTTATATATGCATATAAACACAGGTATTTGGTATCTCCTATCACCTTTGTTCTCCTCCTCATCTAATCATTGCCTTCACTGCGCGTCTTTTCCCATTACTTATTCACCTTTGTAGATGTTCACATTATCTCTACCTCAGTCAGTGGCTCAACATGGGCCCGTTCAGCACTTTAACAACAGATGCCCAAATATTCATCATTCCCAGTGAAACTGCATCTTCCCGGTGCCACTCCATCGCTTGACCAGAGGTGCAACAGCAGTGGCCTTGAAGCTGGCAATACACACAAGTAAACGTACAATGCACAGCAGTGACAACCCACACCCGCCTTTCGCATATTATGTTAAAGAGCAAGGAATAAACTACCTGAACCACCACCCAACAATAGCATGGCAAGGGCCGCTATCCCCACTCTGGTATCCTTGCCAGCAATAAGGGACGCAAACAATGTGATGGGTAGGAGGAACATTTCTGCGGTGCATCCTTTATTTGGCAGGCGTTAACTAACAGGTGTTCCAACAAATGACAAATCAGTGTCAGGATTCTATTCTGAACCGGCGTCCTGAATGTGCCTGGGAAGACGTCCATCTAAGCTCCCCAGGTCACATGGGATGCATTCCCAGGGTCGGCAGCATGAGCAGCCTGTTCAGGGGAGCATCTGACCATTCCTTCATCCCTTACTAATCTCTCTCATAAACCCACCTCCTTCTTCCTCTTTGCTTTTTCTAACATATTTCTTACTTGTCATCTTGGCTTCCTTCTTGGCCTTGTGCCCGGTCTCGTGACCTTCTGTAGCACTCTCCTTCAGCCTTTGTGTCTCTCTTCCCCAACCCGTCCATCCCCTTTGTTTTCTCTGTGGCCTCCCTCCCATAACCTTGGCACTTGGCCACTTCTTGGTTCATACCTCGCCCTGGTTACGTTTTCAGATAATGATGTATTACTAACAACACCTGCGGCATAACCTTTAAAGTAATAACAAATGTCACCACCCGGCTTATTCTTTGTGGCTTAAAAGGCCACAGGTTCATTACATATACACAATCACATTTATTCTGTTGTACATCATGATTGTCAATACTGCAAATCACACTTTGTTTACATTATTAATCTTTGCTTCCAAACAACATATTTGCAATAAAACCATTTCTCCTTAAGCGGCGACCAGCCGACTAAATCACGATTTTCATACTTCCCCCTATAATCGATCGTCTCCATATTTTATTAGGCCAAAGCTCCCCAACCAAAAGTATCAATGCTCTGCCTGCCCTTGCAGGAGGTAACAGGCTGGGGGACCACTGTTCCTTATGGGGGTAGCTGAGCTTTATTTCTTTAATAAAGCACCCCTCACCGCTCGGCCTCAGATGGAGGCTCACCATGGGAGAGGCGAAAACCCCTCCTGATCATTGCCAAGCTCAATTCATAGTCTTTTAAGTCCAACAGGTCGCTTGCATACCGTCCCAGCGACTATGGCAGTTGCATCAACATGACGTGGTACCTGCCATTGCTCATAACATCCTATATTGTCGGGTGGGTGGGTGGGCAAAGGCGGGTCGCCTTTTTATACTTGGAGTGCGGCAAGCACCCTAACAGCTGCTTTGAAGAACCTGAAGGTATATCACCCGCTAATCCCCAGGGATCTGTCATCCAGGTGGCCAGGACATGGCCATCGCTTTTGGATCCAGTTCTTGGGGGTGGACTAGTGGCTGAGGATCACCTGGATGGGAGGTCTTCAGGGAACGGGAGTGGGACACCGGATGTTGAGACGCAGTATCCCATTCCCTGTAAGACCTTTTCCCCATCCTACCAGGTAGGATACTTAGTAACTCAACCCCCTTTCCCGACACAAACCGCTCACTGTGAGAGAAAAAGATCTAACACCCGAGCCGTATACTTGACATGTCGCAACACAATGGTCAGGCAGAGTCAGGCCATTACTGATGATTGCACACACCTGACTCCCATCACTCTTCCACACACAGATAAAAGGCGGAGCACAAAAGCACACTCTGAGCAAGGAAAAGCACATGAGGAAGCAGCAGTTCTAAGATGGCAGTTTAATACGAGGAGAAAGACGGCAAGAGCAGAGAGGGTTGCAAAGAGAGAATTGCTCTTGACCTTTTAATAGGAAAACCGTTACTTTAACGAGCCTTTGAAAATAAGAAACATAAGAGCTGGAATTAAAGCTGAAGAAACCTGCATTGTGTGTCGGAGGTACCCGGGGCTCTCCGGCTTCGATAGCCAAGGCGGGGAGGAGCATTTGCCGCTGTGGTACTGTCCTTGGCTCCTACACCAAAGCAGCGCCAGTAAAGTCAGCACAGCCGGTGAGTCGGGGAGACTGATAGCAGACCGGTCTGTGTTAGAACCAAGGTTGCAAGCGGCAACATTGTATGTAGAACAGTGTGTGAAGCATGCGTGACGAGCGATGCAAATAGAATTGAACAGCAGAGGAGTGACAGAACATTTGAAGCCAAAATAGATACCGTATACAGAGAGGTTAGGCGCCACGTGGGTGCTCATTTGAAGGTCTCTGTTAGGTATCCAACTGAGAGGTGGCAAATGTAAAAAGGAATTGTGAAATGGAAGTGGTCCTGCAACGGGTCATTCTGAACCCTGTGCACATTCGAAAGTCT
Organism: Ambystoma mexicanum; assembly: GCF_040938575.1. Classification (NCBI taxonomy): domain Eukaryota; kingdom Metazoa; phylum Chordata; class Amphibia; order Caudata; family Ambystomatidae; genus Ambystoma; species Ambystoma mexicanum. The sequence continues at coordinate 991,022,195 of NC_090941.1, forward strand.
TCGATAGTTAATACGTACTGAAATTAGTCCGATCTGGGCCCGGGTGAGGGGGATCCAGGGTGAACTGTGAATCACCCGAGAAAGAACATTCTATACTGAAATTGGTCTGAGCCCGGCTGAGGGAGACTAATTGTTTAAGAGGAAGGCTCTGAGCCCACAGAGGGGGATCCGGGGTGAACCATGAGTCACCCGAGAAAGAATATTCTCTGAACATTGAAAAAGTGGATCTGAGCGTGGAAGAGGGGGATCCAAAGTAACAATCGTTGTATAAAAGGGATCTGAGCTGAGGGGAATCTAGGGTGAAGAGTGAATCACCCGAATTGAGTACTTGTAAGAAGCAAAGCACTTCATTAGTTTTGGTACATCAGACCCTCTGAATCAAGAGACTTTGATAAGTAAAAAGACTGGGGCACAGAAGGCCCTGATGGTGGTAATTGAAGTGTGCTATGCTCAAGTGAACCGCCTTGTCCAATGCTGAAAACGTGCAGAAGGAAGGCCAACGGCCTGAACATGCTGACATATCATTTTTGTGAACACTTTGCTTTTTCATAAGCACTACCCCACACTATTTGTATTTAGAGGTAAGGGTTGGCAATAGTTTTTTTTTTTAGTATAGGCTCTTTTATTTTGATGAGACTCCACTAGGACTGCATTATTATTTGATGGTCGTTGCTTGCTCCCATCTGTGATTTAGGATTAGATAGGCGTTTATCACACCCATGTTGAAGTTCAATAAACACCCTTGAACTGTGGTCACTTGTGTCTGTCTTACAGTTGATACTATGCCTTTCTTACACTGCCCTCTGCTCTTCCGGCTGCAGAGCCCCCTTTCAACTTCCAGGCCTTAGTTCATTTTTGCAGACTTCCACCCTTTACTTTGTTCATCCTCCAGGGCTGTGACCCTGGTTAAGCTTATGCCTCCTCCAGGGTCGTCTCCGCCTCCCACGTCGTCATCGCCAAATGTCTTGTACCCCAGGGCGCCATCATCTGGCTTTTGGCTGTGCAGTATCCCTGTGGTTCCTGCCAGTACTTCTGATGCGGATGCACCTTAATATTCTGCTGCAGGGATCTAGGTAATGGAAAAGGCATACAATAGTAAGAAGCAAATGCTCAAGTGACAGAAACAATAAATGAGAGGAAGGGCCGGTGGGCAGTCTAGAAGTCCAACAGCATTCCAGCATGGACACTGCTGCACAGCACCTGGAAATAAGTAGTGGCCTGGAATGGCCAGGTCACATTTCACTACATACTCCTACGTCCCGTCCCCTTTTCTCCATACTAATGGGACATTCCTCCGTCCTGTGGTACGGGACCAGACCACTTTGTAAAAAGCATCACATTTTTCAAGAATGTTGTCCTTCTCTTTTTATGCGGTTACCGCACGCGGCCGTAGCCCTGCCCTCCTTAGCTCCGCCGAGCGCATCGCCCATCAGTCCTTTTCTCCGCACGTTCGGGACTGGACGCACTTGCATCTTTGGAAGATTTTTTCCTTCCAGTGTCCTTCTATCCTGCTCCGGTTTAGCAGTCGCGTAGTAGTCCGTCTATGCCGTTTTGGTTAGATTTTCCTAATTGTTCTTCCTGCGAATGACGTTTCTCTAGGGCGGATCCCCATCCTCTTTGTTTAGAGTGTTTGGGTCCGGACCACCGGTGGGACTCTTGCTTCTACTGTGATTCTCTTTTGGTCCGGGCACTTCAACGTCATCTGGAACGGTGGGAGGAGGTGTTTCAGCGCGTTCCTCCTCCGCATTTTCAGTGTTTCATCGACGAGATGAAGAGACGCCCGGTAAGTTCTTTAGTTTTTAGGGCACCCCGACGGGGGGACTCCTTCCCGGGTTCTTCCAGGTCAGGGAGGGGCTTTAAAAGCTCTGTCACTGGGGTTTCCCCTGAGGTGCCTTCTAGGCCTAAGAAAAGTACTAGAGTTTTCTCCGAGGGCCTTCGTAAGGGGTCCACTCACACCGGATTGCAATCCGAGGCCCCTCCTGTGGGGGCTATTCAACGGCCCAGTTCTACTGAGGCGTGGGTACCGGAGCTTGCTTCAAGGTCTCCTTGTCTGGAGCTTCCCAAACAGACACCGGGGTGTGCCCCGAGGCCTCTATTGAGGTTTTCTGTACCGAATCAAGGTTTGAGGCCCCTCATGAGGAGCTGTTACCGGACTCGGGTCCGAGGTTCCTCTATCGGAGGTAAAGGTGACCGACAGAACTGAGAGGCCTGTTAAGTTCTTGTCAGTGAGATGGGTTCCTCATCGATCTCGCTCTAGTGGGGATACCGGTTCTTTTGAGGGGGCACAGAGTGAGGTTGCTGACCATAATTCTTGTTACCGGCGTCGCCGAGGTTCCTCTTTCAGAGGCTAATTTGGCTATTAGTATGTCTCAGAAACATCCTAGGCCACACAGTACCAGCTCTGCCGAGGTTCCTTGTGTCAAGGCTAAAGTTAAGACCACTGACCTGTCTGTGGAGACCCCTGCCTCACTCACACATGTGACACAGTTCTCCTCAGGCGTTGGAAAAATTGGGCCCGTTCCCATGCGAACTGCGGTGGCCATTTTGGACTCTTCCCTTACACCTACGCCATCAGCTTTGGGTGCTGGGAGAATATTTTTGGGTGAACAGTGTTTCCCTTGTGCACCGTTTTGTCCAGTGTATGACTGGAACGCTTGGTTGCCATTATAGCACTCGGTCACGCTCCCTGCGGCGTCTGCGCCATTGATCTACGTCAACCCGGCTGGTGAGGGCCCCTCTTGGCAACCCTCTCCTTTGCGCCCCTAGAGCTATTCATCTCATGAGAGGCCTCCGCCTGCCACAGTGTCTAAGCCTTCGGCGAAGGATGCCTTGTTCCGAAAATTTCAGGAGCTAATGCACTCCGACCCCATGAAGGAATATTTTGGAGGTCTTTTTAAGGAAATCTGCCCTCCAGGGCCGGGTTCTGTTCAGACGGTTCGTGTCAAAGCACTGGTTGTTCCACCAGCTGTCCCACCTCTACCAGTTGGCCCACCTCCAGCCCTTCCGCCTCCGCCACCCTTGTCTCCAATAGACAAGTCTTTGGCGGAGCCAGATGTGACGCAGGTCAATCCGTACGCATTGGATGACACGCAAGGGGATCACAATAACGATGACCAGCCCCGCTCTGTTAGGGCGTTCCATGACCGGGTACTGCACATGATGACCCTTCTGGATGTTCCAGTACCTGAGGCCCCCCTCCACAAGAAGGGGTGCTTTCAGGGGCGTTCACCTTGTTTCCTCAGGAGCGCACCAGCTTGTTCTTTCAGAAGGACGTTTTGGCCAAGGTCTGCAAAGTCTGGGATAAGCCACACTCTGGACTGCATGTTAACAAAAAGATTGACGCTCGTTATAGGCTTCATACTTCGGAGTAGGTAGCCTTAGCGTCTTGCCCGCTTCCTTCCCCCACAGTTGTGGTACCCGCTACGCTTCAATCCAGACCGGCTTCAGCGTCCTCTACAGCGGCGGTTCAGGTTCTGGCCAAAGAGGACAAGTTGCTTGACTCTTTGGGGAGGAGTATCTTTGCTAGTTCGGCTCTGCAGTTGCTCCAGACGAACGTAGAGCTCATTTTAGCGGGGGCAAATATGAAAATGTGGAATGGTCTGTCGGAATTTGAGTTCATTCCTGCGGACAAGCTGGATGATTTTAAGGCTGGCTTGTCAGATGCCAGAGTCCTGGCGCAGGATATGCTTGAGGCCTGCATCATGTTGACACCTCGGTTCGGGGCCTCATGCTTGGCGTGGACACGTCTCGTCAGGCTTGGCTTCATGCCATAAAGTTTTCCAAGGAGGTGCAGGATAAAGTTCTGGACCTGCCTTTTGACAGCAAAGAACTGTTCCATTCGTCAACGGACGTATAACTGACTAAAACAAAGGACAGCACTTAGGCGGCCAAGTCTTTGTCTGTTCTGGTAAAACCACCTTTTAGGGCTCAGAGAACTCCTTCACAGCCTCAGTCTTCCTCTGGTTTTCGGGGGTTTCTAGATCAGAAAACACAGAGAGTCTATCCTCCAGCTTCAAATTCCCGCCGGCGTCAGCAGCGAGGCTGGTTTTTCTCTCGGTCCTCGGCCGCCTCCTCAGGATCTGGAGGTCCCGTCTCTGACAAACCCGCTAAATGAGAGTTTTTGGCACTCGCACGAGACTCCGGTGGGGGGGCACATTGTGTCTCACTGGGAGGCGTGGTAGACCATCACCGAGGACCGGTAGGTTTTGTCAGTAGCTCGGGCAGACTTCCGCTTGCCCCTTCCCCCTTCCCCACCCTTCAATCCTCCCTACCAGCATTCGAACGCCATCCCTCAGAGCTGAAGTCCAGAAGCTTCTGGATCTCAAGATGGTGGAACCCGTTCCCCTAGGGCTTCTACTCCCAACCTAGACCTTTCCCAGTTCAACCTCTCTTCCCCAAGAGAAATTCAAGATGATCACCCCTGGACAGATAAAGTCCTCTCTACAGAAGGGCGACTGTCTCAGCGTGTTGGACCTTCAGGATGCTTATATGCATATCCTCATTTGGAACCCGCATTGGAAATACAACAGTTTTCCATGGGGGAGGAGCATTGCCAGTTCCGTGTGCTCCCTTTTCGTCTCGGCTCGGCACCGCGTGTCTTTACAAAGATTATGTCGGTCATCGCAGCTTATCTTCGGCTTAAGGGTATCCATGTGTATCCGTTATTGGACGACTGGCTGCTGCGCAGTCCCTGTCCACTGAAAGCCTCGAGCAACCTTCAGTCTCCTCCAGCTCCTGTTCCACCTTCATGACGGTCTCTCAGGACTTGATTTCCCTGGGTATTTGTTGGAACACAATCGATTGTAAGGTATACCTGACCGGGGACAGAATGGCAGATCTGTTCTCCACGTGTCAGGTGTTTATGCAGTCGACGAGCATGTCGGCCTGGTGGTTCCAGAGGCTTCTGGGCCTCATGGCTTCGTGTGTGCTTGCTCTTCCTCTTGCTTGTCTCAAGGTGAGGCGGATGCAGATGGCTCTTCGGAGCTCATGGCTTCAAGCAGTGGATCCAGATTCCAAAATGATACTAGTTCCATCGTTCATGAGGACGGACCTCTTGTGGTGGTCGTCTCTCAGCAATATGTCGGTGGGCGCTCCCGTCCAGAAACCTTGCCCGCTATTGACTGTCACAACGGACTCCTCCCTTCTGGGTTGGGGTGCGACACAGGATCATCTTCAAGTTTCAGATCTCTGGTCGCCACAGGACAGACAGCTTCATATAAATTATCTGGAGCTTCTGGCTATATTCCTGGCGCTGAAAGTGTTCAAACCAGGTAATCGTCAACAAGGTGGTCCGTGTCCGCACGGACAATGCGGTGTCCATGTTCTATATCAACAAGCAGGGGGTACCAGGTCTCCTCCTCTTGTGGATCTTGCCATTCAGATCTGGGAATGGGCCAGACAGCATGGTATCTGGCTGGTAGCAGTTCACATCCTGGGACAGCTGAATGTCACTGCAGATGCCCTCAGCCGACGAGTAATTGTCAGCTACGAGTAGGAACTGAACATAGAGATCCTCTCTGACATTTATTTCGCTTTCGGGGCACTCCAGAAGTGGACCTCTTTGCGACATCTACAAACAAGAAGCTTCACCTGTATGCCTCCAGGAACGGGCTCGGAGCCTCCTCACTTGGGGATGCTCTTGAAATCCCATGGCACAACATGATGCTTTTCCACCTCTTTCTCTGATCCATCGGGTGCTTTGCAAGCTGAGGAATACGGTGAATTGCTACCTGCTGTCCATAGCCCCTTGGTGGCCAGCCAGGTTTTGGTTTTCGGAGCTTCAGCATCTATCAGTGTGCCCGCCGCTCAAGATTCCACTGGTTCCCGACCGGCTTCACCAGAGCGATCAACAACTGTAGCACCCCTCCCCACAATCGTTCAGCTTGGCGGCTTGGTACCTGAGTCTTTAAAGCGCTTCAATTTGTCTGCGGATAACATGCGCATTATTCAAGCGTCCAGGAAGCCCTCAACAAGATCTCAGTACAGATGTAAATGGCTACGCTTCTGTCACTGATGTTTGGCTAGGCAGCTAGACCCCAGGTAGGCTACTATCAACATGGTCCTGTCTTTTGTCTCACATCTGGCAGAGTCTGGCATCCATGTCTTGTCCTGCAGGACATATTTATCAGCTGTTGCTGCTTATTTGTACATTGACCAGTGTTCCTTTTCACTGTCTAATTCAGTCATTAAAAGACACTTTGCGGGCCTGATGCATATTTATCCTCCTGTTCGCAACCTACATCCGAGGTGGGATTTGAATGTGGTCCTTACGGCCTTGTGTCATAAGCCTTTTGAGCCCATGGCTATTGTCGATTTTAAGTACCTTTCCTGAAAGGGTCCTTTTTGATTGCTGTGACTTTGGCAATGCATGTAAGTGAGCTTCAGGCCTTGTCGGTTGAGCATCCATTCCTTACTTTTCATAAAGATAAGGTTTTCCTGCGAACGAATCCCACCTTTCTTCCTAAGGTGGTTTCTGATTTTCATCTGAATCAGTCGATTTCATTGCCTGTATTCTTCCCAGACCCGGCCTCAGAGGGCGAAAGGATTCTGCACTGCCTGGACGTTAGAAGAGATCTTAAGTTCTATCTGGACAGAACATCTGAGCTTAGGAACTCTTGGCAGCTTTTTGTGTCCTTCAGAAATCCGCAAGGAAAGCCGGCCTCGAAAGCGACCATCTCTCGGTGGATCGCGGCTTGTATTTCAGAGGCGTATACCATTCAGGGTCTTCGGGTCCCAAGGGGAATTCATGCTCATCTTGTGCGGGGCCAGGCGGCTGCCGTTGCCTTCCAAAACGAAATTCCCTGGGAGTCCATCGCGAAAGCGGCTACGTGGGCCTCCCCATCAGCTTTTTGTAAGCATTACTGTCTGGACCTGAGCTCCAGGGCTGATGCTCAGCTGGGTCAAGCTGTGCTTAAGAACCATTTGTGTGAGGAGTGCTTGGGAATCTCTCATAAGTATGAGGAAAGGGGACAGGACGTAGGAGTATAATCAAGTTACTCACTGTAGTGACTACCTTACTCCTAGTCCATAGTCCCCTTTCCTCCATACACCCGCCCGCCGTCCCCTCTAAAAAGGTTCCTCTGTTATTGCTTAAAGGTCATAGACCTGGCGATAGAAAAGGACTGATGGGCGATGCGCTGGGCGGAGCTAAGGAGGGCGATGGTACGGCCGCGTGCGGTACCCCGCATAAAAAGAGAAGGACAACATTTTTTTAAATGTGATGCTTTTTACAAAGCGCTCCGGTCCCGTCCCACAGGACGGAGGAATGTCCCATAAGTATGGCGGAAAGGGGACTATGGGCTAGGAGTAAGGTAGTCACTACGGTGAGTAACTTTATTAAACCCTTGCACCGTCCTTACCAGACCTCTGCAGCAGCCACCAGATGCTTCCAGAAATAATTATTTTTATTTAAAGCAACCCTGCTACCCTCCTCCCGAACAAGTCGAACCCCGTCCTAACCCGAAGATAATCAGGGCCCCCATTAATGCTGATTGCGCGCGGCAGGTGTTGCCCCCACCGAGGCCAATCCCAGCTAGAAATGTGCATAGATACTTTCAGCTCCTGTCATGTCACTTCCCATTGCGTACGTCATAGTTCCCCCTTTTCTTTTTTTAAGGACTTGAGTCCTGAGTTTAACATTATCTGATATTTTATCAGGAAATTATAAGTTGCATATGTTTGCGTATTGACAAGAAAGAGTGGCTAGGATAAGTGAAAAGTGAGCAGCATTTGTTTGGGTGGGGTGAATAGCTGTGAGATGGAGTTCAAACATTATATATTTCCTCTTGACTTGTGCCCTGCATGAGCCGACATGAACCATTTTATACATTTCTATGTGAGCTGCAAAGAAGTTTCGAAACTCAACCACATCGACTTTGCAACTGGATAGAGAATGCAATGCATCTGATTCACAAAGTCAGTCCTTTTGCATTTGTGAAGCCTCCTACTTTAACTGGCACTGAATATGCAACAATCTTCTGTACATTTGGTCCCTTCATTTTGGTTAAACCTGTTTTATTTCTGGCTTTTATACTTTAAATGAAGATGCTACATTAATTACAATGAAGATAAATAAAAGTATAGAATGCGTTTAAAATGATGCTTTGTTTTTTTAATAAGTGTGTTTTTTTAAATTTGAAACATGATTTAATAACTAAAGCAACTATTCGGCTTCATATTCGGCTTCGGCCGAATAGTTGACAAACTATTCGGTATTCGGCTGAATACTAAATATGCTATTCGGTACAGCCCTAGTTCTTATCATACAGAACAAAGGAATGCATTTGCGATTGGATGGCTCTAGCGCCACCTATAATCCAAATCTATTGTATTAGAATACAGATGGGGAGAAATTGGGATATGAGGAGGGACAGAAAGCTTGTAGGTGCTGTTTGGTTATTTTTCCAACCATTGCCTACCCATTGCCATGCTAATCCCTTGGCCATTCCCTCCCAGTTCCTGCCGCTCCCCGCCCAAAACACTTCCTCGTGGGAACTCTGAGCTCGCTTTAATCAAGTCTTATCAACCTTGGCACTCAAAGTGCCTGCCATTGTTTTTTTTAAAACAGTCTTCTGAGAGTTAGACTTAATTGGAGGTGTAAACGCGTTACTGGTATAATAGAAATGTCGTACCCTGTTAAAAGCAAGCATTGGCAAAGCCAACAGTTTTGGCTTGTGTATAGGTATTGGGCATTTGCATGCACTGCTATTAGATGTGTAAGGAAGGCATGGTATCATGAACAGATAGACACAAGTGATCACAATTCAAGGGTGTTTATTTAAACAGTATGCAGGTTGGAAAACACCTAATCCAAACCTAAATCTAAGATGGGAGCAAGCTTCGACCATCAAAATGAAAAATAAGGCAGTCCTTGTGGCGTCTTGTCAAATCAAAAGTGCCTATACTAGAACAAAAACTATTGCCAAACCTTACAACTACATACAAAAGAATGTGGGATATGATTCATAAGAAAGAAAGAAGTGTTCACAAATAATATGTCAGGATGCAGTAGTTGGGGTCTCGCTTCCCCACGTTTTAACATTTTATGCAAGGGATAAGGTGGGATCTTTGAGCACAGCACACTTCTCAAGCTTCCCCAGCACAAGATGACAGTTCCATTCTCAGCTTATCAGAAGCCTCGATGGCCAAGTATATTTTTACTCAAAAATGCCCCTTGCCTTAGAGGGTCGGAAAATAGTAAACCAAAAAGTTCCATTTACACAAAATTTAGGGTGATGGTAGTGCAGACCTTTCCTGATTTTCAGCCTCCCTCTGCTAGGTTCACTATGGCTCTTGTTTGCTTGTCTTCTCCTTTTACAGTCACCAGTCTTTGGATGACGACTTTTCACCCTTGGGTCCCCCTCTGCCAGGCTCAGACCCCCTTTAGATTGTTTTCTTCTATTCAGTACTCCTTTTCTATCGAACAGGCTTCGTCTCCCCTAGCTTTCAATGGTTTGCCAGTCAAAGTCTTTCAATTGTACAGAGGCTTTTACTAGGCCCGTTTGACAACTTGTTCCTTTGTGGCCCCTTCTTAGGCCTTCTCTCATTCATATATAGTTGGGATGTTGGCTTCTCACCCTGTCATGATGCCTACCCCCGGGCAGCTGGACCAAGCCCATCCGCCCCGGAAGCAGGCATCCGGACATTTGTTTAAACCTCAGAAGCCCCGGCTAGGGGCTATCTGGGTTCAGTCCTGGCGCCCTAGGCGCCAGGCTCATAGTCATCACTTACCTCAGGCAGACCATGCTGCACATGCATCCAGGCCAACGTGAGACCTGGAAGGGACTATTTTTCCACAAGGACTACTTTTCACTCGGGTGTGGTTCTAGGGACTTCTCACCTGGGACTACTTTTTGAGAGCTATTTAAGCCATGCCCGATCTATAACACAGCTTCGCGTTATTCTGCATTTAGCAAGGTAACGCTCACTGTGTCTGCAAACCTGCATCCAGCCACGCCCGCCTCGAACACGGAGCCCCTAGGGGAGAAAGGAAAATAGGAGAAGAGGTTAGATTACAGACTTTAATCTGATTCCTCACCTGATTTCGGATCTTGCATCACTCCGAGCCTGAAGGGACATTCTTACGGCACGCGTCGCATCCCAGCAACAGCACCGCTCCATTTTCACAGCCCACAGCATCTCCGACTCGGCGCTGCGTCCGTCACCTTTTTCAGTGATTTTCAACATCTGGGGGAAAGACAAGAAACAGCAAGGTGAGCCTAAAGAAACTAAAAGACAATCACTTGTATTTCAAGACTTACCTGATTATCACCGGAGGCTTTATCCTTCAATATGCCGTATCTGGGAAAAAAGGAAAAGACAGTGAGCTAATATCACGCACCTTTACAGGATAGTTTGGGTGATACAGACTCTTACCTGAACGCCGCCAGCAACCTCCCAACAGAATTTGCCCCCGCAAATCAACAGGGTAGTGCAAGAGTGAACATTGGACCTTTTGAACTCTTTAAACTTGGCAAACTCTGGACTCAATAATCGTCCTGAACTCCTGCACCTAAAACCAGTGAAGTAACTGGTATCTACGCGCCCCTGCATGCCACGCAGGATGGAGAGCTCACCAATCAAAAACATAAGGTGAAGACACTGACTGGGAATATCGGAGGTGGCAAGTGGGGAGAACGGGAGCAGGGAGGGGGTCTGCATTCACACCCACGGGGCTAAATACCTTTCTCCATCTACAGGAGAATATTGCTACGAGTCAAGCTCACAAGACTAAGGGGGTCCGTCCAGACGGTCATCTTTGCCCTACACTTCACACTGTTTCTTGGGACTTTAGACTTCACCCCTCTTTATTGGCATCCCTCTGGTTCACTCTTGCCACTTTACAATTCCTTTTCCTTTATCTTGATATGGGATTCACTTCCCTTGCGTTTCAGTGGTTTGTCGGTTAAAGACTTTCGACTGTACACGGATTTGTCTCGACCCCTGTATAACCACTTTGACCTGTCTTGGCGGCTCTCCTACGGCCTTCTGGTATTTGCAGTTTTGATCAACACGGGATTAACCAGAGTCTCTGGAGTGAACACACACGTGGTGCTTCTCCCCTTTGCAGCTGGTCATTTCACAGCTCTTTGTATTTTGCTACTTTGAGACTTTCATTCAACACAGGTCGGTTTCTTTATTGGTTCTCCCCTCGACTCACTGGCTGTGATGAACCGCTTGGCCTTCTCTGTATCTGGATTCAAGGCTGGTACCACAGTAGCAGGAGTCTACCTTGGTCGTGCTTATCAGCGTATGCACTCTCTGTATACTGTTGACATCTGCTGCAAGACACTTGAGCTATTGTTTGCGGTCTTACGTTTCCTTCTACAGAGGTGTCATGGGCCTGGCTTGGAAAGGGCAAGGTCACTTCTCTCCTTGTTACCCTTTCGGTTTGCACCGTCTTTCTCCTCCTCTTGAACTGCTGTGTCTCGATAGCTGTCTTGTCGTGCGATCTGCCTTGCTCATACTGTGCTCTCTCTGTTACACCTTTTATCCCTAGGGGGAAAGGAAAGGGCCGTCAGGTGTGTGTGATTCTGGTCATTTGCCTGACTTCGCCTGACCCTTGTATTGGGACTTGTCAGGTAAACGGCTCTGGTGTTAGTCAGTTGTCTTTCGTGTGTGAAAATGTTTGTGTCAGAAATGGTGGGCAGTGTTTCAGAATATCCTACGTGGTAGGAGGGGGAAAAGGTGTTGAAAGAAGGGGAATACTGTGTCTCACCCGTCGGTGTCCCAGTTCCACTCCCCAAGGACCCCAGGAGATCTTCCCTCACTGGTTGACCCCCAGGAACCGGATCCAATAGCGATGAATATCTATCTATGGGAGACTGGTTATCCCTCCCTTATTGTATAATCAGCACAAATGCTCACACTTTCAGACTAACAAAACAGTCAGCTATTACTCGTGCTTCCGGTTCAAGAGAAAAACGGAACCCTACAAAACGTTTGTTGCTCGATTGTTTTCTATTAACCCTTTAAGTGCCAAGGACGAGGTATCTCGTCCTTGGGATTACCTCCCCAGTGCCAAGGACGAGATAGCTCATCCTTGGCACTTAAGGGGTTAATGAAGGATAAAATGTTAGAAGGCTTTGCATGGTGAAATACTGAAATCACCAAAAAAGGCCTTGGCACTAGTGGGGGAAACCCATGGCAGTTAAAGCAAATCTTTATTTATGTTGTAGTGTGTGTTGAAAGCCTTACACTTGGCTTCACCAATCAACATAAAACATTGCTTCACGTAATCACACAGTTTTAAGAAGACATAAATAATAGTTACAAATCACTGCTAATGAGACATTTGTAGACACAGAATTGTGACTGGGGGTTAGTGCGCAAAATGATTTATACCATGTTTATAGACACTTTGGGGAAAGATTTTCATACATATAGAATATCATTTCTAGCTTTCTTTTCCTATTTGTCTAGTATTGTTTTAGGTGTCTTTTCCATTTTTGGGAGTACAGAATGAAGAAAACCCTAGTGTGTTGCTTTCTTGTCCAAATTGTTGACACGTGTTTCGACTCTTAACTCGTGTTACACTGTACCCACGATGTGTGGTTTTAAAGAGCCATCTTCAGGACACATACAAAAAACATTTGGGGTGCAGGACAAATCAGACGACGACCCCACTGTTCACATGACCTATAATACACAATAGACATTACAGGGATTGGTTTCAGATTTCTCTTGTTACATTAAAGACATATACTTATGTTAAAGTAATCCATAGAAAATGTGCTACCTTTAATTAAGGCAGGGACAATAGAGAATTTATGCTGGCAGTAATTTCCAGTCACAGGTACTTGGTGCGCCCAATTTCTTCTCGGTCGAGCAGAAATTATTTTGCTTCTCTACAGGGCAAAAAAAAAGACAGTCTAGTTTCTCCTGTTTACACATACGTTAGAGCAGCATTGCTATTTCACTGCATTTAAAAAGGTTTTTGTGAACCATACTTAACCTACCCAAAGTCTTGACTAGGAGGTTATCCAGTTGCCTGGGGTATTCATATGCTGTGCTGGTGTGCTAGTTTGAGTCCCGTACAGTCCAGATCTGTATATACTCTGTTTCAATAGATAGACAGAAGGCTGTATTTAGTGCCCTGTCACGTGAGATCAGGCTGTATACATGCACTGAATTGCGAGATGTATGCACTAGTCAAATCCTATTACTGTATTTATGAGCACTTAGTGAATGAATCTTGCATCTCATTTCTACGTGTGTGGTCAAATAACCATCCGCTTGCTTAAATATATTTTGAGCGTCACGCCCGCTGTGGGATGTCTGAGCGGTCACGCTCCCATAAGGAGAGACGCGTATGGCATACATAAGTGATGCTAAACTCGGGGACATAATCAAGAAATCATCTCATGTTCCTGTGTATGGTCAAGTGACCATGCGCTCGCTTGAATATGTCAGAGGATATCGCTGAAGTCAGGCGATCGCTTCCCCATGGGGAGGATGCACGTGGCAACGGTTACTTACCTCGGTGCATAATGGTGTTAGTCCGGATGGTTGCTGTCAGGACGGGTCTGTGGACGGGCGGGGGGGGGCGCTCGTGAAGATGCTGGTCCCCGTCATTGTGTTCATGTTGGTTCTTTTTTGCACCTGCCAGCTTGGACTCCGATGTTGTGCCAAAGCAGTACCTAGCAGTGCCATGACGGTTTCAATTGGGGTATCAAATGTACTTCGGGTACAAAAGACAGTGCTATCCAAACAGATGATCCAAATAAACCATGCATGGTAATGATGGAGCAACGCTTACATCCTCCCGGCACTATCACTACAGCCCCACCTGACCCTGATTATTATACAGAGCATTGGGTTGATTTAGCAGGGGGTGGGGGTCGTATATATATGACTTGGACCCCTGAAAAGTATGCCCAATCTGGCCAGCGTTTGCATCATGTATGTAGAGCATGGGTACAAAAGAAGGGATCACCACCTTTATATAGAGACTGAGTGGTTGGAGAAGGAACACTGGTGAGGGACATATATGGGGGACAGAGCCGGATTTAGGGGGGGGCGAGCCGGGTGGCTGCCCGGGCCGCCAAGCCCCCCAGGGCGCCATTAGCCCCCACCATGCCAGCTCGGGGGAGTCTTTCAAGGGCTCCCCCGAGCTGGAGTTGTGGGAGAAGGCGTGGCAGGCGGTCTTTTACTGTAAAATATGCCAGCGGCGGCGGGTGCATTTAAATGCGCCCCTCCGCCACGTGCACTTTTCATAAGAAAAGGTGCCATTGCCCCCCACCATGCCAGCTCAGGGGAGTCTTTCAAGTGCTCACCCGAGCTGGCATAGTGGCAGAAGGCGTGGCAGGTGCCTCATTGTCATTGAATGCACCTGCAGCGGCGGGCACATTCAATGACAATGGGGTGCTAACGCGCCCTATTTAACCTCCTCGCCGGAGCAAGGAGGTAAAAAAAAAGAAAAGTTGCCCATCCTGGCCCTGCCCCCTTTTGCCCCGCCCCCTGTTAACCAGGGGTGCGCGGTGGGTTAGGGGGGGTGCCATTTCACCCAGTGCGCTGCTACCCTTAAGGCCGGCCCTGTATGGGGGGCTTATTGGGGAGCTTGATGATGTAGAATTAATGAAAGGGGGGAATGTTGGGAAGGGGACACGATCTTCCCGCACCCCCAAGCACTTCAGAATAAGGCAGCCACAGGTAATGTGAGAGACCAGGTGGCAGGGGGAGCCCTTAAATGCTCTCACACAATTACATTATTGCATTTTTCTAGCTGTAGTGCGCATGTGGCAGCCATCTTAGATATTAGCAGCCATACTGTAGCACAAAGCTTAAACGCAATGCGGCAGTCAGCTCCCCAGGCGTAGATCGCGAACATGAGTAAAGGAATAGGTTGTATCCCAGGCACTGAGGAGAAAGGCCAGAGCTACAAAGATCCATAAACCCTTCATTGTCCTAAAATGTTACCAACCTTCGCACCCTGGGAAGAATGTGCCTTGCAAGACTATGGGGGGAAGGCTGAGTGTCTGTGAACAATACGACCCCATGAGAAGGAGAGCACGGGCCTCCAACCCCCACCTGTCCCAATTCTAACTTATAGTGCCCAAATGCCCTAGTATTAGGACCCCTGAATTCCAAGGTACCAGCCGGCCCCAGACCACTGATCATAAAACTGTTAGACCCCTGATCTTTATAGATAAGAAAGCATGGATTTCCTGCCCTCACTTCCTGGTCACGTGATTTGTGCTGCGAGGTGCAGGGAGGGATGAAATTGAAGGCCAGAAGAACGAGGGTGGAAGACCTTGGGGAGACGCCGGCGTGTCTGGGAGCGAGTGAAGTGTATGGGCTCTTATGACCTCGACTTTCCCCCTGGGCCCCTGTCTGCTTGTAACAAATGCACCGTTACATAGATAGAGATGTGTTTTTTAGTTTGCAATATGTTTGCCACTTGGCCACCTTCTGACAGATGACTGCAGCATCACCTACGTGGAAGGAAATGGACGGACAAGGCTGCGACTAATGGCATGGCATCCCCTATGGAGCAGGTAACCCATGTGTGCGGTCGCACCAACCAGCTGCGCGGGTTTCCACTGTATGTAATAATGTCATTGATGATGCTGCGCACATTTATGATGTGCTGCTCCTGCAGATTTTGCCAGAAAGGTCCGCTGCAGCAGAGTTCTTTGTTGGCGCTTCCATATTTTGTGTGGAAATAAACGTGTTATCCTTGCAAGAGATGTATTGGGGCTTTTTCCCTAGTGGGTTGTATTTTCTCTGGGGTGAGCGTCTAGGGGCTTTTTTACACCAGCCTGACAACGATGGATATTCAAACAGCATGTGAATCCATGAAAGATACTAATGCTGGAGAACAGGAGTTACAGGAAAGTAACTTATTCTTTCTTGCACTTTATTGTGATTGTATGATGATTCCTAGTAATGCTTTGATGCCTAACTTGGATACAAATATCAGCATTCCTAAGTACATAAAACCGTGGCCATAACTGGAACAAATCTCAATGATACTGGGTAAGCAGTGGATCAGGAGTTTCAAAAAATGCTTGTCATTTTACAGCAGATCTAAGTATGACATGGAAAGTGCATATCATGTAATCAGTAACGGTCTAGTGCATGTAGAGGTACACTTTCAACAATCACTACCCTCCACTAGAACTATGGTGGTGTACGCAGTCATCTCTAATATTATATAGTTATTATATTATAGAAATCAACTTTCTTTGTCAAGTGCTTTGTGATTACAGTTAAGAAGGATACATTTCAATTAACATGATTATGCAACAAAAAATATATGATAAACTTTAAGGTGCATTTGCCTCCGACTACTTGGCCAACAGGCTATCATGTACAGACCCTAAAGCTTTTGTTGTCAACACACATGAACAGGAATCTGGAAAAATACTGGCTAGGTGTGTATGCAAACCGAGGCCTGTGTCTTTGTTTTGAAAGCTACGGTCTCAGCCTGAACTATTATACATAAATCCTTGAAACCTTTCTAAATAGTCAAATATTAAGTATTAAGGTGTAGCACACATCAAGTACAGCATGCTTTCGAAAACATAAGCGACATGCACGCCATCGTGTTTCTGCATTATGCCCGTCAAGGGCTACCCATATAAAACGTTTTAAACAGATGCACAACTAAGGCTACAATGACTTTATGGTGAAGCAATTTGTCATAACGCGATTTCGAGTGTAATGATATGTCGGCTGTCTGAATAAAAGTGCACAGCTATAATCCTTGGTGCTTTGTACATGAAACCACCTGGGCCTGGGCTACGGAACATGGTGAAACAGACAAGATATCTAGGAACGGCCCTATACCACAAACATTGAATATAAAAACCCTTGAACTGCCTCTACGACCCAAAGTGATTTCCGTGCCATTTGGAACATTATTGATATCACTTGTGAAACTGTCCAATCTAATATATAATGAAACTGCATTTCACATTAAGTATTTAAGCAATGTAGTCTTATATATATACTGGGTAAACGCATGGTAACTCATACTGCAGAAAATACCTGTGAAAAACTTGAACACACACAAATAAATCAGAGCAGGCCTGCTAGGTCTGTGCGATTATATGTAAGTAGCCCTATAACCAGTAGACGTGATGACTACAAACAACAAAGAAATAGCAACATGTGAAGGACCATTTTGTCCAAAAGTATAAATTGATGATACAGACAGGGTTCATAATCAATATAGTAAGCAGACAAAAATGACTAAAAGTCAGCAAAATCCCATACTGAATAAAAAGGCAAAAAAAAGAAGCATGAAAAAATATCTTGCATAAAGCCCTAACTAATTCTAGCAGGAACAAGGTGGCGTAAGTAACTAATAAGGATGAAATACAACCTAGTTGATGTGCAATGTATAAAAGCCAATGCCAATAGTCATTGTAAAGCAAAAAAGAAGACAATTAAAAAGAACTCTTACTCCTTACCAGTGTTTGATATTAAGGAGGGTAAGAAGAGCAAGAATGGCCATCGACAGGGTAATAATACTGGTGAGGCTGCTTTAAATGAAAATGATTGTCACAAGTGACGATGAGTCTTGTTTTACAGACACTGGAATGGAAGAACATGGCATTGAGACGGTTGGTCACAATCTTCTAAAAAGGAACAAGTGTTTAAGGGTTGTGTGAGGCAGGCATGGTATCAAGGGAGACACAGACTCAAAAGGGTTTGTTCGAAAACCTTCATTTACTAAAGCTTTTGGGTTGGTGTAATGCCTAACCAGCCCTAACTCTAAAGGGATGGTTCCCTTAACTGATGTTTCTAATGGCTGTCGTTGGCTAGTAGTCCAAAGTAAAAGTCCGTCTGTGTCTGAACCTATGCTTGCCCACATTCTATGCAGAAATGTTATAGGGAGTCTTTCAAAAATAAGAAAATTGTGGTTCAACAAAAATGAGAACCAGAAGTCTTTCAAGAATAAGAAAAAAGTGGTTCAACAAAAATTGGAACCAGGGTTGGTTGCAGGTGGTCTTCTTACCAGGGGCTGCTTGGTCAATGTCAAACAATAGAGCTGTTCGTAGGACCTTCTTCTTAGACCCAATGTAGTTAACAAAGTTCTTAAATTCTCTGGGATTCCCATCCCCACGTTTTATTTTGTTCAAACTCCAAAATACCATAAAAATAAAATGAATCACAGTTCCTTCTTTATCTTCTTAGGGTTCCCTTCACTAAGTTTCGAATCTCTCGAGACACGATCAAAATGTCAAGTCTTCAGGCCACTTGAGGTTCCCTTCCCCAAGCTCAGGCCCCTTTCAATTCTTAAACACAAAGTCACTCTTAACCGGGTTGCACTCTGGTTTCTTAAAGTTACAATTGTTAAACAAACCTAATTCTTGAAATATGTTTTACTCAACAATTCTTTCATACACTGTTTCTTCTTGGGGTAGGACCAGAGACATTTTCGAGGACGGCAGGCTTTTTGCGTTTCCTAGGCGTGACTACTCTGACCCTGTTGCCCCTCTTTTGGGTTTTGTTTCTCTCACTTTATCTTTGTGCCTGTTGTACCTTCTTGTTTTGCTTGTGCACCTGCACCTTTTGTTTCACTCTGTGCACTCTCGCACTTTCTTACTGCTTTTGGGCAACTTGCCTGGATTTATTTTCAACTTGCTTTTCACTTTTGCCTCGGGCAGCTTGCCCACTTTCAGTTCTGCTCCCTTCAACTCTTAAACATTCTGTCCTCTTTGTTTCTGCGCTGCTCTCACGCATCTTTGCTCTCTACACCTTTTATCTTGCTTTCCTTATCTTTCTCTCTGTGCTGCCTGGCACTTTAACAATTTTGTTATCTTGCTTCATTTGTTTTTCTCTCCGTGCCGCCTGGCACTTTCACAATACTGTTAAACCCCACAGACTCTGCCACAGGGTCCCAGCTGCCTTCCTCTGGTTTGCAGGAGGCACGGCTCCTTCAACACGCTGCAGCCCGCTGTGCACACCGGGTCAGCGTTTCTCGCCGTCGTGCTCTTGTAGAGGAGGCCTCAAATATGGCCTGCCCTCCAACCGACCATTTTGAAGTTCCAGGAACGGTCACACCGAGATATGTGACGTATGATGAACAAATAAACCAGCAGAGAGCCGCAGTGGGACTCTGCACGGTACCTATCAGACGGACCGTACCTATTGAAGTGCCTACACTTAGGAAACCTTGGACAGTAAGGTACCCATTGAGAAAACCGTATCGACAAGTGAGACAGAATGACGATTGTCAAAACGTAATGCCTGAAGAAGCCACGAAAGTCCTAAAAGAGGACGAATGGTGAAGTCACAAGAATTCGGACTGACTCGCAGATAAAGAAAACAACGACCTGTGAATGACGAAAAGAGATGAAATGCCATGGATAAGCGACATTCTGAGTTGAAGTAAAAGGACGATGTCAAGTATAAGAAGCTTATGCCATAAGAGCGATGAAGATATGCAACCAGTTTACACGTGTACCTATGCTTGGAAACGCAAGAAAGCTGAGGAAATCGTGCAGCTTGCTATGCTTAGTAGGAAATTAGATGCATCAAGCGCCACATATACATATCTACCTCAAAAGGAGCACTTTATATGATGTATGTGTCCACTTTGCAAAAGGGCAGAACCAACCGCAAGGTACCAGAAGCCCCAGGAGAGAAGGCCCTCAAACACGGAATCGAAAGCAAAAGACAGAAACGAAACTCAGATGGATGAGACCCGTGCAAATAAACCAAGGTCATTTTAGCTGACACAGGCTAATACAATTTATGACGCCAAGAGCGGAGTATCCTGTTCAAAGGAGTCGAGATAAGCAGCAGAATGCATTTGGTGGACAGAAAGCTAAAATCAAATACACGAATTACATGGAGACGGAGACGATTTCACAGTGCCTAAAACACGTGACCTGCCAAACTAGAAGAGTTGGGGGCCTTCACACCTACGCGCAGCCTTGAGCCATGCACAGATATCCGAGTTCTCCCAGACAGAGAGACAGCATCGAGGCCTACAAATTAGAAACAAATTCACATGGCAAGTGGGTCAGTGATGAAGGGTGGTACTGGTTGGTGGGAGGCTAGGGGAGCTGACAGGCACCCTGCACCTGGCCGACCTTTCTGCATGCTGCTAAGCAAAGTGGAAAAGTACAAGGTGACGTGGTATCAACCCATTCACAATGTACCAAGTAATCTAGGATCCTATAGTCCATAGAACCAATGAGATGTTGTACTTTTAGTGACGTCCACAGTAGTCATTCTGAAGGAAGGGCTTAGATGCCCCACCTGACACTAGTTATCCAATCCTTTTACTCCACTATCATATACAGATATAGTACCTAAAGTACCTATAGTAAAGTTACCTTCCTATAACCAATAGAATTGCATGCAACATTCTTATCGTTTCACGTCATACGTTTTTAGTATAAAGGATGTGATTTTGTGGCGGGTTGGGGTGGCTAACTAGCCATGGGCTAGGTCGTGTCTCCGTGCAGAGCTCCTGATGATCCTACTCTTATCCGAGAAACTATGCTACAAATATGCTATCCGAGGCTTGAAACGCAAGGAAAGGTTGTCAGAATATATTTACAGCAGGAATCCTGAAGGGCAAGTCTACCGTGTCTGCGGATCGGCAGATGATTGACTTTCTGTGTGGTGGCCGTGTGGAAACGTTGCCAAGATGGTGGACAACAAAGGGAGCTGCATCGCAGCCCTGCGAATACCGGATTGCTGCTGAATTACACGGACCGCGAGCGAGGCAGCTGCCTGCAGTAACGTAGGGCAAGCTTCGCCTTGTGTCGCAATAGTGAGAAAGCGCCCCCGAGCCTAGATACATGTAGCAACTCGTGATTGCTACACTGCCTACGAGGAAGCGCCGTGTGCTGAAGCGGCTCTCCGTTGCCTGGGGAGACTACAGGACTCTGCCGAACCCGCACTGAGTGCAGAGACTTCGGCTGAAGAAAATAAAAGCTGAAAATGGCTCTGTACTGCGATAGGAAGAGACGGTGCCCCTGGCCGAGCATCAAGCAGCACCCGCAGATGGACACAAAGTAACAGTAAGCGCTTACAGCAGCACGGCACCCAGCCGCTCGTGGAAGCCGAGCGGCGTGTGAAGACCGCTGGGTGCTGCGTAGGGACGGGCGGGCTGCGGCGGTGGAAGCGGGCAGACAGCAGCATAAAGTGGCGTGTGCTGGCAGACGTGTGGTCCCGTGTGTTATAGGCAACAGTACGCCTACGCACGGGACACACGGATCTTTGCGCCAAGGCCGCAACAAACTAAACAAAGAACCGAATCAAGATTTTTCACAGTAGTGACTGGGCACTGAGTGCGCAAAGGTGCGAACTGACCACATTGACATCAGGCTGAAATTAGGGCCGCCCGGCTAGGTAACAGCAGCAAACCAAAGCACAGTGGAAGCTGGCCCGGCTACATCACGCGCCTAGGTACTAACCCCACCCATGGCCAAGACATTAAGTAAACAGCTGAGTTTGAGCTGTATGGGGACATCATGACTGCTGGGAAAAACCGCGCACGCCATAGTGCGCAATAAGCATCAGAGGTGGCTTTTCATCACTCGCATACTGTTGAAACACAGGGACACCTGGCACGGAATGCACGAATGGAATGGGCGGATTGTAATACCCGCAATATAATAAAAAGGCCCACAAACGGAACCCTTTCTGCCGCGGAAGTACCCAGCAAGTATAGACCACTGGGAGCACGGGCCCCGGAAGCACGCCACCAAGAACGCGGCATAGGGAGGACGAGTGGGAGGACAAAGCCCACTTCAAGATCGAGCCTGCGTGCCACTTGGTAGGATAGCCCACTGAGGCCACCAAAACACTGACTTGAAGTGGTGAAATCACAGGGACACAGGTTAGCTGATATCAGACACAGCAAGACGGCAGGATGTCGGTGAAAGGGCTGAAGTCCAGGAGTAAGCAACCCACCATGGACACTTATGCAAAGGCGTTACGGGCCCCTTCAACCCCGGCACAAAAGACGGGAGAGGCATCGGGGAGGACCCCCCTGAAGGAGAAAATCAACAAGTCCTAGCGGCCATAACGGACTTGAGTGCTAAGTGGGGCACGGTGATGGCGGAACTGCGGACGGCCCTAGAAAATAAAATAGATGCGGTGGGGATTGAAGGTACCTTGTTGCGGCAGGACGTTAGAGCGCTAGCAGAAAGAACTCGTGGATTGGAAAGCGCAGTAAAGACCAACACTGATGTAAGCACGAACAACGCGAAGGAGGTCCATGTGCTCAAACAGCAGGTTGCCAACCTCGAAAACAGGGTGAAGGAAGCAGAAGGACGGGCGAGACGGAACAACATCCGAGTAGTCGGCCTGCCAGAAGGAGAAGAAGGCCAGGACCCTACGGATTACTTGGAGAATATGATCCTGCAAGAAGTGGGGAAAGACAAACTCTTGCAGGGGTTCACGGTAGAGCGGGCACATCGAGCCCTCATGAGGAAACTACGGCCTGGAGCTCCACCGAGGCCGATAATTGCGAAAATCTTGAATTGCAAAGATGGAAAAGATTTTGGAGTATTTTCCTAAGGGCGGCACGATAGAGAGGGCCTCCTCCAGGGTTACGGCATACCCCGACTGTACTATGTTGGTGCAAAGGCAGCGATATGGTTATGTTGCGGTTAAGAGAAGACTATGTGCGGCAGACATGAAGTAAATGTTGTTGTACCCTGCAAAGTTGAAAGTCCTACACAAAGGCAGAGCGCTGTTCTTTGACCCCCCCGGAGGATGTGTAATCGTGGTTAGATCTACAGGGCTGCCCGGCGCGGAACGAGGAACAGGAATCCCAGGAACACGATAAGTGAAGACACTATGTCATGTACCCTGTGTTGGGGGAGAGTGGGGAATCCGGATATAGCGCCTTGAATTGCTTGATAGATGCGGTGTAGCCCTTGAACTTTGTGACTTTATGGGACTGGAATATAGTGTGTCAAACGCTAATGAAAATGGAAGTATTGGGCGTAGCAACCTTAAACAGGAGCGGCAGGACCGCACTTACCTACCCCCGAGATCTAGTAGGAAGGCGGCCAATAGGGCAGCCTAACCCTGCTGAGCCACGAGTATGGGTAGTACCAGAAAGGGCTAGATGCGGGGGTGCCTGAAATCCAGGTATGGAGCTGGGCAACAGTTGGGGAGGGTGAAGTTGGAGAAGGGAAGGGGGAGGGTGGGAGGGAGGTGGGAGAGTTTGGGGTGTTTGTAGTTAAAGGGAGTTTGAGTTAGGAAGCAAGCCTATATAGACTGAGATGGAAGTGGGATCTGGACTGTGCTGGTGGGAGGAGGAAGGGGATTCTAATGGGTCATGGGGGACCTTAAAATAATGACGTGGAACATCAGGGGTCTTAATAGTTATCTAAAAAGGAACAAGGTTATGTTGTACTTGCGCAGACAAAAAATAGATATAGCACTGTTGCAAGAGACACACCTGACACGGGAAAAGATGGAGACGGTGGTGAAGAAATGGAAAGGGGTTGTGGTGGGCTGGGCATACTCTGCCTATGCTAGAGGAGTACTCATCTGGGTGGCGCCGCACGTCCTGTTTCACAGCTACAGGAAGTGGCGGAAACGGATGGGAGGATGGTCGTATTGAGGGGATTAGTGGAGAACAGAGAGATAAGCATTTTGAATACATATGCCCCCAACCAAAATACGGCAACATCTTTCAGAACTCTGTGCCATAACCTCAGCCTATGCATGGGTGGGGCGGTGATCTGGGGAGGAGATTTTAACTGTGTACTGGACCCTAGGGTAGATAGACCTGCCCCAGCGGCTAAAGCGCTGCAGACTCTGCTGGACGATTTTGGTCTGGCGGATGTGTGGAGAACAAGACACCCCCAAGATAGGCAATACTCGCATTACTCTGCCCCGCAGCAATTGCATACGAGATTGGACTATGTCTTTGCCACGTCGGACGTGGTGATGGAGTGTACCCTAGCAGAATATAAAGCGAAGGTTCTTTTGGACCACTCGCCCCTGGCCGTTGGGTGGCAGTACTGCACCCCCCCCCAAAGGCAAGGATTCCAACATGGCGCATTCGGGCAGAGGCGCTTAATGATCCCGTCTTCAGGGAAGATATAAGGGAGGAGATTGTAAACTACTTTGAGACCAACACAGGTAGCGTCGATTCGGCGAGCACACTATGGGAAGCTTTGAAGGTGGTGATGAGACGGGTAGCCATAGCTAAATCAAAAGGCCTGGATTTTAACTGATATGCATGAAACGGAGAGAGAGCTGGAAAAGGTATTGAGGGAGGGAGGTGCAGACATGGAACTGGTACTGAAACTGCAGCAGAAATGTGCGGAGCAATGGGAAAGACTATGTAACCTCAACTATAAAAAATATATAGAGAGACAGCATGCGGGAGGGGATAAAACGGGGAGGCTTCTGGCATGGCTATATAAGAGCGAAACTCCCAGACCCGTGATTAGGACGATTGCGAGAGAGGATGGGAGTGTAGTTGACACACAAGAAGGAGTTGATCAGGAGTTTGCTGAATATTATAAGGTATTATATGGGGATAAGGGGCGTAGTAGTCTCGGGGAGATCACGAAAACACTGGAGGACATAGGATTGCCTAGGATAAGTGTGGAAGAAAGGCAAGAGCTGGATGCACCGATTACCTTGGAGGAGTTGGAGGAAGTGGTGAGGCAGCTGCCCACCTGTAAGACCCCAGGATCAGACGTGTTCCTGAGTGAATTCTACAAGGTATATAAGGAGGAAGTGCTCCCCCCAATGCTAGAAATGGTCAATGAGGCGTTTGAGGTGGGACGGCTGCCGGAGTCACTCAGAGAGGCGATCATAATACCGCTTCCCAAACTCAACAAGCCTGGGCGTAGTTGTGGCTCCTACAGACCTCTGTCAATGCTGAACCAGGACAGCAAGATATTGACGGCTGTCCTGGTGAACAGATTGCGCAGAGTTATTGGCAAACTAATACACCCAGACCAGACGGGCTATGTGCCGAATAGAAATATAACTCATAATCATAGACGACTCCATCGGGTGGTTGAGTGGGGGAGCAGGAACGAGGGCGAAATGGCGATTGTGTCCTTAGACGCGGTCAAGGCTTTTGATTCAGTTAAATGGCCATGGCTGCTTGCCGCCTTGGCGAGCTATGGAATGGGGCCTGGATACATAAAATGGGCAACAATGTTATATAGTGAACCGTTAGCTAGGGTCAGAACAGGATTGGTGATATCTGACAGATGGCAACTAAGACGAGGCACCAGGCAAGATTGCCCATGGTCCCCAATGCTATATATATTGGCCTTGGAGCCCTTGGCAATATACCTTAGCAATAATATGATAAAACAGGTATTGAGGTGAGTGGAGAACGACACCTGATTTCTCTGTATGCCGATGACCTGCTGCTGTACTTGAGGTATCCGGAGGAAAATCTCCAGTACATATTAGAAGTGCTGGATAAATATGCTGGGCTGTCTGGCAAAGCAGTGAATCCCCAGAAATCTAGTACCTTCCCGCTAGGTAGTTACAAAGGAATCCCTATAGAGAGGTTACCAGTGCTGCAAATACCATGGGTGGTTAGCACATTTAGGTATCTTGGGATAGACGTGTACCACATGGTGGAGGAGGAGCATAGACATAATACCGAAAGGGCCATTGTGAGAATTGAGAAGTGCATGAAATTCTGGGAGAAGCTGTCCCTAGCAATGATGGGACGGGGGCGATGCTTAAGATGGTGGTCCTGCCCAGACTCCTTGCACTATTTTGGAAATATCCCATATCTGATACCCAAGAAACTTTTCACCAAACTGGATAGTATGTGTAGGGAAATTCTTTGGCATGGTACCCGGAATAGAGTGGCATTATGGAAACTGCAGAACTTTTACGAAAAAGGAGGAATAAAGCTGCCCAATTATGAGGTGTATTATGTCACGAGCCAACTGCAATATATAGCTAAGTGGCTGACCCCCGAATCCAGATTGTTTGGACAGGGTTGTGCCCCATTTTATCTTAAAGAAATTATCTGGCTGCCCAAGACAGAGATGGAAGGGCGTCCTAAAATAATGAAGCTCGGGTGGGAGATGTGGCGCTGATCGTGCCAGTTGATGGGAAACCCATACCCATTAGTCGCACTGGCGGGGGGAGATAAGCAGCTGAGGATGATACTCAGGAACCACTGGGAGGCTGTTGGAGTGGTGACAATGGGGGATATTTGGCAGGAGGGGACCATTACAGAGTTTGAAGTAATTGGGGAAGAGATGGGGTTACATACGGGCCAGTATATTACATATCACCGGACGATACAGAGAATCAGGAGAACATGGCCTGAAACTATATTGGAGGGAGTACCAGATGCTAGTATAGACATGGTATATGATATGACAGAAGGGGGCATGAGATTTCCAGATTGTATGAGATGATGATGTCCAAGGTCGGGGGGGAGTTAACACAATTGAGACTAGACTGGGAGGTGGAGGTGGGTGCCCCGTTAGAGGATGGGATGTGGGAACGTGCTTTGGGATACCACAAGAAGGTGTTAAGAAATGCGAGACTGAAACAGATACAGCTATATATCACGCATAGAGCATACATGACACCAAAAAGGATATCTAGATTAAAGGATGCTGGGAGACAAGCGTGTCCCAAATGTGATGAAGAAAAGGCTGGCATGGTGCACATGTTCTGGGCATGCCCAGTAATTGAGCGCTTTTGTGTGGAAGTAGCACTAAAGCTAGAGGAAAAGGGGGTCGGGATGATTGTGAACACAGCATGGGCTTGCTTGCTGGGGGGGTTCCCCAGACCGCAGAGACTTAAGCATGTTAACAAATTGAAAGACCTAGCATATGTGCTTGCAAAAAGAAGGATTGCCATGGGATGGAAGACATGTCATAAACCACGGGTGGAGGTGTGGTGGAAAAATTTGCAAAAGTGGGCGGAGGCAGACACCATGGTGTGGCAAGAGGCAAGCACTATAGGGGGAGAGGAGGAGGCAGGAAGCTTGATGGCATGGAGATTATTAATAGCAGAATTGTTTGGAACAGTATAAGACCTGGCAGGGTCCACGGGGCGCGAGACCCCACCACGTGAGACAGATATAGAAGGTTTGGAACAAATAGGCTCGTAAGGGGGGGGGAGGGAGGAAGCATTGACCAGAATAACTCAATGAACATTTGTATTGTTGATGCATGCACTGCGTGTGTGGTTTGTATTGTTTTCGTTTGAATAAAATAATTTAAAAAATGTTTTTAAAAAAGGATGTGATTCTTGTGAAGTTCATTAGAGTTGAAGCGAGAAGGAAGATCGAGCAACTGCTGATATTCATAACTCCCTGTTTTTTGTACTTGTCATTAAACGGACTTCCTTTGCCAAACCATTGAGTTGTTATTATTGATTTGATGCTTGAGTACTAATCTGCATCCCCATCCATCTCACGGGTGCTGCTATTCCATTTTAAAGTGCCGTTTGGGAAAACCCCAGTCCTATGGCCCGGCTGGGGTCCCTCCTGCACACTTGGTAGCGGAGATTGATTGTTTTTGATTATTGATTTGATAAGACACCCATTGACCGTCGACATAAAGTAACTCTAGATCTTCGGCAATATCACAAGTCCTTTGCCATGACTGTGAAGCTCCACGTAGATAGTGGTTAGAATAAAGAGCAAAACCTGCAGGTGAAGGTCTTAAGGGACCTGTACTTTCCCCTACAAACTCCTTCCCACTTCTGCGAGCAGCTGAGCGGGCGAACGGCAGGAAAGGTGGTGATCCCGAGCACCCAGAGAGGAAATATGCGAACGGTGAGTGAAAAAGACGGAATACTTTGGCAAAAGTGCATGCCGTAGAACAAGTAAGGGAAGGTAACGGAGGGAGGAGGAAGAAAAGAAAACAAAAATATAGTTAGAAGTAGAGTAGAATGTATATATATATATTTATGGGGAAGGAAATAGAGTCACAAGGGGTGACCAAGTAGTGGATAAGAATACCGGGGAGGACACCCGAGAAGAGGAGGATACCAGGAGGATACCTGAGAAAAGAGGGGAATACTGGGGAAGACACCCGAGAAGAGAAAGGATACGCCCAAATTCCTACGCTTAATATAGAGGATAGAAGAAGCCTGCATCCATAGTCCTGAATAAAACGGAAATAAATAGGAGACCACAGCGGTTAAAGACGCCTGTGAAAGGGATGGGCTTACACCCCATGTTGGGGTAAAATCTAGGGGCAGAAGATCTGTGTAGCCAGCTGTAGTTTGTCTAGTCTGTTAATGTTTGTCTTATGTGTTTTGTGTTGTGACGTCATAGGATGAAATGTTTCCTTTAAGGAACAAGCATAAAAATGTTTGCGATTAAGTAACTGAGATATTGTAGAATACAAATTGATATTTGTTGGTTGAAAAAGGAAGTATCATTTTTGTGGAAAAAACAGGATTGGAGGTTGCGACGATTGGTGCTCGCTCATATTGTTGGAGTTGTTCAAAGAAACAGAAGGGCATAACAAGTGTTATATGAAGGAAAGGGGAACAGATTTAAGCTTGGAGGATATGACTCCATTAGTACACCTGTGCAAACAGTTGCACAAATATGCACCCAAGTTGAAAAAGTACAGTGCAGAATGGGTTAAAGGAACTGCAAACAAACTTTTTATGCCGTGGCCCCAGGGTGGATCATTGTCTAAAGCGGTCCTACAGCACATGACGACATATTTGCACGCCACATACAAAGGTAAAAAGTTAAACGCCTAGCTAGTTTAGAGCTTTGGAAGATGTACCAAGAGGATAAGCAGGAGGAGCCACCGTTAGATTGGATACTTAACGTATCTACAAAGGGGGGGTGAGACGCCTTCCGTGCCATCTGCCCGTCTGAAAAGAAATTCAAAGTCAGTAAGGACGAAGGATTATACCCGCTAAGAGAGCTTAAAGCAGCCACGGGGTACAGCAACCCATCATATGTGTCATCTACTGAAAGTAGTGACGAAAGTCCACACAAAGATAGGGGTAGTGATATCGCCTCCAAGATCCCAAGGGACAAGGAGAGACGCGAAAACGAGAGGAAAGACCAGGCACAAGCAAGTACATCTCCCGATACAGAGAGAGAAGGCAAGAGATGGAAAGGAAATGAGGGTAGAACTGATAAGATAGCATTCACACAGAACGAATGGATGGGAGGTCATATTCTATTGAAACTCGATGGAAAAAGCATTGATGACGCGAATCGAAAAGAAGTTAGACGATGTACGGAGAAGGAACAAGAAAAAGGATTGAGAGACGAAAAAATTGGGAAAAAAGATAGGCAGAGACGAGAGCAGTTATATCGCGAAGAGTAAGAAAGACAACAAGATCATAAACAGAGAGCATCTAATGATTAAGACAGACAAGAACGAAGGCGAATAGAAGATGAGCAAAAGATATGGTAGATAAGAATAAAGAGACGAAGGGATGAGGAATTACAAAGGGCAAATGAACGTAGAAATACAAAGAAAGAGGAAGAAGATAGGGTCAGAAAGGAAGCGAGGAGGTGCAGAGAATTTAATGACGACATAGAACGTAAGCGGAGACAGAGGGCACACGATTTTCAATATCTGGAACGAGAGGTTAAAAAACCTGATCCAGTAGTAGAGTGGGAAGACATCAAAGAATTCTTTACTGAGTACGCTTCAGTACCAGGCATGTCTAGGGCAAATATCGAGGATGACTATGACACCAGAAGCATCGGAGAGATGATTGCTAGAATATACGACGAGATGGGGCTAGAACAAGTACCTCGAGGGGAAGGGGAGGACGAGCGCCTGGAGAGCACTCAGCTTTATGATGCTGAGGATGTCTCCCTAAATAGTAAGAATAGAGAGCTATCCCTAGATAGGCTGCAAATCAGTAAGAACAAGGAAAATGCGAGAAGTTGCACAAGTTGAGCACAGATAATGTCAGATGCAGAAAAAGAGGAATATAAGGAAAAGGAAGACTAGAGAAGACGCTTCTCAAGGGGAAAGAGAATAAGATGGTCGGATTCTAGTGTGTCTGCACTGAGGGCATTGGAATCAGCCACACAGACAGGCCGACGTGAAGAGATATTGTACGGTCAGAGGGGTGTGTCTCCACCACCCTATGTGAGCCGACTGAGGACATTACCAGGTAGGTGGCAATGCGAGAATATCACTCGTGCAGTAGATAGAAAAACAATGAGAGAAGAGAGAGAGGACTGTGCATCCCAATTTCCGTTGCTCGAGAAAGGAGGAGCGAGGCCACAGTATATTCCATGGCCACACATGGATCGGGAAAACCTGAAAAACAAACTTCCAATGCTGACTTCGGAAGCCGGAAAATGGATATGAGTTAAAAAAAATGACGGGAGAGAACACGTTAGCTATAGGGGATATCAAGGGTCTTTTAATCGCCATACTTGGTGATAGAGCTGATGTGGGGACACGCGCAGGTTACTCTGGTGTGACTACAGTTAATACCGCACATGATGGGGCACCGTTTAACAATTGCAGAGCTGCAGTATGGAAAGCATTAATATCGCTCTATACGGATACTTCTGACATGGGAGCTATAATGTCACGGAAAATGAAGGAGTCAGAAGACCCTTTGCTTTACATTCAGAATTTCCAAGACACGTGGGTACTTGAAACACGGGAATTTGGGGGGAAATCTATACCCGTGTTCTACCATATATTATGCCAAGGGCTGCCAGATCAGGTACAGAAGCATCTCAAGAAATTATTAGGAATCGAGGCCAAAACCGTGGTCTGAAATACAGTTGAGCATAGCTCACTATTGCAGGCTGCTGCAAGAGAATCGCAAAAAAGAGGCTACACGAAAAGGTGAGGAGGCGAAATTAGTGCAGAAGAAATTGTCAAAATATGACATTGAAAGGGCAATGATAACTAACACAGATGGATCAAACCTGCAGAAGGCCAATAATCAACAGCAGGGTAATCGGGACAATAATGGGTTTTAACCCCATAGGGAGAGTCTTTCAAGGAAGAGGATGGCAGAGTAATCAGGGAGGTTTCCCAAACACTGGTGATGGGGCAGACCATTCACGCAAAATGGGACAAAATTGTATATGGACTAGGACAGCTCACTGGGAAACCTGCTGTGTTCTATCCTATCAGTGACACCAGACCCTAACCAGGAACTAAGGGTGGATATCGTTATAAGGGGTAAAGAATATTCCTTCTTAGTTGACATGGGTGCGACATGCTCGTGCATACGTGAAGGCAAGTTTTCCTTGTCCGGCGATGTTATAAACACTCAGGGCTTCACAGGAGCAACAAGTTGTGTTCCTTTTACAGACACACTTCCAGTCTCTATAGAAGAATGTGACATGAATATATATATTGGGAGGAGACTTAATGACAAAGTTAAACATGACAATCTTGTTCACGGAGAAGGGCATAGTATGCTTGACTGCAGGAATGCACTATTTGAACGTATGCGAGATGATTAGAGCATACGCAGGACACACAGCCATGAGAGCTATCCCATTGGACCCAGAAATATTTGTATTCGGAGTACAGGTGCTGATGGCATGGCTACCAGGCCTTGCAGACAAGACCATGAGGACCCCAGATGAGTTTCTATTTATGCCAAGAATACCTATGCACGAGGAGAAGGGACAAGTATTTCCCTTGATGATGCACACAACCATAGTGCGAGGGAAAATGGCTTTGATCGATGATTGTGATGATGAAGGCCGACAATGGTTCACAGTGATCGCCATTGAAGAAGGGTACAGGCTGACTGACGTCACGGATGATCATCTGTTTGATGAACGAACAGACGCTGAGGAAATAACAGTTGAAGTGAATGTCACTTTTTGGGCAAAGATGATCAAAAGAGAAGTGCCCCAGAGAATGATGTTGGCACAGAACCGTCGTGAATATTTTGAGGTTGATATGGCCCAGGTGCCTGTCTCAGTGTGGACCACAGGCCCCTATAATGTAGGCTTATTGAAAGGAGTAGAACTCAAAATTAAACTGAAGCCAGGAGCTATTTTACCAAAGGTACGACAGTATCCCATGTCTAGTGTTAGGGAGAATTCTCTGTTAAGGCTAATTTCCCAAACCTAGTGAGTCCCCCAGCAGCTTTGCTGGATTTTTGTGGTTTATTTTTTTCTCCTGCTAAGAGTGAGACTCTTTTTCTCCCACTCTTAGGCATGATTTGAGTATGTCCTTTGACTGTAAATGTGTTTTATGGGCTATGGGGTCTTTTACTCCATAGGGCTTCATGTGTTTTTGGTATGTGTGTTACACAGCACCCTCAGTGCAGTAACACAGGGGTGTCATAGACTCCATACCCTGGGACTGACTACTGACTCCCAGGGCATGTAAAGTCACCATTGGCTTTACTAGTCTCAAATTGTGAACAGAACCAGTACAGACCATCATATTGTGGAAGTACTGGTAGGGGTAATTCGATTGCCCCTGGGTCTGTTTTCCAAGGGGGCACTGCCCAGTCCCCCCTTGTTGAGTTTCTGGCTGGTGACAGTGGATACCACGCAAAATATTCCACCGGAATATTTCCTATGGGATTTTCCCATTCATTTTAAACGCACCACTTTTTGGTGCAATGTTAAAGATACCGCCGGGTTATTTATTTAATATTTATTCCCCGGTTGGGTCTTTTTTCCAGGACTCGGTTTTAAAATGGCGCTTGTGTTTGCCTCTGAAACTCTAACCCAAGTCGAGCCCTTTGTTCCACTTTTTGGCTGGCTTCTCCACAGAAGCCCCCCAAATGGTGCCACTCTGGGGTCTACAGGATGTGTGGGAGGGGGATTAGGCACCCTGGACTGAGTTGCCTTGGCAACTCAAGTCACCCTCTTGTGTGATTGGCCCAGGGGTGAGCCGCCCGGCTCACCACTTAGCATGTTTGAGTGACAGCTAGGATGATGAATGGGGGTTTTTCTGCATAAAAGCAGGGCTTTGGGGACTGGAACTTCAGAAGTCGCCACAGGACCTAAAGAATCCGAAGAGGGGAGAAGCTGAGCCATCTACGACGACGACATCACCGGTGGAGCCTTGCTGTACGAACTCACCACTTCCCCGATGACACAGGAGATTTTCTTCCAGGAGAGTCTTCTTCCCTTTGAGCTAGTGGGACCAACCAGTTCGCCTTTTTCGCCTTCCTGGATCGTCTCGTGGTCGAATCGCCCATGCCAAGCACTCCGGCGACAGGATAGCCACGCTTCACCTCTACCGTCAATAAAAGGGGTTGTACCTTTTAATCGGGAAACTCAGCGGCTGGTTTCTTCCCTGGCAGTGCAATGACCTCCAGCTTTCTTCCTCGTCGAGATCCTCTCTTCCTCTGGTTGAAGCCCCGTCTTGCACCCGCTGCCAGGAACATCTGCCACAGCTGGAGCTTCCTCACCATTTCAGGTACTGTGTCCCGCCTGGTCTCCCTTGCAACAGATTGTCCAAGGTGTCCCGTAAATCCTTGACTTTCTAACTGGGGTGACCTCAGACCTGCTAACTTTGCCTTTCTGAACTGATCCAACCTCTTTTTGACTTTTCTGCAAAGACTTTGAGTGCATTTCCACTGTGTGATCTTGGGCACATTCCGCCTTGCTCACTCCAAGAGTGGGCCTGGCCTATGAAGTTTTTGCTCTACAGTAGACCCTGCCTTTCTTGACTTGCTGTGGTTTCTTAAAAGTGTTGGTACTGTCTTATTTTCCTACTCTGCCTTTTGTCTCCCTTTTTAAATTATTGGAGTGCCATCTACGGTTACGCGCTCACCTGTTTTGCTAAATAAGTGGTGTCTTAACCTAGACTTGTCGAATAATTAATTAGGGAGGTGTATATACTTATAGTGACTGTGTTTGAACTTGCTTGATATATTAGTGCCAGTGTATTTTCAATAGTGTGTTTTTAAATAAATAATTATATACTTTTATACCAATGCTCTGGTCAGTGTTTGCTTGTTCTACTGTATTTTTAGCCCTATTGTGTATACTCTATATACTGCCTAACTCTTCGTGAGAGAAGTCTGACTGCTCAGCCACAGCTACCAGGTAAATATGGGTGGTGCAGACTGCTAACAATTGGGTTTACTGCTTACTCCTGTAGTCTTAAACTTTTTGCAGTGGTCCCTAAGGGAACTGCACAGGTTTCTGCCTAACACTGTAGGGAGGCAGATGAGGGAATTTTCAAGACAATTTCGGCTATGATGGAACAGGGCATCTTAGTGATGCCAGAGTCGTCATGCAATACCACAGTTTATCCTGTCAAGAAATCAAAGGGAGAGTCTTGGAGGCTAATTCAAGATCTACGCCCAATAAACGATATTGTAGAAGCCGAGTTCCCTTTAGTCCCGAACCCGGCCACAATCCTATGCAATATACCTGTTGAGGCAAAATATTTCATGGTGATTGACTTGAAAAAATCATTTTTCTCAATCCCATTGCATGGAGACTCACATGATCTGACATCATTTACCTTCAGACAGATGCGTCTGAAAAGCACAAGGTTACCCCAGGGGTACTGTGAGTCTCCCTCAATTTTCAATAGAGTCCTACAGATGGACTTAAGCAATATCGCATTAGAGAGTGTTGTCTTGCAATATGTAGATGACATCTAAATTTGCAGCACCACAGAGAAAAAGTGCAGACACAATTCTATTCAGCTATTGACTATACTAGCTGAGAAATGATATAAAGTGGGCAAAAAAAAGTCCAAATATTGTCAGCAAGAAGTGTTGTGTATAAGCCAGCTGATCTCACACGGGAAAATAGTTACCCCGGAAAGGGCTGAAGCCATACTGAACACAGCCACGCCACACCGGATTAAATCGGATGCAGAACTTTCTAGGTCTTTGCAATTATGTCAGGGCTTGGGTCTTTCACTACAGCTCATATACCAAGCCCTGGTTACAGGCCTTAAAGAAGGCACAGGTGACGAAAGAAAACATTGTGTGGTCCCAGACCATGGAGGAAGGGTTTACTGAACTCAAGAAAGCCATTTGCACGGCACCAGTTTTAGGAATTCCCAACTATGCAGATGAATTCTACCTGTTCTCACACACGAATGGCAGCATCATGACAGCAGTACTCACACAGAGACCCACATTGAGGTACAAGCCCCTGGCATGTTACAGTGGGAATTTGGACCCAGTGATGAGAGGCCACTTCCCGTGCAAACAAAGTTTAGCTGCCGCAGGGTTCGCCATAGACAAAGCGGCAACCATTGTGATGGGATGCTCAATGACGTACGTCGAGCATGCGCTATTTGCCATTCATTCTAGAGAAACCAAAGGGCACGTTGATATCTCAGAGAGCTTCTGCTTACGATGAACCCATCGATTAAGATTGTTCGATGGAAGATAGTGAACCCAGCTATGTTTATAGCAGAGCCAGTCACTGAAGGAGAGCCAATACATGACTGTGCAACTATAAAGAATGTTATGATGAGATTCCCAGAGTGAAAGAAAATGCATTGGCAGGAGGAGAAATTGTCTTTGACGGTTCCTCGAGAATCGATCAAAACGATGGGCAAAGATATACAGGCGCTGCTGTGATGAAGCACATGGCAAATGGAGAGTTTCGAGTGCTCCTCAGTGCACTATTACCATCTCACTATTCGGCACAGGCTGCAGAACTATTGGTGTTGATACTTGCGATTGAGAATCACGCAGACCAGGAAGTGACGGTGTACAGTGACCCCGTCTATGTGACATCAACAGTGCACGCGGGCCTAGAGCGCTGGAAAAGGAGGGGCTACCTCTGAGCGGCATATGCCAGTGCAGCACGCAGCCCTATTGGACAGGCTTATCAAGGCACTACAGCTCCCAGTGGGAATAGCGGTCGTGAAATGCACCGCCCAGACTAAGGGGACAGATTTTATCTCACGAGCAAATCAAGAAGCAGACACAGAGGCCAAGCGTATGGCATCCAAGGGTGAACCCATAATGGACGTAGAAATAACTGATGTAAACGAGAAGATGATTGTTGCACAAAATGAACCTGAGAGCTGTAATAACATGTGGCAAACCCAGTTAATGGAACTCCAAGGGGTGGCACCACAGGAAGAGAAGAATCTCTGGAAGTGGCAAGGGTGTTCTTTAAACCCCTCCGAAAGCTTGTGGCGACAAGACCGCACTGGTAAACCAGTAATGCCTATAGCCCTGTTAAAATTAGCACTAGAGCAGTTACACTATCCAGCACACATGACAAAAGAGAATCTTGCAGCAACGCTTGCTGAAGACTGATTTATTACGAAATTAGCAGAGCATGTTGCATTTGTTATGATGAACTGTATGATCTGGTAGCAGTTCACGGCGGGGCACACACTAAAAGTAATTAGAGGAGTCATCCGAAGGCCCAATGGACCTTTTCAGCACTTGCATGTCGATTACATTGATATGATTCAAGTATGTAACGGGTACAGGTATCTAATTGTTGTGGTGTGTCCATTCTCTAGATGGATAGAAGCAGGTCCATGTACACACCCGCACTGTACCTGTGCGGACACATTTCTGGTGAGGGAGGTATTTCCCAGGTGGGGAGTATGTGAAGTCATGAGATCAGATAATGGGGCTCACTTTGTCAATGAAGTTTCTGAACAGATTAGCTTGTTGCTTGGTACAAAGCACAAGTTCTCGTCGGCGTATCACCCGCAAGGTATTGGAGTCTGTGAGAAGTTGAACGGTGTGTTAAAGGAAAGGATAGCGAAGTTGAAGCTTACTCTAAAGAAAGGATGGCTGCACTGCCTTCCATTGGCACTGTATGCACTCAGAAAACAACCTGGTTCTGACCATCACCTTACACCGCACAAAATAGCAACAGGAAGAGAAATGCGCCCTTCCCAGACACCCCAAGGCAGAGCTATGTGTGATGCCCAGCCGACAAGTGAAATATTAGGGTCTGAAATGCAAAATTACTTGAACTGCATGACATCTTGTCTTACTGTAATTACAGGCCAGCTGCAATGATGACGAAAAGGGTGCAGGGCAGCACAGAGCACAGAAGGAGATGCTACTGCTGACACAGCTCAGAGTCTGTGTTCCTTCAGTCTTCCCTGGAGACACCGTCTTGGTGAGGAATCACACAAGGGAAAAGTGGGACGAACCAAGGTTCAACGGACCGTTCAAAGTTGAAGACGTTACTCCATCTCCAGTCAAGCTACAAGGAAGAAGAGCTTGGTTCTTCCTGGGTGATATCAAGCCATACGTCAGAGAAATCCCCTTGCCTGCACCCCACCGCGAAGAGACTACATACAACAGGGAAGAACCACAGCACACAAGATCCATGACGAGGAAGAAGGACGCATGACCAGCAGCAAAGCAAAGACAAAACTTTTGTGCAAATTTGGGGCTTCAAAATGGACATTCCTCTGAGCAAAAAGAGAAGAGGATAAGGACATAAACAATACGGACACTCTGTGCATCCTAGTTGCAAGGTGAAGGAGAGAAGTGCATATGTAAGCCACAACTTAGGTTATTGACTTTGAACTTTAGACTGAGGCACACTGAAGCCTTGATAAGAAACGGATATGTCAAATTTCAATCGCAGACACATGAGTTGGAAGAAAATACAGTATCCAGACTCGTTCAAGACAGGAACATTGTTTGGACTCACAAATGTCGTACCACAGTCGCGACATCACTAAAGATGTTTTGAACTACTTTGACCTAGTCTTGAGGTCACACTCATCACTAGTGGGAAAGCTCACTCGCATCCCCGAATTTCTGCAAGATCCTGAAACCAACAAGACAATAAGAAGGCTGGTCACTGTGATCGCAGAGCAGTTCTTCCTACTTCCCGAATACAGAGAGGAAAAAACAAATGTCCAAGCGGAAGAAGAAGCGAATACACTCATGAACGTGATATTTTTTCATCTAACTGAAGAGCACCCAAACTTTGTCGGAAGACACATTGATGTATTAACATTTCTTCGAGATCCAGCAAACAGAACGCTTGAGCATAATTTTGAATGGCATCATAATCCAGGTCACTCTCCACACCAACCTAGATCGTAGAAGCCACTCACAGTGAGTACCAAACTGTTCCAGAATTCAGCAAGGAAATAACAAATGTCCCTGTCACCAGAAGATAGCAGATTGGCGAACATTGTCTTCTGTCACCTAATTGAGGAATTTCCAAAACTTGTAGGGAGACCTGCCTGTGTTGACGTCCTCATGTTCATCAGAGACACAGCAAAATCTACCCAGCTAAGCATGCTCCTGCATGGTGTTGTAGTACAAATTAAACTCTCCAATCTCCACCAGAGTTTCCAGAGTTTCATTGAAGCTTCCCGCCGAGGGACAGATCAAGAAAGCATTGCCAGAGACTTCACTCTTGTTACACTGACAAAGACGCGACATGTCTTCTGGAATTAAGCAAATAAGAGGCATCAACTGGGAACTTGCACAGAAAAAGAGAAATTCTGACCGCATTACCCGATTTTGACATTTCCTCGTAGAAAAAGAGAACTGTATCCAGAGATAACAGACAATCCAGTGTCCAGGCAAGAGGGACAATTGTTTCCGTACATGCAACCCGCAAGAGGAGCCAGCAGAATCCAGAAATAATATTGTCTAAGATTGTATTAAAGAATTAGCCTTTTTCCTTAAAATGTTTGAGATGAGAAATCAAAATAGCAACCATGTTCTACCCCAGGAGGAGAGACGCCTTTGTTTTTCCAAAAGTAAATGTTGCAGTCTAACCTATAAGGGTATCATGTACTTATGCATTATATTCATCATTGTTTTATTGTCACTGACGATTAGAACTGCATTTTTTATTGGTAGACAAAGCGTTCAGAGTCCAATGCACCCACCTAATGATACACACATGAAGCACACGAAGGCACCCAGACCCTATGTAGTCATTCCAGTCCCTAGAATGTCTGACAATGGAGTGAGTGTACTTGAGATGGATGTGAGTAGCAATGACACACACACAGTTGCAGTAACGAGCAAATTAACAAGCCTGAGACATGGTCGGCAAAATGTGAATGAAAACACTTTACTGGCAACCACACGCATGCAAACGACGAGAACACATACACCTGATCTAATATCAATAACTACAGAACCACAGGCCAAAGAAGGGGAGAAGTTAGGACAGCCAACTGTGAGAAGCTACCCCACAAGTGAAGAGAAAAGACAAGGGAAAAAACTGAACTTTTAAAAAGACAAAGAGAGCTGAAGAATGAAGTAACAGAGACAGCACTGACAAGCACACCTGATCCAATGAAGAGAACAAGCACAAGTCCTGCAAAACTATCACATGCAGAGATAGTGGCAGAATCAATCTGGCCATTCATAATCAGAACCAGGGAAAGACAGGAGATGAGGGAAAGAATTGCAAGACTTTTGCCTACCTCATTGGTACAGATGAAGAGGCCTGAACCTTGGATGGAAGTGCCTGCAAATCCCCAAGTGAGAAGAAGCTACATGGATGTTATTAAGGATGTGATGATAGCAAATTACATGAAAACCGTGAGAATCAGGAGAAGCATACAAGGAGATGACAGTGAACTAAACGATTACCTGGACAGCACAGCACTTTTGGGAAACAACATATGGTACCAACACATGAAAGAAGTTGGAAGACGGAGCTCAGAGGGGGAATGCTTTGTTTGCGCACTCCTACCATACATCTTGGGGAAATCAAAGATCTTTGTAGCCATAGAGATTGACATCCAGACAGCACAATGTCTATCACACGTAGCAATGTGCAAGACAAGAGGCCAGTTCATGGGAAATTATGCCTCACTGAAATGGGCAACTGAAGCAACTGATCCAAACAAAGATGATTATGTCCAGGACATAAAGGCAAGAAACAATGGAAAGACGAAGCACATTGTGATCAGGTACGAGAAGCATGGAGTTAAAGGGGCGGAGATCAGAAGAGAAGCAAATCAAAAGATGAAGGTCCAAG
Source organism: Ambystoma mexicanum (assembly GCF_040938575.1). Classification (NCBI taxonomy): domain Eukaryota; kingdom Metazoa; phylum Chordata; class Amphibia; order Caudata; family Ambystomatidae; genus Ambystoma; species Ambystoma mexicanum. The sequence goes on from NC_090941.1 coordinate 991,061,985, forward strand.
GAAAAACACCAGAACAGGCCAGAAAATGGAAGAACAGAGGCCAAATGCAAGTATGGGGAAAAGTGCTTTCACCAGACAGATGGGAGAAAGGAGTAGTGATCTGCAGAGCATAGATTGTCAATGGAGCCTGCAAAGAAGCAATTGAAAATGCGCAGAAGATATGCAAGCCACTATGGCCAAAACTTGCAAAACTATTGACATGGGTCGAAGACAGAGGAGGACCCCTACAGATAGTGCCATTGGAGAATCCGAAACTGTGCTTCAGAAAAAATGGTACAAGACAAATGGGAGAAAACCAGAACTGTGGACGAATCTTTGACACTCCAGGAATGGTACACGATACTGCAGTGACAATGGATCATTATTGGGCATGTGGATCCAAAGCACATATCAGACTGACGAATAACTGGGAAGATATATGCACTTTAGTAAATGTCCATGTTCCAGCGCTGGTGATTCCAAAAAGTGATTTGAATATTGACAGTTTTCTGAAAGCAGATGCTCACCTGAGGAAGAAGAGATCTGTAGAAGTAAGAAGCAGGATGAAAAGAGAACATTATTTCTCTGCCAAATCAATAGAAGCTTTTGATGCGATTCCATATGAACATAGGCTGTTCAGTCAGACCTCATCAGTATTCACGACAATCTTCATGCCGAGAATCCAAGTTGGAGCAAATACTAAATGGTTACAGATAAACAGATGGGAGTTACTGCAGACAATCAATACAACCATAAAGGGATTCAACGCGATCAAGGAAGAATTAAGGGCGATTCGACTAATGACTCTCCAGAAACGATGCATCCTTGACATGATAACAGCCATGGATGGAGGAGTTTGTGCAAAGATCAGAGAATCATGTTGCACATTTATACCTTCTCATGATGAAGGAAATGGAACTCTAACAGAAGCCATTGTCATGACCACTGTGAGGGGGCACAAGTTGTGCCACAAGCAGACTCCCACCAGAACCCTGAGGGCCTTAGAACCACTGCAAAAGGGCTCCTGGAGCCAGTCCTGACGCCTTTGGCACCAGGCTCATATGTAGGAAGGAAGGGCTGTTCAAACTAGGTCCCATTTATATACATGGGCCTTTAAATCCAACATGGAAGCACCCACACAGTCTAGTTCTAAGAACCAAGCCATGCGGTCTAGTGTTTTGGGTGTGGCAGGCCTGGAACTACTTTCCCTGGTACGCGCCGATGTACACGCAGCCCAGCAGGAAACCAATGCCTTAAGATGAGAGTTAATAGACACAAAAGACTGTACTGATGAACTAAGCAAACAGCTACTACAAACACAGGCGGGGCAGGCTCCATTGCCCGGATTCGCCCCATCCGTTGCTACACCATCATCAGTCAATCCAGTACAGATAGCGTTGCCGGGAGCAGTACCCTTGGCACCACCAGAACGGTTTAATGGAGACCCCAGAAGGTATGCAACATTCATGAACCAGTGCCACCTCCATTTTGTTTGTAGGCCTGGGGCTTTCCCAAACGAACAGGCGAGGGTGGCCTTTGTGTTATATTTGAGTGGAAGTGCCGCAGACTGGTTGGTACCTTTAGTGATCCGGGATGACCCATTACTGTAGAATTTCAGGGGTTTTCAACAGGAGATGGAAAAGTTATTTGCTCGACACTTGCATGGACAAGCTCTTGATAATGAACTCCTGTCCCTCCACCAAGGCCAAGGGAATCAAGATTTGTTGACTTATATTGCCACCTTTAATAGACTGCTTGTAGAAGCAGGGTTGCCAGAAGTTAAAAGAACCACGTTGTTTCATCGGGGCCTAGGAGGAGACCTGAAGGATGTCCTTGCTGAAGTGGTAGACCCACCTAAAGACTGTGCAGAGTTTATCAACCTGGTAGTTCAGTTGGACCACAGTTACAGGATCGAAGAACAGACCGAAATCATGCCATGTACGTACGTTCAAAAGATAATGTTCAACGTCCATCAGAAAATACAACAGAATCCATGCAGATTGGAGGAGTACGACCCCCTTTAACCAAGGTTGAAAGAGACAAGAGGAGACAGCTACAGTTATGCCTATACTGCAGTTAATCGGGTCACTACCTCAAAGAATGCCCAGTGAAACCTCCAAGGAAGGTGGTAGGCGCTACAGAGAAACAAGATCATGGAAAGGAATCGGAAAACTACCAGGCCCGGCAAGCATAGAGGTCCGCTTTTCGAGCGAGAAGGATGAGTCACAGACCTCACATTTCACCCTACCAGTAACCTTGATCAATCATCAACGACTGTCAGAGATGCATGCCACAGAGGCATATATAGACAGTGGAGCAGTTGGTAATTGCATCGATCGAGATCTGGGGACAGAAATGGGACTTCCCTTATGCACAAAACCAACAACTGAAAAGGTAACTACTGTTGACGGTACAGAAATTGCTTCGGGACCAGTAACCCAATGCACAACAGAATTAACCCTTCTGTGTCAGGATGGACATCAAGAAGCAATCACATTTGACCTCATCAAAGCGCCTCAGTTCCAGTTGATCTTAGGGATGCCATGGTTAGTAACTCACAATCCCCACATAGACTGGCGTGCAGAGATACTGACCTTTTCCGACGAATGCGCCCACGTTTGCTACCCGAAATTTATACCACAGCCAAACCTGAAATCTGTTCAAGGAATGGCATCGGGGATCACGGAACCAATGGATACCTTACCAAAAGAATAGCAGGATTATCAAGGTGTTTCTCAGAAGGAACAGGCTAATGCATTCCCGCCACATAGGCCCTATGACTGTCAGATCGACCTGATACCTGCCGCACAGGTTTCTTGTGGTCGAATTTATGCACTTACAGAAACCGAAAATCTCCACTTGAAGTCCTATCTGGATCAATACCTGGCTAATGGGTTTATTCAAGTCACCGGCAGCCTCTCCCTTATTTTTCGTACCCAAGAAGGAAGGAGATTTGAGCACTTGCATCGATTACTGCGCACTTAATCAAACCACAGTAAAAAAAACGCTACCCTCCGCCCCTTATCCCGGAACTGTTGGACCAAGTCAAGGATGCCCGAATCTACACCAAACTAGACCTCAGAGGAGCATACCACCTTGTACGTGTTAAGAAAGGGGATGAATGTATGGCCTGTACGAATATCAGGTAATGCCTTTGGGGCTGTGCAACGCTCCCACAGCATTCCAATACTTTATGAATGATGTATTACGGGAATTAATCGATGTCTGTGCATTGGTCTATATTGACAACATCCTGGTGTATTCTCCATCTGAAAGAGATCATGTGGAACATGTTCGCTCAGTCCTTGCAAAACTTCTCCAGCACAAACTGTACGCTAAACTCGAGAAATGTTCCTTCCATGTCACTGAAGTTGAGTTCCTCGGTTTTGTTCTCTCGCCAAAGGGAGTCAAGATGGATTTACACAAAGTAGATGCCATCCTTAATTGACCGTCACCTTCTTCACTTAAAGGAACCCAAAGCATGCTCGGCTTTGCAAATTTTTATCACCGAGTTATTCCAGATTTCTCACCGATAGTCCACTCAATCACATCGTTACTGAGAAAAAAACAACAAAAAATTCCAATGGACTGAAGAGGCGATAGTTGCGGTGGGCTCTATTCTTTGCAGAATATGATTACGTAATAACATACCGACCAGGAGTTCGGAATGGGAAGGCCGATGCCTTGTCTCGTATGGGTGTTTGAAGAGAAAACAAACAGTACCCTGGACCCTGTTGCCATCATCCCAAGTGATAAACTACTGGGACTCACCACCACATTGACTCTGAGTGAACTTCAAGATAAGATTTGAACCTTAATGAACCCCGAGATCTTGCAGAAATGGAATTTCCAAAATGAACATCACATGGTTCTGGATGGATTACTCTACTTCAGGGAACAACTATATCTACCAAGTAAAGATCTGCAAGAATTGGTCATGTCTGGTTATCACGATTTGCTGATCGAAGGCCATCCCGAAATTGCTAAGACTCTAGCCAAGGTTAAACGGAATTATTGGTGGCCAACCTGGCCTAAGGACATTGCTCGATTTGTTCTATCCTGTGGGATATGTGCACAGAATAAATCACAAAAACAGAAACCAGCTAGCCTCCTACAAACACTGGATATTCCACCGGCTCCCTGGCATACTCTTTCTCTTGATTCTATTACGGATTGACTCCCTGTCAAGGTTGTAATACCATTCTGGTGGTTTTAGACCTGTTCTCTAAAATGGCACATTTCATTCCATTCAAAGGACTTCCCAACGCTACCGGTCTGGCAAAAGCATTTCTTGAACAGATTATAAAACTGCATGGTTTCCCCTCAGTCCTAATCTCAGATCGTTGAAGCCAATTTGTATCCAACTTCTGGAGGAAATGTTGTACCATGGCACAAATCGATGTTCGATTATCCACTAGCCATCACCCCAAAATGGATGGGCAAACAGAAAGAACAAACCAGACATTAGAACAGTATCTATGTTGCATGCTGCATCAAGTGGAAGAGAATTGGAAAGACTTGTTATAGATAGCGGAATACGCATACAATAACTCCATACACACCAGCACGGGACAAAGCCCGTTCTACACAATATACGGAAGACATCCACGTACCTCTGAACAAGAGTGCCCCACGACCTTGGAAATGCCAGTGGTAAAGACTCTACACACAAGCATAACCCAAGCCTTCAAAAGGGCAAATGAACATTTACTGAAAGCCAAGGACAGACAAAAAATATTCTCGGACCAGCATCAAAAGAAAGCTCCTGATTACCAAGTTGGAGACAAAGTCTGGTTGGCATCAAACATATGCCTATAGAAGGTACCCAGACCTTTCGTCCAAGATATCTAGGACCCTATACCATCGAATCAGTGATAAATCCGGTGGCCGTCAAGTTAGCCTTACCACCAACCATGCAAATTCATCCGGTGTTCCATGTGTCACTTGTAAAAACTATACAACCAGGAACCCAAGTCTTAACACCACCAAAACCTGTGCTAGTTGATGGAGAGCCTGAATTTGAAGTTAAAAACATCCTGTATTCAAAACGTACGATATCTAAGCTATACTATTTAGTGGACTGGAAAGGGTATGGGCCTCAAGACAGAACTTGAGAACCAAGTTAACGTATTCACAGACCACGTCTGATTAAGAGGTTTCACCTGGATAACCCCACCAGACCCAGACCTGACAGGAAGGATACCATGAGAGGAGGCTTGGGGGGGGGAGTGCTGTCATGACCACTGTGAGGGGGCACAAGTTGTGCCACAAGCAGACTCCCACCAGAACCCTGAGGGCCTTAAAACCACTGCAAAAGGGCTCCTGTAGCCAGTCCTGGCATCTTTGGTACCAGGCTCATATGTAGGAAGGAAGGTGTGTTCAAACTAGGTCCCATTTATGTGTATGGGCCTTTAAATCCAACATGGAAGCACCCACGCAGTCTAGTTCTAAGAACCAAGCCAATACGGTCTAGTGTTTTGAGTGTGGCAGGCCTGGAACTACTTTCCCTGGTACTACTTTACCTGGGCTATATAAACCACACCCTCACTGAGGAACATGCTTGGTGTTATTCTGCAACCAGCAGCGTGACGCTCACCGTGTCCAGCTCCTGGTCTTCAGCATCTTCCTGTAATCCTGCAAGAACAAGATTATTACCTGAGAAAACACCTTCCAGCACTCAGCATCTCAACTGGGCTGCAATCTGTGGAAACCGAGAGAAGAAGAAACATCACTCACCTGTGAGTACTAGCTTAAGGACTTCCGGCGAACTGCTACCACAGCTGCTGTTCGAACATTGCGACCTGCAATAACGAGAAAGGGAAAAACAATATTAGAACGTGTGCTTCCAAAACATCGAATTCCATCAGTCTTACCTGAATTCCATTGCGCTACGACACACTTCCATCCGGAGCGCCATAGCAACATCTGCAAAGGAAAAGAGAAATATTCAGGTTCGCTTTCAATATTATACAACTGCACAGCGCTGCACTTACCTTAATGGATTCCGGGGACCTGTTTTTCATTGCGCTCTCATCCACTCGCAGCACCACCGCAGTCTGTGAGGAGAAGAAGAAAACACAGGGTAGCTTTAAAAGACAATAAAGGTGCTCCGGTTCACGCTTTCTCTTACCTAGAAACGTGCCTCTCCATCCGGCGAGCCAGCATCAAGACCTTCGCACCTGAAAAGAAGGAAATAAAGACATTAACGAATTCCCACCATAAACAGAAAAAAGATTTACAATTAACAAACCTACCTGCCTACCAGCAGATTCACGGTCACGGCAGGCCTGGGCCCAAGGAAGGCGTACTGCACCAGTGAAGCAACTCGGGCAGCTCGCCAGCAAACGTCAAGCACCCCTGCACGACGGATAGCTCACCCTACAAATAACTAAGGTGAGAAAAGAACCCAGTGGGAAGGGAATCGGTCAGAGGGAGGTGGTAGATTCACCCATTAGAGACAGTCATCACACATCCTCCCTTCTGTAATTGCATATTCATTATTCAGCACTGGGCAACTATGCATCCAGGGTTCCAGATCTCAGATCCTTCTAGACGCCCCCGGGGTTATCAGGTGAGTGTAACAGCCATAGGTATGCTGACGAAACTCCAGAATCAAATGATTGACAAAGCCGACGAAGTAGACAATGACAGTTGGTTTGGATCACTGTTTTCATGGGTTCCACAATGGATGGCAGACGCATTCAAATTCCTAGGAGCCCTGCTAGTGATGATATTGCTCGGATTTTGTGTTATCAAGATAATAATCTCTCAATGCCAAAAAACTGCGAAAAAAGCCATAGGGATGTCGAGTCAGAATGGAACCCCAAAGACCTGACTGATGAAGAAATAAGAGACTTTGTGAAGGCTAGCATTCACGCACCAGAAGGAACAAAGTTTGAGTATCCAAGGAGACACAGAAATTATGTGGGGAAATGGATTTATTGCAGCCCAAATGGACAATGTGAACTTATGACATGGAACAAAGATGAACACGTGAGAACCACAGGAAGCTTGAAGGGAGTAATAAAAATATGGACCCCAAAGAGGCATTTCTACAGACGTTCATGTGTGAACCCAGAAGACGAAGGGGAGATGAAGACAGAGAATGCAGAAAAGGCGATACTAATGGAAAAGTGAAAGTGGTTGATGAATCGCCCAGAGGGGGAGTGTAGAGGAGTCCTCAAATATGGCCTGCCCTCCAACTGACCATTTTGAAGTTGCAGGAATGGTCACACCGAGATATGTGACGTATGATGAGCAAATAAACCAGCAGAGAGCCGCAGTAGGACTCTCCCTATCAGATGGACATTACCTATTGAAGTACCTACACTTATGAAACCTTGGACAGTAAGGTACCCATTGAGAATACTGTATCGACAAGTGAGACAGAATGACGATTCTCAAAACGTAATGCCTGAAGAAGCCACAAAGTCCTTAAAGAGGACGAATGGTGACGTCACAAGAATTCGGACTGACTCGCAGATAAAGAAAACGACCTGTGAATGACGAAAAGAGACGAAACGCCATGGATAAGCGACATCCTGAGTTGAAGTAAAAGGACGATGTCAAGTATAAGAAGCTTATGCCATAAGAGCGATGAAGATATGCAACCAGTTTACACATGTACAAATGCTTGGAAATGCAAGAAAGCTGAGGAAATTGTGCGGCTTGCTATGCTTAGTAGGAAATTAGATGGGGCAAGCGCCACATATACATATCTATCTCAGAGGCCCCAGGAGAGAAGGCCCTCAAACACAGGAATCGAAAGCCAAAGACAGAAACGAAACTCAGATGCATGAGACCCATGCAAGGAAACCAAGGTCATCTTAGCTGACACAGGCTAATACAATTTATGACGCCAAGAGCGGAGTATCCTGTTCAAAGAAGTCGAGATAAGCAGCAGAAGGCATTTGGTGGACAGAAAGCTAAAATCAAATACACAAATTCCATGGAGACGGAGACGATTTCACAGTGCCTAAAACACGTGACCTGCCAAACAAGAAGAGTTGGGGCCTTCACACGTACGCGCAGCCTTGAGCCATACACAGATATCCGAATTCTCCCAGACAGAGAGGCAGCATCAAGGCCTACAAATTAGAAACTAATTGACACATGGCCAGTGGGTCAGGGATGGATGGTGGTACTGGTTGGTGGGAGGCTAGGGGAGCTGACGGGCACCCTGCACCTGGCCGACCATTCTGCATGCTGCTAAGCAAAGTGGAAAAGTACAAGGTGACGTGGTATCAAGCTAATCACAATGTACCAAGTAATCTAGGATCCTATAATCCGTAGAACCAATGAGACGTCGTACTTTTAGTGAGGTCCACAGTAGTCATTCTGAAGGAAGGGCTTAGATGCCCCACCTGACACTAGTTATCCAATCCTTTTACTCAACTATCATATACAGATATAGTACCTATAGTAAAGTTACCTTCCTATAACCAATAGAATTGCATGCAACATTCTTAGCGTTTCACGTCAGCGATGATGAGTTTTTAGTATAAAGGATGTGATTCTTGTGAATTTCATCGGAGTTGAAGCGAGAAGGAAGATCGAGCAACTGCTGATATTCATAACTCCCCGTTTTTTGTACTTGTCATTAAACCGACTCCCTTTGCCAAACTATTGAGTTGCCATTATTAATATGATGCTTGAGTACTAATCTGCATCCCCATCCATTTTACGGGTGCTGCTATTCCATTTTAATGTGCTGTTTGGGAAACCCACAGTCCTATTGGCCAGCTGGGGTCCCTCCTGCACACCCCTCCGGATGCTTCTTCCTGCAGCTCCCTGCTTCTCGGGTCCTCTATGCTTCCGCAGCTCGCACCTTATCAAGACCACACCTTATATAGGGAACCAGCTTGTTATTTGGATTCAGGTGGAAACCGGCAGTATTGGGTGCCTGACTCTATCAACGGGAGAGTGTGAGTGTTTTCTACAGTCGGTTGCCCTTGCTTTCCCATGTTATTCCTAGGGATAATCTTCGTGGATCTTAGTGGCCTCCTACTTGTCTCAGCAATTCTCAAAATTGGGAGGGGGAGATGAGGTGTGATTGTAAACACCCCACAAAGGCTGAGGGAGAGTAGGTTAAGGTGTCTTTTGGACTGGGAGAATACGATGTCTCATTTGAGGGCATTCTCCTGCCAATCCCCTGTGACCCTCCACCCATGTGATCCTCCCTCTCTTGTCCTCCCACAAGGTCAGGATCCAAAAGCGATGGCCCTTCCCTGGCCACCTGAATGGAAGATCCCAAGGGAGGGGTTGGGAGAACACTGTCACTTCTCACTGTTGTAAGATATGAGCAACCACCCGCTGTTTTAGAGAGGGGAAGATAACATTAATATAGCGATAACACATTGATGAAAGCACTCAGAATGCAAAGCCTGTTCTGATGTACCAGTGAACTCAATTTAAATAGATCTAATATACTCCAGTTCAGTGCTCCAGATAAGATTTGGAAGTGGGAGTATTTTACTCCCTATTTTTCAAAGTTGGGAGTAAAGTGATTTTTTAGGGAGTACAAATGTAAGTCGAATTCTCAATGAGAGTATCTTATAAGCGAGTAAAAATATTTTTGCACTGGAAAACTGAAATGTTTTTGTAATCATTATTTCTTTGCACCTGGTTATTAATGCACATTTAAAGATGCATGTTTTACTTCTTCTGATCATACAGTTATAATAGTAGTTTCTTCCTGTGGTACTATGTGCACTACTGGTCCAAACATATCCATGGGGCTGCGTGGGTGTAAGTAGGGGCAAAATGTCTTACGTGTCTGTTTCCTTTTTTTTGTTGGAGTATTTTTACTCCATATTTTTCGTTTTTGGGAGTATTTGCCTATTTTTAGGGAGTAAAAGTACCTGATTCACCCCTTATCTGTAGGGCTGCTCCAGCTATTACATATGATTCCACAACTACAAATAATAAATACCAAAGACATAGCTACTGTTGACTTGCTTAAAGAGGTGGAATTGAAGTCACGTCTTTTATCAACTTTACAACTGAATCTACCCTGGACCATATGCTACGGCATGCAGAGGCATTATTTAAGGTGGAATAGGAGTATTAAGAAGTATTCACAAAGACAAACACTGGCATAACTGTACCATTATAAAAACAGTTAATCGTACAACATCTGCATTAATGATTAAGACACAATGGTTGTGGGATTACAGGGGTAGGAGACAGGCTTAACCGCCTAGAACCATAAACCACAATACCATGCCAGAAAATCTAGGCTGGAGTTGGCTTCCCTGTATCCTACAGCATATGGTACCAAATAGACCCTATTCCTAAGCATGCCATCCACTTGCTATCATGGAATGCATGTGGCCATGTACATTATACAGATAATGGAGGATTATATGATCAGCTGTTGAATTATGATGCCATTGCATTACAAGAAACCTGGTTAGTTGACGCCTGTTAACACTGAGGGTGTACACACTATACAGAAGTGTGCCATTAAGGGAAGTGTGGGTAGACCCAAAGGAGGTTTCATTAGGAGTGTGAATAACATTTTCAATTTAAGAGACATGGCTGTTCCCACAATGAGCTGGGTTGCTGAGAAAAACAAAGAGCTGGTGAAGGACTGCACAGCCATTGTTGATATTACCTATGCAGCAAATCTGCTCAAATGGAACTCCGGCAACCGTAATAAGGTTAATACAAGGGGACAAACTACTGCCAGGATAGGCTTTACACTCCCAGGAGGGCCCTCATCTCATGAGAATTCCATGCATATGGCGGGAGGGAAGAATCAGGAAGAGTCCCCGCCACTTCAACTTAGGACAACCAAAGACCACCTACAATTTCGCTGCCTGTTCAAGGCTCATCTTTTCTAGTCTCTGATCCTTGTTCTCCTTCTAGCTGCCCTGTTATATCCTCAGCGCCATGACGCCTTTGGTGTACGTGCGCTCTGTAAATACTCCTAACATAACATTTTAAAATGGAGTATAAGTACCTCTTTCACTACATGAACATGTACTTTTTATTTGTAGATAACCTGCCAAATATTAGAGTTTATAAAACATTTCAAGAATAATAGACATTGAGCTAAAGAACAGCATAGATACAAATGTGACACTGGGTTGGCTAAAGCAAAGAAAACCTTAGGAAAAATCTTGCAAATAATACTATATAGCGCTCTTACACCTCTGCTACAAATTAAAGCCTGTAAAAATAGGAACCAAATTCATAAAAGATGGCTGAAGCGTTATAAGAGGCAGATACACATAAATAGATGGAAAGAACTAATTACTGTTGTCAAGACTAGAGACTCCTGTATGTTTTGGGAAAAGGTCAATAACCAGGTATCGTGTATGACCCTGAAGGAAGGAGCTTCTAATGATAGTCGGGAGCAGTGAATTACATATGCTATTGGGGTAAAGCAAACTTTAGCATTTGACCTTAGTGAAATACGTAATGCTAGATGGATATATACTAGTGATTAAAGTTGAATATCTAATGAACGTACTGCACTCACTTAAGAACTCAACAGCCCCTAGACCAGATGGTCTGTGCAGTTCATGATTGGGGAAGAACACCATGACGTGTGTGCATATATTTCATAAACCCTTGAAGTGCACCAGCACAGCATTATAGTTCCTGTATACAAGCGTGAGCCTAGAACACGCCCACAGGCTTACAGAATACTTGCAATGCTTGATGGTCCAGCTAAAGTGTTTGGACAAATCCACTGACTGACCGGATGGAGAGGCATAAGACTCTCCCATTGAATCAGATGGGATTCAGAAAAGGCTCTTCGACCTTGACACATATGTTGTCTTTGGTCACTACACTAGAGTTTGCTAAATACGCCTATAATTGCCCCGTTTATATGGCATTTATTGATTTCAGTTCTGCCTTTCATACAGTCTGTTGTAACTTGTTGTGGCAGAAATTACATAACTGAGGATATCCTCTGGTTTGCTAAAAAATGATGGTGTTGCAGAACAATAAGACTGTGGGCCTCATTACGACCCTGGCGGAAATCGTGGCGCCAAATGCACCATGGAGCACGGCGGAAAGCTGCCGATAGCGCCATGGGGGTTGGCGGATTTACCGCCCCATTCCGACCTTGGCGGGGCGGTAAATCCCCATTCCCCATTTTACCCTTCCCCATTCCCATTTTTGCCCCATAGGGTATAATGGGAGTGGGGAAGGCGTTAATTACGCCACCGTTAAATAAGGTGGCGTAATTAACAACAAGGTCCCGTAGCGCCATGGATTTCTCCGCCCGGAAAAAACAGGCGGAAAACGCTCCATGGCGCTACGGGAACTCGTAGTAGGGCGGACGGGTCCGCCGCGAATAAGGCTAGCGTAAACCCACTCCGCCAGGGTCGTAATGAGGCCCTGTGTCTTTTTAAGCAGCCCAATTACTACTCGAACAGGCCAGTGTACATAATAATTGTGTATTGGCCCCCCATATTGTTTAATTTATATTTGGAAGACTTCACAGCTGCACTTAAATCGGAAGAAGCATACCCACCGACATTGGGTACTATTCAAATGTAATGGTTGGGATATACAGACGAGTTTGTCATTGTTGGACTGCAGACCACAGGGCTTACAGAGACAATTTGCTCTGCTCGAATCTTATATTTTGGTGCATGGTTTAATAATTAATGCTAGTAAGACTAAAATCATGATACTTATCACCACAAAAAAAGTAATCAAATTTAGTTGGCTGCTAAATGACAATTATGTTGAAGTTGTCTCCAATTAAACTTACCTTAGGGTTACTATAGATAACAAATTCAAATGGACAACCATATGGCACATGCAAGCTCCTCTGTAAGGCAACATCTTGCAGCCATTACGACTTTTGCTGTGCAAAACTGTGGATACACTTTAAAACCCCACAAGCCATCTATAAGATGAAAATATTCCCCAATATGTTGTAAGGAACTGGAATTTGGCGGCTAATAAAGAGGAAAGACTTCTTACAAAATATCTGTTTAAAAAATAATGTTGGTTCCACAAGTGCTTACCGGCTCAATACATACAAGCATAACGTGCCATAATTTCCATTAAGTTTATGCTAATACAGCAAAGGATACATTGTTATAATAACCTGATTCAGACTAATATTAGTACCCCTATGGACTATATATTGGAGAGGTATTTGACTGATGTTACATGACATAAAAATACAACATTATGGAAGCTTATGTCTGACTGTACAAAATGGAGCAAGTGTATGAAGGTCAATGCACCCGACGGCATCCAGTTAATATATCGAAATCTTTTTTCGAATGCCATTTCGTAGAAAAAAAATTTGCTGGAAAAAAAAAATGTTGAATGTATTTTTTTAATGTTTTTTTTGTTTTGCTAGTAAAAAAAAGTGTAAATAAAAAAAAACGGATGTTGGGGGAACTCCCCATTTAAAAAAGAAAAAAAAAAACCTGTTTTTTTTTCAGCATTTTGGCTTCGACAAAATGGCATTCGAAAAAAATACATTCGAAATACTCACTATAAACCGCACCCGACACTGGGAGAGCAGCATTGGAACATGACATGAGTAGGAAAATTGTGCTGCTGGCACATACATTTCCTGTTTTAGCAACAAAATCGCATTTCTGAGAAAATTAAACTTACCTTGTGTTCCATTGTGGGACATGCTGCCAAAGATATGTCAGAGTTCCCCAACAGCGCTTTTTAGGCATGATTATGTCCGGTTGAAATTTAACATGCTGCTTGCTCTTCAGAAAACAAGCTTATGCTAATTTTAGGAAAAAATGTACTACCTGTCGGTTATGGGAGGGTAACCATAAAAAACCTTTGTCCTGCTGCCCCAAGCTAAGCGGTTATACATCGGAAGTATTTACAATTTCATATTACTGACAATTTAAAAATGGCTCGTAGCAAATTGTTGTGGCAGCAATTAATGACTGGCTATTGTTTGTGATTTCATGTATTATGCTGTACACTTTTAGTATGGGATTGCAAGATTGTTAGAATGTACTGCATAGAGTTTATGGATCGAGATGAATTGAGGACATTTTTCAATTGTATGAAATATTGTTTAAAACGTTATGTATTTCATAGCTGTATTATACAAAATAAAAAAAAACAGATTGAATGGATTGAGAATGATCACTTTTAATGCATTTTAAGGAGCAGATTATTTATTGAATGTATTTTAAGGTGTCATTTATTCATTATGATTTAATGTATTTTTCTACTTTCTGTGTAAGGTTTATTTGAACCTATTGCACAATAATAAAAAAAGAACAATGTTAAGTTGCAATGTTACAAGTAGGTACAATCTAGTGGAAGAAGAATATTTTGTACTGGTTTAAGAAGGCTAAACCTTGTAATCCTTGCACCGGCTGCTATAGTTAAGGAGAACTCCATTTTGGAATGTATATACTTGAGGCAAGATGGAGTTCTGCTTTGGCATACAAGCGAAAAGTATCCACAATCTATTTTACAGATGCACACTCCTTTGTTTGTTATTCTGCACACATAGCTAATTTCCTTCTAGCTTGGTGCGAGCTGGCCTAGCTTTAAATGGAATCCTGGTAAGAATGTGCAGATTTAATTGGTATGTGAGCACACAACTGAACTGATATCATCCAGGAGGAGCAGGAGAGTTCTGAATTTGGCTGCTTTCATATAAAAGTACTATTGTATTAATTGGAAAACGGCAAAAACCTCCTTAAGGAAGTCATGGACTAATCTTCTATTCTCATTGGTAACCATGTATTGAAAATGGTATATAAGATAATATACCGGGGCTGGGAGGTACTTATAATAAAATGGTCTGAAGTGGCTTGTTGGGGTACATTTCCTGTGTCCACCTCAAAGCTGCTGCGTTTAAATATTGTCCACTTCGCAGCTGCTGCTATTAAATATCTACTGAACTAACCACACCAACATTGGAGACATGAGTCTGATTTTTCATTGCCATTTCAAAGGTGACAGGTTTTTCCTGATGCTTTGCAAACTTTACTGATCCTAATGGCAGTGAGAGAGACTGGACATGCACAGCTCCCTACCTTTTAGCGACCATCTTTGTTCTTTAATCTACTGCACCGGTTTCTATTCTGTTTACTCCTGTGTAGAGGAGGCCCTGAAGGTTATCCAGGAAAAGCCAGTTCTTTATTTATAAAATGTGCAGGGGAAGCTAAGGAAGCAGCATGATAGGTGTCAATGGATATCACAGGGGAGAATTACTCTCCCCATAAGAGGCAGCAAGTGCAATTCTTTTTCGTGGTTACTCCCTTATTGCCAGAGGGACTAACATAGTTCTTGATAATCATTTGCTTTATGAAAAACAGACTTGAAGCTGAACAACTCGATGGGTTTTATTTTCTTCTATTAAGCCAGCATATGGGTCTGATAGCATTTTCTGTTTATTCTCTCCCAAGGGCAGAACAGGGTAAGCTGCAGAAAGAGAAAGAGACTCCTCTTTGATTTATATATCCTTTTATTCTCTGTATTACGGTGACACTGTTAGGATAAATGAAAAATAAACATGATCACATTACGGGGCTGACTTTTACAGTCTGAAAAGGCTCTGAGAAAGTTCAAGAAAAACCTACCTCTTACCTCACCTCTGGTATAAATTGTTTCTTCTCTGCAGTGCAATTAAGTGGGAAAAGGGACACCTTTCTTCACAGGGCCCACCTACTCAGCACCACACTACTACTAAATCACCTGTGCACCTATCATAAAGGTGAGACAGACACAGCCCGACATGTATACCTCCTTCACCTTTTGTGGTAACATGGGACAATGGTAGGCTATATAACAAAAGCACAAAGAGTCCAGATTAAAAGAATGTCCACTCAAGGTTCTATACAAATATAGACTTTTGATTAAACAATAAACTAAAAACACTAGCAAAAACCCACCCTGTCAAGAAACACAGAAAAAGCATACTGGGTAGATGAGCAGGGGTGTGCAGGCACTTTGTTGGCGCAATGTAAAAGTTCAAGAATGTATCTTGGAGAAAAATGTCTACGAAAGGGGACTTCAATGTCACTAAGGTCCCAAATGTGGACCAGGGGAACAAGACCTCTTTGCTGTACCTTATTCTCATCTTTGTGGGCTCAATAATATAGAGCCAGGCTTTTTGGCATTGAACCTGTAGTCTGGGTGCTTTATTTCCACGGCAGGGCTCTGTTTGTTATACCAAATAAGTAATCACATAGTCTGAATGATATGAATAGTATGTTGGCCTGAAGCAAATGGCATCATCTGACAAACTTTGCAAATTAAGAAAACCTGAATGTGACCATAGGGAGTACATTTTGTAAATGCCAGCCATTTTCTTTTTTGTAACACTTTGCAAATATATTCTATGCTTTAGACTCACACACGGTGCAAGGCCACAGCTTGAACTCTGAAATACTAAACGTAGGCAGGAATGTAGAGCCATGCAAAAATACATTGTTTTCCCTCTCACTGAGGCCTTGAAGCTTTGCAGAAGCCGTGCCTAATCAGTAACCAAGGTGCCGGTTTGTCTTGCAAGCGCTGTTGTAAAAGGCAGTTAAACATGAATTATATGCAGCTAGCGGTGCTCCTTCACGAAGGATGGTACTTTCTGTCTCAGCACTGTCTGACCCTTAGCTCATGTGCCACAGCAAACAGATAACGTTGTATGGAATGTTTCTCTGCTAAGAACAAAATATCCTTCCTGTGTCAGTGCTCCATGTTCCTCATAACAGAAAAGTGTCTCTGCAGCCTTTGCTAGAATAACTAATGTTTAGACTAAATGAAGACGTGTCATAACTATTAATAACCGAACCCTAGCCTGTATGACATGTATAATGGCGGGACGAATAGCACTAGTAAATGATGATGTATTATGTACATATATATGTATATAATTGCTTGAGCGCTGTTCGCTCTCTCTCGCATCTCACGGTGTCTTGGAACACACGTTGTGAGGCGTTGAGACCCAGTTGGCTGACTGAGATACTTTGAATGAACCCAGACTTGTTTGGAAATCGAACCTCGTGACCGACGTGTCATTGGGTATATGGTTATAGTGCCTTATTTCCATGTATTGTCTAACAAAGAGGGCGCTCGAACAGGGTCCCTCCCTGTGATGCTCCATCGCATACGTTGAAGGCAGTGACGAGGTCGAGGACGAAGCTGTTGGACCGGGATCGGATGGTGTTCGGGGCGCACCTGCAGAAGTGATTAGAGACTCCTCCTCAGACCTGTACACAGCCGATCCCAGATCGACGAGCAGCGGCCAGAGAGCATTGAGGTGAGGGTCCTGGAAGTGAGGCAAATTGAAACGATTCTTGGTTGCACCTGTATATGGGCAAATTGCGTCCTTCGAGACGAATTGATTGATCAGGTGAGTCGTGCCTCGATTCTTAAACGTCCTGATATAGGTCGAGGGTTGCACTTGCAAGTACAAACGCCCAGGGTAAGAAAAGGGTAAACGTTAACAATGCCTGGGAAATTGTCTTCCTGTTTAGTGAGATTTTTTCACTGCCGTAGACAATCTTTGGAAACTGGCCAGGCTGCGCCACCCGAGGGGTCGCCGGCACATGATATGTACATTAAATACGGAATAGGGGCAATAGTGTTTAATGCGGTTTGGCATAGGCAGACAAAACATGTATCAGACCTTCGGTGGCCGAATAATGGGAGCTTTGAATTAGCACGTATAGAACATTTAGAGTCAGTTTTGTTACGAAAAAAGGCCAGACCTGCAGCATTCGACGTTGTAAGAGACTGGAGGAAGGAGGTGAATCTGCGCTTGAAAAGTAGAGAAAAACACGCACGTAGACATAGTTCAAATACAGAGAAAGCGGTAGAGTATGATCAGCAGAAGCAGACAGAAGCCATTAGGAACATGGATAGGGCCTTCCAATTAGATGTACTGAAAATATATCCTTCTCAAGATTTGCATACATCAGAGGAACTGATAAATAAGATGCTAAATGAGCGAAGAAATGAGCATTCAAGCACTGACCCAGTTGCATCGCCTACTTATGTATCCCCTCCTGTTGCTATTCCCACGATCCCATTGCACCTGCAGTAGCCGTCCCATCTGCACCCGTGACATCATTTCCTCCACCTCCGTCAGAGCATGAGTTATACGCTTTAGCTGGTAGTTCTGCATCAATGAGGCCTGAAAGAAGAAGTGTTAGACTGACTCATAATACGATTAGCAAGGGATGAAACGACGAACTGAAACAGTGGGCTGAGACGTATATTGATAATGGCGATGAAGTGGCTGTGCAAAGTTCCATATCTGATCATAGAGGCCTTGGCGAACAGCAGGTATTGTTAGAATGTATGAGAGATTACCTTGTTAAAATATGGAGTGATTTAACTAATACAGTGGTACCGCAAGAGTTGCGTGATTTGATTGTCCTTTCCAATTTGCGAGATAATGCAGTGAAAATACGAGAACATGTAGGTTGAATATTTGTGTTTAAAGGAATGGTGCGGTCAGAAATATTATTGTCCCTATGGTTCGGCCATGTGTTTTTAACCATACGTTGATCGATCGTTCAAACATTTCCTATGCATTTTACCAGAGTTTTCGTCTTTTGAACACAAGCATAATCAGGCAGCAGGGCGCGGCCATCTTCTGATAATCTTATCAGTTGACACATCGCCCTGGGTGTACTGCCTTTGCGGCACTATATCATATCACCCGCCCCTGATTCTGACATCACCAAATCATTGATATTCTCCGCCTCTCTCCGTGACATTACGGAGCAGCGTAGCCAAACGCACCCAGTCGTCACCTACGCGACTTGACTCAGAACCCGGAAAACAACACAAATCGTCTCACAACACAGCGCGTCACAATTCGGAATATAAAACTGTACTTCAAAAGGAAACAGCAAGACTGTACAATTGGTAAAGTACATTTATTTCACATTAAATGATTCGGGAATATTCGGCGAATTACATATTCAATCAATATGTAACTTTTTTTCTTTGCTCTAGATCTGCAAATGTTTATCGTGAGTCACACGCTGTTCCTTTTGGGTACACAGGGTATTCGTTTTGGGTAAATGAAGCACTTTGGTCGCACAGTGAATTGCAAGGCTGGTGCATCAACTTGGCACTAGACCATCGTAAAGGTTGTTATATTGCTCCAAATCGCTTGGCGATTGTCCCAAAAAAGAGTCAAATAAATCCAGTGATTGACATGTAGCTGCAGCTGGCAGTTGAAGAATCCATCAGTTGGGTTCTGGAATACATGACAATCGCAGAATGGCAGGATGTACCTGTTTGCAGAACATAAAAATAGAAATGTGTCTCAGCCGATCTTTATTACAATTAATCATTTTACTTATTAGCACAGATGTGACACAATGTGAACCGAGAGAACACAACGTGGAAAGTACTTCCGAGGATAGTACAATGGAGTATGTTCAGCTCTAAACGTAATGCGTAAACTGAGGCAACAATTCGAGGTGCACAATGTAATGATTTATTAGCGTTGAACTAGGGGGAATGAGTGGTGGTCTACATGCGTGTCGACGCTGGACTGCCCACGTACCTGGTAGAAAGACCAGCACACAAAGGTTGTACTTGTGCTTCATTGCAGTATGCCACACAGAACGAACGAGTACAATGTAACCCAGCAATAACGTGTAAACAAAGAGGTGTACCCTTCCTAGTGAACAGTGCTCAAGGCAATTATTCTATTGGACAGATACAGGGTCTAGGCCTGTCTGCAATTTTGTGTGAAGGTTGGTCGGCTGAGTAGAAGATCCAAACATAAGGTCAAAGGTATGCTAACCGCTCTCTGAGTTAGAGAATACAAAAAGTAGCAAGCAAAAATGTATTTGCTAATCCTACAAACAGACACTTAGTACATATAACTTAAGAAAGAGATGCTGGGAAGTACAACATACATATACAAGAAATAATAACAATTAATAATACCATCAGTTAACAAAAAAGAGAGGTGTAATATTTACAACAAAGTGAACATAAAATGCTGCATTTTAGTATACAGATAAATCTCAACAAATATTTCATTATTGTATAATAATATACATATTTGTGTGGACACATAGGTACTTTGTGAATGAATCCAAAGGCCAAAATAAAGGCAAAGGGGGCTATATCATCGCCCAATTTTTAAGGTGTCATGATTAGTGGAGAGTTTCCTAGTCAGGTTCATTATTTCTTCTAGTTATAACAATATATGTTCCAGGGTCCAATGGAAAACAAGATATCTTTAAAGCCAACGTGGCAGAGACTGAATAAACAGAGTATGGTTCAAACGGGAACCATTACACACAGGTGTTCCTGGATTGTTACACGTTTCGGCGGATGTGCAGTAAAGTAGCGTCCGCCTTCATCAGGGCTCCGTAGGGGCGACCCTGCAAAGTGTATAGAGAACTCCAGTGAGTAATTTTGTGGGATGCCAATAATCATAGGGCATAAGTGATAATACACAGGTTCTCAAAACACCGTGCCGGCAGCTTACCTGCCGGTGCTATATATCCCAAAATCTCAGTTTTCGATCACTAGAGGGCGTGGGGCTGAGCAAGGAAGGTCCTCGAATGGGTCCTGCTGGAGAGTATGCGGGCCCAAGGCAGTAGTCGTGGTCTACAACGTGGTTCTGTGTAGAGGACAAAGAGAAAATAGAGTGGTACAATGGCAGCTGTTGTGCGACCCTCACTACTGACTGGAGTGTCCTGTGGGCAAATACCATTGTTTGGTAAACCAGATACATAGGGAAAGTACCTGCAGCTCGGAAAGTGATGATTCACTGGGTGATGAGTAAGTTAAAGTTGAAGTGTTGCATTTCTTCAAAACAGCTGGCTATTTGCTGAAGCGAGTCCTAGAGAGGTCCGGGACAGGGAAGGAGAAGAAAAACCCAAAGTGAGGTGGGAAACAAAGGCTAACTGTCAAAGTAACAGTTGATGAATAAGTTACATGCGCTTTCCATGCTGTGTAGAGGAGACATAAATGCGAGGCGAGAGATTTCACCAAAGTCATATGAACAGTAACGGGCTAGCAGGGTGCACTAGTGGCATTCGCGTCATGGTGTGGGTAAAGAGGAAATTAATGTAACTCCTGACGTCCTTATGGTGTATGCAGGCATAATGACCGTGACCGTGTGCTGGGAATGCAGAAGGTTGCTTGGGTGAACTTCGAACGGACCAATTACGACACCCGATGTGCATTAGTGCCCAACTAGACAAACTCAAAAGCAGTGATCTAAATACCTTGTCAGATGGCTCAGACAATCCATCTGTGCATAGGGAAAATTGCTGTCCGACTGGCGGTGACCGCGAATGCGCGTTGTCAATGGTGGCGTGAGCGCTGGGTGCCATTGTTGAAGAACCGGCGTCCCTAGCAACCGCGCGTGCATGGAGCCCGAAGCTCCGTGACGCTGGCCAATCCCCTGTGACACAGAAGCGTAGTCGAGCGAGTTTGCGGAAGCGCATTCTCGTAGGTTTGTTGATATGTTAGTAACCATGGTTACCCGGGAGGGACAGTTCGGGTCTGTAATGGCTAGACAGCTGCTCATGGTGAGGCAGAATCTCATCCCTCGAGACTGATTAATGTGAAAAAGGTAATAATAATAAGTCCTGACATAATGGTGTGGGGGACATAGAAAACTGGTTAGTGGTAGCGGGGCACATGGGCAAGAGTCCTAGTGCGTAGTGTACCGCCGCCCCAGTGGGTGTGGCTGCTAACACGCAAGTCCACAAGGGCTGGAAAAGCCAGTTGAGGACACATTGCACATGTGGTGGTACAACGTGTCCGGAGGTGCAGGGAGGGTGCAGCCAAGTGGGGTGCATTGTGGGGTACAGGGCAACAAGCTCCTCATTGGTGAAGTGGCTTAAATGAGGGGCTGAAAAATCTCATTCAGACCATGGTGGTATGTGTCTAGGCGGTGGATCCATCTGGATTCTTTTTTTAGAAGGCTGTGTTGGATATCCGGCCCGCCTTTCGCTTTTTCCACCACCCACCACAAGATGTCGTTGGGGGTGTGGTTCATAGTCAGATAATGCTCCACTAAGGGAGGTGTCAGATTTTTACATCTGATTTTAGAACGGTGTTCCGAAATATGAGTGCTGACTGCCTGGATGGTCTGGCCTATTTACCTGAGGCCACACTGGCACTCAATACAATAGATCACGTTGTGGCTTTTACAGTTGGACAGATCTCTGAGGGTCCATTGTCGTGCACCGATTGAGAAGGTTTTCATCTTCTTTGTGAATTTGCACGTGACACAACTGCCGCATGGGTGGTGACCTTGTAGGGGACGAAGTCTGCGGGAACTGCCGCATGTGGTATCTGGTTGGTAAAGAGAGTGTACCAAATGTTGTTTTATATTCTTGGCACGTTTAAAGGCGAACCTCGGGGGCTGTTCGTCCGGTAGGTTCAAACGTGCTATATGCCAGTGTTTCTTGACAATTTTCTTTAATTGTGCCGTATGTGTGCCAAACGTTACCACACATGTCATGCGGGTCTCAGTGGGCAAAAGGTCTTCCGGTTCTGGATGGATGAGAATGTCTCGATTGGTATACCGGGCTCGTTTCCTGGCCTGTGCAAGTTGTTTTTTTGGGTAGCCTCTAGCTTGTAAACGAGCAGAGAGGGCTTCCGAGTGGCATTTGTAGTCCACAATCGAGGTGCAATTCCTCCGGATGCGGAGGAATTGTCCGTAAGGTAAATTATCTCTAGTATGGGATGGGTGGTTGCTAGTATAGTGCAGGAGGGTATTCCTGTTCGTAGGTTTACGATAAAGATCACATTGTAAGGTTCCCTCCTTGTGTCTAATGATTAGATCCAGGAAATTAATCTCGGTGTTGTTATTGTCGATAATGAATTGTATATCCCTGTTACAGGTATTCAGCCATGTCCAGAAGGCTTTTAGCTCAATGTTAGTGCCAGTCCAGATGAATATGACATCGTCGATGTAGCGATGCCAATTAGTGATCTGCGCCTGCCATTGGTTCTGGTCTGAGAAGATGTAATCATTCTCAAATTTGGCCATATACAATATTGCCAGGCTGGGGGCGAATGCCGCGCCCATAGCCGTTCCTTTAGTCTGTAAATACATTACATTATCGAAAGTAAAAAAGTTTTTACATAATGCAATCTCCATTAGTTCCAGTACAAAATTGATCGGGGTCTTACGGGGGGTGGAGTCAGCAGACATCCACTCTCGGGCACACTCAATGGCATCTGCTTGGGGGATATTTGTGTATAAGGACTTTATGTCCATTGTCACCAAAAGTTGACCTGTGGGGTCAAAGGTGAGGCCCTCAAACACTGAAATAGTGTGTGTTGTGTCCTTTAAGTATGTGCATGTTTGTGTGCTGATGGGTTGGAGGAAATGGTCTAAAAAACTTGCACAGGGGCTCTAGAATGGAGCCGCAGCCAGATACAATCGGGCGACCAGGTGGGTTCAAAGGGTCCTTATGTATTTTCGGTAGGGCATAAAAACATGGAGTTCTCCCCGTTGGTCTAGTCAGAAAAGCTGCCTCCTTATCAGAGATCCAGTCTCTTTCTTGTGCGTAGGCAACTGCGTTGCTTATTTCCTGACAGAGGTCCTTTGTGGGATCTTTGCAAAGGATGCTGTAGCTATCTCTATCGTTGAGTAGCAACAGTGCCATGTCTTTATATTGTTTATTGTTCATTATCACCAGACCTCCTCCTTTGTCGGAGGGTTTAATGATGATCAGCAATAACGGTCAGCTATTGATATTTGGACTAGTTCTGGTATAAAATTGTCTAAAGAGAAACTTACATTATATTCAGCATTTCCATTCTCCTGGCGTAAGGCAGACCGTAACGCAGACTCCGTTCGTGTCAACGGTTTTTCATAAACTGAACTTACATGTAACTAAGACCAGTTTTGGAATGGGCAACCTTATAATATCTTACATTATTACACCCCTCCTTCATTTCAATCCCTTTCGGAATGGACCCTGTCTCTCAAGGTCAAAAAACAATAGAACCTTATACTGTGTGTGTGACGCGTGGGCCTCCCCAGCTCCCAAGCAAAAATTCAAAGCTGGTGACCTTCACTCACAATGAACATATATTATTAGTTTGCAACATCTCATGGCAACGCATCCATGAGAACTG